>NC_135303.1:30421014-31036708 GCF_051311805.1 Agelaius phoeniceus | reverse complement strand
TGTGGTGGAGCAGAGCGTGGCCAAGGGTGCCAGCACAGTGTGGTGTACAAACACAGATGGAGCAGTGACGCTGTATGAAGTCCACTCAAATCAGCATATTGTCAGATACTCACCCTTTTTCAGCCTGATCTACCTCTTCTTCTGCAAACTCAGAAGAAATCTGCTCTGAAACCTGGTCTGGTTTCTGGGCTACATGAGTAAATAATAAGCAGTGGCAGACTTTCTGCTCAGTTCCTTCCAATGATGAGACGGTTGCAACTGGCAGAATTTGAAGCTTGCTGGAAGGCCTGTAAGAAAGCAGGCCAAAGAAATGCACCAAGATGAGAAGGCTCATTTTTGAAAGAAGGCTTTTTTCAAGTGTGTCACTGGTGCTTTCTTCATGACACAAATTTTCTTGGTGCCCACAAACTCATTAGAATGCTTTCAAAAAGCTCAAGACAAATAGTGTTGACAGGTACAAGACAGTGCTGAGAAGGTATTGGAATTAACATCGGGGAAAATGGATATTTGGCAGGTCTAGCATAAACTGTCACGTGAACCAAATATCAAATTAACTTCCTAAGGCATACACAGTTCTCAGTAACCTCTAAGATCAGGTAGAGCAGGAGTATGATGAAAGGGAAAAGAATCTGAGCAGAAAAAGCAGAAAGAAGTGTCAACGGGAAGGCTATGCCTGTTAGCATATACAATGGAAATATGATATCAGTAAAAGATCCAATGGTCACTCTGAGGAATTGGAAAGAAATGGAAAACATACTTCTAATTTCTTTGAGAATATCTGATCAGCCGGGGTCAATTAGGTATGGATGTTGATGTATTTGATACTACATAAAACATTTTCTGTATCTCCTTGCAGGGCTTGCACAGCAGACAGCAGATACAGCCTGCTAATAGAGTCTGAGCACCATTGAAACCAAATCTTTATTTTTCAACAACATCCAGCTATCTCTATGGAAAATGCGGGTAGCTTGCTGTAATACCCCAGGGAGTTAGATCCAAGAACTTTTGATCATCATTATGCTTCAAACCTTTTTATTTTTCACCAAGAACTCTCAGGGCTGCAAATTGAATTTTCAGCTGAAGTCCACAAATATTGACTGTAGACTTGGTTTGCCAACATAAACCAAACCAGATTGTTACAGCAGATTTAAGATGTTCTCTTTTATAGCATTCATTGCAAGTATCTGACTTAAAATATCAAACCACTCAACAGTTTGGAGATATGCATGTACAGAAATAGTGTGATATATGTACTTTTTACAGTTGCTTAATAAATCCTTATAATATTACATTTGCATAATACTCTTCTGTATTTTAATTTTCGATTGGTGAATTTTCTTTACAAGATACTTCTTTTTGCTATAGTCAAAACCACAAGATTTCAGATTTAAAACTGAACTTAGAAAATTCTATTTTATGAATCCTATCATTACACAGTTGCAGCTAACCTCAGGTCAGAATTTCTCCTGGAGAGCAGTTGGAAAATAAGTATAAACTTTTCACAGTTCACTTAAAACTTTATAAAATGTTCTACACAACACAGCATGGGATATTAGGCCTTTTAAACTAGTTTTCTGTTCTGTTTTATTATTTGGCCATATGTTTTGGGTCAACACTATAACATCATGCAGTTGATTTTACTTTTTAATAAAGTTGAGAATGTAAATTTTTACTGCTCACTTGTAAAATGTGTTGTATAAACAACATGCTATAAGCACAACTGACCTACAATTATTCTTTAGGAGCTCAGTGTGGAACACAGTAACAGCATCATTATCATTATGCACTTTGTGTTGGTCCAAAGCCATTCAGAAGGTCATTTCAAATGTTGTCTCCCACTGTGCCTAACATACCTTACTGAAAAATAATCTTTGGTTCCCACCAGTGCTATGAAGTTGTCTGCTTTAGACTTCACAGAAATGTTAAAGTGTGACCTAGGGAATGACTATCTCCCTGCCTAGGGTATTTTGATATACTACTTTCTCTGTAATAGGAGTTTGGAACCCAGATCAATACTAAAGGAAAGTTCAAACTTCCTAAACATGAACCAAGCTAGCAAAATTCTACTGCTCAACCTCATTTCAGCTTCATTCAAAAGTTGTTGTCCTAGATGCAGATCTTGGCTGCAGGGTCCAGTCCAGTCCATTGGATGACCATGACATCAATGCCAAGACTCTTGTTTATACCCTGGATTCTGTACCAGATGACAAAGTTCCAAGTTAAGGTAAGTTGGTGAAATCTGCATTATGCAATGGGCGAGATCTCAGTTCAATTCAATCAGGATGAGATCAAGGACTGATAGCATTCCAGATACAGTTAATCATGCTCTCTTGACTCAGAAATCTGTACTTTGCAAACCTGCCTATTTCATTCTCCATCTGTTCTCCCAAGCTCCATAACTTCCTGGTTCCTATTCCAAAGAGGAATTTGTAGTACCTTCACACAAAATGATCCAACAACATAATTTCTACTTTTCAGAATTTATGGATGATTAAGAGATATAATGCTTCAAAAATACAAGAGAAGTAGGAAAAATACTACATAATTACGCAAGAGTAATAGAGCAACTTTGATGGAAACCCTGTGTCTGGCCATGGTCAACATAACACAGTACTTTTCAATATCCAGCATGGGGCTCAAATAATTTGAGATAACTCAGAGACATAAAAGGCAGAGCATGAATGGAACACTGTTAGAGAGCGAAATGAAGGTGGGGAATTTTGGTTGTCCCAATTTTGAAGGGATGAGGAGTGGATTTTGTGTAAATTGTCCACTTTTATCCAGGGTTATAATGATGTTATTTTGATTTTGATGTGGCAAATTATTTTTTTTGATTGTGAAAATTGTGCGATAGATATGACTTTAATGATAAAGCTTAAAAGTGTTGTTCAGAGAGGCTAGACATGGAATATAATGAGTTTGCATGGTAAGGTTTTGGTGGCAGAAGGGTTGCAGGGGTGGGAGAAGCTTATATGAGAAGCTGCAAGAAGCTTCCCTTGTGTCCCATAAAAGCAGTCCCAGCTGACTCCAAGATGGACCAATAGCCAAGCAGCAACAGTGATAGTGCCTCTCAGCTAACATAGTTAACATGTAGGGATGGATATAGGCCCCTACAGCGCAAGGGAAATGGCACAGCACTCAGCAAAAGTGTACCAAAATGGCTTCCTCTAAAAGAATTTGATGTTTGGAAGTTGTTTTACATTTACTTCTTGTATATTTTATCTCACAATAAGCATCAAAACTAGATTAGTCTGATCTGGTTCGGTACAGCAGTCCATAAACTCATGTTCTGTGCCTTCCTTGCGGACAAAGATTTCAAGCAGTGTGACATTCAGGAAATGCCATCTATGAAAAAAATAATAGATCACTCTGATTTGTTATTTTAATCCAACTATAATAGAAGAGTTAAAGGTCATCTAGTCCAAACAATTTGCAATGAGCAGGGACATTTTTAACTAGCCCAGGTTTTTCACAGTGCCATTTGACCTGACCCTGAAAACACAGGGCACCTACCACCTCTCTGAAACACCCACTACAGTGTTTCACGACTCTCATTGTAAAAAATTTTTCTTTTCATTTAATCCAAATCTACTATATTTTAATTTAAAAATGCTGCCCTTTGTCCTGTTGTTTCAGGACCTCTTAAAAAGTCTGTTACCATCTTTCTAGCCCAGTTTAATTCTTGAGAGGCCACAAAAATGTGCATCTGGAGCCTTCTGTTGTCTGAAAAGCCACAACTCTTGATCTTTTCCTCACAGGAGATGTGATTCTGATAATTTTCATTGCCCTCCTCTGGACTCCATTCAATTGGTCCATGTCTTGTGAAGAGGACCCCAGAGCAGGGCACAGTACTCCAAGTGACATCTCATCAAAGTGGAGTAAACAGGGAATATCACATCCCTCGACTATGGAGGCAGTAATTTCATGTCATGCCAAAAGCTGATCCTGTGACAAACCTGGGAAAAAAATAGGAGAACAAGGACATTCTACTTCTCGTCACTTCTCATATTTGACATGTTCTTTTCAGTCTGATACAATAAGTACTTGAATAAGTAGCAGGGTTGTGATTCAGACGGGGTTTTAAAACAGATGTTTTATTTTACAAATACATCTCAAAACATAACACTGAGTTGCATTTTTGTCTGGCAGAGAAAAGAATATTAATAGATAACTGTGGGTTTGAATCTAGTTGTAGTGACCTTAGAGGTTTTTCTGGTCTTGTAAACTTTTTAAACTGCAGGTTTGTACCTTAGGACATAAAATACAGGCTCTTAAGAAATGCTAACTTTTGTGTTCAAAACTAATACATAATGCATATTGTTAACATTGTCTCTAGTAATCAAAGTTTGGAGAACCATACAGAAGAATGCTTACTCCTGGGTTAGATTTTTGGAGGGTGAGGTACACATTTCCAGCACTTCTCTTGGCATGATTACTGCTTCCCCATTTTCATGATCACAGTTGGGAGCTCTTTGAAAGCTACTTCAGAATTGCTCATATTATTCATGCAGTTCATTGGAAGGTGTTGACACCATTGCATAGGAAATTGAACTCATATGTTTAAGTAGGCAAGTTTATAATGGCCTAAATCTTCTTGGGAGACAAAAAAAAAAAAAAACAAACCAAAAAACAAAAGAAACCCAAAAACACCCCAAACAACTCATAGTGGCCAATACCTACTTGCTGATACCAAGGGTCATTGACCCCTGTTTCCTTCAGGAACCTTAAGACAACCAGTAGTATTAAACATGCAGCAGCAAAGTGCTGTTCTCTTACTTGAGTTTTTCTCCTAAGCAAGGCTGAGATATGTAAAACCATAAGACTCTTTAAGTGACACAAGTATTCATAATCCCTCACATCTTATTCAAATAAAGTCTTTAGAACCACCTGACACTCCCTGGTCATCTGTCACTACAAATAAATTGACTGTAACCATAAAAAAATAAAACTAAATAAAATTATTTTTTTATTATGAGAAGACTGCATAATTCTACAGTATAGCAAATAAATACTTATACCTTCTCTCTCCTGAAAGGCAGCAGAGACGAAATGAAACACTGGATAAAATATTTCCATTAAGGATAAAACAACAACAAACCTAACGCTGTAAGCACTGCACTTCTGAAGTTCCTCTGTAAAATTCAGAACATGATGAATATTATTTGTACACAGTACTGTGGAAAAAGTACTTATTAAATCAAAGCAAATAGATTTGGATCCTAATGTAAAAGAGTAGATTCAGAGAAAGTTGACTTCCTCAGCTATTTTCTAAATAATTAAATTTGCAAAACAAAGTTGTGATGAAAGGAAAAAACTTTACACAAAAGAAAATCCAAGGCATAAAAGGAAGTATTTATTTAAAGAGAAGAAAAATTAAATTATATTTATTTTCTGATTCCAGTGGTTTAGAACACATACTAAAAGAACTTATTTTAATTTATTAGGTTTGAGGGAATTATCTTACTGTTTCAATCATAGTTCAATAAATGTGGATTTAAATCCGGCCTAAATCTGAACTGCAGACACTATGAAACTAAATGATACCTGGGGTTTAGAATTCATTTATATTTCCAACTGTTTCTATCTAATTAAAGTGAAATTTCAGTCCTGAGAGATCACTAGGATCAGTAACCATTGTCAAGAACACTCATGATCCCAACAAATTAGACATGTATTCTACAATTTTGCAGTGCCTGAAAAGAACATCAAATGCCTATATTTATTGCTATAACAAAAGCCAAACAGTATCAGACCATCGAAGGTCTGTCTTACTGAATAACCTCTTTCTAAGAGTGCCCCAAGTCAGAAGTGCGAGTGATGGATGAACACTAAAGCAAGGCAAACAGAATGTGATTCTTCACAAAAAAAAAAAAAAAAGAAAAAAAACCAAAAAAAAAAAAAAAAAAAACCAAAAAAAAACCCCAGCAGCTTCACCCTTTTCAGTTAAGAAATTTAAGTTAATTTGACTTAATTGACTCAAGACTGGGCTTGAGTCAATTTTTCTATTTATGGATTATTTTCCATAAATTAAACTTCTCTCCTGCTGAGTCCACATAGAATCCTACAGTGTATATCAGACCCTGTAGCAGTAAGAAGAGTCCTTTTCTCTTGACAGTTTTGAACTACTAACCTGCTATGTTTATCAAGTACTTCATAGAGGTTATTTTCAGCAGAAGTTCTAGTAGACAATAAATTACTTTTTTCATTGTCTACGCTGTCCAAGAGTTTAATCATCTTTCAGATTCCCTTCTGGACTGACAGCTGCTTGCTTATCTTCATTGTAACCCCTGAGGAAGCTATCCTTGGTATACCCTTGACCTGCCCTTGATCACCTTCCACTGCATCAATGGCATTTTGATTCTAACAGTAAAGGCAGATTTGAAGAAATTCCCCTGTTTGTAGCACTCACTCCACACTGAACAATTCTGACACATAAGAACTAGATTTTTTTCCAGACAAAAACAATCAACCTGTTGAGGTTTACAACAAGCAGAAAGCTTTGAACTGTGTGCACAGCAGAAATATATGGCTGTAAGGAAAACTCCCAAGGTATCTACCATGTAGGTGTAGAGTCCTTTGCATTAGCTGCTCTGCTCAGTTAGTGCAGCTCTGTGCCTCATCTCCTCCCTCTGAAACTTTTAAAATTCTTAAACAGTGTCTTGGAGATGTAAAAAGCTACATTATAGTCAGTATTGAAGAAATTGGTGTGCATTTTAGCAGCTTAATAACTTCCACTGTCCATTTCTTAATAATTTGCAAGATGTTGACTTTTTGACTGCTACTAAGCTTTAGGTTGACCTTTCCATGTAGCTATCTCCTAACAGCCTGTATTCTGGTTGAAATCTACTACTTACTACAATAAGTAATAAGTACTTATTGTACTGACTTCCACTGAAAATTTTACTCAAGAGAAGAGCATCAATATGTGCTACAACAGACCCAAACACACTAAGTTTATAATTACTCTAATCCCCAGTAAAAATGTCAGATGACTGTGAATATGTGGAATATGCTTTTTTCAGTCACACCTTGACTTCCTCCTTCTGCTTTAAAATGAGGACGAAACATCCCACAGAAAAGGCCTTCCTTGCTCTCTGCACTAATCCACAGGTTGTCCTGCTGAGGAACATTTTAATTGCCATTCTATATTAGATTTTTAAGCCATTTTGCGTCAAAGAAATAAAAGAACACAATGCCATCAGATACCCAGTGTGAGCATGTTACAGATGACCATCTTTGGCAGGGTTGGGGGAACCAAAGGATATATAAAAATCTGGCTACATTTTTTGCTTCTAGTTGTATTTACTTTTTACCAATTAATAATAAATCTAATCTAATCAATACACTTATGCAGTTTTGAGGGGAAGAAAAAAAAAAGAATTTTTGAATCTCCTCCTATTTTTTCCTTGAAACAAGTACTTTTTGAACTATGATAATTAAATTCCTGGGATAAACTCTCTTCAGGGGTCCTCAAGTCCCAAAAGAACAAAGCCCTGAGCAAGCTGGCATGAACCCATGCTTGACTGCTGCCTGCAACTCCCTTGCATCAGACAATGCTTCATTTTCCAAGCATATAATTTATGCATATTAAAAACAAGTTGGGATGAGATTTTGACACTCTGTTCCTCCACATCCAAAGAATTGAGTTAATGAATGTAACTCCTGATTGCAAAGTAGGTAGGATTTCATCAACTCTTTGAACAGTCATTGAATCACAGAACAGCTTTTGTTGGAAGCGACCCCTTCAATTGTCCTCCTGTCCCCCCTCTGGACCTGCTTCAGCAAGTCTGTGTCCTTCCCATACTTAGAGCCCTAGAGCTGGGTGGTGAGGTCCCACCAGAGCAGAGCAGAGAGACAGAATCCCCTCCCTTGCCCAGGTGGATAGGCTGCTTTGGATGCAGCCCAGGATGTCGTTGGCTTTATGGGCTGCCAGTTCACATTGCCAGGTCATGTCAAACTTTTCATCCATCAACCAACACCCACAAAGTCCTTCTCCGTAGAATTGCTCCCAATCACATTCTCCATCTAGCCTGTATTTGCATGTGGAGGTGCCCCAAACTATGTACAGAGCCTCACACTTGGCCTTGTGGAATTTCATTTAGTTTGCACAGCACCATCTCTCAATACTGCCAAACTCCCTGTGGACAGCAATTCTTCCTGCCCCACCCAGCTTTGTCTTGTTGGCAAACTTGCTGAGGGTGTTCTCAGTCTCACTCTCCCCATCAGTGATGATGTTAAGCAGCACTGGTCCCAGTACTGACCCCTGAGAAATGCCACTCTTTACTGTTCTCCTCTTGGACACCGAGCTGCTGACCACACTTCTTTGAGTGCAACCATCCAGCCAAGTCCTTATCCATAAAATATGTGTCTCTCCAATCTGAAGAGAAGATGGATGTGTGGGATAAGGTCAAACTCTTTGCACAAGTCCCAGCAGCTGATACCATTGCCTCATTCAGTCCCTCTGTAACCCCATCACAGAAGGCTACCAAATTTGTCAGGCACAATTTGCCCTTTAGGAAAGAGTGTTGATTGTCACCAGTCGCATGTTTTGAATCAGTACTTTGACATATGCCCTGCAAATATGTCACAAAAGAAAAAAACAGCTTTTTTAGACTCATCTTTTTATCCTTTGATCATCTCAGAGTTCGCCATACCCCAGCTCTTCTGTTCTACTGGGAGAACAGAAGAGAGAACAATTCTTTCTCAGTAATTGTTTCTCACATTCATCCAGTAGAGGACGAACTTTAAAAAAAATTCAACAAGGGCTAAAAATGCCAGTTTGAAACAACAAAACAGTGAATGAATTTAATATCAAAAGCAAAAGAAATATTTTCTTTACATTGATTACATTCCTTTCTACCTTAATTCTGCCCTAACAATATGGAATTTATAGTGTTGCCATGGGCACTTCTATTACCAAGTTACATTTTCCTTTCATTAACAATCACACCTTCATCTTATCTCAAAAAATGAGATAAAGTCTCCTTTATGCTTTACTGTTATCCTTTCATTTCCAAACTCTTAAATGTATTGAGCTGTAAGTTTTCCTAGCTGATTTCTAACTTTTCTCCAAACTTGAGCTTTTTAAATGTTTTTTGGTTTTTTTTAGTTAGCTCTTTGCTGTTTCTCTTTTTCAGTACACAGTTTGGAGGGAAGAAGAATGACTGAGGAGGCAGAGGTGCATTGAAGATCAAACTCTTTTGTTGTTGATTTTGTTCCTTTTCTGACCATGATCAAAATTACACTACAAAATCAAGACTAAGTTGAAGTGACAGATGTAAGTGGGTTTGTTTTTAGCTTCTACTGCACTGCTGTAGGGTGGAAAATGAAGATAATGGGCACCTAAATAAGCCACATAGGAGCAGAATTAAATTCTCTGTAATGTAGTTCTAACATTTCTATGAAACTATAATAAGATTAGCCTTGACTGTGTAGCTTATCTAACATGGTTTAAAAGCCTTTGGTGTACAATTAATTTGTGCTAGATAATGTTTTAAAAATTGTGTCCCAGATTCCTCCCTGGCATTACTTCATACTTCATTACTGGTTTCAGCAGAGGGACACAAGGGATTAATTTGGTACTAGCAATTTACTTTATAAAGTTCCTATTACCTTTGATATTTTCAGGTGCTATGGCATTTTAAATGCTCCTGATAATTAGAAGACAAAAATATTATAAGTATAGTGCTACACATATTTTTGCTGTTAAATTCAGAACAAGGTCAACAGCTAAGTGACAGACAGGGAACTAGAGTTTGCTTAGGTTCATGGTCACTTGCTATGAGAATGAGGAAATTTACTTCATCTATTTGCTCAGTGCAGGACTTCTTTACACAACACTGAAATAAATTGAGGCAGTCACTTACCAGAGACCAAGAGCATATATCTTCGAAAAGTCATAAGCCAAATTCATTAAGGACAAATCCATCTGCAACTTTTCCACAACAATGACCTGAGTGTACTATACAGCTTACAAAACCCTGAACTTGCTACCTGCCACAAAATATAATGAGGGAAAAGTTTTTCCATGTGTGATGTTTCTTATATTCCTTCTTATACTGTTCACTATTAGAGATATTATAGCAAGATAGATAAAATATCTCTTTCACCCCTCAGATATAATGGGTGTCTATGTATTACATATGTAAACTATACATTATATTCTTGCATATGAATTCAAAAGCATTAAATATGCCATTTTAAGAGAGTCCCTAAAGCACTTACTCCTATGTTTGGCCATATCTAACCAGTTTATGGGCTGAGGTGGATGATGGCAACTATCCAGTTCTTATTTTTCAGCTGGCTTTTGGTATGGAAGTAGGAGAGCACAATATTTTTTACTCAGCCCAGATATATGTTGTCCACTAATCAAAATGCAAAGAAATGTGAAACCACAATATTGCTTACTTGTTCTTGCAGCAGGGAACCTCTTGTCAATAGCATCTGCACTGCTTTTTAAATAGTTCACTGACAGTGAATTTCATCATACAGAGCAGTGTTGGTTTCCATGTGATTAAGGCTCTCAGATCCAAAAAGATCTATTTAGTGGTGTCAAAGATGGAGGAATATTTTCTTTTGCCCTGCTTCTATTAGGGAGCTGTAGCTGGTTGAGATTTAATGAGAAGAAAATGAAGTAGTGACCTAATAATAATACATGGACACTCGCAAATAGACAAAAAAAATTAAAAGTTAATTTATTATTAGGATAATTCGTAAGGAAAGTTTCAAGAGAATCCAGCAAGGTGTTGTCAGTGCAGCAGTTTCAGAGAAATTTGATTGACAGTAAGGAGTTGCATGGTTCAGCTTGCCCATATCTGGAAGAAGACTGAAAGTAGCATGGGAGGAGGAAAAAAGGACCAGTCAGGCTTCCCATTTGCAAAATTAAAGCACTAATGCATTTATAGACTCTTTGGCCATTGAATAATTGTGTCATCTTCTCCACAACAGCTCAAACCCACCACAAATAGATGTTGCACTTGGGTGTTAGAGTGAACCTCACTTGGATCCTGCACTACATTTATTTTTTTATTATTTCCTTCAGATGGTTACACTTGCCCACCAAATCCAACAAAGGTTTTAATTTCAACTGTCATGGGAGGTGCCATTGTCATTGCCTCCAAATCACGAGACTCAGAGGTTCTGCAAGTATTCAATTATTTTTGTTGGAGCTTAAGTATTTTTACTCTTATTGCCTATATCATGTATGGCTGGTCATGAGAACAGTAATGATCATCATCTGACATGTTAAATTTTACCCATACTAAGATTTACAATGCACAAAAATACAACCAAGGACAATAATTGTTTATTTTTTCTCCTATCCTTCACAAAGAGGACCTATTTATACTCTCATTACTTTGTGGTATTGTTAGGCCAGGAAGCACTATATACCTTTAATCAGAAAAAATTACAGTTAATATCTAGGACTCCCACTGAAATGTGTGCTGTACTTGTTGTTGCTCAAAAGAAAATGTTTTACACAACATGCTCTCATGTTGATGCAGTCTTTAGCAGAAACGGAAAGTGAGCTTCTTGAACATGTTCCTGCTGTTTGAGATTGGAAGCACGGGTCATTAATTTTTTATTGGTGTCTTTCATACAGTACCCTTCATACAAAAGGTTTTCAAAGAAGCTGGATATCAAAGCTGGCTGGCCTCCTGATTTAACAGTACTGAATGGGTGTTTCCTGCATAAAAATGTATTAGTGCTGCACAGATGACAGGATCTAAAATTCCAGACAGTGTGAGACAGTTGAAAAAACAAAGTCCCTGGGCTATTATTGATGAAAACGACATAATAAAAAAAGGTATGCTCAGAGCAGGAGTTTTTCCTGTTGAATATAATCCCTGTTTCACACTTTAAAAGAATCATTTCAGATTTCTCTAAGCAAAAATCTATAAATTTTGGCAATAATGAGTGGCAGATATTTTTCTTTACTTCCTTGTTTAGCCTTATCTGAACATATTTTTCCACTGGGGTAACATTAAAAAGACCTTATGAAAATCTGTGCTCAAGCAGGCATCTATTGAGATGATTTCATAGCATTTAGTTGGCAGTAGGGTTTTAAGCTATGCTCTCTGGTCTCAGGCAGGAGCAGTCAGAGTATTCACAGCTCCTTTTGAAGAGTTACAGAAGTTACTGACTACCCTTCACTTCCTCTACTGGCATGCAGGTCTGTGGAGGAGTAGGAAAATTAGGGCCTAATTTTCATTATTTAGAGTCATGAGGCTTGAACCAAGTTGTCATAGGTCCCTTGTAGTCCTCAAATTGTCTTGTTTCTTCATCTTGTGCAGAATTGTCTCCTGTTCTCTAATTATAAAGTCATTAGTATCAACATAAACAAGATGCACTGCATTACACAAAATTACAATAGAAGGGTTCTGTATGACATTATATAAAAGGGACCTGGAAAGTGAGCTTATTTACCTTAGAATTTTATTTTTTTTTAATAGCAGTTAAGGTCTACAATTTTTTTAAAATTATTGTTCATTTTATGTATATAAAGAAAAGACAGGGTGTAGTTTTTTGATGTACCAAAAATATGTACAATGAGAAAACAAACTTAACTATCATAGTCCATAAGTTTCTTTTATATTTATTATTTATTGAACAACTTTTAATCTCTCTGGTGCTTCAGAGAAGCAAACTTTCTGATGAATAAAGGAACAAAATAGTAGTGAAAAAGTTTTACTCCACCTTTCTAGTTCTGTTATACAGTAGAGATATCTGTTTCTCCTCAGCAATGTTTCCTTAGGTCCTTCTAAAACTGCAGGACTGGAAACAAGTCTAAACAAGAGCTACTCATTAGCTAATTATTAAATCCCTCAGTTTTTCACGGACATACAAGCACTGCCCAAAAACATCTACTTTCATTTGAAACAGATTTTTAATATATTCCTTTTAAAACCTGGCCCTCAGCTACAATTGGGGTTAGGTACTTGACTGCTGGAGCACAATCCATGGCATCATGTTAGATGCTGCTGCTGGCCACACCTTGCACCCAAAGGGATCTGCCTAGAACCAGGTGGTGGATGTAAAACTGCAGTGCTTGCACAGTCCTGTTTAAGTATGTCTGCCTAAACTCAGAGCTTCCTATGTTAGACCATGACAAATACATAAGACACCTATGCAAATCAAAATTCATTCTTTTCTGTGACTCAGATACTTCATTCACTGTAACTGGAAAGCACAGCTTGCACAGAGGATTCACAGCTCTGTTTTCTGTCCAAAACAAGCAGTAATAACATTTTTAGAAAAATACATTTGTGGTTCGTCCAAGCTTTTTCCTGCATCTCAGTATTGTAGAACTTGGTTACAGTCAATATTGAGTAGTGTTGGAATGAAATAAAAAATTAGTTTATTCTTCATATGTCAATCCTTTCTACCTTTCTCAAAATGTAAACAATAATATGAAGTCTAACTTATGTGAAAGAGTTTTCCACCCATTTTCTTCTTCCAGTTAGCAGTGAGATTTTAAGCATTTGCTGACTGAAGTACAAGAGATGTCTGGTCCTGTTGACATTTGGCTGGCAATAGACTGACGTATCTTCCAAAACCTTCTCTGAGGACTGTTTAAAGATTCCAGGCTATTGTTTCATGTAAAATATAGTCTTGAGCACAACCATCTGATAAGAGCCCCAGTTGTTCAGATACTATGAAAGAGGAGCTCTATTTACTCCTCTGGCTGTCTTTTGTTGGTTGTTTTTTTTTTTTAAGTAGGGGTCACTGAATTCACATCCTCGTTACTAGTTTTGAGGTTTCCATAGCTAACTTTAGAGGATCATTATCCTCAAAAGTAAGATCTATATTTAATTCTGTTACCTTGAATAAGAATCATGGAGACTTAGTATGAAGAGAGAGTTATTTGTATAAACTTTGTTAGGTCCGGATGATATGTTATGATAAAGAGGCAAGAGCATTATGTGTACTTGACTTGTA
Organism: Agelaius phoeniceus; assembly: GCF_051311805.1. Classification (NCBI taxonomy): domain Eukaryota; kingdom Metazoa; phylum Chordata; class Aves; order Passeriformes; family Icteridae; genus Agelaius; species Agelaius phoeniceus. The sequence continues at coordinate 31,022,770 of NC_135303.1, read as the reverse complement.
TAATCATCAGAATCTTTAATCACTTCTGAAATAAAAACAAAACAAAAAAAAAACCAAACAAAAAACAAACAAACAAACAAAAAAAGAACAAAAACAAAAAACCAAACCCAAACCTATTTATTTTATCCCTATAATGTTGAAAAATTAGGCAATTCCATCTAAGAGATTCTGGGGGGGGAGATGTTACAGAGTGAATCTGGCTTTCTGAGGGTGTTTTTGAGTTGGCTTTTTATGCTTTTCTCATTTGGCTTGTAGACTATTGCCATTTCTGGCATGCACACCAGATGGGCAGTAAGAAATAAATGGATAAATAAAATCTTAAATGTCTGGAGCCTTTAAATTGATTACTATGTTAGTTAAATACCAAATGACTAATTTACATGTGCACATTTCAACTGAGCAGAATTTATTTTATTTAAAGGTCTGACATATAATCGAGTTTTGTTTGTCATACCCTTTTTTGACACCCAGCTCTTTACATAAACCTAGCTTTAAATAACACATGCAGCTGGTGAAAACAAGTCTGTGGTAATAGCATAGCTACCTTGTATTCCTTCCCAATGCAGAAATAGCTCATGCTGCCTGCATGATTAACAGATATGCTGGGATATTAGATGTCAAGGAAAAATATCTGCTCTGTCAACATTCATAGTAGAATTAGTTCTAGATAATTTCCTACTGTGCAGTGTAGCACAAGTGAGGCGGATCTGCCTTGTGAATATGTGTGTGGGAGGATGTGCTAAAACCCTGTCACCCTAAAAATCAGGTCCTTTCCCTGTCAATCTCTTTTTATTTCTGAACAACTTCTGAGTTTAGAACTATCTTCCTTATCACATGGATATAAACTTACACTCAGGCAGAAATGCAGGGGTTTTCTGCATCCACCAGCACACATGACTAGCTGCAATGGTGCAACAAGCACTTTGTTTTACAGCTGACTTCCTGCTGGAATCAGAATACAGTGACTTGGTTTAGAGGTGCAGTGTTGTAGCAGCACAGTGATGCATTATCCCTCCATTTAACTCAGCTAAATCCTTGACCTGAGCAAACACTCACTAATCTACAGCAGCAGAGGAAAAGTCACAACTGATACGTTTTCAATATTCTGATGCCACCATGATGAGTGCTGGGTACCTGTAGCACCCATTGGCAGCAAAGAGTTGCCAGAAGAACCTGTGTGTGCCTATTTCTGCATCCTCAGACCCAGTGCCATGCTCTCCACAACTACTGAGCTTCACAGTGGTCTTTAACTTCTAATAAGCCCTCCTCAGGAATATAGACATTATAAGTTCCTCCATACTGAAATAATCTTTCCTTTCTTCTTTCCTTTCTCTTTTCCTCTTTCATTTCCTCTTTCCTGTCCTATTTTCCCTTTACTTTTTCCCCTCCCCTCCTCTTCTCACCTTCTCTCCCCTTCCTTTTCTTTTTTCTTTTTCTTTTTCTTTTTCTCTTTCTTTTTCTTTTTCTTTTTCTTTTTCTTTTTCTTTTTCTTTTTCTTTTTCTTTTTCTTTTTCTTTTTCTTTTTCTTTTTTCTTTTTTTTGTTTTGTTGTCTTTTTTTTTTCCATTCCATTCCATTCCATTCCATTCCATTCCATTCCATTCCATTCCATTCCACTCCATTCCATTCCATTCTCCTGTTTGCAGGGCTGGCACTCCATCAATATCACTATTCAGTTTTCCAGGAGTAAGTTAGTGAGCTGTGGTGATATCCTACAAGCAATCAGAAAATAAAATCTGTGGTGAGAGACATCATTCAAGACTGGTCCTAGGCCAAGGCCTAAGACTTTCTGGGTAGTCCTGGTTTCATGTAAGCTCCTTCACCTGGCATAAGCACTGTAACAGCATTCTTAAAGACACTATCTTTACACTTGATTTATTGACATTTTTCCATTCAGAAACAGTGTAGATGATAGTCAAGAAAAATACATTCTTTGTTGTGGAGGTACCTTGTTTTCCCCTTTTTCAGTCAAACTAAAAAAAATAAACGGTTTACTGTATTTCCAGTTTGCAGATTGTTGCTGTTATTTTTCTTTATTTTCATTCACAAATTAATTGTTTTCATTTATTCAGGGACTAACAACAGCCACTTTTCACCTCTTTTTATCTTGTGTTTACATTAAATAAAATATTCACACTTCAACATTGTAAATTCCATATAACTGCTATTGTGAAGCTATACGCCACTCATTTAAAAGAAAGAGCAGAGCCGAAACCATTATTCTGAAAGGCTACAAAGATACATTTACCTTTCCATCTATTTACAACATTTTTAAAAATAACAAATGTTCAGCTATGAATTCTTAAGTTCACTTGCAAATTAATCTTAGTATGTGTAAATCTTCCCATTTGAAAGTTCAGAAGGAAAAACAATATGTGAAAGAACTGAAGTTCTAAAATTCAAAGTTTATTTTAGCTGGAGTAAGTATACCAAGATTCATCAGTCTTGACAAAGTACTGAAGGAGAGGAAGAAGCAACTCATAGAAGGAAGGTTTAAAAGCTTTATAGCAGGATAACATCATTCTAATTTTGAAGGTTTTCTGTCCAATATAAATGTGTACTACAGATTTTCTTGCCTCTTTTTCATAAGACAGCTCCTACCTCTTCCTGCCCCATTTTCATCCAGAGAATTGTTAAGTACCCCTGTTTTTATTTAATGAATTTTCTTGGCTTCTCTATGCTTTTCACTAACTGCTTTCCTTTCAGTCCATGCACAATTACATGCTCTTAGCTGGGACGTTGTCTTGTCTGGTCTTTGGCCAATCTCCATAAAATTAGCAAAGGTCTGAAAGCTCTGCAGATGTCAAATGTACTTCAGATCATTGTGGGGTTCTATCTCTTAATAACAGGCAGGGAAAGGTGCTGGAGTCAATTTTCATTGCCAGCTCCCGACACATTTAAACAGAATCACAGGAAAGATATGAAGGCCATTTCTGAGCTATGGTTATGCTCTGCTGCCTGTAGCTCTGGAAAGTGGTTTGTTTAATTTCAGTTAATGTAATACTTAGACCTCAGACAAGCACATTGGAAAATTCAAAGGTGGAAGTGGGAGGACAGAGGACAGAATGCCTCAAACACAAAGTACCCCCCCAAAATAAAAAAGTTATGGTTTTATATCAAAATTACTCATCTCTTGGGTGATAATAAACAAGGACTGGGTGAGAGACAGGAAACTAAAAAAAAATACAAGTCACCAAATAAGGCTGAGAAACTGCACAAACATTTGGTATTTAACTACCTGTCCTGCGGTGACTTTGTGATGCTTGTATCTCTATTCATCTGTTTAGCCCAGAAATAAGTTTTGCACCTTTAAGATTGGTTCTGAGTGTGAAGGGGGAGAGAAGAACGCGTAGTTTGTTTTCATACACTGCACTCGCTCCTCCCCATCCCAGCTCCTGGACTGTGTTGTCTGCGGATGGACAGACAGCGAGACAGAGCTCTCCTTTGCTTTTTAGTTAGTTATAGCTAGCTGAGGCAGAGAAGTTCCCTGGAGCATGTTTTTTCTGTTCCTTGGAGCTGTTCAAACCTGCTCTGGACTGAACACCCAGAAGAGCACCCAGGAGCTCACACCTGTGGCCCACTGGGCCAGGCCTGGGCCGTGGCATTTCCAGCACCGGAGGGACTGATAAGAGACTGAGTGAGCTGATCTACAGCCCATGAAGGGGACTTTCTGGGTTTGTCATCTCTTCAGAGCAGCAAGAGGTTTTGTTGTTTAATATTGTTCATTTTCTGTGCTGGTGAACATTTTGCCAGTTAAATAATCAGGTTTTTTCCACTTTTCTCTGAGGAAATATTTTTCTGAACCAGCTGGGGGAGAGGCCGCTTGAATCTGATTTCCTTTTAGAGGAACCCTTTTAGAGGTTTTCTCCCAAACTTCCCCTAAACCAGGACAAATACGTTTTTTAGTGTCCAGTATAGGGCCTCTGGCCCAGTCACAATAGGGTGTTTCTTCCATTCATTTCCAGTCAGGCTCACATCAGCTTCCAGCAGGGTCAAATCCTGTGATTCCCCTGTCATGCCAGCAATAGAAACAGATTCTGCCCCCACATTTCTCAGGATTAATGTGCACTGCACACCAGTATCAACCAAGGCCTCATATTTTTCTGGTTCTGATGTGCCCGGTCAATGAATCCACACAGTCCAAAAACACAGTTTTCCCTAGCCTCTGCCTGGCCAAAGGCAGGGACTTTCTAAGCCTGGTTATCCTTCTTTTTCTGGGTATATGTCTTGGAGTTTCCTTCAAGGGGATCAGACATGCCATCATCATCATCATACCTACCAGTTCAGCTACAGACAAATGGAGCAGCTTTCCCTTTGGTGGAACTTCCTCTCTGAGCTTGTTGTTCTTCAATTCAAGCACCCGTGGTGCCAGTGCAGCAGTAGATTTTCCATTCCATTTCCTCAAGTTTTCTCCACAATCACACAGGAAGAACCACAGCTCAGCTAATGGAGTGTACCTTCTCTCCCCAGCTGGGGGATGTCTGCACTTGGTACCAGAACTTATTATCTGTACTGCTGAGATTTGGAGAAGGTCCTCTTTAATCTCCTCCCTAAGTTTCTTATGAGTCTCTTGCATGATCTGGGAAAAGGCTTGTTGCTCTTCAAGGCCCAACTGGAAACTGGTTTTCTTGTGGGTGACCAGGTGGAGAGGGCTCACAAGACCCTTTAGAGGTTTTCTCCCAAATTTGCCCTAAACCAGGATGCTACCAAGTACAAGTTCAGTAATTCAATTTAACTGGAAAATTTCAGGGTTTGGACTATTACCATTGGTCAAACAGCCATTGCAAAGTATTGTTTGTGGGACTCTAAAATAGTAGAATATTTGACTTGATTTTTAAAAATTATTTAATTTTAAAAAGTATGCAGATTGTGTTAATAAACTGCTCTCACAAATTAAGAATAAAACAACAAAAATTAAAATTAAAAAAACTAAAACCAAAGAAAAAAGAAAAATTAAAAACTTTAGACCTCACAAAACATCGAGATTGACAGTGGATACTATTTTTGTATATGGTCAGCAAATAAACGGAAAGAAATCCATCAGTCAGCTATGAAATGCAGCATTCACGCTGACAATATTAAAAGAGGAAACAAAATCAGCTGTCATCATACTAAACAACAAAATTAATTAGTAGATGTCTAAATAAATATTTTTTAGTTCAGAACAAGCAAGAATACTTTTCTCAGCAAAGATCCAGCCTTAGAAGTAGTTTGGGGTTTTCTGAAGGATCTAAAAACATATTTAAAAAGTGTTTCATTTGTTACAGTCTGAATTTTCCAAAGACTTTTGACAAAATAAATCCCAATACCTTTTGACAAAGAACATGGTGACCAAAGGAAGTACAAATGGATTCAAGAGAGAATTTGCTAAGCAAATTGGAAAACAGATCCACTGAATTTTATTAAGTAGATAAATCATAGCAGGTCCAGAAAATGCTCTGCACTATATGGAGTTGGAGGCTTCACATTCATCACAGTAAAGTATCAGACATTTTTTCCCTGGCTTTGCACTTCCTTTTCCAAAAGAAATCAGAGAAAGGGTCTGTCTCTTTTTAGGCCTGTAGCCTAAAAAAAATATGGCTATTTCCATATTTTTGTATTAATAAATAGGGTTTTCTTGTACTTGTCCTGTACTTCTGACTGTGTGGTATTGCAGTGCCCTCAACAAGAAGTGAGGGCAGCACAATTCACCTTTTTCTTTAAAACAGACTGGCTGCTTAATACAGGTGCAGGTAGTGTTTGTAAGAGGGAAAAATAAGTAGGCATTTCAGGTTGCATCTAAGTTCACTACATATCCAGGTCTGTGATTCAAAGCATTAATTTCAAAATTATTTTTTTAAAGACACCATGGGATTTCTTTTTCTGAAAAGCAACCATAATAAAATGACAGGAAACCCTGAATAGTCCTCCTATAGCTGAGGGGATTTTTTTCCCTCCTCATGCAAAATCAAGACACAGAAGGGTTGTCAAGCAAGGGTTGCAAATGTCACACAAATTTGGGTGAATTTACATTTTTCTTGGAGAAAATACAGTATTTTTTAACACACTGGATTGTGTTTTATGTGGTTTCATATGACTTTATGTATCCATGTCTTTATGTATTCATACAACCAAAAGTCTGAGGTTAATCAAAAGAGACTTCAAAGCCTTGCAAAGAGTGGAAAAAAATATGGGAGGACAAAAAATATTTTCCTCAATCCTAGTAGTAATTAAGAGAGAAGCCAGAATATATATTATCAAGGCCAGGTTATTAATACCTGTCTATAAGACTTATGTCTCTCACAAAACTATGGGGTTTTAAACCATGGAAGAGCCTTCAAGAGACAAAGTATGTTGGATCCTGTCAAGATGTGCCTGTCCTGATGGGTAAAATATGCCTTTGGGCATAAGTGAGCAGAGCTGATCAAGAGGTCTATAAGCTAGAATTGATGGTGGAAAGGGATACCAGTAGGACTGCAGTGGATAAGCCAAGAGCTGCCGTGGCATCACTGGGGGAAGGAAATACAATGGGAACATTTACACTGCTTCTGGGAGCAGAGAGGGTTCAGGAGCACATCTGAAATTCTTGTACACAATCACACAGAGTGTGAGAAAAAATCAGGATTAAATTGAAGGATTAGTCAGCTCCCAAACCTACAACCTCACTATCTTGGCTGCAGTCCTCATGGAATGATTGAGTTTAACATTTTCAGTGCAATGAGGTAAAATCTTAACAGATTAGTGACTACAGGAGAGCAAATTTTAGGTCATCCATGGAGCTAATTAGCAAAGTAACCAAGAAATCTGTTGGATGAGGAGATCATGAGCATTTGTCAATCTTAAGAACCTTATTTTAAAAACAAGAAACAATTCCATTGTGCCCTAAGGAAAGCAAGAAGGCCAGTTGGGCTGAACAGGAAAGAGCTCAAGAGGAGAAAAGGAATTGTAGGGTCTCTGGAGCAAGATCAGTCTTTGTAGGAAGATAACAGACCTGGGGTGTGTGTTTATGTCATAGGAAGGCATGAAAGGCATGAACCAACCAATTTGAAACTGGTCAGTTTTGTGTCTGACAACAAGAAAAGATCTTCAAGGATGTTAACAGCAAGAGGATGTCTAAGTAAATAATGATGCTTGTTGACAATGTCAACAGGAGATTTCACCTGACAAAAAGGTGAAGATGAAGTGGGGCATTCAGTGGTTTGTTTGGGTTTTTTTGCCTCAGTCTTTAATTATACTGATAGAATTTGGACTGCCTTTTCCCAAGAGTGTGGGAACAGTGACTTCCCATTTGTTTGGACATTGAACTTGTCAGAGGCCAGCTATATCAGCAGAATGTTCACAAGGCCATAGGGCCTGATGGGATGTAAGTCAGAGAACTGAAGTAGATGGGGGGGTGTTATGGCAGGAATTTTCTCTATCAGCGATCAAAAGTCTGAAAAGTCTGAGGAGCTCCTAACTGACTAGGACACTGGCCCCTGCTGTTCCAGTTTAAGGTATGAGAGAGGATGCAGGAACCTATACACCTGTGAGTCTAGCCTCAACACCTGAAAAGACTGGGTAGACTGGGTGCCACCAAAAGGCATTTAAAGAACATTCAGTCAGGCACAGTTAGCGTGTGTTCACAAAGGAAAGTCCTCTTTAACAAATCTGATCTCCTTCAGGGTAAGGTCAACCACCCAAGATGAAGGGAACGTGGTGGATGTGTTGTTTTTTTGGCATTTAGTGGTGCTTTTGTTACTGTTCCTCACAGAATCCTTGTGTACTGAGCAGCCACTAGTGGTATTCTTCAGGGCTCAGTCCTCACTCCTGGGCTGGTCAATATTTTGATCCATTACCTGGATGTGGGAGTGGAATACCCCATTAGCAAGCTTGTTGATAATAACACATTAGGAGGTGCTGTTGACTCACTTGAGAGACAAGAGTGCTTGCAGGGGGATCTGGATAGATTAAAGCATTGAGCAGTCATCAGTGGCATGAAATTTAACCAGTCCAGGTTCTGGGAGGCAGTAATGCCTGGCACAGGTCTCAGCTGGGAGAGGAGTGGCTGGAGAGCAGCCCTGCAGGAAGGGACCTGGGAATGCTGGTTGGCAGCAGGCTCAAGTGGAGGCAGCTGTGTTCCCAGGCAGCCAAGAGGGTAAGCCACATCCTGGAGCACATCAAAAGAAACATGGCCAGCCAGTCAAGAGAGGGGATTGTCCTGCTGTGTTCAGCACAGGTGCAGCCTTAACTGAGCACACTGCTGGGCCCCACCACTGCAGGACCATGCCAAGGTCCTTGAATGCTTCCATAGGAGGAAAACAAAGTTGGGGAGAGAGCTGGAAGGTATATCCTCTGAGGAGAGGCTGAGGACTTTGGGCTTGTCTAATGTGGAGAAAAGGAGGCTGGGAGTGACCTCATGACGTTGCACCATCCTGAGGAGAAGTAAGGGCACAGAGAAGTGCTGAGCTCTTCTCCATGAGGTTCAGTGAGAATGGCTCAGTGTTGCAACATGTGAAGTTTAAATGGGACATCAAGAAACACTTTACCAAGAGGATAGTCAAACACTGGCACAGGCTAACTTGAGAGATGGTTGACACCCCAAGTCTCCCCATGTTGAACATGCTTTAACATTTGGTTAGCCCTGAAATAATCAGGCAGTTGGACTAGGTGATCACTGTACGTCCCTTCCAGCTGGAACTATTCTATTCTATTCTATTCTATTCTATTCTATTCTATTCCATTCATAGGTCAAACAATTCAACAGATGAGTATTTTACTTTTTTTGTTACTTTCCGGGCTGTATGTTTAACCTCTATGTATTTGTATGTTGTGGCTGAAGCTTGTCATTGCCTATAAGACTGATGGTACTTTGTTCTACCTTACTAAATATAAAACGGATTTTTGAAATGAAACAATCAAGTTAAACCATAAATATTAAGGAAGATAATTTTAGGCCTTTGCTCTTCAGTCTATGAGAAAAGCACACCCTTCATGAAGTTTTCTTCCACTACAATGGTTGCCTGGTGGCTGCTTCAGAAAATCCAGAGATTTTTCAGCTACAAACATAAAATAGGGCAGGAAATTATCTAAATTGAAACTCTGATTGATTTAAGAATGAGGATACCAATGATAGGTTTTCATCAACTAAAGATCAAGCCACACACATGGATGTTATACACTGATGTTATTTCTACCATCATCTTCCACTTTGTCAGGCTGAGGCCAGAGATGAAGAGTGCAGTATTATTTATCATACTAACAGTCTACTTCAGCAAAACAATAGAAAGACTTGCCAATGAGCATCTGAGAGCAGAAGTAACTGCTGAAAAAATACCACCTAAATTCAAGGAATACCACCTGCTTTTTTCTTACACCATTCTTACTGATGTCACTTTTCTGCCTTCCTATTAAGAAAAGTAGCTTTTGTGCCTAAATATGCAAGTAAGGATAGATAAGGGCTGCAGATTTAGCTGCAGCATTTGGACTCTAAAATCCTTTCGTTTTGATGACTCAAAGCTAAAGAAAATCCCACCAGATGTCTGCCTGTAACATTAGGTGTGTAAACAATATTGAAAGGCAGGCACTCAGAGACAGGCTAGGCATTCTTTCAGAGCATTTGACACACAAAAAGGTCATGAGATTAATCTGTCAGATTAAATTGGTGGACAGTTTAAATGAGCCCATTTTGCCATGCACTGAGTTGCTTCATTTCACCAGACAAACAACAAGGTCACGTGAAGTTATATTCCAATTTTGCCTTGCAATCCTGTGCGCATATCCAAAAAAGACAGATAAATGAACAGGAGTAAGAAAGCAGTTGAAACTGCATGATAATGCTGCTTATCTTGCAGTTCAACAGTTTATCAAATAAATAGTACATGTACTTAAACAGATTCATACATACATGCCTCTCTTCCTTGCCTGTCTGTATTGACTTTATGCCAAGCAATGTTTGTCAGCAGAGGTTTCAGCTAAGTCATGAAGCAGGTGTTAATCAAAATTGTTTGCTTATATAATTTTAAGCGTTTTCACCCTGCCAATTTCTGTTTCTTCTGTGTTTTAACTGACCATCTGCTTTCCATGAATGGGTTGTTCAAGCAATTCAGAAACTTATGTCTCACTTTTGAACAGCATAATCTCACCTGTGAAAGTAAAATTATTTAGAACTCTGTTGAAATAGATAAATTCATTTCTAGAGGAAAAAAAAACCTCCACTATTTCAGTACATATGAAGGGTGGTCTCCCAAAAAGAAATCCTGACCATCTTCTGAAGCCTAATTTTAATTTTTCTTTGTATCAGATGAAAAGGATAGAATTTTCTTAGAAACTAGCTGCAGGAAAATAAAGATTCTTCACTTATTTTAGGTGTTCTTACCTTAATCCATAAAATTTGAGGGAAGGGGTTGTAGGGTAAATGCAAAGTACTTTCCATTTGACCAGATATGACAACACAACTGAATTTTTCACTTAATTCAACTTACTCAACTCAGAGTCATATATTAAATGTTCAGATTATTCTTTCAAATACATCCATTGCAAGAGAGACAGAGTAGAGAAATATGTTCTGCGGACAGCATATGCCTCATCTGACTGGGAAGTTTCCTATGAAGCTATAACACATACAAGTCTTCCTACACAGTATACTGATGCAGTGCTGTGTTTAGAAGAAATTTTGTATCAAAATTACTAATATTAAATTTTCATTCATTTATTTGGCATGTAAAATCATCTGATTGATATTTTCCTTGGAGTAGATCATTATTATTTTCACTCTTGGAATCTAACTGAAAAAACACTGGTGGAATGCTTAGTGGAATGAGAGATTATTTTTAATACCTCAATAAAGGTGTTCAGCCAAAGGTTTCTACATACCCTGTGATCCATATCAGTCATCAACTGAAGTTAAAATCAAAGCAGCTCTTTGCTGTGCTTCCAACTCTTCCAACTATCAAGTTTTATATGAATGAATGGGAAGAGAAAAAACTATAGCAGTATCCTTAATTAATTTTATTGTTACTCCTTGGATGGTTTATTTAAATGGTTAAATGGTAAGATGTGATATACAATGTGTGTCTAGGAAGAATGAAGCATAGCCTGAGGCATCCTCTAGTCTCTGAAGCATTGCTGATACACTGAATTTTCTTCTTTTTTTTTTAAGTGTCAGAAATCACTTCATATAGCAAGCCAGATAGCATTTCAGGGTTCATTACAGTCTCAAATTGCTTCCACTGCTGGTGATCTACAGAGATTTCATTAGTCTCCCTTCATTCTATATTAACATGGAGTTATGGGTTTGGTCTTCATGCCAAAGGGACTCTTTCCATTTCAGAATAAAGCTCCTAATGACAATGTTTTTCTTAGTGAGCCACTGCACATCTGCCTCTTTTCCAGCAATAGAGTCAGAAACTCCTTTCTGACCATCTGCCATGTAAATCGACCAAACCCTGGAGATAATAAAAAATAAAGCCATGGAAGACTTAATGTATAAATCACAGAAGTACTTTTGGCTTCCCTTCTCTTCCCTTCCCTTCCCAGAACTTCCCAGAACTTCCCAGAACTTCCCTTCCCGGAACTTCCCTTCCTGGAACTTCCCTTCTTCCTTTCCTTCCCTCTCCTTCTTCCTTTCCTTTCCCATTCTTTTCCATTTTTCTGCCTTGCTTTTTTTGTTTCCTTACCTTGCCTTGCCTTTCCCTTGCCTTGTTTTGCTTTTCTGATGAGCAGGTTGAAGGACCATCTGCTTACAGGATTACCTCAGCTATGGATTCCAGATGGGAAATGCACAACAACACATTCTCCAGCCTATACAATCCATTAAGACTGGCTTTTGCAGTGGGTCAGCCTAATAAAGTCTACCCTTGGATAACCTATGGCTGAGCCTTCAATGTATAATTGTGAATGCCAATGGTTTATTATTATGTTTCTCTGTTGCCAGATGAAAAATGGGAACAGTATGGGAAGGGAATGAAGAACACAGAAAAAGCTCAGAAAAACATAAAGGATATCAGTGTGCATAAGAGTTCTTTGATTTTGAGGGACAAGATGAATTCAGACAGATCTGAACTCTTTCATACCATCTAAAAAAAGCCTCTTTTTAAGCTCCAGCCATTTTTAAATATGTCTCCAGAATGAACCTCTTGAAACAATCCCTTAAAAATCTTAACAATATTTGCCTTTAAAGGACATAGAGTACAGCTACATGAAAGGCTGCTGGTGAAATATTTTACTCTACAAATTCACTGCAAGGATACACAAGAAATGTAAATATTACCAAAAACTCAAACACAAATGAAAGCCTAAACAGATCTGTATAAAAATTTAAGGCATGTTTAATTACATAATTTAGGCCAGAGCTGATTTAGAATGCAAAGAATCAGAACTATACATCAAAAGATGGATCATGATCTGGTACATCTCAAGATAGTCAAGGTTTTCTAAGACAAACAAGTTTTGATTTTAATTCCAAATGAAAGTGTCCTGAATGTCTGCACATTGTTTTCCATTAAAGAAAAGGAATATTGGATTTTTTTTCAGAGGAAGGAAATTGTATATTACTTCTAGGAAATTGTTAACTATGGTATGTGAGTACACACACACTTTTAGGCAAACTGTTCAATATATGGGCCAAACACACACTCACAAATTTGAAGACAGTCCTTCACACACAGTGAACTTCACATTACTTTAGGCAGGAGCCTACAAAATTCTATTGAAGTTTGCTCTTCATCAAGGACACAGCATCATTTGTGTTGGGCTATTATTGCATAGCAATCTAACTTCGCTTTGTGTAACTTTACCAGTACAAATGGTGCAATACACCTTATAATCATCAACCTTTCTGAGAAGAAAAATTCATTAAGATAATCCACTATGAAGAATCATAAATTAACCCTGTGAATCAATTCAAGTCTCAGGAATAACCTCTTACTCAGTTATGTCATCCCTTTAACATGTATGAATTGTTAACTTTATTAGTAGCAGGTGAGGAAGCAGTTCTTATTTATAGGTGAAATGATCATTATTTTTTAGCTCTTAAAAATTGCTAAATATGTGAAAATTCATCAACACAGACTTGTACACTTCTCCCCATTTGTCTGAGACAATTAATACCCGGAAAGGTCTTTTTTTATGGAAGAGTTTTAAATAGCAACATTTTTTGAAGATAGGAAATGAAATAAACATTGGATTACAGCAGTGGTCTGTCATACTGAATTTCAAGCTGGAATAAACTGAGAGAAGATTTAAAAGGCTTTTCTTTGAAGCAATGGATGAATAATGCCATCCAGTACTCAGATCTTCCTAACACTTGAAGGAAATCAATTGGAATGACAGAATTCTTATTTAATGTCCTTTCTGAATTCCCAGCATGTGTGCGCGTGCACACACACACACACGCACGTACACACACACACACACACATATTCACAGATTCAATTTGCACTGCAGGAAGTCTACAGTAATATCTGAAACTCCTTTTGAGTTTCATTTCAGTGTAGAGTGGCTAGGATTTTAGTCCAGAGTTTAGGTTCTTTCCACACAAATGTAATGTGAAGCCCTAGGGCAAATGCAGATGAACTCTTCCTTCATCTTCTTCAATGAAATGGTGTAACACATTGGTATTAACAACAATTCATGACTCTGTACATATTTATATCTTAGAAATTATCAGTATCTAAGGTATTTTCTACAAAACTGAAAAAAAATTACAGTTAACAAACTATAGTGTTTCAAATTGAGCAAAAACACTGCATGTAATCTGGAAAGTGCAGCAGCAAGGTCACAATGCTGGTATGAGAGGTTCCATAACATAAGGAACAGCACTGGAGAAACTTCTCTCCCAAGGCATTCTGGTTGTTTCCCAATTTTATTTGCCTCCTTTGCATAAGTAAAAGTAACTTGAGAATGCTGGTTGGTCTTCAACACTGGGCTCTCTGAGACAAATCATGAGCAAAATTTATGCAAGAAATTTCCGTTCATGAAGAAACCAAAGAATTTTTATAAAATTTATTATCATAAAATCTGGATTGCAGCAGATTTTTCAGGGGTATTGCAGGAAGTAAATCATGGAGTTAAGGCAATTAATATGACAGCTAAATTTTGAGTCTTTCAGAACCAAAAGCTACAGTGAATTTGGATAGTGTAGAGCTATCCTTGATAAAGAAATTCACAGGGACCATCAGAGGATTCGATTCCATGCAGATGTCACAGAAACTGAACTGAGTTTTAGAGAAGTTATTGAAACAGTAAATTCGAAGTAGTTATCTTATCTCATCTTATCTCATCTCATCTCATCTCATCTCATCTCATCTCATCTCATCTCATCTCATCTCTCTTGCATTTCTATTTTGTTGTTTGGGTTTTTTAAACAAGAACTGTTTAAAAAACTTTTAAACAAGAACTGTTTAAAACACTGACTTAACTATGGGTCACCTTGGATGACTACCAAAGAGAAATATCACGTCTCTAAAACCCACATAATACTCTTACCAGTCAGTGCCAGGGTGATTGACAGCACTGTTCCATCTCTTAGAGAAACAAAAAATAATAATAAAATAACAAATCAGCATTTGATCCCTGAAATACTAAGAAAATCTAGAGAAGCAACAGATATAAAAAGTTCTATCCCTTTCTTCAACAACTGCAATATCATTTCCATTATTTCTCCAGGCTCCCATTCTGAATTCAAAGCAATTTATCTGAAGTTCAGACACTGTCAGTGTGATTTAGTTTCACTTTTATGGCAACTGCAGGTCTCTAATAAGTATGCTCCCTTCATTGATTTTGTTCCCCTTCAGCTGCTGCTGTAAATGTAATTGAAATTTTGGGTTTTTTTACCCTGACCTACCTTTCTTTTCCACTGATGGTAGAGCAATCACAGCAGATTCCTATATCCTATTAATAAAAAATACAGCTTCTCCTGGAAATGGACTTCCATAATAACCATTACGATATTGATATTAAAATATCACTAATTTTGTATATACAATTTTACAGATTTGCAGGTTTTAATTAATAAGTAGCCCAATGAACAAAGAGAGTCTGAATATTACTTTTTATTTATGCACACAAAATTGGATGTTATCCTCTACTTATCTAATGTGCCAAATTTACCACAATAAATAACTTTGTGGGTATCTCAAGCTGTCATTTTAGCATTAAAATGCTGCTTTCTGCCACCTTGGAATATAGGCTGATTGATGCATAGGGGTATATTGGTGATTTGTGCACCACTGTTCAAGTGATGTTAGACTCCTATCTGCTTCCATACCTATAGATGGCAAGGGAATAAAAATGTTACTGAAGGAAAGCCTAAATGAGAGAAATTAAGTATGTGTTTAGTTCTGAAAATGATTGGGTTACTCTTCTTTCCAGACAAGATACTCCACAAGCCAGTTCCTGAGAAGGGTTTTGGCCTCCCCACTGGCAAGGTGTCCAGTGCCCAGTGACAGGTGATCTAACAACACCTCCCTGTCACAGGGGGGCTGCTGACCAGGATGAAACTGTGATTTCACACTGAACTAGAACTGCCCTTATGAAAACCGTACTCAAATATATCTCAGATACATCTTAAATAAATATCTAGTGCACAGAGCAGAGGTGCTGGTTGAGATGTTTGTAGTGCCAACTTATGTGGCCAAGAAGATTACCACATGCAGGACACAGCTACAGATTTTGTGTATGCGTGATGCTCTGATAAAAGATCCATAATGCAACAGGAAATAGAAGTCTCAAATGGTAAAATTATCTTGCACTTGGATGCAGGCAATCTTCAGTGACACAATAATCTGAGGAATTTAAATTAATACAAAGACTGCAGAATGAACTAGAAAGATATAGTCATAATAATGAAACAGTAAAGAATTTCATTTCTGTTCCCTCCATAGTTTAACACTGTCCATCTGCTATCCTCTTCATCTAGAGCTGAATGTAGCTGCATAAGCAAAAAAAATAGCCATGGTTTCACACAACATTGCAAACTGTAATCAGCATTGTAAGTATCCAACCACTCACCCATAGAATCAATTAATAAAAAGGCATAAATGGAGTGAGTCTTGTCCACACATATTTCTACAATCATTGTGGGTTTTGATTTATAAAAAATTTTAATTGCCTTCCAGTAGAAACTACACTGTTTACAGTTAATTGCACCTAAGACACTTAACATGGAAAAAAATTTTACATGGGTATAGGTAGCAAGTATAAGCAGAAGGAAGAGGTCCTCCTTCTCAGCCACAAATCTAGGTTTCACAGAGAATGACGCAGAATACAAGCAGCTTTGGTGTTTGTGAGGGGATTTTTTTGTTCATTTTAGGATTAGAGTAGATATTCAAACACCTTTAATCTAAAGATCCAACTTGCAGACAATTCTTTGCAAATCTTTTGCATTTTGTCCACCTGTCCTCATGGCAGACAAAAGCTTTAGACAGAGCAGCTGAGGAACCTGCCTGGGCTCCTTGGTGGTGCGATAATGTTGGTGAGGTGACCAAAGGAAGCACCCCTAGTCTGGGGCAGTGAGGAGAAAACAATGCCTTTTAGCACAGAGGAGCTACTGAGTCCTGGTGCAAGACTTTGGACAGCCCAGTCAATACGATTCAAAAATTAAAGCCCAGTATTGCACTGTGGCGTTCTCTGCACTGTTATCTGTTATGCACATTGGGTACTGCTATTGCACAGAATATTTAATTAAGCAACTAATTCAGTTTAACAGGGTGATAAATGGAGCAGTGTCATAGTAAATCCTGTGATATACAGAGAAACAAAAATTACTCTTATCAAAATCTTAGAAAAGCATTGAACAGCCTCCAAAAAAAGGGATAAATTTTAGTATTTTCATACTCATGCATTGCTCTAAATTACTGTCATGCATTCTAAATTACTGTGGATTTGAGGATGTTTTTACTATCAGTGGGGCTTAATATATTGATTTCAGCCAGGCCCACTCTGGGTGTTGCAGTTAATTAGCGACCTCACAGTGTGAGGACGCAAGTCTGGCGCTTCAGTCTCTGCTTCCCAGGGAGAGACGGTTATCCTTGACACAGGGCAGCTGACAATTCTGTCTTTTATTAGCCAAGCCCCAGACATCTGTGGTTCCACAATCATAATCCTTGGATGCATATATATAATGTAATCAAAGTGATAGCACATAAAGTTGCAGGCCAGATACATTTCATTTCCACAATAGCTGTCAACCCCCTTACAAAATTAAAGTATTGAGAATAGTAAATTATCACCTCAAAATGTGTTTGGGAAACAAAATTTGTCCAGCAAATATTTTAACACAGATAAGCTAATGGTCCCTTTGGTCTGGATCTTTACTATAATGGATATTAATGCTTTTTGATGTCTCATTTCCAACCCTGATGAAAAAAAGCCAGTGAATCAGCAGATTAGACTCTGAGAGAACTAGTGACTGGAGATAATCACTTTCAGAGCACACACAATAGGGGCTGCGGTTTCCTCCAGCAGTGGAAAAAGAGTGTTCTCTTCCTGTTCAGTCTGCCTTTGTTCATATGCTTCTTTCTCATTTTCCTTCCTTAATCTCAGAATAATACCCCGTCTTGTCTGCTGCCCTAGAGGTTTGCTTAATATAGCCATAAAAAGCTGCCAGTGTATTTTAAAAGAGTCAGAATAATAAATATATAAAGCCATGGTGGGGACAAAGTTGTAAACAATCAGCACTGATATTTATTTAAACCTTTGTATTTAGTTTAAATATGAAATTAAATAAAAACACTCTCTAACCAAAAACACATATTCAAATTCTGATCTGCATGGCTACCAGTGTTGCCTGAGAGCAGTCCTATTTCCTAGATTTTGAAATAGAGTTTATTTAACATTTCGTAAGACTGGGCCCTTTGATACCAACTCAGCATGGGGTAAATCTGTCTAAGGAGCAAATCTAGTCCAGGATGGTTCATTGCTGTAACACATAACAGGAATTTAGCTTCCTAGACAGCAGGGACACATAGAAAGTGCTATCATCCATAGAGTACACATCTCTAGTACAGAGGACAAAAGAATGCAGCTAAATCTAGATAAGCCTTAAACTAAAGAAAGAATCTTCCTTCTATTAGAGTGAAACATCTGCAGAGAAAAAGAACTCCATCATTTATTAGCAAATGTCTAGCCCTTGAAAAGTCCCTTCCCTAACATTTTTGTTTTTTTCAAAGTAGCTGGCTCTTTAAGCCTCCAAACATCTGGCTTACGTGCATCACTGTCACTTTTCCAGACTTTAGGAGAGAAAGCAAGGCAAAAACAAACTCAAACTGCTGTGAGAACAGAAATGTAGGCAAAATGAGAGGTATGTTTCTTGTGCTTTTGCTTTTGTCCCCTTTTTTCTCTTTCATTACCTGCTCAGCTTATTCCAAATAAAAGAACATGTAAAATGCTAAAAATTAAGGAGTACCTCTTGCCTTGGGTGCTCTAAAAACTATCTGAACCTTAATTACAGGGGTGGAAGAGAACTTTAGAAACCAGCAAAATGTATGCCTGCCAGTTGCCAGTAGTGCTCAGATTAATACATTCTCAATCAGCGATATTGCCTGGCAGATCCTTCTGCAATGCTTTATGCAATGAAATGATATCTTTCAATATTTTTAGAGGTTTGGAGGACACTGGAAGCAAAGGTTTCTTAAAAAAAAAAAAGAAAAAGTTGTGAAACACATTTTGCCCTACAATTTGCCTCTCAATTCAATACAGAACTGGTGAAAAAAATGCACAGTCTTCATTTTAAGATTCATTCTATTTAGTTTATGTTGTATCAATATGCTTTTTAATCTTCTTAATGTTAGCTGTTATGATGTCTGTAATACTAATTAGATGCCACAGGCTGTCTGCATTCAGTATACCACCAAAAGCTGCTTTTCATACCAAATTAGTATGATTCCCACTGTAGTTAGCATATACACTCAACAATTCCCTGCTGGAAACAAATAATCAATCAATCATCACTCATTCAGTGAACAGATTAAGCAGAAATCTCATCTGAGATATATTTAGGTAAAGGTAAATACAGCAAATATGTCATAAAGCAGCTTCTTTAAAACTATTAGAAAAAAAAAAGATACCTCCTGCTGTTTCTGGAAATACATCATAACATATGCTCTATTATATATAGAGCATACAATTATACTATATAATTGTACTATAATTATACTCTGGTGTAACTAACTGGAAGTTTATGGACATGAATAAAAACACACCGCAAGAGAAAAATTTGTCAAAATCACACCTGTGATAACTGATGTTAATTATCCTAGCTAGCTATAAGACACATTGCTTGGCTAAAAGGATGACACATACTGATTAAGCTAAACACATCTTCCCCTGGCTACCTATCTTATTTGTTCCCTTTCTCCATCACAGGTTTCTTGAATGTCTATCATGTATACAGTACAGTCTTATAGATATATGTTGTTTGGTAGAACCAAAGAGCATGTCAAAGGTATAAATTGTTTGAAACAAACCATGCACCTTAAATATACCAAAATGAGGAGAGACCAGGTTGCAGAGAGAGGGAGTAAAGGGATGGATGAAGAAAGTAAGAGACGCTGTACAAAACTGTCAAACTGAAATAGGCAATGGGTTCATGTAGACATGTAGACCACCTATGACTGACCATTGCCTTCCTTTGCTTGCTTTCCTCTCAGTATAACCACTGAGAGTTTTTCCCTAACATCTTAAACCTGCTCAGAAGGACACATCAGATGCAGAGCCATTCAACCATGAAGGTTTAACAAGTGGTAGGCATAAACATCTGTCCTTCTGTTGTATTTTTTCACAGGTAACCCCAGAGGGCCCTTGTTTGGGTTCAGACACCAGTCTAGGCAGATGGAATCCAGAGGGAACCCAGGCACAGTAAGTTTCTCCCCTTTCTCAAAGGACAGCAGAGCCAATTAGAAAAAAGATTTTACATAACCCCTGGAAAAAATATTA
Source organism: Agelaius phoeniceus (assembly GCF_051311805.1). Taxonomy (NCBI): domain Eukaryota; kingdom Metazoa; phylum Chordata; class Aves; order Passeriformes; family Icteridae; genus Agelaius; species Agelaius phoeniceus. Next base: position 31,002,881 of record NC_135303.1, on the reverse strand, counting down.
GTCATCTATAGAGTATGCTAATTGATTTTATTTCTTACTGTGAGTCACCATTTTGCCCATAGAAAACTTTTTAATTTTTATTTTGCATGGACAGATAACATCAAAATTTACTTTGGAGTTCATGTGAGGTTGTGTTTGCATAATTATAGAGAAGTGAAATTATAACCACTGGGGTTTGTGTCAAACCTATGCTATTCTATTAATTCACCTTTTTTCCAATACTTGCATATATAATAGTGCATGTTGACTCATGGCACTAAATTGTGCCAAAAAAGGATGAAATTCCAATGTTCCTAATTTGTGTTTTGAATTTGCAAGAACAAGATGGTTATACTTAAGTCCAGATCTTATGAGAAATATTTTTTCATCCCTGTTTGGTATTTCCTATGCTTTCATGGTATTAGAATCACTACAGACAAGTTTTTAAATATACTAAGAGAAAACACTCTAGAGACAAAGCTCAGTAAAAAATAAGCTGATGCCATTTTCTAACAGTAATTCAATGTATTTCACTAAGATCAACAGTGGGCATTACTTAGCCAGTCACCTCTTAATCAAAATATGAACAAAGCACACATGGTGCAATTATCTAAGTGGTATAATAGGTTATAGTAAAAATACTTATTAAATAATAAATAAATATTAATAATAAAATAATTAATAGTAATTTAAAATTAGTAAGAATCATTCTCATTTCTTTGTGGTTTCCAGCAGACAGTAACAGATAAATCAATAGGTTGTTTAAAAAAAATTACTGCAACAGAAACTGCCCCAAATGGGTAATGCTTTGACAGCTTTATTTAAGTAAATACTCATCTAAGTCAGGATATACCTGACATGACCTCCTCTTTCATGAACAGGTGTCTAGGATGTAGAGAAGAAAAAAGAAAAACTTATTTAAAATAATTAAAAAGAAACAAAAATGGTAGAGAAAATGAAAGAAAACACCAGGTGTGAAACTCCAATGCAAAAAAATTGTCATAAAAGTATGGAACAGTCATTGTCTTTCAAAAACCTGACACGATAGGAAACACAGGAATTACCATCATGGGGTTGACGTAGCTGCCAGATCCTGTTCATTACTTGCTTACCTAGCAGCTAATGGAGGCTGCAGTTCAGTACCTGAATCCATGCAAATGGATAGCAGTATTCTCACTGTCCTGATGACTCCTCTGGGGACACACAGAAATGTGAGCATCCACCTGTGGAGGCACAACTGCAAGATTAGAGGTCAGCTGAGGCTCTCCTGTCAGAGAACCGCATGTGACACCTTTACAATGCCAAAGGAGGAGGACAAAGCAAGTAAAAATAACCAAATGGGTCTTAGATTGCTCCCTGAAATGTTATGGTACTAAGAGTCCATTCAAACTAAGTATTTCTACTTTATTTACTTTGGAAGCCCTTCTGCATACATAACATGTCATCTATCTTAAAAGTCACTGGATACTAAGTCTTTTGCTTAGAAAAGCAAAAAAGCAGTATTTTACAGACAAAAACACTTCCTAACAAAGTTCAGAGTTCCTTTGTTGCTTCTCATTGAAAAAAAAATAGATAAGGAAAAAACACCACTTCTCTCACTTTTCTTCGAAATCACAACTCATTAAACATAACTGCCCAGAAAGTAAAATACAAAATAAATCTCTTCCTTACAGTCTTTAACGTCAGACATAATGGCATATACCTTTTTTCCTTTCATCTGTAAAGGATTTTCAGAACAATGAGTTATTACTAGAGAAGTTGCAAGTCAAAATTGATGTCATTTTTCTTGGTAGCAAAAAACCTTCACTTTTTTTTCTTACAAGAAAGATATCCTCAGTAAAAAGTTACAGTGTGCAGCTGATTCTATTATTATGTTAATTTTTATAATACACATAATCAGCTATAGCACAGTTGATGTTTTCCTCAACCTAATAATAGATTTCACCTGCACTGCACACCTGCAGCAAAATTGTGATGGCCAAAACCTTGTAGACTACTGAATTGTGTCTACTGTAGACCATAGGGATCATTTGCTTGAGTTCTTCTCAAGAGCAACTTAACTCTGTTATTCATAAAATATTTTTTAGGTAGAAAACACTGGGGTTTAGAAACTGTGTATATTATGTTTTGAGATGTCTAAAACTCTTTCATATGTCTACTTGGAAGAGGAATTCAGTGTGGTTCTTCCACATTTCATAAGTGCACTAATAGATTAGTCTCATTGAAAAACATTTCATCTTCCTTACATATAAAAATTAGTTTCATTGAGGTATATCTCCTCCTAGATTTATGAAATTTTGCCCCCAGCTGATCAGGAAAAATTTGTCCCCAGCTGATTTTATGAAAAAATTTCCTGTGTTTTCATATTTGAGTTTTAAGTTGGTGTCTTCCAACAAAACAAATTAAAAAAAAACTTCTGCTTGAACTGAATAAATAAAATTCCTTTTTTTTTTTTTTCGTAGAAATGCATAGTCTGGATAAGTTTTGGTCTTATACTGCAAATCCATATAACATGTATAGTCTACTAAAATGGCATTTTAAATATCCAGAGAAATTAGGTGGATTCACAGACATTCTGTGAGTAGTAACAAGCTGTTATGCATGGTTCTTTCAAGGTGCATTAATACTTATCTCAGTATGGTAATTCCTGTTAATAGAAAACTTACAGTCTTTATTATATCATCACAGATCCCACAAATTCTTATACTGGAATCACAACAGATTGTTTTTTTCAGGGATTGAGTGGGGTTTGAACCTAAGTCTGAAAACACTCAATGTACACTTAAGATCTCCACAATATAATTGAATAATCCATCCTTGTTTACTTCTTTGCACTCAATATTCATCTTTTGGTAGTTTCAGACTTCAAGGCAAGAATGTGTAACTTTTTTTTTAGTGGGAGGCTGAATGCATTTTTCAGACACATTTGGCATGCAACATATTAATAGCTATCTTCCAATTAACCAGTTGTAGTTCTAGAGGACCTTGTCACTAAGGACTGTGTTTGAGGTGAAGGATGTAACACAGTGTGTCATTGTCCATTTATCACTCCACCTGTGAAAAAACCCAAAATCTTTCTGCAAAAAAAATTTATTTTCCAAGCTGCTGTTGCAAACTTCAGAGCTCTTCACTTTTTTTTTTTTCCCCCCTTTAGTTTGGGGCTTAGTGAAGAAAATTCTGATCCAGTGTGTTCATGCCTAAGCATTGGAAACTAGAACCTGGACAGGGACTGTGCACGTGAATTTGCTAACCTTCCTGTTAAAGGTGCAGCCCACTCTTCCTACATTACTCATGTAATGTCTTTCAGTCCCACCTTCCTACTGTCCAAAACTGCATGAACAAACAGAGGTACAAAACTTTCTCGGGTTTTCAGTCTTGGAAGCAGTGGAATTTATTTCTGAACTTGATTGTACATCCAACTCCGTACCTAAGCCATTATGACAGCTATAGAAGTGAAAAAATACGTAAAAACATTGTCAAAAATAAATTTCTCTGCAATATATTTTTTTGTACTGATATTTGAGGCTCATCTCAATGAGTAGGTAAGCAGGATTCAAGATACTATATGTTATTTCCTCTGGCTCCTAGCCTATGAAATACAAGTGGAGAAGACTACATTACAAAAGCAAAGGCAGGTACTTCCAAGCTCAGACCATAGCAAAATCCTCTCATTTTCTGGAACAGATAAAGAAGCTTATAGCTGTTAAAAGAATTTTACATCATGATTTCAGTTAGTTTCCCCTTTTCAAGAGTCTTATATTCCACAAGCATTTTTAAGAGACGTAAATTTAAAAAACATAAAAGACTGAAAGTCAAGATTGCCTGAGAATATTTCAACTGTCATAAATAGATTTACAGAACTCTTACAGCTTCTTCCAAGTCTTCTTCCAGAGTGAATTAATGTCCTGGTTTAAATCTGGAAAGAGTTAATTTCTTCTGAGTGGCTGGTACATTGTTGTGTTTTGGATTCAGAAGGAGAATAATGTAGATAACACCAGTGTTTGATTTGTAATATTTAGCCTGAATCAAAAACTTTATTCATTACTATTATTGTTATTGTTATTATTATTATTATTATTATTATCGTCATCATCATCATCATCATCATCATTACTAATATTACTAATATTGATATTATTAATAATAACATCAATATTAATAATATTAATTGTGTGTCTGTGTGTCTCATGCTCTGTCAGTTAGGAGGAACACAAAAGAAAGACTGTGAAGCAGCATAAGGACTGGTGGCCCAAATGTCATGTCCAGTATATAAATTAGAGGTGCTACCTGGAAAGGAGACAGATCCGGGTGCAATGACTGGGGTCGTGCATTGGTCAGTGAGTGGTGAGCAATCATATTGTACATCACTTTTTGGGGTTTGTTCTTTCCCTTTTTATTATCATTTTTATTTACTATTATTATTATTCTATTTTGTTTTCAATTATCAAACTTTTCTTATCCCAACCCACAAGTTTTACTTTTGATTTTTCTTACTATTCCTTTAGGATGGAGAGGAGAGGTGGAACTGAGTAAGCAACTGTGTGATACCTATTTGCCAGCTGGGCTTAAACCACAACAACTATCTCATGAAGGTAAATTAATATTTAGCCACCTCTAGGATGTTGTGGGAGTTCAATAATTAAATATCAGTGAGGTACTTTGACATCATCAGATAAAATATGATGTTTGAGTACCAGATATTATTCCCTGTTATGATTCATCCCATGCCTTTATTACTGCATATTATAGACTTTCTAAAATTAGCATCTGAATGTTCTTCAGGAGTTATTGAAGCAGTGACTCATGTTCCATCCTTGTGTTTTGCAAGTTGTCTTGATCTCATGTCAACTGAACAGCAGACAAAAATAATTTTCTAAATGGTCCTCTCTCATCTTATTTTTAATTCTCTGAAAACAAAAATTCTTTCACACCCAGGCACTAAGATCTTTCTATCTCTGAACATAAACAACAGTATGCAAAAAAGAAATGTACAAGAAGACAAAGATGTGGAGGTTCATGAGCCCATATACTTTGCTACAAATAACCACATCACAGCTGGTTCAGATGGAAAACAATAAACACATGGACAGCCATGTTCATTCTATGTTTTCCATTATGCCTCCTTTTACAAGGATTTGTCTATTTGCTTGCTGCAATTATTTGACATGAGAGCTACCTGGAAATGTACCACCACTAAAGGCACAAGATGTGCTGTCAAGAATACTTAGTTCCTTTTGTACAAATCATACTTATGGCCATAAGTAAAGCAATTTCCCCATTTTCATCCTCGATGATGAAAGGATAGGTAATACTTTCAATATTAGGTAAAGAAATTATTTTATTTCTGAAGCTCAGGAGATACTCTACTGGCTGTCATTTCTTATTGATTCATTCCTTGTTAGAGGGGAGAGAAAAAATTGAAAAATCCCAATCCCAACAAATTCCCCATTTTAGTGGGATATATTCAAACTATTGCAATGCAGGAAAAAATCCAATTTCCATAAGAAGAGCATAGACTATTTTCTTGTCTGGTATCTCATTTGAATCATGTCATAATCGCCTTTTTTGGTAACATTCAAGGGTACAATCCACAGCTGTACAGATGAAAAAAATTTTTCATTAAACAATTTCTTTGATTATATAGCTCTAATGAACAAAATTATATTTTGTGAAATAAGTACATTTATGAGCTTAATAGAGAAAAAAAAATTAAAACCAGTATGTTTTAGTTTAAATCCACAAAGGGAAGACAGACTTCTGCTAGAAGTTGGTAAGTAGTAAAAGTGACTGTAAAAGTAACGGGAAGGAGACTTGTACCCTTATGACAGCATTGTAAAAGCCTTGAAACAGTAAAACATAAACATACTAAACTGACATACATTGCAATGCACTTAGAGAGTCATTTTATCAGGAAAATTATGAGGAAAGTATCAAAGTAATTGAACATGTCTCCAAATTCACTCCTGTTGTGAAGCACCATCCTTTAATACCATGTATATGAAGATTTCCAGTTCTCCCAAGACACAGAAAATTAACAATTTATTAACAGCATGTCTGTTCTTCCTTTTCCTAGATCTAAAAGCAGAAAGTCTATAGTGAGCAATCAAACTCTTACCAATACTCCTGACAGAGGTCATTGACAAGAATTGCTGCAAAAAACATTTAATGTTCATAAAAGTCATAAAACTCCCATTGTGCTTGAAGCTGACCATGTTTTATATGAATAACCCTTGGTGACATATTGAGCTTTATAGCCTGTAGATTTCTCAGAAAGAATGAATCAAGCAGTTCCCAAATCAGAAAAAAAAACTGGCAGTTTACTCGAAATTTGATTTTCTTAATACTGGTTGCAGCAGCAATCATATGAAGAACAAGAATGCAGCAGAAATCTTCAGGTTTGAAAACACATAGGAAGTTGTTTATAATACTACTATTCTTGAAAGAATCATTTGCCCGGTTTGTGTTATTTCTTGTGATCATGGCTAGTTGGATATTTAAGCAGATATGTCTACATACGGCCATAAGATTTGCAATGACAAGGAAAATGCATAGTTTGGCAGCTATGAATAGATATTTAGCTCTTTACTGGTGGATATTAAATTCCCTATGAATCTCAGTTCTATATTTTAAAGCTCCAAATCCAAAGTGTTGACTTAAAAATATGACTCTCCCCACTTAATATTCAGAATTTGCTTTTCCTTTGTCTCATTTGCAGTAGAAGTATTGTGGCTTAGATGGATCTTGGATTCTAACATTTTCTAAGTATTTTAAGGGATTTTGTTAAAGCTGCTGCAAGTGATAAAATTTCTAGTCTACCATTTTTTATTGACCATTCCATGAACACCCACATTACTCAAGCGAGATAATTTATGTTCTTGGCAGAACTAGACATGTTTTGGAGCACGTTTTTGCACATCCCACTTTAACTGAGTTTATGAAGAGATATTTACAGTAAAATGCTTCCTGTTGCACAAAGGCACATGATGTGCCATGGAGCATTATTGACATTGGAGGACACCACCCAAAAAATGCAAGATACTGGTGTTTCTTCCATTACTCAGAAAATACCAGCAAATAAGATTGCCATAAAGATATGTGTATACATTAGACGTCCAAAAAAACATCAGGTCTTGCTTCCAAATCTAAATACATGAAGCAATTCTGGCCAAAACTAAAATTTTGTACCTTTCTTGCATAAATCTGAGGATTAACTTTTTAGTAAACTAATATTTTTTGAATAGTAAAGGAATACAAAGAGACCTATAGTAACATGCCCAAGAAAAAGTTGAAAGCACCATAAATTAGATCAAAATAAGTAGCATCCCATAAACATAATATGAATTTATAATAAAATCAATTACTTTGCAGTAATTTACCACAAGGTTAACAGCTAATATGACATTGTTACAAAATCAGGCCAGATCTTCATAAAATTGCCTGGTTTATCCATTATTTTGAATGATAATCCTTCCAACACTGCCACATCAGGGATTTCAGTTTTCCAGTAATGAATTAATAAAATAAAAAGTGGTTTTAACTTTAAGAGAATTAATTTCTTTGCAGTGGGAGAAGTATGGAATGTTCATCTTTTTAATGGTTTAAAATCCTAGGAAAATATCTAAGCTTCAGAAGTAAATAACATCAAGAGAGGGAAAGTTTTCCTAGTGTCCACATAATCTCAATGGATTTAAACCTCAAACTCCAGATTATTTCAAATGAAAAAATGAAGAATAGATCCAAATCACAGATATTTTTGAACATTAAGTTTAGATTTTAAATGAATTTGACATTTGAAAAATTTTATCTGCATAAAATTTTACATGGTCAGTAGCAGCAGTATTCACATTAGAAACCTCTATTCCATTCCACTTACCCCAAAATGTCTGAAAGAGTGTTTCAGAAATTACACTTCATGAAATTATATTTCAGTGTCCAGGATTTATTGTCTAATTTTTTTTTTTATAAAATAACTAAAAGAAGAGTACAAATTTAATAGATGACTTGGGCTTTTTGTATCCAAGAAGAACTACAGTTGAGTTCATATAAACTTTGGGAAGAAAAACTGCAGACATAGGGTATAACTTGTGCTTACGTCTCAAGAAAGCGCTCTCTGACTCATTGTGGGAAATATTCTGGAAACAGCTCACTGATCAAGAGATAGATGTAAACCTTAGGAATCTTATAAAAGAATGAGAAAGTAATAAAGAAAATGAATGCATGTGACCATATCTTGAATTCTGTGAACAATACTAATTACTCAAACTTAGAAAATAAATAATACATAGTGAAAAACTATGTATGAGGTGACAAAGATGATTAGCACTATAAAGCATTTTAAGCAAAGGAATAAATAAGTAAATAAGGATTTTTCAACCCAGAAGACAGAGTAATGGTACAATGGAAATATACACATTCAAACTGGTACAGAGGAATCAAATATGGAAATTCCCAAACTGTCATAAAATAACTTTTTAAATCTAGTGTTTCTGCTTGATGACCTTGTTGACCACCTAAACTTGAGGAATGCATATCACTTGATTTATTCTGGTAGGCTTTTCCTTTTCTGCTAACAGCTGCTGTCAGACACTGCATGTTTAGACCTTTGGTTGGAGGCAGAACAGTAATTCTTCCAGCTTTGGAGCCAGTACCACACCTGGGTCTTGCACTATATAGGTAGCAAGATGCCTTTTCAGTACTGTAAAACTCACTGTCTCTAGTCATAAAGATATACATATTTAAAAAGAAAGATCTTGTGCAAAACTGTTTGCTCTCAAATTAGTAGCATTAGTCTATTGCCATGTTTTTCCAAATTTAGTATTAACTACATTAAAGAAATACAACTTTAACTGCTTTGGTTGGTATATTATCAAAAGTCTTAATACATTCTCCTAGAGGCTTTTCTATAATTTCACTTTAGGTAAAATATGCTTATGTATAATATCTTTGTATAATTCAATATAATCCCTCTGCATAATTCAGGTTCATCACCCCTCCAAGACAAGATCACTCAATATTCAAATATTGATATTTCTTCACTTACAGAGTTTTTTCATCCCTCTCTGTCAGCTCTCTGTCAACACCAGAGGTCATTCTTATGCTTTTTCTATACCTATTTCTATGGGCAAGAGTGGCAGCATAAGACCTTCTCAGACAAAAAAAGACTGGTGTTTAGAACAGTTCCATTTTAGGCAAGAGATGGGAGAAAAGTTGCAGAGTCCAGCTTCGACTTTCACAGAGATTGATCTGAACGCCAAATTCCTGATAAAACAAATAGCTCAAATAGTATAGGCAGAACTCGGAGACAATAATCTGTCATAGATGCTAGGAAAAATTGTGGTTAGATATTGATGCTCCCCAAAATAAAGTCTGTAAAGTCTTCCGTGCCTGAGTGTTCTAGAGAGGTCATACACTAACATTTGTTTATCTGTGTCCTTTTCCAACATCTCCTTTTCCTCTTTTCACAGTTTCATTGGGCAGCAGACACAGGAACAAGAATAACCTAATCTTGCAATGCTATTCTACCAATTTTTCAGCCCTATGACATCTCTTGTATTATGAGTCATATGCAGATGAATGCAAACATTAATTCTCCAAGAAAGTTTGAGTTGTCCAGCTATATTAATTTACCTTCTCTAATGATTTTATTATTTCTAATTATTTTTTAATTCTTGTAAACTTTAATTTTTTATATCACACATGTGCTCAGCTCCCCTGTATGAGCTGTAATTGACAACGTCCTTTTCCAGAGTAGTAATGAGGATTTTAAAATTAGGCTTTAACTAATGCACAGCCAGTAATTCCCCACCAGACTCACAATATTTTTCCACTTCTCATTAATTTTTTATTTAAGTCAGTCTGAAAAGCACATTCTAATGTTTGTGTTCAGGCAGACCTTAAGCACTTGTCAGATTAAGATTTCATCATACTTTGCCAAGGCATTACAGAAATGTTGGTGACATAAAGACTTGATTTTTTTTCTTATTCCACTTGCAATAAGTCACTTTTCTCACTAAAATAAGAACTTCTATACATTTCAGGAAATTTTCCAGCATCCCATGTAAATCTAAACAATGATTTATTTCTGATATTAGGATTTTTTATAAAAACATTATCAAAATACCTAACTTCCTCTAAACATGTTGCATCAGCCTATAAAATAAAAGGATAAGGTGAAGGGCTTTTAGCAAAGCAAAAAAAAGAACGCCCTCATAAAGTTTCTTGTTAAATGGTTGTGGAAGTTTTCCTATAAATTCTTCCTCATTCAATATGAATTATAGCTCTTTAAATTGGGATGGTTTGAAAATCAGACAGGCTTAGCTTTACTCCACTGCTAAATATCCACAGGATATATAAATCTATTATAAAGTTAGTTTGAAAAGTTAACTTGGCAAAGGAGATCTGTGATGATTTGATCCTATGCTATGTAATTAAAAGCATGCTGCACTGAACCCAGGAAATGTTCATTCCCAGAATACCTGGGAAATATATTTTTTCTACTTTGAAGATTCTGGGTGTAAGAAGCTTACCATTTCCAGGGCAGATTATTATATTATAGGAATATACTAGGAAACACAGAGTTGCTGGTAGTCTGCAATAATATCCTGATATAATTCAAAAAACTACAAGGCAGTCAGCACCTTACACAGGATATTTTTTTCCTAAGACCTGACACAAAATTGGGACCCTAGACACCAATTTGATTTATAACTCTCAGGAAAAGAAACATCATACACCAAACTGCAGGTGAATATTTTTTTCAGTGGTAACTGTCACAACAAATGCATGTGATGTATTAAACCAGGTTTTTAGACACTGGTCACCTACATTACTATCAGTTTTCACAGCAAATACATGTGTCTCATTAATGTTGCATTTCAGCATAATTCATAGTACAGTACTAGGTCACGTTTTTTCTGAGCTGCATTGCATATAAAGAGGCATCATTAAAGAACAATTTTAGATTTTTTTACACTTTCCAACAGTCAGAAGATAAATCCTTTAGACAAGCCTATCATTTCCCAATTTTTCCTGGGTCAAAGTGAAAATGATTCATGCGCCAATCATTTCATCTTGGGACCTATAACACAATAACATAGTATCAAACATGACATCAGAGTTGATGGAAGAGAAAATATCATGCTATACTGACATTATTATTTTAAACATTCTTTGCTCTCAGCAAAGTGACATAAAGTGATTTATTTTCCATTTGCCTGTAAATGGGAAATTGACTTTTGAGGCACAGTGTACTAAGAAGTAATATCTCTTTCTAGGTGCATGTCAACTTAAATGTCCAAAAATAGCATCCTTTTCTTGGTTTATTTATGCTGAGTTTCCTGATTTTTTAGCAACTAATAGAATATTCTGGTAATTTGCATACTTTAGTTTAATAACAAAACATTTTTTTCTACACCTAAACATTTTTCATTCTATTTTGACTAGGTAGACATTAATGCAAATTTCTTTCCACATTTTCAGGAGACTCTACATAGAAAATGAAAATGTTTCCTACAGTGTTCAAGTCTGTATAATGCAATAGCAGAAAGGCCTTAATGGGAAGTTATGCAAAAAAAGCACAGTAATAATTAAACTCCAACACAGCTGATTTATCAGGAGTATTAAAACATCTTTATATACACAGTTTTGAGAAACAGTAAGGAAAGGAAGGAATGAAACCTCCTAATTCTAAGAATTCCCCAGGAGGACATATTCAAATATAATATATATGACAAAGGTAATAAAAGAGAAATTACCAAGAACATTACTGAGAGTATTTCATCTGACTGCTGTGTCCCAGAATTTCCTGTCAAAAATAGAGTCAGTACTACCTGAGTGACATATTAGTGACCAGATATTTAGGACTGGATAACTGGAGTATCTTGGGATCAAAATATATATTTAAAACCAGGCTGTACAGAGCAGAGGATCAAAAGTTTGTTCTGCAGTTCCTGTGTAGCTCTGAAATCCTTCTCATCTTAACCTGCTTTTCTGATGATTTCCAGCTCATGTTGCTAAATTCTTTTCTCTTCAGACTTTTGAAAAATGAGAGTTTGAGAGCAATCACAAAAGGAAGAAAGAAATATAAGTTTATTTCAGTTGTCTGGAATATTGATTCCATATTGGATTTTACTGTCACACTCTAGTTCTCCTTGAGGTACTCATTTCATTCTATTTTTAAATTAGAAGAGGGGCACTGAGAATAAACATACTGAAGTTGAAATCATGTTCAATAAAATTCAGAGACTTATTGTTTAACTGCAGTAGAAAGACTTTTTTTTCCTGAAACTTGTATTATTATATTTGTGGAAATGAAAACATAAAAGAAAAACTTGTAATCCTATATTGCTAGTAAAAGAAACTGAATTTCCTCAGGCTAACAATAATTTACATAAAATAGCTTGACAAACAATTTATTAGAAAACCTGTGAGGTTTTTTCTTCCTTGAGTATTTATGTTTAACTCCCTATTATTAGGATTATGTATTGCCAAAATCTCTGCTGAGATGCTTGGTTGAAATGACTCTCAGTTGAGTTATTTTATAAGCAGCTGAGAGCCACTTTGCAGAGGGACACATTGAGATTTATTTTATGAACAGAGTAGTATATGCAACACAATGTCAAATTGCTTACCAAGCCAAGCACAGTATCCTTGCTCCCACAGTACTCAGGAGCTTCTGCTCAGGATAAAGGGGGTGGTTCGTGCCAGAAAAGAGATCACTCTTTTCTGTAGTAGGAGACAATGTTTCCTAGCAGTTCTTAAGAAAATTAACTAAAGTTTCTAAGTCATGAGATGTGAGTATTCATATCTCAGGACCTGATCCAGAAAAGCTCTTAAGCATAGGCTTAACTTTTACCATGGTCTTAAGTGATTTGTTGGATTTGGGCCCTGAAACACATAACTACAAATCTTAGTCATCTGATGAAAACAGCAATTGCTAATTGCTGTGTTAGTCAATATTCTCTATTTTTGTGAAGGGCACAACAAGAAATTTATGTCCCTCATACAAATTTGGGACTTTTTTTGTTTGTTTTTGGGAGGTTTAATTTAATTTTTAATCTTAGAGTTAACAAAAAATGTCTTCAGCTTCAAAGCAATCCGTTAATACTCATTGTTTGCATGCCATTGATAAATTCCTGTTACTGTAGCCTACTATTAAGTTGTAAACTTGAATCTCTGAATTATTTACCTCATCATAGAAGTAGGTTAGTGTCATATCAATACAGAGCAAAAGTTCTCCTTAAGTGACCATACTCAGAAGTACAAATAACCTTAGTGGGTTCTTAAAATATATAGAGATCAAAGTTCTCAATGCCAGAAATAAAACCAAAGGAGTAGATCTTGTACTATGTGTACTGAACCTTTCCTAACATGAAATTAAATTAAAAGCACTTCCTCAATAATAATGCAATTGAAAAGAACACTTTACTTACATAAATTGCTTATATTTGTACTTTGTATATACTGTACATTTAGGTGTATCCTTTACTATGTATCTCATTTTACTCTCTAGTTCACTATAAGGAAACCAACTGCACATCACATATTTAAAATGTATGTCTGTACTCCTGCTATATAGAACATTATGTTTAACACTGTCAGGGACACTGCCTCCAGAGAACAATCAGAATTAGTCATGTTTTCTATATTGCTTTATAAAGATGAAATTGATCAGCAGGTACAGGAGGTTCTATTTTAACCTAATTTTCTATTGAAAACATTACAAACACACTATTTACTTTCTTAAAGATTGTCTAATTCATGGAGTGATATTTCAAAGCCAGGCACACTGTTTTCTCATTTAAACGTTTTAGGACCCAATTTGCCTTCCTCCCTCCTGCTACTTCTCATTTCACTCCAGGGTCTTGCCTCATTTTACTTCTGAATTGTATTGCATAGGAACAATCTGAGTAGTTACATGGTGATTTTCAGTTTTCCTCAATCAGCTGAGCTAATTCCATAAAGCAGAAGAGACTGCAGAAGATGCTGTGACTCATTTCAAGGCAGAAAAACCTCTCTGCAGAGCTACATGCTTCTAAAGGCACTCTTCTATCTGCTGAGCAGCTGGCTTCTGTCCACAAGTTATTGTGACAAGTATTGTAACTGAGTTTTCCATCCAGACGGCCCAGAAACGTGCATGCTGGGAATTCTTGAACATTTATTTCTGTATTCTGGAATTGATGTGATATTAAGAAATTAATTAATTTTGCTCATTTGCAATGTAACAAGAGAAATCAGCCCAGGATCTGAGAGAAATCAAAGATGAAGATACTCCTAGAGGCTATTTTGTAATGTCTAAACTCTTAATCTTAATGTGCAAGGAGCTGCTGCATTTTCTTTTGTTTAACATTATTTGTATTTCTTCTCCATCACATTACAGTACAATATGTTCTAAGGGCAAACATTCTCTGAGATCTGAGGACTCAGTCTGCTGTGCCACTCTTTCCCTATAATCTCCAGTGAATACACTGCGTGATGGGAGCCTGAATAATGAGTGAGGACAGTGAATGTAGGCTACAACACTGTAAAATCCCTTTTAATTGTATGGCTCAGGAACTAACCAGACTGTAATCTGTTCGACGTTGTATTAAACTCCTGCACCAAGTATATACTTTCTGGCTTGGAATAGAATTATTCAGAAATAAAAATCACACAGGTTTTTTTGAGGGACCCAAAGAGGGATGTGCACTAGTGTGAAAATAATAGATGTGCACAAATAAATATACATACATACATACATACATACATATATATATATACACACATATATCCATACTGTATATACATACATATATATATATATATATATATATATATATATATATATATATTCATGCATGAATGTAGGACAGAAGCTATTGCACTGTCAAGTAAGAAATAAAATTTTCATATTAGAAGAAGGCAGTTTTAGGGAGACTACTTTTAGGAGCCATAAGCCCATATTCAATCTGCTGTTTCAGTTTGTAGTCTACAGAGTCTGCATGTCCATCTTAAAGGAGCAGGGGAAAATGAGTCATAGAAGAAGCTTTTCTGAGAGATGTAGCGATATTTTGGAATAAGAGCATGCTGATACCTCAGCTGGAAAGGGGTCTGAGGAAAAAGCTGGAAGACTCTCATGGAGAGCAAAGCTATGTGAAAAGCAATAGCCCAAAGGAGAATATTACTTTCCTGTTGTCGTCTTGAAACTACAGAGGAGGAAATAGATTGTCAAATGTCCTCCCAAACCTCATGAAAGACAGAATGTCTCACATATCACAAAATTTTGCTCAAGGGACAGAATGACCCTGTAGTCCATGCAGCAAGGTCTAAGGTTATAGTAAATTTGCCTCTGTCTGCTCATCTCTTCCTCAGCCAACAAGTACAGAGACACGTGTATAAAACCAAACAGGTTTCTAAGCAAAGGAGAAAGACATAGGTGAAGCTTGTTTTTCTCCACATGATGTTATTGGCATACCATGTGCCACACTTTAAGAAATTGTTCCTGGTGCCAAATGTTTTTCCTTCTTACAAAATAAAAATTAATCCCACCAGATTGTTTTCTTCTCAGTTTTCATTCTCAAATCTGTAATGTTTGCAAACAAGTCAACACAATGATCACTTCCCATAAAAATGGGAGATTTGTGTGTTCCTATTCATTGCTCCAATTACCCAGCTGGGATCTTTATATAATTTTTGTGTCCTTCTTCCTTATGCTTTGATCATCTCATTTTGTCACATACACTGAAAGACATGGCTAATTTGATCACAGCCCATAATGACACTTGAAATACAGTTTTTAACTATGTTATTTCAAACATCAAGTTATCTAGATCTTTCTATATAAACACTGACAATATATTAGATTTTGAGGATATTTCGGTGGGGTTTTTATTGTTTTCCAGTGGCATAGCTGAGGGTTAATGTATTAAAGTCCATTTTATATAGACATTCCTAGGATGTCATTTTCACAAATATTTTTCCAGCCATCTCATATATATAGAAATTATTGCAATATTCAGGCAAAAGGTGCCAAAGCCACCCAGTTTTTTAATACCTGATGAAAAGTCATAAGGATATTTCTTGTTGCATTTTCCCAGAATAAAATACTGGGAAAATGCAACAAGAAACATCCTTATGACTTTTCATCAGGTATTTAAAAAACCTGTATAATGTGCTTACAAAGCTCTCCACAGGATCTGAAGTCTAGCTTGCCTTCAGGAATGGAAAATATTCTGTAGTCACAAACAATTTCATCCATCTCAAAGCAGTCCTTTTCACCAGAAATCAACAGGGAAAATAATAATTTTAAAATTTGAGCTTTTTAAGTGACACCACTTCATCTCTTTAAAAATATTTGAATAAAACATGTTTAAAGATACTAAATAAAACTGTCAATTAAAAGATTTTTAACACATTTTAGACTGTAAAAGAAATCATACATTAGACAAAGTATGTTCACTAAAGGACAGTAGGACTACACAGCAGTATTTGTTGCTATGGAATGGAAATGACTGAACAAGTATTTTAGAAGCATGTGTAAAAAATGGTTTTCATCTTACTATTGGACAGAAGCACTTTCACCTTTAGAATAAAATTTGTATTTATGAATAGTCACTGCTTGCAGTACAGATGTTACCTTTGAAGCCACAAATACAGACTGCAAACACTGCTGGACCTAAAAAGAGTCAACAGACTTCTCTGGTGGTGATCATTTCAGCAGAGAGACCTCAGCATCTTCTTGGACTTCACAGAAAACCCAGTGAAATATCATGACCACTTCACTACCTAGTTCTTAAGCAAGGCATTTTTCTGGGATTCTCCTGTGAAATATGCTTATACCTTTGTACAAACATTTGGTAAATTAACCTTACTTTGTTCTATTTCTACTAGGCTTATACCTTTGTACAAACATTTGGTAAATTAACCTTACTTTGTTCTATTTCTACTAGGCATAGGAAAAAGCTCTAGCTCTATTTCAGTCTGGTCCCCAATCAACATCCACGTTCTGATTATTGAAAATAAGTACAATGTCCTTTATGTTTACTTTGGTTACTCTTTTTTGCTTACTTTGGTTACTCTTTTTTGCTCTGCCCAATAGGTCAAGCATTAGTCACTTAGCTCCGATCTCCTGGTCTGGCAGGTCCCTATCTGGACTAGACTAACCTGACTATTAAAAAGCACTGTTCTTGTTGAGGTTATTAGCAAGGAATGTAAGGGAACTACAGCTAATAAAAAAGGCTTTGCAGCTGCCGATCAGCTAGAACTTTTAGACTCCTACCCTTTGGGACCACTTCAGAGAAGTGACAATTCAAAAACATTTATAAAGACAAACTATTCCCTGGTAAGCCTTTGTTAAAAATTCAAGCATGAGCTACTCTGAATTGTTTTCAACTCATTCTATTTTTTTTAAATTGCCTAAGAAATATCTATTTATTATTATGAATGTCACACAGCAATGGAGAACTCTCTAAATTATTGATGGCCTTTGAACACTGAGAAGGACGGAGAGGTGTAAGACAAAGGGTGAGTTTTTTCATAAATTAGTTAAAGTATTAATATTGTAAATAAGGGAAGACAATTAGAGTTCTCTCCCTACTAAATTTAAGAAAGAAAGAAAGAAAGAAAGAAAGAAAGAAAGAGAAAGAGAGAGAGAAGGAGAGAAAGAGAGAAAGAAAAAAGTAAAGCACTTTGAAATTGCCCAATCCAGACCAGGAGTATGACTTTCAAGTATGAAAAGAACACAGTAAAGGTAAGTTAAAAATAAATCAAAGGAAAGATCACAAGACATAAAATTTGTAGTCTGCCTACGAAAAAATCCTCTCATTCTCAGTTACATTGTACACATCACAGAAAAAGTCCCTCTCATGGCCTAGAATTCAGAACAGTTTGGAAGAAAGGACACACAGCTGCCAAGAACAAGGAATGCAGAAAAAAGCTTGAGCAGGTCAGGAATAACAGAACACCCACTAATGGCAGGCAGCCACTCTACACAGCCCTGCAGGACTTTCTCAGACAGTCTCAGCTCAGTGCTCAGTGGTGACACAGCTACTGTGAGCAGCAGGACCTTCCCGACAGTGTGGGTCTTTGTAAAGCAAAAACCAGATCTTTACAGGGCTTGTATAGACAGGGTCAAGCCAGAAAACCAGGCACATGCTGGGGGTGGTCTTTTACTGCACATTCAGACAGCAGCACACGTGCTCACTCCCACAGGTTAGGGAGAAATTTCTGAGATTTCAAGTTTGTTGTATGGAAGAATGCAGCACACTTAAATCCTCACACCACAATGAATGGCCGTATTTTTCACTTGGGCACACTCATTTTCCTTTGAGGCAACAATAAAGGGTCAGTTCTTTAATGTCTGCCAGTCCTATCTTTTTAGTACATTAAACTTATTGCCAGTACACTTGTGTGAATATGGGAAAAAATGTGCAAGTGTATGAATGACATTGCAAATTAATTACTGAAAATAAACAAATTAAATATTTCTGCCAGCAGTGGAAGAAGTTCTATATTCCCCCCATATCTCCATATTATTAAAATCACATTTACACAGTTTATTTTCTGTAAGAATAGAGAACTGGAAAACTTTTTAAGGAAGTGTGACTATAAATTTGAAATATTATACCTTGAAAAGCTTTTAATATGTAACCACAGATTGGATGGCAAGATTTTTTGCATCTAATTAAAAAATTTTGCACCTGCGACTTAGATAATTGCTATGATTTGGTTTGAATGCAGCTAATACATAGTGTATCAATCATTACCCAAGAACAGACATTTGTCTGGCAGTAGTATCTGAGATTTTGGTAGGTGACTCAGGAGGTTTACATAATGATAACCTATGGTCTGGCACGAATTATTGTTTTGTCATATAGCAGTTTTAAACCTGAGCCTTTCAGAATGCAATTTTTTGTATGCTTATCCTATGTGTAAAATTTATTCTTTAAACCATTTTATGTTTTTATAGAAGCCATGACTACTTCCTTCATCTGTAAAATCCCCACTGCCTGTACGATGTTTACTCCACAATTGTATTTGTGCCTAATGTCTCCCTTTGCTCCCCTATAAAGCTGCATATGTTTGAGTGAACTGCTGGCAGAAAGCAACTCTCTTTGCAAACCAGACTGTAATTCAGATGAACATTTATCCCAGAACAATTACATGAAAAAAATAATTCTGTAGTAAGGAGTAAGAATTATTTATTATTTATTATAGCTTCATGATGGTTGAGTTAATAAAAGTGGAAAAGGCCTTTAAGTTTAAATAAGTGCACCATTAGAAAGTAAATTAGGAAAAAAAAATTATCAAGGCTGTTTCCTAATATCCTTCACCTTAACAGAGTCCATTTGGCATATAGTGCTACCAAGAGGTCAGCTATAAAACATACTAAAATAAATTAAATTAATAAAAATAAACACTCCCTTTTCTTAAAGAAGCTGTGCTTTTAATAACTAGTCTAAGGTAAAGATATGAGAATACACTTAGGAAGACAAATAATTAAAAAATAAAACCACTTGCTATTTCCCAGTTGATCAAGTTAGAAAGCAATTTGAAGTAGAAAATGCATGTTTCATATCATGTATCTTACATAAAATTTAATAAAGATTTTGTTTTTTTCTGAGTTGTATTATTTTAATGATTTCTACTTAGAGGTAATTAGCAATAGTTTGAGCTATGAGATGCCACCAAACCAGTAAAAACATTGGAAGAAAAATCCTTTAAAAGTTAGGGGGTTTTCCCCAAGTTGATAACAAACAAAATTTCCTTCAAAAGAAAAAGTACCTTTGAAGAAAAAAAACAGTTGGGACATTGCATAAGATGTCATATAATACATCAAGGCCAGCCTCTCTGCATACTGTTTCATATATTTTTGGGGAATAAGATAGAAGTGTTTTCTCATTAAGAAAAACTAAACATACAAAAATTTGGTTTTTTATACTCAATAATCTTTATGTTTTGTCAAATGCAAAAGTTACCAAAAAATTATTAGAATACAAGAAAACAAAATCAGATGTGGGTCAAAGTCATTTAAACAATGTTTATTTATAATGGAATAATATAGACACTATTATTTCTGGAGCAAAGTGTCTGGGATATATAAAGACAAAGACATGCAATCAGAATACTGATTTGGAGTTCTTTGCAGACATTTTCTTCTGTATGACACATCTCTTTTCTTTCTGTAATTTGTCTTTTAAATAAAAATTAAGGACTCCTGTGCATTTCCAAAATATGTTTGGAAATTTTCATTCTTCTTGTTCCAGAAAAACATTTCTCTTAATCAGTGGAAAAAACAGTTCTTGAAGGAGAGTAGCTCCTCTACCTTTATTCTCTTTCCCCTTGTGCTTACTTGCCCAGTGCAATCCACCCTTATTATCGCCTACTGGCCACACGTGCAGCCAGAAAGCAGCAGAAAACAGTGCAGGTGTTGTGCTTCTGGGCAGGGGCTGGGATGTCCTCTCCACTCTCTCCTTTTAAACCCAAATCAGAGCCTATAGGAGAAAAATCACCTTGTTGAGCAGTGATTTCACTTCTAAAAACTAGAAACAGATTCTAATATATTTCACTAACCATTTTATGCAGTATTTCTTAAGGTAGTCCATGTTTGAAACTCCGAGGTACCTTAAGAGTAAACAAAATCAATTAAAAGTATAAAAAAGAAATTGGATGTAGACTTTCTTCTTTGAATTCACTTTGAAGTTCACCCTTACTCTTTCAGAACTACATTTTCATCATACTTTTTTTACTTTAGCAGTTGCTTTTAAAGTACTTTGTATGAGCAAGCATTTAAGATATTATCTTTAAGAAAAGCCATGCAATATAGAAACTGTTCATGTAGTTGAAGAGTTCTTTGAAAAAAAAAATGCATGCTGTGAGGCACAGCTGCAAAGGAAATTTCAAAGTATTTACATAAAACTAGGATCAGTATTTAAAGTTGCCAAAAAAAGACTCGTTTTTTTCTTTATCCTGGTAGAGGATAGTACTACATTTTTTCTATCAACTAAAGTGAAAAGCACAAGCAGCAATTTACTCCAAGGTATATTTCCAAGTAACAGAAACACTATTTAAAAACATTTTCTTAATAAATTTCTGTATGTACAGTCATAGGAAGTTCTGTCTATGTTAGAGAAAATTATGCTGTTTTTCTCAGAGACAGAGATAAGGGGCATAGGAAGTTTTCTTTGTTTTTCATGTTTTTAGTTAGGTTTTAGTTTTTCTTTGTTTTTCAGGCTCTGCACGTTGAGCAATTTTTCCCACTTAATGGGCTGAAATTCTTTAGTATTATAAAATACCTTTGATGTTTCACCAATTTATGGTGTAATGATGCATCACAAAGCTGGGCTGCAGAGGAGATTATCCTGTCATCAGAGAGGAGAAGAGTGAAGGAAACCCCATTAAATATGCTAGAACTTCAGGGAAAAGAAGTTTAAGTAAGGTAGACTTGCTTTAGTCACCCCGTTCTAGATGGGGGGTACTTTATGTAAAATAAACTCTGCAGAACATTGTTATCTGCTCCTGGCTCTTGCCACGACCTAAGGTAACCACAAGTAACATAGTAATGCTTCTAGAGATTTCTTAATGAAATTTATTTCCTTATCAGCATGTTCTGAAAATTTCCAGTGCTCTCCCAGTTTCCTAGGTAGGCTTTCATGGGCATTAGCTTCCAATTAAAAGAACTAAGTAAAGTTTTGGAGAAAAAAAAAGAAATCTGTAAGTGGGAAAAACTTTAATTCTCTGAGCATACATATTTCAGATTATAATTTATACTGAAATTCTTGCTGAGTTATTGAACAGTTTTACATAAGAAGAGTTAATAAAACATTTCTGATAATTCTTAAGCAAGATTTTTGTTTCAAGAATTATATAGTTCACCAAAAAGCGGCATTTTACATTTTGTACTGTGGAACTCTGTAACAGACGAAGCAAGAGAAGGAAACAAAAACTATGTGTCAAATAGACAAAGCCCAGTCCAAGGAAAGATGTTTTAGGCTGGGTTTTCTTTCAGGGAGGAAAGAGAATTTGTTTGGTTGATTTTATTTCTTTTTAGAAAGTGACTGGGACCTAATAATTTTTTATGATATCCAGTACCAACGCTGTCTTATTACCATGGAAGTCACATTCCACCTAATCCAGTCTCCATTTCTTCACTACTTGCATCAATGAAAAAACATCTCTTGCTTTGACAAATCAATTTCAATTGTGCCTTCACCAAAAGAGCTATTTTCTCATCAATACATTCCCCAAAGAACACATGTGGAAAAAAACATCACAATGTATAAGAGTATTACAGCATTTTTTTTCCTTTGGTTTTTTTCAGTTAAAATCTCAATAGTCGTAACCAAGAGAGTTTTAATTTATTAACCAACAATCCTACATCATTATGGACATACATGGATATATGCTGCACATAAAACAAAAAAAAACAACAAAAACTGCTCTTCAGTAGTGAAATACCTGAATAGTTTGTGATGTGTAATTTGGGATTAAAAGAAGGTATTACTTGTACTTAAGCTACAGTATTACCTTTCCTTGTTAGAGAAAGACTGCAATTATAAACTGCCATATTTTTAAAAAATACTATAAATCTACTTTTATAGATACAATTGTAGGTTTTGGCTGTCTGTAACAGATGGATATGGCCCAAGAAATGAAGCATTTGGAAAGGCTGAGAGAAGCCTCTTAGTAATCCCACCAAAAATTTGTCAGCTAACACTGTTTCTTGGCATCATGGAAATTTCCTGGCAATATAAAGGCTGTAAGAAAGATAAATCTCATATCCCCTCTATACAAAGAAATTGGGAAGGAAAATACACCACACTTTCTGTATGCTGCTCTTTGGACATTGTGAATCCAGTTTGGAGCACTACAACAAATCTGTGAAGGCCTCCAAATGCCACGAAGTATGGTGCAAAGGACTAGAGGCCATTTATGTCCCCAGCCTGGCATAATAGTGATGATAGCTGCTGCTCCTCTGCTCCAGCCTCCACAGCAATATTCCCTGCATGATGTAGATGATAACTGCTGCTGGTGAGGAGGGCAAGATGTCAGGAGTATCCTCAGCAATTCGAGGGAAATCCTGAAACAAGGCACACACATGGGTGGATAAGAAGGACATCGAAATGGGATGGTGATGGATTTTTTGGATGAGATGTATGGGAACAAGGAAGATTTTACTGATTTCTGAAGCAAGGAAAAAAGAAAAGGACTTAAAGTTTTAATAACAGAAATTATTTTCTTCTACCTGCAGAAAAGAAAAGGACATTTTCTCTTTTTTTTGTTATGGTTATTAAGTCTAACTTGCTATTGATTTTTAAGAAGGAAAGCCTACTTTTACTGTACTTCAATTCTCCAAGGATGTTTTCTGAGACACTCCAAAAACCATAAATATCTTTGACTTTTTAATGCATCACAATATCAATAATTTAAAAGGTTATTCTAGAACTTTAAAAATGCTCTACTAGTTTCAATGTTACAAAACAATACCCCTTTCTGCAGTAAAATATTTGTGCATATGTTGCACCAGATATCTTTATTGAGCTATTTACTTAATGTTGGGACTTTTTTCTTTGTAAACCTTTTTATCTTCATCTTTCAGTAGACCAAACTGCTCTCATCAACTGGGAAATACATTTGCCTTCTGGGAAATTCCCCACAGTATTTCTGAGTTCTGCACAGAATTCTAGAGTTTTTATAGAAGACTTTAATTTCCTCTCCATTTGTTTCCTGGTTTAGTTTGGTCAGCAATTGTGCTGCCTAATGGATAGTTCCAAAATTGCCATTAAATAATGAGCAGATACAGGGTTGAAATTACAGAACCCTGCTAAGATTTTTGACAAGGCCTGGAACTCTACAGCTACAGAAAAACTCCATGGATCTGAGATTTTATCTATCCCTAGATGTTCAAAGAATACAACCTCAGAGTTAGACCTGATAGTTATGAGCCTTTGAAGCTTGGTATAGGTATCTAAAATTGTATTTTCTTCATCTGCCATACAGGAAGCTATGAGTTGCTCTTTTAGTTTCTGTAATGTTTAATGGCAAAAAAAATCACATAGCTATATGCAAATGTTTATTTTTATATATATATATATATATATATAAAATGAATTTTCATTTTATACATATATGTGTGTATGTGTATGTATATATATAGTGAATGATATATGTATATTTTATATTTCATTCATATATGAAATATGATATATATATAATATATCTGATCATATAACTAGGAATGTTAGTAAAATATTAGAAATGTAATTAATCTAAATATAATTTTTTAAATGTAAAGAAAAAGTTTACTTCAAGAGCTGTAGGTTATATTGTAGCATATTTTATTTCACAAAAGAATTAGCTGTTCTAAACCTTTTAATTACTTTTCAAAATAAAAGTAAAACCCACATTTTTTAAGCTCTTTAATAGAACTTACTAGAAATTGTTAAGAAATATTATGAACTACAGGGTAAATTAATAGAAAAATGGCAATTTAATTTTGGAAAAGGAACTAACTAGTCATTTTCTATCTAAAAATTCTCACCTTCCTACAAAATAGTAATGTATTAGCAAAATACTCTAACTTTTCCAAGAAAGATATTATGGTGGTCAACTATAGTGGTCTTTCATTCAGGGATAAAAATTTGTTCTTAAGTGTTTACTTTTGCTCTTCAGCTTCTATTATCATTGCTTGGGTTTTTATCAATTCCCTTCTACACAGAATGTCTCCTAAGTAAACTTATTTTTCCCTGAAAGGAATTCCTGGAAATGCAGTGACTTATTTCCTTGAAGCAACTACACAGAAAATTTATATAAATCATATAGTGTATTTCAACTTCTTTTGCTCCATTTTGTTTTGAGTAGCAGAATTGAACGTGTTGCCTTCTAGTCAGGAAAAAACAAACCACAAACCCAACACACAGCACAGCGCATCATGTGAATATATTTTTTCTTATGAATCTGGCAAAAATTCTCATTTTACATTTTCCCTGGCAAACTTCACTTAAAAGTGACTCTGGAAATATGTATTATTACCCTTTTTTTCATTCTTTGCCATGCATAAGTATTTCCTTTTCTCATTTCTTTCAATAAGTTTACTCACTGACATTCTCCTGAATGCTCAGTCTACACACTTGGTGCCTCCATAACAAAAGTTGGAGGGTGGAAATTGTGCAATTTTTCAGCTCCAGAGAGATGAACAAGCTCTTTCCAGAGTTATGGAGACTTATGAATAATAAGCTTTGATTTTACTGTGCAAAAAATTAATTCCTTCACCATCATTCATCCTTTAATTAAAAAAATAATTTTTGCATTACATACAAATTGAAGGGGAAAATTTGCCTCCCACAGATGTCAGTAGCCCATTTGCCACTCAGTTCAGTAATTTCAAAATAGATTACTTCTTGATGCATTTTTCCCCCCTCAGGATTTCTCATTCTCAATCTATTTTTAAATTTAATGCATGATAAATTCACAAAACAAAATATTTCTTGTTCTTAGTTACTGAGAGACTTTGGATGAGAAAATCTCATTGTACCTCTAAGCTGACAACACCTCACGTTTGGTATTTTTTGTAAACTAGAGTGAAATAATTAATTTCTGCCTGATTATATACTGAATATATAGTATACTGAAGAAACCTGTCTATTGTTGGAGACCTAACCTACATTTTTATTCTCAGCACTCTATAAACCAATATAGAAAGAAAGCCCAACTGTATTTTTCTTAAATTTCAAGCCTCAAGTTGCAATTGAGGGTCAACCCAGATGTTCTTGCAAGCCAGTTATTTACTTTAAGTTGTTCATGTAATATCCCTCTATAATCAATGCAACTCCAGGAGGCAATTTCACCCATCACAAGTCAACTGACAGAAATAAATGGACTAAACAACCCTCCACAAGCATTGGCTGGGATTTGCTGAGTGCAGAGCAAAACTAGCTAGCATAAACCAAGGATCTAACTGTATGTAATAAAAATGAGGTAAAAAATCTGTCATCCTAAATTTTAGAGGATTTTTTGGTATAAAATTACAATAAATTATTATTAGTCTTTGTAGGATAAAATGGTAAATACTAAAAAAAATTTAAAATACACTTTTAAGACCTTATATGCCCAAAATCATGGACATCTATAAAACTTTATCCTTTTTACTTCTATTATTTCCAATCATTATTTTGTATTAGCTCTCCGAACATTCAGTTTTGGTTTTAATTCTGTTAATGAATACAGATAATGGAAAAATTTCTTTCCAATTTCCACATCTTTTCTTGACTAATTTCCCACCTTAACCTCCTCTTTACAAATGAGTATGGTGAAGCTTAACTTATTGTGCAGATTTATATTTTATGTGTCACCACTCCCTTGAGCTCTTCGTTGTCTCCACTCCAGCTTCCCAATGGAGCACTCCTGGACTCCACAGTCACTCTCCCTTCTCCCTAAACAAATGTCTGTCATCATTCATGTATAACAAGGGGTACATATTACAAGGCCCAGGTGCTCACTCATGATGGAAAAGCAGTGTTATCATACTGTAGTTTCCACTATAGAGCTATTTCTTCAGAAATTATTTCCTGCTAATTAATAAAGAAACTGTGAATTGCCAGAAAAACTTTTAATCATATCAGCTACAGTACCCAAAAGATATTTGCTGCACCAGAAAATCATTACATCAAGAAAAGACTGTTCAATGTGTTTCTATACTTTCTAAGAGAGAGAAAATACTACTTTTTATTTTTAAAAAAGAGCTAGCCTTTCAATCTGCAAAAGATCAATTTACTCAATGAGATGCTTTTCTAAAAGCTAAAACACTTTTAGTTTCTTCAGTACTAGAAGCTCATATTGAGAAATCTAGTTCGCTATATGTAGTAAAATATGATTACTCCTTTCATTCCTTGGATTATGGTTGCACTTATCCTAGAGAGTCAGGCATGAATGACTGTAGTATGTACACAGACTGAATGAACAGACACATAGTGTAGACCAAATTGAGACCAACAAAGCCACACAGACAGAGTGCCCACGTATCTCATAGTTTTCTCATTCTTTGGGGCTTCTTTTATGACATGAAAGCAAGCCTCAAAAACTGGGAATGTTTTTAGAGATCACAAAGCACCTTTAATCAAATGCAAATATTAGAGAACCTACATGGTTTTTCCCACACCAAAAAAGAGCTAATGAGGGGAGAGGAGGGGAAAGAAAAAATGAGTTTCTGTACTGTGTATTTAACTTGTCTGGGCTATATTTACTGATGTTTTATTTAACTGGACATGTGAACATTTACAATATTATATTACACAGTTCATCTGCAAGCAGTACTGTATTTGTTGTTTATTAAATAAGGCCCTTCAATGAACTTCTAAGTGACAGATATTATTTAAGAAATCTTTTAAAATTATTTTTGATAGTCACAGTTTCTGTCATTAGTAGGGCAGACTGACAAATTATCAATGACATGTTTGTGCTACTGCTTGTATTCCCTGGCAGCCAAGACATGGAAGAAAAATTTTTGGAAAACAGTATGTATACAGTATAGTGGATGTTTGCCACTTGGTTATTTGCACTGAGTTTTGCAATAATTAAAAGGGGGTGATGGTGGGGATACTGGTTTTGTTGCAAGCAGGAGCTGCCATACATCTTTGGTCTTTGGTGGGCTGCTTCTCTTTATGACAACCATTTCCTTTCCTATGTAATTAGAGAGTCAAACATGGCGACACTCCATCATTTCTGAATTGCAATTGGATTTGGATTGCATTTCACCTTTTCTTGATAGAATTTTCACTTTTTCTAGGACTAATTCACTTAAAAGGAGAGGGCCAGCATCTCGCTGTGGGAGGCAGTGAGGGAGCAGGGCAGGCCATGATGGGAGCCAGAGGCAGCCCTGGCGCCGGGCGTCAGGCATCAACCCTGCGCAATGCTGGGACTGCTGCAGTGCTTAAATTACTGGAAGCTGATCTGCTTCTTGCTGTGTCCCAAGGAGCCAGACAGGTCTAACAGCCACGGGATTAGCAAATGCACAACACATTTGTGCTGCCTGAGGAGTCGCCAGAGGTGTATATATCATGGATCCTGGATTTGACTATGAGTCGCTTGCAACATTCCTCTAAATCAGAACATTCACTCAATTTTTAAAAAGTAGACTGAAAAAGACTCTAAGGCTATAGAAATACAGTATGTACTTTCAAGACAATGGAGCTGCATCTGACTTTTCTTCAATGGGGAAGAGTCCTCTGTGCTTTCTGCTCTGTCATGTTAGGCATTTCACAGTCCACACAACGTGCAATAGTTTCCTGAAAGCTGCATTTGCAAAATATATTGTATCAGCCTGATAAAAAAAATGGAGACCCATGTCCATAGCCGTTACCAATGTGTAAAATTCCAATGAAGTTAATATGGCCATGGGGATTTCTGCTCCTAGACGCAGAGAATTTAATACTTTCAAAACAGAACACAAATAAAGTCTTACAATATTGTCATAAGACCTAATAATAAGTACTGTACAACAGCATGAAGGATATCCTGATAGCTGGAGGCAAAAAGAAGTGCAAAAGGATGGATATGCATTTAATGTTTGCAATCTAGTAAGTACTGTAATTACTGTAATTATATACTAGCCTCAATATTGTGCTCTATCTGATAGCCAAGCATCATTCTATATCATATTTATGTCGCCTTCTCTACAGCTAAAATATTTTCATATTTTTCATAAACCCTGGCAGATAAAATCTTCTTATCAGGACAAGCAGACACTAGAGTTTGCTGCAGTCAAAAAAACATTCGCCTTCAAACCCCTCCTTGCACTACATTACCCTACCTTTGAGATTTTAGTTCTGCTTTTAGTGTGTTCAGTTATCTGTCATGGATATGATGTTAAACTAGTTGCATTTAAGTTCTGAAATTTGAATTTTAACTGTTTTTGAAACGAACTCAGAATTTTCTCTTAAGTAGGTGGGCTAAAACCATTAAAGTATGCATTAGTCCTACCTGGATTTGAAGGATTCTACAGAACACAGTTAATATCATCCCATTTCTATGACTAGAATTTTCCTAAAATTATTTAAATATATGAAATAAAAAAGAGAAATTATTTAAATATTTTTTCTTAGAAGATTTTTTGCTCAGT
This sequence comes from Agelaius phoeniceus, assembly GCF_051311805.1. Lineage (NCBI taxonomy): Eukaryota > Metazoa > Chordata > Aves > Passeriformes > Icteridae > Agelaius > Agelaius phoeniceus. The sequence continues at coordinate 30,973,813 of NC_135303.1, read as the reverse complement.
GGTAAACATGGGATTGCAGTCCTCATCTAACCTGAAATGAAGTATATTAAGCTTTCTATAAGGTACTCAGCTCTGCTTCCTCTTCAAACACATAAAAGTTTATTACTTAGAAGAAAAAGTCTGCATGGTTCATAGACCATAATCTGTCCCTGCACTACTCAATAACTACAGTGTGATTACACCCTTTATTCTCTAAATTTACCTCTAAATGATAAGAAATCAAAAAGTAATGTGGTAAGGATGAGCTGGTGTGTCACCCTCTAGTTTAAAACTTTAGCCGAGACTTTTGCAAGCACAAAAGCCACAGTTACTTTCTTAATAATGTATCATTTTTTAGCATATTCATTCTCAAAGATATACAGAAGAAAAAACAGAGAAACCTGAACTAACTCCTGTCCTGGTAACTCAAATGTCTCTTTTCACTTTGGAAAAGTCAAGTTCAGTTCTGATATCAAGATTCAGAGATTTTGAAAAGGAAAATTATTCAGAAAAGTGATTCAGCTGGAGCAGTCAAAAGACACACACTTCTCAAAACAGCCCCGCACCGTCAATATTTTCAACTTGTCATTTACCTAAGAGGTAATATAGTTACATTTTAGAGGGATCTATACAAAGATGAAAAGATCTATCATATTAAGGCATAAATGCATCAAATTTCCATGGAACACAATTAGATAAAGTGAACTGCTGAATATAGGTTAGTACTGAGAACAAGTGATGGCTCTGTTATGGTATAACAATCCACACATTGAAAGGTTACTTTAGAACACCCTCAAATTCAGGCCATGATGTAGAAGCTCTGTTCACAGATGACTTTAAAAGAACTGTAAAAATACTCTCTATTCATTTATTAATCCCTATTGATGTACTGTAGAGAGTGTAAATGCTATTACTAGGGAAGTGCAAACAGTTGGGTATTGCTGCTGTGATAAAGAAAAACTTGAAGTTGGGAGCAATGTTTGTTCCAATACTTCAGTAATATTATTATATTTGTTACATAAAAAATATCTGGAAACAAGAAGGGATAAAATCAACACTCAATTTTAGCAAGAAAATGTTATATAATTACTGAAGTTAATATTCTTTCCTTGAAAAGCTTAAGTTGCAGAACAATTGAAAATGCATGTTTACCTGAAAGCCCTTTGTGAACCATGATTAGCTGCAGCATCCCTATCTATGTGAATGCAAAACTTCCCATATGGCACAAAGTGCAAGTGGAGGGATAGAGAGTATGGTGAGCTAAATCTGCTAAATGCCATTCAAATCAACAATAATATCAGAGCAGTTTATAATGCTAACCTACTTATCAATCAAATTTACCCCTAAGGATTTGTTATTGGAACTGATCACAATCATAACTATGTAGCACTTTGAAATTCTTTAAGACAGATTTCTTTTTTTCATTTTTTTAAATGGTACATCTGAATACTTAATATTTATTATTTCAATTTTCTGCTTCATTGGTCGATGAAATAATATGATGGAGTATTTCTTTTTCTTATGTCCTTGGATTACATAATTGTGAATTATTTGAAAGAAGGGGAAAAGAAATGGATAATTCATCTGACTCTTTCTCTCATGGAAATAAAATGAAGACAACTTGCAAGATAGAGATGACTGAATGGGGCAATAAGAGGACAAAAACAGGTCCAGAGAAATTTACAGCATTTAAATCCTGGTTTTCTCTTTGGCAAAGAAACCTGACAACTATTTGAAAATATATAAATTCTTTCCTAGTAGAAATAGACACATGAACTGTGTTTCTGGAAAATCAGTGCTGCCTTAACACATATTTAGAAAGTAAATGTTTTCTTGAAAGAATGTATATAAAATTATCTTTTATTCCGACTTCGACTTTATTATGTTTTACATTACTTTCACCTAAAAAATAGACAGAACAAGGGCACAATAATATTCCTTGCATCTTCAAAAGAAACAGCTTGTAACCAATAATTAATTTTCAATTCAAAGTTCAATTGTGAATAGCCAAAGTAACAAGTCCAGCAGGCTTACGTTAGGTATGAACCTAAGCCTGCTAATAGACCTATTAAGACAACAGGCAGGTTGGGTGAGGTATGTTGTGGGAGGCTCCCACAAGGAATGGTGTGCTGCTCAGCCTAGTACTAACTAACAAGAAAGGCCTTGATAATGCAAAGGTTGTGGGCAGCCTTGGCTGTAGTGACCAGAGAGATTGTGGAGTTCAGTATTGAATGAAAAGATAGCAAGACAGAAAGAAAAATTATGGCCATGGGCTTCTGGGGAGTAACTAGCCTCTTCAGGGACCTGCTTAGGTCCCTGGAGAAATCCCATGGGATACACCTCTAGCAATGAAAGGAGTCCAAGAATGCCAGTAAATATTTAAACACCACTTCCTCCAAGCTCAAGACCAGTTTATCCCCATGATGAAGAATCAGGCAAAGGTAAGACCTGCATGGATGACCCAGGAGGTCTTACTGCCACTATAATTAGGGCAGTAGCTGCATATAGAATGCTTCCTTCAATGGCAAATAAAAGCTTTATAATTAATAAAAACTAACCTCTTAATACTGATCTATTACCAAGTAATCACAAGATACTATATAAACATGCAAAGACCATTTTCGAGTAGAATAGTGACAGGAAAATATCTGTTATTGAAGGTTCCAATACGGTAGTCTCATGTAGTGATATAAAATTAAATTAGTATTTATATACTTAGTATATAAATATTTCATTTTCAAATTTTTTTCTTCCCTCAGAAGAAGAAATTCAGGTTGTTACTTTTTTCCTCTGTCAATTCCCTGTTTAGAATATCTTCTTTCCATCATACTCGCAGATCCGTGATAATTCTCAAAACATAACCTCTCCTTTGAGGCTTTGGATTCTTTACTGAGGATATTTCTTTTTAAAAGTAAAATTTATCCATAATGCACATATTTTAGTCCCAATTGCATTTATCTTCTTTTCTTTTAGTTGAATAAACAGAGAATAAATGACATATGTATTCCCAACTTTGAATCTTGTAGCATACAATTCCAGAGTGTACATTTACCCTCATTTACTGGTTGAGATTGAGGTAGAGTTAATTTCCTTCACAGTGGCTGGCATGGGGCTCTGTTTTGGATTTGTGCTGAACACAGGGCTGATAACACAGAGATGTTTTGTTATTGCTCAGCAGGGCTTACACAGAGCCAAGGCCTTTTCTGCTTTTGTATTTGCACACTGGTGAGGAAGTTGGGGGTGTCTGGGAGATTGGGAGGAGACACAGCTGGGACAGGTGGCCCAGCTGACCAAAGGGATATTCCAGAGCATCTGACATCATATTCTAACCATAAAGTGGGGGGAAGAAGGAGGGAGGGGGAGATGTTTGGAGTGATGGTGTTTGTGTTCCCAAGTCACTGTCACAACTGATGGAGACGTGCTTTCGTGGAGATGGCTGAACATCTGCCTGGCATAGGAAGCACTGCATTCATTCCTTGTTTCATTTTCCTTGAGTATATAGCTTTTGTTTTCCCTGGTAAACTGTCTTTATCTCAACTCAGCAGTTTTCTACTTTTATCCTTCCAACCCTGTCCCCAGTCCTGCTGATGTCAGAGTGAGCAAAAGGCTGCCTGTGTCTTGGTGTTGGCTGGGGTTAAACCATGACACTTCATTACCTGGCTGATTTGTCCACACTTCTCTACAGTGCACTTGAAGTGCTCACTATGGAATCATCAAGCACTATCTTAGTTGTCATTTATGGATGATCAAATAGAGCTTGTTCAGTAATTCTCAACAATTAAAGGATGCTAGGTAAAGAAGGAGAAACTGAAGAAAAATATTACTGACTTACAAGACTAATGCATCTTTAAAATCTTTGCCCTGAATTATGTGAGACACTGAACTCCATAGAAGGCACGAGGACACAGTTCCAAACTGACTCTTGGATGCCTGTCTGCTCTTTTCTATTTCTGATTATAGTCAATAGGGATAGATAATCAATATCAGCAGTACTGCCTTGAGCCATTTCAGGTCAGGATGGAGATGCCTACCAGTATCTGCAACACTTTCTGACCTTACTCAAACAACCATCTAAATGTAGACATCTGAATTTAAATCTTTAAAAATGAATACAATCCTCATAATATGAGTTCAGCAGCATCTTTATATTGCCATATGGTCTAGTTGAAATTATACATTTCTCTGTTTACTACACCTCCTCTGCCTAATGGAGACCAAATCAAGAATGTTTCACTTCCCACAGATCTCTTCTTCAACAAGTCCCATGACATACTGACTTTTCTGGCTCAACCAGCCAGGTGTGCTGTAGCTCTCAGTATAAGCACTCAGAGATGACTTGTGTGTTAGAAGCAAAATAGTGTAACTGCTTTCCCTTATTTTTACTGTCCACACATTCTTTGTAATGATTATCCACATATTGGTATCAGTTCTTCGCACCTGTACAAGAGATTCAACCACAAATGACAGAGAGGCAAACAGTAATGATAAGTAGGACACAAGATCACAAACTAATTTCCTTGCTCTTACCTGAGTGCTTCATGCCTTCGTGTTTGCCTGGCTTGTAGGTAACTCTCAGGATGTGATAAACGCAGGCATACTGCTTTTCAGCCCTGTGAGAGCCCTGGAGCACTGACCACTCAGTAAAAGGGGCTGGAACCTCACCAGAGCAGACCACATGAGACACATCTCTTTTGAGATCAGTTAGAATGACAAGAGAACATTTTGTCACACTATTTACTACTCACCAATACTTTCATATTTCTAGGTCCAACAGTCAACCAAGTGCTAGGCTGCCTTCCCTTTCATCCACAAAGAATGAAAACCTTAACTGATGACAATAATTTATTGAGCCCTGTCAGTATGACAGAAAAGGCAAAGGGTAGGCCTAACACAGAAGTCTAAAATGGAAACAGCTTTTTCCATTCTTAGGCAAAAGGTTTCTATGACTGCAAGTACTTACACATGCACAACACTTACACGTCCCTCTGCTAACCCAAACCAGTTAATTTTTCTTTTCATGCTAGCTAATTCTATTGAGCAAATTGTATCATGAGAAAAAGAGGTTCTACACTTTGCTTTTCTTATTAAAAATGCTTACTGGCTCCAATACAACTCTTAGCTCCCTAATCAAGAATGGACAGTCAGAAGATATGTGCTTTCAGCTGCTAACTGAGCATATTACAATGGAAATTCCAGGGACCACAGTACTCACACCACCCTTATGTTGCATAGCCTCCTTTCAGAGCAGAATCCACTTAGTTTTTACTGGCCCACCCAGTAACAGAAGCTGGCTGGAAATGACTGCTGAAGATCTGGAAAGACTTAGAAAGAGACACCAAAGATCTCATTTGCAATGAGATTTTAATTCAATCCAGGTTATTCAAAGGAAGGAAAAAGGACTTTTATGAATTTTCTAAGGTTGCTTGCAGATACAGGACAAAGGAGTAAAAGCCCAATCCAGTGAGTCATTGAGAACATTTTATTTCCAGTGAGTCACTGAGCCTCAGAGCACCAAAGAACATTCCCTTATTTTTCCTTATTTCCTCTGAGAAAAATGTGATCTGCCAAAAGACACCTGTTTTAAAATAGCAATAAAATATCCTGAATGTCTTCATTAGTGTCTTTAATGTATCTTGCAGTTTGATTTTGCAAAAACCTCTGAACAGGAGATTCTATTACCAGCAGGTAACTCAGATTTTATCAGGTGCCCATCGCCTCATTTCCTAGTGCAGTCATAGGTTGTGTCAATGCCTTCCTTTGTATCAAGACTAGATACTAATTTGGACTAAAATGTAGTCGAGACAAAGAAAATAAATTGAAAAAGCAACAACTCATCTGAAAAACTGTTGAAAAAGATAGTTTGAAGTCAGCTCCTGAGCCTTGAGAATATTTTCATAACATCTTCGTCATGAAGTGGAAAGTATTTCTAGAAAGACGATACACAAACTTAATTGCTGTTAAGAAGCATATGTCTGTACTGTGAGGCAGTGGGCTTTATTTCTAGTTTCAGCCCCAGCATTAGGGGCAAAACTAGAATGGGATCACAGAGAGATCCCAAATGTTGCATAAAATAGATTAGAAGGAGGAGAAGCTATACTTTGTCACTTAATAACATTACCTGACCATTATCCCCAGTTCCTCCTCCTGACATTAGTTGTTCATGGTATCGTGCCCCTGTTCACTGGTTACCTCCCTCACAGTATGATGAAGGTAGTATCTCATCTCCTATGATGAAACCTGTCCTGAATCAAAGGGGCTAAATGGTTCAGAACACAGAGGCAACATCAAGTACCAATAAGAAACACTATCATATTTCATGTATTTCTTATGAACCATTAAAGTGATTTCCCATAAAGTCCCAAATTACTTTAAAAACTCACTTTTAACCTACTGTATCCTTCATGGACACAGCTCATCTCATTTAACTGAATCTCTATTCCCCGCAAATTCCACTTCAGCCTCTGAGTCTCTGTGAAATGAGTTCCAAAAATGCTTGTGTACATATTTTGTGTATGTATTTTTATATATATTTGTACATATATTTGTTTTTTATATATTTGTATATACATATTTGTGTATGTATACATATTTTGACTTTTATGGCTGGGAATTCAGTGCTGACTACCAACAGCATATTCAAATTTACCAGTTGCCCATTTAGCTGGTGCAGTAGCAGATATGTACCTCATGTACCCCACAAAGGCTCTCATACAAATTCTAGCCACAGCCTAGACTTCATGCCTCATCAAAGCCTTTATTGATTATTCTCTAAAGGATCTTGAATTCACAGTTTAAGATCTCTTTTTACTTTCTTCTCTACCTCTCTAACTTTATTGAAGCTAGAATTAGCTCATCCCTCTTTCTGTTGTTTCAGCTAATCTTCCTTTATGTCTCAAAAAAAACTTTCTTGAATTGCATCTATTTCAGGAGGACATGAACATTATTGCATTCTCAGAACCTGAGATATAAACACAGTTTTTATGATCTTAGAATACTATTTTTAATAGAACCTCACAGTAGTTAAGAACTTGTTTAAAATTATCCCCATACCAAGTCGATCTCTTTCTAATGCCTTAAATTTCCCCATTTATTAACAGTATCTTGTGGCAGGCCCAGAATTCAGTAAAAGAGGGCAGTAATGAGGTCCCTAATACTGTCTGAAAAAAATATTAAAATTAGGCAGAGAAAATATATACTATTTTTAATATTTTTATTGTATTGGCTTTAAAGCAGAATTAATTCATGAGCAGTAAAATCCCTTTGTTTATAAAAATGAAATATGCCAGAACTACTTCTATGCAGTGTCAACAACCTAAAGCATGAAATCCATACCTAATCTAGACTCAGACACAAATTTCCTTACCAGTTCCTCTCTTTGCAGTTACCACAGCCAATTGTCCAGAGAAAGTCTAAGGAGTTTCCTATGTTAATTCTGTGGTCCCTCTCCAGTCATATATTTACCACATGCAGAGCATTAGAAGTCAACTCAAGTTCTTGTTATCAATCATTGGACATATGTGTATCTAGGGTCTCAACACTAGATTCTTAACTAGGTTTCACCCTTAGTTACTATTGAAAAGGTTTGTTTTTTTTTTTTATTTCAAAGGAAGTGTTATGAAAACCACAAAAGGAAAAACAAGAAAGTTGGCAAAAATACAGCAATATTATGAAACTCATTAACACAAAGAATCTAATTAAAACAGTGGAGAGCTTTTCATCACCAACAAATTAACCATTTTCTTAATACATAGTGGGTAAAAGGTTGCAACATCTGACAGATGATCTAGAAGAACATTTTTTCCAGTATGAGGAACAAAATCATTTGGAGCATCCATCATTTTTAAAACACACTAGGAATCCAAACAGCACAGAAAAGTGCTGTGCTGTGCCCTGGTGGACAAATGCAAATAATTAACTTCTGTTCAGATCAAACAGCCCATTTATGAAGTTTGCCTTTTTTACTTAGTGTGAATTGAGTACAAAAATATCATAAAGTTTCCAGTCTTTAAAATTTATGTTTAGACATTAGTTCAGGGTGGGGTTTTTCTTCATCTTATGATAGCAGTTATCATGGTCATCTGCAACCCAGTGCAGCTTAACTGATTGTCATGAGGTTGAGGATGGGGTGGTTCTGCTCGCTCTTTGGATCATAATCTGCTGTGTTTTACTGTAAATTCTTTCAGTTTGAAATGCTTTAGTTGTAAAATGCAAGTAGAGTTGGGAGAATGATGAGATCACAAATAAGTAACTGACAGAACAGCAGGTCATTAAAAACTTATACAAGGTTTTGTATACTTACACAAGTCATTGTAAACTTACACTGCATTGTTTAATGCAATGATTTTTGGCTAAGCAAAAGCTACTAACTAACATTTAAAGTCCTCTCCTATGTATAACTGAACTGGTGCTACCATCTCGAGAAATAACATAGAAGAACCTTACAGTTTACTTACTGGTAACAGACATAGTCCCTATGTCCCAGTGCTTCTGGGACAAGCACTTTATGTTCTTGTTGATCATTCACACTCAGAGAATGGGGGCTGCACTTTGTTTTTAAAAAAAGTTTAGGAGGGTATAGGATACCTTAGATGAGGTCTAACACTTTGCCAACACAATCACATAGGCTTTGGGAACATAACTAGTACCCCTCAATAAATGTAATTATTACCCGTCAATAAATGTATTTAGAACTGCTGCATCACACTGCACAAAAACAACAGATCCAGTTGCTGCACTGGTCACTGTGGAACACACAGTTCAGGTCCTAGTCATGTCATCTTTTGGGGGCAACTTGTTTTCCAACCAGGACAGCACCAAACTAGCAGATCTTCTTTGAAGGATCTATAGTACAGATGACATGTCCATTACCCTCAGAGAGATTGGCTCTGACACCCTAACATGTAGGCAATTCGGTGTTACTCAAGAGAAACCAGCTTACTCCAGTAAGGCAATCAATAAGGCAATAACACAGCCAGATCATTTACAACACCAAGAGATTTGTGCTGACTGTGATGGACATCTTGTGTCAGTGGTAGGAGCTTCCATGGCTATGTCAAAACTGGAACAGATAACGTATGTTTAAGTACCAGGCTTACTGAAAGTATAGAGTGTGCTATTCTAACTCAACACCTTTCGACAAAAAGGTTGTTAAGAAGCTTAATGATTGAAAACACCTCCTTTTGCCTTTAGAATTCTGTTTCTTTGCTTGATGCATATTGACTTATTGAGAAGTCCAGATGGTTACTATCCACTTGGATAAGTCAGCTCACACAAATTTTAAAATCTGTTTTGAAATACCATATGGACTCTTTTGTTGGTGAAATGTAAGCTCAATTTGAGGGTCAGAAAAAGAAACTAATCCTTTTTTCTCAATGGGAGAAAAGATACAAGCACATTAATATTTTGGGAACCAAAATTAATGCATGAGAGCTCTCATCCTTAAATCCCAGAGAGATTATCTTTGTTCTTTCACTTCATACTTGTAAGTGAAGGTAAAATCTGATGTAGACAGACTTGTTACTATATGTTTGTCTGAATGAAAGCCTAAATAAGTTCAAGATCAAGCTGTTATTCACTCCTATTGAGTAGAACTAAGTCATTTATTTGTCTATGTTTAATCCCCTAAATATCATTCTTCTTGACACTTTGCTACTTCTATTTTGTTTTGGTTTTATTTCTTAGATGAATCATGTTGTAATACTCAATGATTGTCAAATAGAAAGAACTTTGCAATTTTGGGACCATTTCCAACAACTAGATTTACAGCTGGCAAAGAAAAACACTTTGTTTCATCTTAAATTGTACTCGGTATTAAAAGAAACTGCTCAATTATTAGTAGTACAACTTTAAGACTTTGAGCCACAGACTGGCAATTTTGATAATGGAATTTAATGGGGTAAGAACGAAAGTCTTGCAGGTTTAATGAAGTGTATCTGTACAGGACTCAGCTTGATACAAAATATTTTCAAATGTACATTTCAAAACATTTCTTTTCAGCCACTAGAATAGAAACACTATTAAAAAACTTTTAAAATGTTGGGATTTACTTCCTATGTAAAGAAAGGGCTAATTCAAATGGCAAGCACCAGGCAAAGAGAAGGCCGTTTTCTAGTGTGCAGGTATTCACATATAAAGTCTTAATGAAAGAAGAGATAGAGTTTCTTCCTGAAAGCTGAGAAACTGTTAATTGCAATAGCAAAAGAAGAAAAAATAAATAGAAGAAAGAATTTTTTGTTCATTTCCCAGCCAGACACTGTATAGTGGAAGGGGCCTGCAGAATGTACACAAGAACGGCTTTTTTTCTTATTTAATGATCAAGAAAAGCCATCATTCATGTTTGTCGGTTTTTATAGTGAAGTCAAACATTCTGACACTTTAACTTTTCCCATGCTTTTTCTTTCTGTAAGAACGGACCTGAAGCAAAGCACAGGTGATATAATGACTTAGCAGTGCTTCAAAAGACCACTGCACTGCTGCGAAAAATTATTATTATTATTTCTTCTTATTGTCTCTATTTATTTTTTTGAACGTTGTTTTTTTAGCAATATCAGGATCTGAAACAGCATGAAGATCCAGAGCAGTAACTGATAAAATTTCATACTTTGTTTTGAGCAGGTGAAATAACATTTAACAATATTGAGAAAACTTCAAGCTTTAATGGGACCACTTTAATAAATAAATAATTCAGCCAAATATTTACATGTACTGGTCTTTCATTGCACTCGCACAAATGTCTTCAAAGACCACAATAGAATGAGGTCAGAGAGTAGGAGAAGTAAGGGAACTGTCCAGAAGTATAAGAGAAGAGTGCAGAAGTATTTGCTTGACTATTTTTTAAAGAAAAGTGGAAAATAGAAAATTTGCCTGTCTTTATTTTTGGATTTTACATCTTCCAGGTCTGTATGAGCCAAATTCATAGTTTTCAGTCCTTCCCACATGTTAGATTCTCTGGTCAGGAATCATAATATCATCTCCAGCCATTTAAAAATCTGGGAAACAACAAGAAAATTATGGGATTTATAGTGCTTTACATCTTTCTCATTTGTATAAAAATGGTATAAATTTGGATTCTATTTTGGTAGGATAACATTACTCCTCTATAAATTTTTTCTCTGAAAAAAAAGAGAAAAGTTATTTCCCCCGAACATATTGTATATTTTTTTCATTTTTTCCCCCCAATTTTATAATAATGGCTGGAGCAGTGGCCGGATGATAAAGGTGCCCAGGCTAGGGAAGCAAGTGTCTAGCCAACCTCCAGCCAATCGAGCACTGCCCAAGCACGAAACCCAGGCCCTGTGCTCAAATGATGTTATGCTTCAGGGCAGATGGCCGCGGGTAGTAACTCCAAAGCCGCAGGGTGCGGAAGAAAGGGCGACTCAGATCTTCTTGGGGTAGGAGGTTTTATTGGAAGGGGCGCTGGTGGGTCGGGGAGCAGAAGTCTGAGCCCTGAGGCAGGGAAAAGCTTCAGGTTTTATAGGGAATGGGCGGGGTTGGGAACAACAAATCGGGAGAGGGGTACAAAAGATACATTGAAGATTGACAACAGCAAACAACTAATGGGAGACAGTTGCGGGTGGGGCCCTGGCCCCTGAACCAATCACTCAACACCCCAGCCAGAAGCTTCTGGAAAAAGAGGCAGGGGTGCTGGATGACAGGCAGGCGGCCAGGGGAGGGGAACAAACGAGATACATTGGGGTTACCAGGACAACGTGGGAGGGGTACAGGGATTGACACTTACTGGAAACTTCGGGCAGAACCATTAAAGCAACAACGGGGGGAGAACTGAACAAACATAGAACAAACCACAACAAATGGCCTAATCAAAAGAAAGACACAAACATAAAAGATATTCTGGGTTCTGTTTGCACAATATAGCATGCTAGAAAACACCAGAAGTTCTGGAGTTAAATGCAAGATAAATGAGAGAAAATATAATTGATTTTAAATCCTTTTCCAGCAGGGGAAACATACATAATCAGCTGTCATTATCATTAAACCCATCCTGTTATCTCAGCTGGTCTTCAAAAGTCCCATTCAAAAATGTTTCACCTCTTGCAGCACTTTCCCTCTTTAATCACTGTTGATGTGCACAGAAACAAGATCCTTTGCCCATCTCACCATGTGTATAAATTTAGGCCTGAAACTTCAGTTCAATCACTTATGCACCTGAAAGCCACCACCAATCATGGCATTTAAAGTAGGACTGTTCTTTTTATTTATTGCATTCAGGAGGCTTCAAGTACGTCCTATATCAACACTTGCTTCCAAATCAGCAGTTGAATAAAAAATTTCTGGTTATCTTTATAACTCTTTCCATCTCATAGAGAGGAATAGAAGGCAATGTAGACATCATAGATATTTGGTGGGTGAAATCACTCTACAGCAAAGAAAAGGACTCCTGCCTCAATGATGGATCTGAAAACACAGGATGCATCTTGTATGCCCAAAGGTTCCTGCTGACCAAAGCCAACACACACAGGGGCACTGCACACTTTGGGCAGACAGCACTGAGGGGCAAAAAGTCATCAACAGACATGAGTGCAAATGCACATCACAGAGGTTCTGTACTGATACAAAAGTTTTAAGTGCATCTGTGCTGCAGTCAAGACCTGCTCCATGCTTTCCTGACGTACCTCTGGGACAGCTGCAATAGGGCAACACAGCTCTGACCCACCTGCATCTTCCCTGAGTATATATTGTCATCACCTACCCCAAACACTCCTTACAGATTATCTGGAAGCACCTTTAAATAACGCCTGGCCTGGAGGCAGCCCTGTGTCAGTTTTGTGATATCTTTTTTTCTATAAGGGCACAAAATCATCAAACCCTTGAGGTTTAAATGTGAAGCAATAAGTTACTTACTCTCAGTGCACACAGAAGAAAGCAATCTCATCCTTTGCTACATGAGAAAAACACTTTGTTCCTATACAAGTGAACCCTGTGCTCGAATGAAAATCAGTGGAAAAAGGAACCTTTCTCTACATGAGAAATTCTGTAAGAAACCAAATACATGCTAAAAATGTCTTGCTGTTTGCATACCAAAACTCATCTCCAAGCCTCCAGGCACTCTTAATCTCAATTAAAAAATACAATTGTTACTTCAGCTCTGACAAGTCCTAGGGAGTGCCTGCATGCTGTTACTAATGTAAAACAATTCTCCATTCCCTCACTACTCATCCCTCGCATAACTCTCCTATCACTGCAAAGTCTGAAAGGAGTAAGTAACATTTTTTTCATATGTTTCAGGGCCTCTGAATCCTGTGTTCAAGTCTTACACAAAAAGTATGATGAGACACACCTCTGCTTCAGTTTAGAGTAATTTGTGGTCTTTTTCTTTGGTTTTCTAGGTTCATCAGAGACTGTCCTCTTCTTTAATCAGCATCATGCATATTTTTTTCCTCTATGCAGAATATTTTACACAATAAATTTCTGAACAAGTGTGATATAGCCGAGATCTAGAGAAACCTGTTGAGCTTTTTAAAATCTGAAATTATTGAGACAACATATGCAAGCAAGACAGAATTTCCAGATTTACATTTTCTTCAGTTTTATTGAAAATATGTGCAACAGTATATTTTAAAATTAATAACTTAAGGGATATTGCAAACTAGGAATTGGACATAAATTTCTTCTTTGAAGATTACACCTTAAGATATTTTTACAGCTGTATATAAGATTTTATTTTTTAAATGTTCCTCCTAGTCATGTTTAATATTGCCTATAACTGTATTAATGGTTTCTCTCCATTTCTTTTTCTAATCACCAATTCTGTTTTAGACACGGTAGTTGATACAAGATTTAAAAAAAAATACATAATAAAGCACCAAAGACTATCATTTAGTTCAAACAAGTCTAAAAGTAACTTTGGACTATACCTCAAAAACTTTAAACTAGGTGTGAGAACATTAATCATCAAAGGGAAAAAAAATTAATCCACAGAAGTGGATAAGTAAACCTATGTGGGGTAGTTGCAAAATTGTAAAAAACTCCTTTGTATTAAACTAATTCCTGTAAATCTTCTTTTTCATTCGCTCAGCTGTGTTGTAAAAAGTTTTCATGTGATGACCATGCAAAAAAAATTTCTTCACATACACAAAAAATTCTAGTTTAGCAGAAGAAAGCACTTATGCTGCTATAGTAACATTTGTAAGTCCAGCTATCAACAACAACAAATATATATTTCTGATTATGTTTCTTCAGCTACATACAAAACTGTATAAAATCTTCTGACTTGCCCCAGACAAGCTATAGATACTTTTTACCAGTCATTAATATTTTTTTCTTACAATGAAGCAAGCAGAAAAGTTTGACAAAAGAAAGCTGAATAATAAAGAGTCAGAAAATTTAAAAGGAGTAACAATTGCTACAGCAATTTCCACATGTATTTTTTTAACCATTTTTTAAGTGTTCACCTGCATTGTACACCCACAATTAGGGATAAGCCATATGCCTTTAGTCTCTGGTGGAAAATTAATTACACTATCCCTCCAGCATAGCTGGGACACTTCAGTATCTGGATCCCTTCCATGTTTTCTAGAAACTGTTGTGAAGACAGAACATAAAGCAGAACAGTCTAAAGCAGGGTAAAGAGCTCACATACTTGTCTTTTGAATTTGGGTCTGTGTGTATATGTATGTGTGTGGGTGTGTAGGAATGTATATATACAAAGAGCTACATAATAAATAGTACTACATATAGGATATAACTTTATTCATATGTACAATATATAATTTGAGATACATTATGTGTAATTTATCTCCTTGCCATGAGAGTGAGAGTTGCCAACATGAAGCCACACAGAGTTTGACTTTGATGGGGACCATGAAATGCTACATAAAAGGGGAGAGCACTGCAAAAATCAGGTTATCTTTCTATAGCATCTTTCACTTTGGCACTAGTTTTTGATGATTCAATCTCCACAGAGATAATATGACTTTCTCATCCCTCATATTTTGTAAATGTAGGAAATAAGTTCAAATGTAGGAAATAAGACTGTTCAACAATCAAATGAACATATTTCTTCCCCTGGTAACAGTAGTATCTAAAATCAAAATATACATTTTGCAGACAGCATTACCGGGTTGCAGTTGAACTAAGTAATTCATTTCTTCATGATCCTTTTTTAAGCCATTTTAGATAATTTTAAGTATATAAGGCTTTTATAGTTTCTTTAAGTACATTCTTCCTCTATACTAAATTTTTCAGACTGAGTTCTTACAAAAACATATTGATGATAAAAACTAGTCTGTAATTTTGATACATTAAAGCATACCTCAAACATATCAAAAGGTTCTAACAAGGCAGACATTAATGGATGAGATTAAAGTGCACAGAGTAAAATAGCTTCAATAATAAAAACTTTTAAGTCTTCCCTGATTAAACAATGATGGAAAATGAAAATGTCTAATATCTCTAAATACAAAACCTATGTTAAAAGGGATTCATTTTTTTTAACTGTGGCAACTTCTTTTATAGGATATATAGGCTTGAAAAAATCTCTTTCTTGGATGTTCCCTGTCATCCCAGACAGCTACTTCACCTAGTCCCTTTCATAAATACATCACATTGAAAATTTCAGCATCAATGCACTACAAACTACTTTTTAGAATTACTTCATCTTCTAAATTTCAGCAATAAATAAATGGAAATACCACAATTATTATGAGTTAAAAACCTTTTTTTACCAACAGCTATGGAATATTAATCCCAACATTACTGGGTGGGATGTGCCTGGGCTCGTCTAGCCCTTGCTGCTAGACCAAAGGCAGCAGCTGTGCTGTCTCACCTCAGAGATACCTTTGGCCGGCTGGATGCTGCAGCTAGGCACTCGGAACAAATCCAGGTATAGCAGAAACTCAGTTTACCTCTGGTGGAAAAGGTTCAGGCGACGGTGAAGAGAAAAAGGAGAGGATTCTGCCGTAGGGTTTTAATCCAGAGTTTATTCCAGGATGACAGACCTCTGAATCTTGTAACAGCTCCCAACAGAATCCCGACTGCATGGTCCCATCTCCTTTTAAGCCCCGGGGACCGGGGGAGGGAAGGGACAGGTGAGGCACCAACCAGGTGTGAGGAGGGGAAGGCTCAAGGGATAAAGACACTTGGACAGGCCAATGAACCCAGACCTGAAGGGCATCTTTTGAACTTCTGCCAACCACACCACGACCCTGCTGGAATGTTAAGATTGATGGACAGCTCTTAGCAGGAGGGCAAAGGGGGAGGGGAAAGGAGAGGTTGGCACAGCTGGGGGGTTGGGATAGGTGAAACAGGAAATGGCGTCACACTGCAACAAACAGCCACCTTCTGGGAAAGTAGCATCAGAAGCCCTAGGGAATCCAGGAGACTCCTGAAGTTCATTGAAGATACCATCTTTAGCCAAGTAATAGACAGGCCAAGCAGAGGGGATGTGGTACTAGGTCTGATGGTGACCAGCATGAGTGGGCTGGGCAGAGATGTGTGATTGGAGACAGCCTGGGCTGCAGTCATAATGCACCAATAGAATTCACAGCCCTTGAGTGCAGGGGTCAGGCAAAGAGTAATTTCAGGACCCTAAATTCCAGGAAAGAAAACTTGCAACTGTTTAAGGCATTGGTCAGCAGGACCCCCTGGGAAGCTGCCCTCAGGAGCATAGGAGATGAACAGAGCTGGCAGACCTTCGGGGACACCTTCCACAGAGATACAAAGATCTTGCTTCCCGGGTGTAAGAAATCAGGAATATACGGAACCTGCATGGTCGAGTCAAGACATGCTGGAAAAATAAAAGGGCAAGAAGGAAATGTACAGGCGGGGGAAAGATATCCCAGGAAGAGCAGAAGAATGCAGTCCAGTTGTTTAAGGATGGAATGAGGAAGACCAAGGTGAAGCCAGAGCTGAAAATCACAAAGGATGCAAACACTTACAAAAGGAACTTCAACAGGCCTGTCAGCATGAAAACAAATATCAAAAATACATACAGCCCTTGATGAATATGACTGGCAAACTGGTAACAATGGATGAAGACTGAGGTACTCAAAAACTTTTTATGCCTCAGTCTTCAACAACAGCCTCTCTTCCTGCACCTCTCAAGGAGATGGTTTGAAAGGCAGGGACTGGGGAAGCACAATCCCTCCCAGTGAAGGAGAAGATCAGATCTAAACCTCCTAAGGAACCTGAACATATATTAGTGAGTGACGCCTGAATAAGATGCATCCCAGAGTCCTGAAGTAATTGGCTGACATAGTTGCCAAGTCAATCTTCACATATTTAAGTCATGGCAGTCACCTGAAGTTAGAGGTGACTGGAAAAAGAGAAACATTGTACCCATCATATGAAAGGGTAGAAAGGAGGATCCTGGGAGCTACCAACCTGTCAACTTCACTCTGTGTCTGGGAAGATCATGGAACAGATCCTCCTAGAAGGTTGGATCCATGTGCTAAGGTGCATGGAGGACAGGGAAGAGATTTGAGACAGCCAGCATGGCTTCATGAAGGGAAAGTGCTGCCTGACCAAGCTGGTGGCTTTTTGTGGTTGAGTGGCTCTATCAGCACATGAGGGAAGGTCTTGGCATGTCATTTATCTGGAATTCTGTAAGGCCTTTGACAGCCAGCCCACAACATCCTTATCTCTATACTGGAGGGAGGTGGGTTTTTGATCACTGGCTGTTCGGGGATAAGGAAGAGGTTGGGTAATCACGCCCCAGAGGTGACCTCCATCCTAGCCAAGCTTAAGGAGTGGGCCCAGGTGAATGTCATGAGATTCAACCAGGTGAAGTACAAGCTCTTGCACCTGAAATGAGGCAGCCTGGTATCGTTGCAGCTGGAGGAGAAGAGATCAAGAGCAGCCCTACCCAGAAGGGCTTAGGACAACTGCTGGCTGAAAAACTGGACATGAGCCAATAAGATATTAACACAGCACAGAGGGTCAACAGCACCCTGGGCTGTGTTTAAAAAAGAGGGACCAGCTGCTCAAGGGAGGTGATTATGCCTCTCTTCTGCTTTCTCATGAGACTCCACTTGGCATGCTGCATCCAGCTTTGGGGTCAGTTAGAGAGTCAGTTGGAGTCAAAGTGATCAGAGAGATGGAATACCTCTCGTATTAGGAGAGGGTGAGAGATGCAGTTGTTCAATCTTGAGAAGACTCTGGGAAAACCTTATTAATCTTTCTTGCAGGGGGCTTATATGAAAGATAGGAACAGGATTTGCAGTAGGGAATGAAGTGATAGGACAAGATGGCTTTGCACTAAAAGTCAATTTAGAATTTAGAATAGATACAAGAGAGATATTCTTTTACAATGAGGGCACTGAAACACTGGAATGGGTTTTACAAAAGGGTGGTAGATTCCCCATCCCTGGAAACTTGCAAGGTCAGGTTGAACAAGGATCTGACCAAACTGGTCAAGGTGTCCCTACTCATTGCGGGGGATTGGACTAGATTACCTTTAATAAGGTCCCTTCCAATCCAAATAATTCTATGATTGTAAAAGCAAAGATAAAGTATTTAATCGCTTGACCCTCTGTGGTACTGCATTGTTTTCAAAACCTGTCCTGTAGATTGTAATCATCATGCTGTTTTGTGTATGTTTTTAGGGACTTGGAGGGGAAAAAAAAACGTATGCAAAAAATGGTAGGGACTCCTATGAATACAATTTGGGGGTTTGCCTGTGTTTGTTTAGGCAAAAATTTTCAGGAAAATACAACAGTTGCATCAGGTTTTCAAAAGATATGTCATGAAATAAGGGTGATACAACTCCGTAGTATTAGAAAATTCCAGCAAACAGACTTGAATTCAAAGGGCTGGAATTAAGCCATAACTCCATGTAACCCACAGGAGACCAGTAAACTAATTATTGCCCAAGAATATTTATGCATCTATATATCCTTAGACATATAGACATATAGATCTATAGACTTATTTTCTCATTATAGTTTTGGGAATTCTTACTAAACTTCATTCTGCATTACACAATGAATAAAGATTCTTCCAATCAACCCTTTCTTATATATGCCTTATAAATTCAGTTAAATGCCAATACAGAATAGTAGTAAAGTCATAATTTTGTTCCATTTCATTTATAAACAGCTCTTCATATCAATCCTTCATCTAGTTCCAATGTGAAAAATATAACCAATAACATGACAGTTTAAAAATAAACAAATCAAAACTAACATCACTTCAAGTCTCTGCCAGAGTCACTTTCAATAACATATGACATCTTTTCAACCTCCATATCATATCAGAATAGGTTGCTGAAAGCAAGGAGTCAAAGACATAAAAATGCTTATAGAGATGCCTTTTATCAATCTTTGTGCTCAGAAATTTTATTTTGAGCAATATAAAGCTTATCCAGCTATAAATTTTGTTTAAAGAAGGAAAAAAATTAAAAATGTGGTAAATATGTCTTGTTAAGCACATTTTAAAACTGTCACTGTTTAACTAACAACATAATGTGCTGATTTTCAATGTGCCCATGAATTATTAGGTCTTATTTATGCATAAATCAAGGTTTGAAAGACAGTTTTTGGAAATCCATAACAAGCTGTGCCAAAAAACAAACCAGGGCAGGTCAGCCAATATTTATATATTCCATGACAACAGCAAAAAAAGTGTATTTCATCCAATTCTGTAGTTGCAAACAAACCAGATAGTACTATATTTCCTATGCATTATTTCATACAGGTGGCATTTACTAATTACTTGCAAAATGTGGAATCTTTAAAATTTTCTTGAGAAAGGATGTTCTTTGATGGTTGATCTTTGCATACTTTTAAGCCTATTAAGAAGAATGGTGAATTAACCCATGGAACAAAAAAAGGTGAATTAACTCATGAAACACAGAGCAGCTAAAATGCATCAGTGACCTCAGACCTAGGGGAAGGGTAGCAAAACCTGGGAAGAAGGATGTACCACCAACAGTGAACACAAATAATGCAGAATTTATGGGCCTTGAGGACATTTGGCAGAACTCCCAAGATAAGGGAGAAACTGATAAAGCCAATTCAGCAACTGTGCTGAAATTAGCTCTGACTGGGTGAAAGGTAATTCCTGCAGAGGAATCTGCAACCACCGGCTCACAGACCACAAACCCAAGAAGCCCACTGACTCAAGAGAAGAGAGTGACTGAGCATGCAGACTAATTAGTATGCAAAGCAAAATAATCATCAACCAGTAGAAGACAGAATATTAATAAATAAGAATTATGTAACTTGTTACCAATGAACACTAAAGCATTTGTTTGCTAAAATGTATAAATGGAAAATATTTTTGATAGTTCACATGCTTGATTTGTGAAATACCACTGAGCACCCATGCTTCTGAAACATTTAAATAAATAATCAATGTCTCCCTCAAGTGCGTAACCATCAGCTTTTTGTACGTCAGGTAACAAATCTGATTTTCATGTACAATGTTCTCTTATTCTTAGTTTACAACACAGGAATCTGTTCCAATTGAATATCAGAGCAGGTCAAATTCACTCAGATCACAAGAAAATCTCCAATCTCTTTAAACCTCATCAGCCTCCCTAAAGAAAGGAGCATCTCCCAGCAGTGTGTGCCCAAGGTCTGACAGATTGACAGTGACCATTTTCTGTATTCCATGAATACAGAAATTTGTATTCCATGAATACAGAGAATGAGAACCTGCCTTTTGTTGTGCAAAAGGCAGGTGCTCATTCTCACATGCACACAACCTGCCACACATAGACTGAGAAATGGAGTTTGGCATTTCCCCATTAGGAAATAGATAACACCAATGTTTAAAAACTGAAAAACTGAAGAGAATGTGCTATTAGCCATCTCTAGGTGGTGGGAGAAAGTGCAGTCAGAAGAAAAACCCTTTGAGAGTCTTCTCAAGCAGTGTATCCACTGGCTGGAAAATGTGCTTAGAAGCCCTCTCACTGGCAATTCTTTGTCTGGCAATCTACAGAACAGGAGATGGAGATGTCACCATCTCTGTGGGACTCTGTGGCCCGCTGAGAACTGGAAGCTGCTTGCTGCATGGTATTGCTTCCTTGGTGGAGCAGTGGCTCAATGGTGCCTTTGTGGTGACATTATCCAGAAGCAAGGTTGCATAAATAGCATCTTTGTGGCAAAGTGCAACATATTCAGCTCTTACAGCCTTCTGTTGAAACAACCAAGACCCAAAAAAAATAAACAGGGTTGCCTATAGAGACAACCTCATATTTACAGCAAACCCTTCCACGTGCACTGCCTGAAATCTGCTCCTCAATGAGGACATGATAAGAGTGAGCAGGGAGTATTCAGGGATCTGTTTAAAAGTTATATGCCTATAGGATTTTCACACCACAGCTGGCAAACTAGATGACTGATTGATGGTGAGATATTTCTCTGATTATTTATTCTTCCCCAAATGGCATCTGATTTTCATCCTGGAAAAGATCTTCCTTATTCTGTATACTGACTCATGCTTCACAAACATTAAGGACACTTCTGATATGGGGCATGATTTCAAATAAATCTGCATAAGAATTTTCATGAAAATTAGATTCATTCATACTCCTCCTACATGACTCAAATGAGCTGAAGAACATACTTAAAAGAAGAAAATCAGTGCCTACATCTCAAACAACTAAATTGATTCATTCCACCTTAAAGAACTTAGAATTATTTGCATTGTGTTAGGAAAAATCTTCATCTCAGAACAGTCTTTACAAACAAGGCAAGGTGACTTTCAATCCCTTTACTGAAATACTAGTGTTGCATCTCATGCTTTCATGTGAATGGATAGGCATCACAATTTGGGTACGTTGAAGTTAAGGCCACTGCTGAAAGCAGTATTGTCAGGGTACCTTCACTAGTAAGCATGACACAAGAATGATGCTGGGATGGAAAATTCTACAGGACAGACATTTTTATAGGACTAAGCCTGACTCCATCTTTTGCTAAACACATTGGCCCTTTTCTGGCTCTGACCCACAGCCCACAAAGCCAGTGAGATTTATGGCACACAGGCTTTTTAATAATTCTGTCTAATGACTACACCTAAAACAAGAATTCAATGAAAGACAGGAATTAGACACACATTGAAATGTACAAAAGAGAAAAAGAGGATATGATTAAAGTGCAAAAGAATCTGGAGCTATTTATTTTATAGGGACTCCTTTATGATTCCAAACTCTATCAACATAGGCTCCACACAATTAGGACTCTGCAGAGGTCACATATTTTGGCAGATAAATAAATGCACATAAATGACAGAACTGTTGTGTCTTCAGGGAGAGGAGAGGAGAGGAGAGGAGAGGAGAGGAGAGGAGAGGAGAGGAGAGGAGAGGAGAGGAGAGGAGAGGAGAGGAGAGGAGAGGAGAGGAGAGGAGAGGAGAGGAGAGGAGAGGAGAGGAGAGGAGAGGAGAGGAGAGGAGAGGAGAGGAGAGGAGAGGAGAGGAGAGGAGAGGAGAGGAGAGGAGAGGAGAGGAGAGGAGAGGAGAGGAGAGGAGAGGAGAGGAGAGGAGAGGAGAGGAGAGGCACTGTGAAAATTATAACTAACTTCCTCCCTCCGTGAAAGCTTCCTTTCCTTTCTTTTTCAGAAATGGAAAATGTAAACATTTCCAAAAATCCTATTAAGTCATAGTTACTGGTCAGGGAAGTTACTGGGCTAATATTCTGTACTTAGTTACACTTTTAATTATTAACAAAAAAAAAAAAAGCTTTTTGTGAGTTTTAATAGGCTTTTATATCTAGATGTGTGATTTGAAATGTTTATTGTTTTAGAATTATGGTAACTGCACGGGTGGGCAAAGGATGAGCTATGGATGTCATCTATATAGGTTTCTGTCACACCTTTGGTACAGTCCCCCACAGCATTGTTGCTGATAAACTGATGAAATTATGGATAAGGAATAACTGTTGGATAGGGAATCGGCTGAATGGCCACATCCAAACAGTTGCAGTTAATAGCTTAAGGTCCAAAGGGAAGCCAGTACTGAGTGGTGGCCTTCAAGCTCTGTATATTAAATATACTATTTAATACCTTCATCACAACATAGTGGAGATCAGTTCACCCTCAGGATTCTGCAGTCAACACTGAGCTGAGTAGTGCAGCTCATCTGCTGGAGGGAAGGAATACCAAACAGAGGGTTTTTGAAAGACTTTGGGAGTGGAGTCATCTGAACCTCTTGCAGTTCTGCAAGGCCAAGTGAAAGCACACAGGTGGATGAAAAAATTGCACATTAGACCACAGTGTGTGCTTGCAGTTCAAAAAGTCAACCACATCCTGGGCTGCACAAAAAAAAAAGCGGGGCCAGCAGATCAAGTGAGGTTATTCTCCCCCTCTATTCCACTTCTGTGAGAGCCCACCTGGAGAACAGCATCCAGGTCTGGGTCTCCACCAAAAGGAAACCACAGATCCGTTAGAGTGGGTCCAGAAGAGTGCTACAAAAGTGGTCCAAGTGCAGAAGCCCTTCTGCTATGAGCACAGGCTGAGTTGGGTTGTTTGGTCTGGAAAAGCTCCAGGGAGACCTTATATCATATTCAGTTCCTTAACTGAGCTTATGAAAAGAAGAAGAGAGACTTTTTACCAAGGCCAGTGGTGACATGTCAAGAGGCAACAGTTTTAAACAAAATAAAGCTGTTAGTCAGTCTGAGACTCTGTAGCAATCAGATTATGGCTTAATTTCATGGACTAAACAATTTTAGTTATAAATTAGAAAAAAAATATAAGCTTTTCTTCTTCTTCTTCTTCTGTGGACAAAGTATCACAGTTCTAAGTTTAATTTCATTATACAGGAGCAACAAACTTTCAGGTTTTTTGTTGGGTAACACTGCCTTGTTATTACACTAGACTATTCTTTCAGCAGCCTTCAAATGAGACTTGTTTCTAAATCCACTATGAAGTCTACCTGCTGTTTCCCTGCTCAGCTCTTTTATCTCCCATGAAACTAATGGCAAATTCACTATTTGAAGCCATTCACATAGCACTACCAGACAATTTATTGGAAGCATTCCTTCTGAGATGCCAATTAAGGTTGCTAAAATGCACTGGTTTTGCCTTAAGGTGTTACATTAATATTTATGTCAAAGTTACATCTAATTTTCCTCAAATTTTAAAGGGATATGACTATTAAAATGAATACATTTCCCTGCTTAGTAGAATTCCACATGGAATCTGTTATAATTTGAGAGAGAAAAATCAACCGACTGTCTCCTACATGACTATTAAGGGCCAAAACAGATGTTCTGACTCATTGTAAATATTTAAAAATTTGAAAGTTTATTTTTATAATTGTTTTTAGTTCTACAACTAAATAACCTTGAAATTTAAAAAAATCCTCATCCTTAATATTTGTTTCCTACTTAGAAACAAGATAGAGATTCCCAAGTGATGAAAAATGTGAATTAGCCTAAAAATAAACTATCATCTCTTCTACAGGATATTTATTTCGGATTTCTTGAATAAAACTCAAAACAAACATTACTGTAGTTAGAACACTACCAAAATGGCTTTCAAGGTGCTGTTGCAAGGAACATTTACTTGAGAATGACCTCTTTAATCCAACTGATCAGAATAAATTAAAGGGAACACACTGTACACCAGCTAACTGTCAAAAAGGTTTAATCATGCCATGATATAGCAGTTGTTGTGGTTCATGCTAGCTAGCAAGTACTGGGAAGTATTTCAAGGAGAGAAGTCTCATACTAGCTTTAAAAAGAATACCTTACTCCTGGGCTTGCCACCCTCTGCCAAGAATGAATTCTATTGCAAGTGAACACCATCCAGGCTGCTCCTTCAGCCACTTTCTGACTTTCAGTTAGAACACATTCATTACAAAACTTGAAATTGATCAAACTCTAATCAATATTTAATTTCAAAATGGAGTAGGTTTTTCAGTAAGAACATAATATGGAGGGTTCAGAAAGGTTACATATCACCTAAGACATTGAATTGGAAAAGGAGCTCAAAACTGTCTTTGTGACTGCCCACAGTGGCTTTCCAGGAAACTACCACCCTGAAGATTGCTTTCTCTGGCACTGTGCTGTATTTGGGCACTGGCAATCCTGCCCCTGCCTCTGTTGGGACAGAAAGTGACAGGAGAATTCTACATACCCCAACTGAGCCTCTTGCAACCCAGGGACAGCCTGGTGGATGTAAGTGGCATCAGATTGGCATAAGAGCTAAGAAGCATGTGTAAGCCAATTCATACCTCCTGCCTCCTCTGAGCTCCTACACTTCCATTGCAACCAAAGCTGAGCTACACTACATGAAATTTCTTTTCTTTAGCTACTTTTGCCTCTTCACATTAAACTTCCCAAGTACTTCTCTACAAATATGTGAAAAAAATATTACATTTGTTGCAGTTCTGTTATCAAATCACCATTGAAATCTAATATATACTAGATTTTGCCTAGGTGCAACCCATAAATAGATAAGAAACTTTAATCTGCATTTCAGTCCCCAGTGAGAGTACAAAAATGTAATATTTATTTTTTATTTTGAGAGTACCAAATACCATTAAATAGTATGACACCACCAGTAAAAGCATTTCTGTGTCATCTCTGTTTCACAATTGCTGCTTGGAAAGTCTACAACAGAGGAGCTTTTTATTAGCAAATCTGCAGGATGTGCTATGTTGTTTTACCTGTTCAGAATTCCACCAGAGCTCACACACAGCTTGAACACAGGGACAAAGAGGTCTTTTTGCTTTGTCAGCTGCAACCAAGCAAGGAAATCAAACACCCCCGGAACCTAACAAACCAAAAAAACACCCTAACTCTGAACATGGCAAACAATCTTTTAATTTCCTCAGAAAATTTAGGGCCTTTAGTTCATTAAAAGCAGAGCATGGCTAGAACAACATATTGGAAGCATCCATTTGATTAAGGTATTTTGCTTTGAGAGACTTGAAAAAATGCAATTAAATAAAGAATTTGGAAGTTAAATTTTCACTCAAACTACTTTCATTCACAGCAATAGCTACTGTAGTGTTTTTCTTTTGGGAAAATCCTCACTGGGAATTAACTTTAGAAAAGCAATTAGACCCTGCTGGGTAGCTAAATGAATCAACCTGTCTAAACTATTTTTTTACTAGAAATATATCTGCATTCCAGCATCTTGAAACTATTGTGAAAACACACACACACTACGTAAAATTAATCCCCAGGGGACCATAATGGTTGTTGTTAATAATACTCATCTGAACTTGAGGCCTCAAGTGTTGAATATCTGTCAAATAAAGAAGAGAGACAGCCAGCAGCAAAAGGACAAAACAAGGGGAGCATTTTCAGCTTCAACAGGTACAAGCTGTAAATGTGAAATGGGTTGTTAGAAAAATAAATTATTTCCTGCCCTCCTCTAATTTTTCACAGTCTGTGTGGTAAAGCCTTCACCACTGTCACAATTGACATAGTCTTTGCATCTGCATTCACTTACCATGACCTAGTGGGTAAACCAATCTTGCTCTCCCTAATAGCTTAATGCCAGAAGCACTTCACATAATGTAAAACATCTCAACCTCCCCAACCCTACCTCAAATTAAAAGGAAAAAAATCAACCTGGTCATGTAATTGCTTGCCTAACAACTAAAAGGGTGGTTATGAAAGTCTTTTGTTTTCCTGAACTTCTGTTCAACAACAAGCTTAGCCCCAAACCTAACCTCTTAGGAACATCTGCAGGAAAGTTCATATCTCCCCAGTGCATCATAATTTCTTCAGTAAAATTGCGTTTAACAGTTAATCCTACCACTGCTGCAGCATGGTCATGCCCTGGAATGTTTCTGTGTTGTCACTGAAATTAATGAAATCTTCAAATCTCAAAATATGCTGAGCATAAAAAAAAGTGATATTTCCTACCTAGCATGCTGCTACTGCGACTGACCTGCTGCAAGACCATTTTCACCAGCTGGCTTGTTTTGTCTTTCCTGGAATGATGACAGTGCAAGTGAAGTGAAGAATCCAGTTCTCTTACCATCTCTGGTCAATACATAGTCAGCCAAGGCATCTGAACAGGTATCATGCATATGTAGTAAATTTTCCTGACTTTTGGGGATGAAGACAGAAAGCTGAAAAATATCATTGTACATATAAATGCACTTCCTCTATATTAAGTAGGGAAGGGGCAACCTAGTGAACCACAGAGAATATATGATTCTCAAAATTCCTCACCATATACTTTCAGTGAGTCCTACAGGGATTCCCAGCTTTCTTCTTTTTCATTATGGAAAATACCTGTGACCTCAATTACTAGTGTGCTGAGGAAAATTAAATTTTGACCATGTAATGTGTGTGCTCCGTTAAGCAGAGTCCTTCTATCTTTCTTATTTATTTGTACAATGCATAGAAGAATAAAATCTAAATATTGCTGAGGCCTCTGTGAATTATTGCAGTGTAAATGAGGTAATAATGATGGTGTGGGACTTACTCCTGGAGTAAAGTGAGGAGGCAAGTCAAGTACTCAACAACCATGTCCTCCTATCCAGAAGAAAGACTGGGAAACAAGCTGATTTCTCAGTGTTTCTTTGACTACTTTCATGGGCATAAAATAAATGTTAAACCTATGTTTTTCTGTGTCAAAAATAAAGCCCCCAAA
This sequence comes from Agelaius phoeniceus, assembly GCF_051311805.1. NCBI lineage: Eukaryota > Metazoa > Chordata > Aves > Passeriformes > Icteridae > Agelaius > Agelaius phoeniceus. The sequence continues at coordinate 30,946,324 of NC_135303.1, read as the reverse complement.
TGGTGTTTTGCTTTGTGCATGGGGAAGTAATCTGGACTGACCACTACTAAACACAGACCAGTTTCCCTGACTGTCAGTTCCCCTGTTCACGGGCTGAGTTTAGACTGAGTCTGCCTTGTTTTGCTCACTTAGAGCAAGAGAGTGACTGGGGTCAAGGCCCACATCCCCCCCAAACACATATTCTGTGAATTGTGATAGCTACTCAGGGGGGAAAAAGCAGCTTCTGAGCCATCACTGATATACATATTCATGCAAAACAGGATCTAATCTGGGACTGAGACTTAAGCACTGCTCAAAGGCAGAGAAAGGAAATTAACAATAGTGGTTGTTCAGAAGGGAGGTCTTCTGCAGAAATATCATATGATCTGTTCTCTATGAAATTTTTTTCCACTTGAATTTGAACAATCAAAAGCAATTATATTGCTTTTGATTGTTCAAATTATATTGCTATATAAAAGCAAATCTGCAAGTAGTATTGTATTTTTCATCTACTGTGTGTCATTGGACCACACAGACAAAATTATAGCTATACTGAAATCTGATCCAGTAAAAACCAGTAATTATTTGTATGGTTTCTGACACAGCTCAAAAACCTCTCAGGCAATCATGTGTTTGCAGAAGCACACAAATCCTTTCCCTGTGCATCTACAGCTTTCCTAAAAAGAAGAGTAAAGAATGCAGTGTGTCATTATTTTGAAGGGTGCAGATAGCAAGCCTTAGCTGTAACAATGGTGGAATATAATTAGCAAAACTAACCAAGAATATGATCAGCATAAACTTATCACATTGTATGTCATCAAAAATCACATGGGGCAGCCAGGAATTGTGAGCTGAGACTTCTTATAGTGCATATGTAATTTTTAAGTGTGAAAATACCACACAGCTCTACTTTTCTCAGAATGCTAATATACGGATGTGTTAAAAGTGAAAATAAAAAACCCAGCAATCTTCATTCTATATCAGTTGATCATTTTTTGCAAGCAAAAGAATACATAATATTTAAAAATCTGGATCAATGGTATACTATAAGATACTAAGTATACCAGGCAGAAAAAAGCCTTCCTTGTTACCACATCTCTGGATGTAATTAAGGCTGTCATGATCTGAATGAGCGTGACTTGATCAAAGCTAAGCAAAACAACACCAGCTTTTTAAGCATGAAGAGATAGACACTTTATGAAATACAAAAAGACATGGGCTAAAAGATATTCTATGAGATGAAAATAGATTTTTTATGAAGGCTAATTTTAACCTCTTTCTACAATGAACTAGGTCACCTACTGCAAACATGCAGAAGCTGAAATTCTTAGAATTTTTATAGCTGGCATACAAAAATTAATTTGAAAAATAAGAAAAACATTCTCTCAGTCTTTAGAAAACAGAAAAATACAGTTCAAGCAAAGATTTTAACAGGCAAGAGACAGAACCAGAACATTTACAATGTATTTGCATCGCTGCAGATATACTTAGGATTCCCAGTGATGGCTGACACTGAAGTCTGTTGCATACAATGGAGAAGCAACACTGAGCTTTGAATGAGGCACCTGCAGAACTTTTGACTCTGTATAAATTTTTTGCTGTTGTATTTTTTTTCCATTTGTCCATTTTCAATATCCTGGACAGATTTCACATTATGTCTTACATCAGCTGCACTATAATACCACAGGAGATGCTTTGCATATGAATTTGCATTCCACATATTAATATAGTACAAGAAAACCCAGATAAAATCTTTCCTTTTCAGCTTAACCTGAAGTAAAATAAAATCTTTGGCACCCTCACAATAATGTCTTTGTATATCATCAGGTTTGTAAAGTAGTGCCAGTTCCATGTCTATGTTTCTAAATTTTGAGCAGCATTCTGATTCAAAATCTCTAGTAAGAGTAATAGAAACTGTTAACAATTAAATCCGTAATTATATATTTTTCTGACCTCCGAAATTGTTGCAAGCCTTTGTTTCATTTACAGAGAGTCATGGATTGTTTAATTGCTCATTAAATCCTAACAGTACAAAGATTTCTTCCCCTCATTAAAATATTCCAGTTATAGCATGTCAACTAACCATAAACAAAACATACACTATGACCACTGTAACTTGGTTTGGTTATTCAAATTATGTTGGTTGACACATTTTACCACTTTTAACATCTAATCCATTTTACAAAAACTTTGCATTAGAGTAGAAAGTGTCAGAGCAAAAAGGCCTTTAAACCAAACATCTCTTTGATCCAACACATGTTCCAAAGTGCAGGAAAACATACATTGCCAAAAATTCATGGATCACATAACTGTGCAATGGATATGTGGCTTGGGAAGGGTCAGGAGGGCTTTACTGCTTTATTACCCTTGTGTCTATGATAGGTCGTCAAGGTTGGAGACAGTGTCTAATAAAAACAACAGTGAAAAGAAATCATTAATTTCTCATGGCCCTCAATGTGGAATTTCTCATTCCATGTTGAGGGCCAGTTGCACATGTTGTTATGTTTTTTTTAGTAGAGGTGTAATGCTTACCAACACCACTTAACTCCCTCAGAGCTAATTCACATAATAAACCTTGTTTTACAGGGTCAGCCATTACTCCACCCTTTAATGTTCTTCTGCTGGTGGATGGATGGACCAGCTGGTGGGCTTTTGCTCCATCCTGCTTTTTCAGGCAGCTAACTGGTAGGCCTCTGCAAATTCCCTGTGAAGGACAGGGGCCTGGCAGCAGTTTAAACACAGGGCCATGTGAGCTGCATCCCACCATTCCCTAGAGGCTTTAAATACTTCACTCGGGAGCACCAAATGCTGTGGGATGCCAGCAGAGGTAGATTGTTCCAAAGCCTCTCCTCAAGAAAAGCTTGCTGCAGTGATTAAAATTAAACAAATGAGGACGTGTCTGGCTCTTCCTTCAGGAATATTTATCAAAATGAGACATGCGACTGGTTCAGAGCTAAATGATACCCAAAGATTTAGTGTAGGAGGAGAGGAGTTCTTATTTTAGCAATACTGCTTCATACACGATGAAACAGGATTAAGATTTTACATATGCTCCTTTATTTGTGCATGATTTATCTACAGAAACAGCTTAATGTGTTGGCGGAAGAGCGCCCATCAACAGAAGTGAAGAATCCCATGGAGCAGAGTATCTGCCTCCAGGCATAGCCAGGCAAGACATGGATTTGTGCAGAAGAATCAAGTCTGTCAAACAGGCAAAAGAAATTCTATCTTTGGACCCATTAGTAAGCTGACATTATCCACAGTTATTTTTGTTAACTGAAAATAATTTTAGGTTGCATGTAAGAGATAGGTTCCGTTCAGTTTTGTGGAAAAGCACAAATGAATTAGAGTGTTGCAAATACCCTAGGATCTGTCTTGTTGGCTAGTCACGGTGTACATTTTTATCCAGTCACTAAAACAGTTGTCATTTAAATACATGTCCTCCTCCAGTTCTCTGAGCATGACGCATAACCTGATTTTCTGCCCTGTGAAAAGGATGCAATAGGACAAAGGGTGCATTCAGGGGTTTCAGATGTCAGGGTGACAAAACTGTTTGGTGGTCCCAAAGGCCAGAGCCAGTGTTTCTGCTGTAGAGATTTCCTGAGCAGTAGCACCTGCTCTTCCAGCATGGCAGCTTGGAGAGGAAAAAAGCAGCATCTGACAAGACACATTCTGCTACACCCTGTCTCCTCATGACGACTATCCTTCAGCAGCTTTCATGTGTCCCTTTGTCCTCATTAAATAAGGCACTGAATGTTTTTTGTGCAGTACTGTAGTGGGTAAGTGATTTTCTTTCAGAGCCCCTTTGGAGCACCCAACTGGGAAATGAACTTGGCCATTTAATCTGCGTCCCATCTGGACCAGCAGGGCTCCTCATTCTGCAAATACTCTTCCAGTAATTCATAGCTGCTAATGTCACATCAAATTGTAATGAAGTTAGGCACATTCAAATGGGTTTTCCAGTGGTATTATCATTGATGTGCCTCTTTATTTATTGAAAAGGTGGTAATATTCCACAGACAAAATTCTTCATTCTAAAACTGAAATGTTAAGACATAAATGGCAGATACTCAAGCTTATAATGTAAAGAATTTGGTTCCCTAATTACAGCTGGATAAACCAATCATTTTAGTAGTATGAGCTGTGATTTCCTACCAGCCTCTCTACTTTCTCCCTTCAGTCCTTGCAGATGAATTTGGGCTGAAGGGTAAATCAGACAAGCTATAAGGAGTTCACACAACAGTGATTCCCATGAATCTGGCTATGATCACAACCTTTGTACTTAGCCCTTTTAACTCCTTTGAGCCTGTAGCCTTTCTCTTTACCCTCCTTACTACCATTTCAGTCACTCCTTCTAAGGCAAAACTTGTGTTTGGAATGACAATTTTTTAAAATTATGACTTAACAGGCTGAGTTTCCCACTCCAGAGATGAACACAGGTAGCATAACAGAATTATATTTCCAAAGCTCTAAAAGGATCACCTGTGTCTGAAAAGACAGTTAACATCAGCCTGACTACTAAACATGTCTCTCAGCTAACAAAAGTACAATTAAAATCATATTCGTATTAAGAAAGACTCATTAATCTTGCACTCCATCATTTTTGAGTAAAATCTCTGTCTGCCCACTATGAAAGAAAGATTCACTTGGCTGAAACATCTGCACTAGAAAAAAAGAAAGAATGGAGATTCTCAAAAAGGCAAAATACTGTACAGGTAGCCCAGATGCCAAGGTAATACTGTGAGAATATGTGAGGAAACAAGGAAGTCTATAAACTGAACTGGGCATTGAAAAAAAGCTTTGCTCAAAATTTGTTAAAATGGCACATATGGCACTTCTCTTTATACATCGTGCAAAACCAGTACATACACAAGATGCTTGCAGTTATTTACATCTATAAACTCAGACCCAGGATTTTTTGAGACTCTCTCCTCCAATGCAATGCATTCCAAACTATCCAAGGAACACTATGTTATGGATATTTTAGTATATGCTATAGATGTCTTTCTCCTTATGAAATACTAGAGTGATTCTACAAATGCTTTTTCTATTTATGAATACTTGGAAGTCAGTCCATGTAAATATTTTCTGAGATTGAAAGATTTCAATGGTAATCCCAGAAATTTAATCTCAGTACTTTTATTAGTAACCTTAGTTTTTCTGATCATTTTGTTCCAAATTTCAGGCTTCCCAGCAGGCTCTTAATTAAACAGTCAGCCAGCTCCTTAACTTGACAGATAGAATTGAAATGGCTGAAGAACAGTAGAAATGTCCACATAATTTCAGCAAATAGGGTGGAGATGTTGCAGACAATTTTATGAATGCACAGATATCTTGAACTTAAATCCAAAGTGCTCAGAATACAAGCATGGTTTATCTCAAGAGCATGTGGAAAATATTTTAAATATTTTAAAGAGGGGGAAAAAAATTAGGCAGACTAAAAATAGGGCACTATGAAAACTGCTAATATATATTCACTTTTCAGCTATTATTGCTGGAAGCTTTTGTATTAGATCCAGAATGATGGTCAATGGTAACAGGCCAAAGTTTCTCTCCTGAGATGGAGATTCCTGAGATGGAGATTCCTGAGATGGAGATTCCTAAGAGGCAATTGAGGAGCTTTTTTGGGTGGTTTCTCTAAAGTCTATTTTGCTCTAATGTTCCATGCAGCTGTTTTGTGTTACACTTTCCAGAATCAGAAGCATGTATGCTACCATTTTTAGGGCAACACGTTTGGTCCACAATGAGAGAATCCCATAACAAATGTGTAAAAGGGAAGAATAATTTCCTGTGGATAATAGGGGGGAAAAAATATAGAAGTCCAGTATCATTTGCATTAACCGAATGGCTCATCTGGAGTCTTCGACTCAGAACAGAGCAGGTGAAATCACTGTGTTATATCAAGTATTCAAGTTGCCAAGCAGTCTTAAAACATAGAAGGTTGTTAATTAGAGAAAACAACTGAGAAAAAATACACTTTCTACTAATAATTAGGCAGAATATGTGTGTTGTGACAAATGTTTCACAAGCAACCTACTCATCAATGACACATTTAATGGGGTATAACTTGCAAGGAGACTTCTTTCTTGGACTTCTTTCTTCTTACTTGGATCATATCTGGTCACAAAAGGCCTCTTCAAAGATGAAGGGTTTAAAGGTGTCTCCTCTTTCTAGTACCCCTGCTGTGTGTTCCCCACTGTAATTAGACACAGAGTTTTCATGAAATGCTATATATGAATGCAATTAAATTTTTCTCCTTGATTTTCCGCTTGACTATGAATGGACACAAAACTAATTATCTTTCAGAGCCTTGCTCTTGCATTGCAGTGAAAGTTTTCTTATGTTTGACAACAACTTCTAAAGACAGAGGAATGGGACAAAGAGAAACTAATGAAAAATCCCTGAAACTCAACTCCTTTCAAATCCTTAAGTAGAAAAGATTCTGTGATTGAATTGAAATACCTGCAAAAAGCATTAGGAAACTAAGAAAGAGGAAGAAGCACAAAAGAGAAAAAAATTAAAGTTTCAGGACTGGATTACAAATTTGAACATTTTCTATTTCACAACAAAAAAAAAATTGCCTGTGTTAAAAGTGTTTGTAAAGTAAATTAAGTGTAAGTAAATTATGAAGAATGCTTCTGCAGAGTTATAACTGATGGCACAGAGATCAAAGAGAAATCCAGACAATGAGAGAAACAATTTGAAAGACAGCTTCAGAATGAAGTGTGGAGATGTAATGGAAATCTCCTCTGCAGAGCACAACCCAATTTCATTTCTCCTATGAAACTCATAAACAAGCCCCCAGACGCAGTATTTCCCCTTCAGAAATAAAAGCCTTATCATCCAATCATAAAACATGCTTACTGAAATCCAATAACAAGTCTCTGCTCATATCAGATATTCCTAGGAGGGTAAAGGAAGTCACCAATGGATGTAATATGTCAGCACTGCCAACAGTGAGAGCCTTAATCTTCTCTATAATCTACAGTTGACGAAGTCCGAAAATATGTCACTGAATAGGTCTTCAAAAATATCGCATTTTTAGGAGGAATTACTTATTAAATTTTGCTCTAATTAAGGATCTGCCACTTCACAGCTTAAATAAATACCGTGTATCATGAAAATTGTTTCTAACATGAAAAGTCTCCCACTTTTTCATTTAATATATCAAAACATTTTTCTTTCTTCTGTCATGTTCCACATCAACAGAAGATCCAAATGCCTTGCCTTGTTCTTCCCATGTATTTTTTATAATTTCATTTCAAGGATAAAAAGTACATTTCCACAGTGAAGGTAACTCATGGTGTACATGTCCTTACTTCCCATCTTTCTCTCTGCCAGAAAGGCTGTGTCTGAAGAACATAAAATTGTTAGGGCTTCTGAATATTACATTTAAGTTAATTTATTATTTTTACCTGCAAACCTCTGTTAGGCAGTTTGAAGTGAAAGACTTCTCCTTGTAGACAGACCATAATATGCAGGTTAAGGATGTATAATTGCTAATTCTGTATCTTAAGAGAATTGTGCTATACACAATATGCAGGGCATCCTGGAAAACTCCTACCCACGACTTCTGGAAATTGCAGTCTATAACACTCAGTACTGCTCTTGGATCTATCATTCAGGTAAGATTGATGAGTAATCATTTTGTGTGATAACAAGGTTGTGTGATAACCTACAGAGAGATTAAGGACCTTTTCATTAAGCAGTTTCAATTACAAGAGTTACTCTGTGAGGAACTATGTCAATATGGCAGTACATTTAAGAGATAGGCCATCAAAATTCTACTCCTTAAACAAATTACCGCAGAAAAGCAAAATTCAAAAAGAAAATTTGAAAGAAAACTATTTTTCTTTATGTATATCATATAAAATACTCTATTTGTAGTGCTTGGGTTTTTTTCAGTAAGAGGAAAAATTGCATTGTAAAAACATGATAAAACTACAGAAAAAAGCCCCGAAACTGTATAAATATACATAGGTTGATTTAATAGATCTCATTCCACATGACAAAGTTACAATGTAACAGTCTGGCTTTATTAAAATCTGGGATTCACACGAAACCAGCATTAGATTACGAGAACCTAAAGATGTTTTGTTTGTAGATTGATTGGAGGAAACATGATACAAGAAATGGCAGGTAACCTGACATTTGAAAATGGCTGCATGCAGAGTTAAAGGTAAAGGAGAGGTTATGGCACGGACGTAATTGGAGACCTCATCTATCAGAGTATTTTTTAAGAATGCAAGAGTCTGGAATTGTTCTGTAATAGAAATGTCACAGAACCTATATTCTAAACCAACACAATTCAAGACACACATTAGGAAAAAAATGCATATCCTAGTTGTCAGCTTTTAAAATATTGTCTAAACCCACCCAGGGATAGTTTCACAGTGGATTAGCTAAAAATCTTGCCAACTACCACCTGAATAAATTGTTATTCAGCAATTGTCTTTAGAAAGTCAGAGAAATTCTCTCCTTTCTGTGCATATAACTCCCAGGAAATCCTTAGGCAAATAGCTAACAAATATATTAACAAATTTGAAAGACCCTTTTGGCTAAGGAGAGGGTTTGAATCCATTCAAGGAATGCCTCACATGCATACCCAGCCCACTGAAACTGATTCAGGCTACAGTGTCATGGGAACCAGGTCTTGTTGGAGCCTGTAAGGGAAAAGGTGGTGACCGAAGGAGTCTCCCATGCCACAGCTGGCTTCAAATCAAACACCACCACTATAGAAGGAGACACCTCTAAATAACAATCAAGGAGTTGTTACAAAATACAGCATTCACAGGAAGGCATCAATCTGCACTTTATGCCAAGATAGCACAATGTACTTCTTGAGAGCTTCTCTAATGGGACAGAGAAAGCATTGGAAACACAGAAACATGTGCTACATCCACTCCTCCTCACCCTCCCCTTTCACAGCTCACTAAAAAGCATAGTCATTTATAAGGAGGAAGAGGATAAAGCAAACTTTGCTCTGAAAAGCCTGCGGCCAAGATCTAAGAGCATAAGGGGGAAGCCACAAAATAGCAGAAACCGCTTGAACTCAGAGTACCACCAATAAAAGAATTGGGGGAAAGAAAAGTTTTGTCTGGATAGGAGTCACGCTGCCATGAGCAGGAATTTTCCAACTGGCTCATGCTCTCAGATAATTCAAGTTTCCATGTCTCAAATACTCATTTTACCACTGAATTCACACCATATAATGCTCACACCATATGTTTGTAGAAGATAAATAGTCTGGGATTGAACAAAATCAGAAGTTCTGCCAAAACTCAGTACTGTGCTCTTTCATAGGGTGGTGTTGCCCTGTGGACCACTGGGCTTTGGAGAGAATTACAGCCTGGAGGCACACACACACGAATGCAGAATGGGATTTCTGGGGTCAGAAATGAAATTGCATGTCCATATGACTGTCTGTCTTGTTTTTACTGTGTCCCAAATTGGACGCAAGACTTGCTAATCCTTCTTTCAATATAGGCAACTATTTAGCAACAAATAAAATGTAAGGGCATCTTTTTATTTTCATTGAACACAGTAAATTAGGAACTTCACTTGAAATACTGATTTCAAACAATCTTTGAAAATACAGCAGGTACATGAGAAAAGATTTACTAATGAAAAAGCATAGATGTTTTCTGTCTTAGACCACCATTTCTAGAGAAATGACACTAATCTCCTTTCAACTGTACAGTCCTCCAATTTAAACAAGAAAACTCCCTTTAGATTGTCTTCAGTATCACTGCTAATGAAATGGGTCATTAACTTTAATAACACAAATGTGTTGCACTAGCCCATTCAGTGCAACTAGTGTACAATATGATATTTAAAGAGCACACTTTGCAATATAGCAACTAGTAGATAAAGATATTTTAAAAAAAACCCTTCCATGGCAATGGGCCACCAAAATCCCACTGCCTAATGGTGGCAGATATGCTACAGGAAGGCAACAATGGAAAATGTAATCTTAGATCCAGGCAAGCACAATTTAATAACTGAACCAAAGGGTGTTTTCCTTTTTTAATACACTTAAACCAGTCTTTCAGAGACACTAAATATTTTTTCAGAGGTAAAGGAAGGGTATATGAAATTTATATTATTTACATTTCTTCAATCTAATTCTGGATTTGTAATGCATAAACCTAGATCATTATGCAGTATTTCATTTCCTACTTATTATACAAGAACTTCAGCAGCACACTTTCTCATACTTTTTTTCTATTACATAACTAGTTCTTATGTGTTTTCTTAGCACTTAAATTTAAAGTAAATTGACTAATAGGATCTCCCATACTAAATTGCACCATTTATGCATCAAGTCCTATGCCTTGCCTCCAGCAACAGCCAATATTCAGCAATTTAGAAGGAAACTAGGAAACATATATTGCTTCTCACCAATTGCTGTAGTTTTAGTCCACAAGGGAAGTGTTTCCTGGCTTCTGAAGCAGTTCTTTTTTATCCCAGAGGTCTGTAAATCCATTTGTGCCAAATTTCATTCAAGACAAGTGTATCACAATATTGCTAACAAAAACTCAGTGAATGCTTCCATAAACCATGCATTTTTCAAAAGGTATACATGCCAGACCCAGCACAAGGACCTGTTTGCTTCATTTTAATTTTCTCAAAAGAAAATCTTATCTAGGTCTCTCACTTCTCTTCATCCTTCTTTTCATCCAACCTGCCCTCTTTTACAAGCACTGTGTGGGTTAAAAATTATACTTATTCTAAATTCATCTTTCCCAGAAAGATTGCTAAACAAACAAACAAAACCATTTCTCATCATAAGTGTGCCTTTTTCAGCGTGGAAGTGCAGGTGCAGTATAAGGGCCTTGTGTCCTCATTTCCTTCTCCAGCAAAGAAAGGCTTGGAAAAATCATAACTTCAGTGATATAATTGGTTCCCCCATCCCAAGAATACTGAGAAATATGATAAGAGGACAAAAGGTAAATTTCTAGGGCAACAGAATAGCTATCAAGAGCAAAGGAGTCATATATCACCTCTACAAACTAGCTGGCATTACTTAATTTTTTTCAGAGAGAAACATAGATAGATCAATCAATATGTCTATTATTATTCCACTGTAGGTCTGAGGATCAGAAATGTTCTTCTAATTCCTACCACACTTTTCTTACTGATAGCTCCTCTTATTTCTTGTTATATCAGTTAAGTAACTTCCTTTGCTTGACATTTACTTCTTACCTCTCAATATACACCAGATCCATTTGAGCCTTTCTTTTCCCCCCAGTTCAGGCCAAGATCCTCTGTTCCTCTTTACATAAATATGGTTCTGCTCCAGACTCCTTTCAGCCTCAGCTTAACTTCCACATACTTAACTGGTCTGTATGTACCTGAGTCTTACACAGACACTTTGGACATTTATTATCCTTGCCTCACTCATTACACCAGATCTTTCACCTTGTGGCATTGACAACTCAAATACATTCATTAATCCATTTGTTTTCCTTATTATAATCTTGACTGCTTTTATTTCCATTTAACACTATAAATGCAAAATATCTATTAATTTTAAAGGATTTTTTTTTGCTTCTGTATAATTAAGTAACAGCTCTAGTTCTGAAAGTTAACTTTTGCAATTTATTCAGCTTAGATCAATTCAACTGTGTTGCTTTGCAGATCACAATTGTTCCTCTACCTTATAAGTCACTGGCTGTCTCCTTTTTTCTTGCTGAGGAGCACTAAAATACAGCTATATATGTCAGCATTAATTACACCAGACCTGTAATTGATGGAGCTTTCGGCATTTTAAAAATTTGTTTCCCAGGCCTTCATAGATCTAGTGATACACTTCCAATTGGCAGAAAAAAATGTGGTAAAATGTCTTTTCTGCCTTCTCATGTGCTGCATGCTAAGATAGGCTTATCTATAAATTCAGTAGCATTAATCATGTCCTCATTCTGTTGACTCATATTTATAAAGAATGTGTTATAAAAGAGACTTTTGGTAGCAAGCTTCCTCTACAGCTATTGCATTCTGCTGACAGCAATATTATAATTCTTAATGAAATGTAAGTAAGAAAGATTTTGCCTTCCATGACCTCAAAACAGGATGTAAAATACTGGCAGGAGAGGTGTACAAATGAATTTAATCCAAAGAAGAAATGCTTTTTAAAAAACATACTCTTTTAATAGGCAAACTAAATGTAAAGAAATAATACTATTAAAAGGAGATAAAAAGAAATGTTAAATGTTTTAACTTAATGAAAAATTCTGTGCAATTTGGAAATAAGGAGACATTTTTATGCAGATAGAGTGTAACTGTATAACCTTACACATTATGCACATGTGTAATAAGTACATTAAGATTTATCATCAGGAAAAACAATCTTATTCAATTCTATATATGATGTATGCTCTGCACTGCAGTGAGATTCTTATAATTTTAAAATCAAGAATACAAAAATATCTAATTATTCCTCAATATTATGCACCAAAACCAAAAAAAGTCATCCTATTACTGCACCCCTCCCCCCCAAACAAAACCTCTTTTACTGGCTAGGTTACAGAATTTTAATAGTTTGATTTTTTTTTTTTCTTATTTCAAACAGTCTCAAAAAATTTAGAAGAGCATTCTGTCATTTGGAGAAGACCACTTTAAAACTTACTGGCATTTAGTAGTTTAAAAAAGCTGATAGAAACAAGGATCATGTTAGATGTCCCAGTGTAAAACCAGGAATTATTAATTTCATTGTATCTTCATAAGCTTAAAAATATTAAGTGTTTAGAACCTTGATGTGTCAGTTCAAATGATTTCTTTATATGATGCAATCCAAAACAAGAAGACTGAAATTTCCAGACATATAGGCACTAAAATTAGAGAAATAGATCTGGGTCATTTGTTTTCCAAAGTACTCTCTATGGTATATCAGATTGTCACTGCAGTTTGTGATAAATACCCGCTAAAACCCCACAGAAATTAAAATCTTCATAAGTGTTAAAAAATTTCCATCCCAAAAGCCATTCATTTAGGGCGCAATGGCTTACAGAAACAGTTCAGAAGAGCCCCAAGGTCTTTCTCTTCTGTTGGTTAATCAGAATGTCAGCAAATATAGTAAATCAAAATATTTATTTCAGTAGATCTCATCTCATTACCCTTTTCTCAGTATCGTTACTAATGCCTTAAATGTATTTATTATAAGAGTTACATATGGGTATATTGCTTATGCTATCATTCTGTTCAGAAGCCCTAATTACAGACTGTTTGATGTTACACAAAAACAGAAAATAATTGATGCCTGCCTTCAACCAGATTAAATGGAAATTGAAAGCAAGAGAAAACCAGGAAAGGCACAGTGTGCATTTCTGAAACTATCACAGAACACTGACAATTGAACTGATTTCAAGGTTGTTTTTATATAGACGCTACACAAAAGTGAGAGGAACTAGAGAGGGTTATACAAGTCATTCTGGAAAAAAAATATCTGCCTGTTTAATAAGTGGTGATGAAGTCTGAGCCAGATGGTAACAGGTCAGTTATTACCACTGAGTGAAGGACAAGGGCCCTAGCTATAACCTCTGCCTGAAAATAGGTGCATGGGGATTCATTATGTAGCAGGACTGATGCAGAGAAAGAGGAGGTGAGGATAGAAAAGCTGAGTAGGAAAAGGGTTTGTCCAACATCTCGAATCAAGGCCAAATTAGGGAGTGGGGATAAAGAAGCACATAACCAAGGTTCTGGATAGAACTATCTACAAAAACTAACATAGGAGATGGCAAGCGCAAGAGATTGTACAAGGGATGGAGAGAGGCAAGGAGAAAAGACAGTGTGTGCTATCTGAGAGAGGAAAAATGGAGAGGGAATGAGATACCATTTCAGCAGCCATATTCAGAAAGATGGGAAAAATGGGAGGTGAAATCTCTGAATCACAGACACTGAAGAGAAGAAGCCCAACATGTGAAATAAGATAAAGCCCAACACGTGAAATGTAATTTATGAATTGCTTTAATTCTTTTTGAAATATTTAAATATATTTAGCCTCTGTATACTAAATCATCATAGCCAAAACTCTATACCCTAAACAGAAGCAACAAAAACTTGTGGGAGCAAAGGGAAGGATACACCACATGAACAGTAAACAATAAGGCTTTACATATTGCATAGCAGTTAGCCAATATTCACACTCTTCTTGTGTTTGGCACACAGTATAAAGGTGTGAAAATTAACAGGTACTGAGCATTTGTGTCTAAACTGGCAAATCCAACTCCAACTGTATGACCTAAAGTGAATCAATACTAAAATTGAACATTTGCATCTATATTTTTAGTGCGGAAGGGAACTGAGTGTTTTGGTTTTTTTAGATAAGAGCAATTGCTGCCAGCCTAGAACACCAGAGAGAATATTGTAATGTCTGAAATTCTCTCTACCCAATTAGTGTTTAAAATTACAATAGCTGCAAACAAGGCTTCAAAATATTACAAGGATCATGTTAGACACATCTGCATCTAATGTGCTTCTGTGAATTTCAGATGATTCTCTAAAATATCAAGAAATCAATATCAAAAAGCAAACCAATGGAGGAAATATTGAGAAGCTGACAAAATGTATTTACAATGGCAGTTAATCTGATGCCTTTGAAAGTTGGCATTGCAGAAAGCTATGGGTCTCTTATCAAATTCTTACCATATGCAGTCACTTAAAAAATAAAAACAACATTCATTTCTACAAATAAAAGAAGGTCTCTGCATGTTAAAATTAATGGTCACCTATGAAGTAGGAAAACTCATGTAAGTGAAACTGCTGAAAATACACTGAAGGGAAGAGAACGTGCTTTATTCCCTTCTTGATATGTGAAACTTAGGAAGAGTTAGAGGTAACAGAACCTTAGAGATATCACTAAAGATGGCTTATCAGATAAATGTAAACCAAATCTATTGAGCCAGCTATATCACTTTCACATATTTTTAGATTAAGCAAACACCTTGATAAAAGGCTAAAACCAGAATGGGCAGGAGATGGCAGAAGAAAGTACAGCAGTAGTCAGCTGTCATAGAAACTACTGTGAACTAATAGCAGTAACACAAAATTAAGGAGCACAATTCAATCACAAATCCACTGATTTTTGCCAATCTGGGGTGTTGTGGCTGCAGGTGCACCTTATATTGTATTTAGCCATTCCAAACTGTATCAGTTGCAATTTACTTGGTGTCATCAAGAGGGACAACATAGGCTGCACACACATGCAGTCACATAGGTGTGTTTGGGAGTTAAAAGAGCACTTCACATCCTACCTGTCATGACAACAACTCTTCCTGTTAATGCTCTAAATAACTAAAATAAATTGCTCAATAATGAAGAGGTATGAATTAAAGCCATGTAACCAATGATTGATTATATGGCTTCACAAGAGAAGCCTCTTTTTTTCTAACCTACAAAATATTGTACATCAAGTGATAGACATTTATCCTTCTAGACAGATTTTAGAAAAAGCAAGTAGCCCCTCTGCTGAAGTTAAGGGAGAACCACAAATGTGTTAATTGCCTAGTAGCTGTAGCTAGGCAGAAGCAAGGGAAAAACTTTCAAATTACATTGTTACCAACAACACAAGGCTTTTACTTATTTTCTTAATCCTTAGAAACTAACAGCAACAAAAAATTCCTGATGCTGTGAATATTATGTATTCACATTATGCAATAAGCAAGATGGGTCAGTCCTCAATTTATCTAGATTTTTCTCAAACCAGAGAAAACCCTATCAATTGGAAACAAAGCCATTTTAGACTGCTAAGACCTGCAAAAACTGCCAGTACCCAGCAAATTATCTTTGTATCATCAAATTGCCAAATAAAAGAAACAGTAATGCTTACTCTGTATAACCCAGGTTATGCCTTTTTGGCTCCTTCTGGAATTAAAAACACTTTAAATTACCCATTCAGCTTCCATCAGCAAGACATGTAGAACTGCAGGGGGTTAAGGCTGATTCTCAGAGCCAAATCCTGTGCCCCATGTTTACAGCATGTTGTTTACAACAAGCTTTAAAAGAAGAAGGAAAACAAATTGGTAATAACTGACCTCATAAGAAACAGTAGTAAGAGGACAGAATTACTTAAGGAAAAAAAGGCAAAAAAAAAAAATGCAATTTTTTAACCACAGAATAAGTATTTGTACCACAACATATTTTGCAGGGAGGGGGTTCTTTCCCCCTTTTTTATTGTTGGTTATCCTTGGAAATTTTATTACACATTTCATCATTTACAAAATGATTATTTAAACAATTGATACAAATGGGGTCCGAAAGATGAAATGTTGTCTCTCTGCAGATCTCAGCATTTACAGTTTAAAAAAGTAGGAAACATGCTGTGAATGCAATGAACAGAAAATAAATCTGAGAAAAAATTATCTGTTTATGGACACTTTTTAGACATAAAGAAATCCATAAACATACACATACACACACACGCATATGCACACACACACACACCGAGAAAAGAAAAAAAACACTAGAAAATACACTTTTTACTTCTGGAATTGTGGGTTTTTTTAATATAGAATCCACTCTACAGAAATACCTCTTGTTCTGCAAAATGTCAGAATAGGCTTTTGTTAAATGTGGATCATATCTCCATTTTTTTTCCTGTTCAGTTCTCTCTATTTCTATTACTCTGTATAAAATAATTGCCATTTCTACATCACTTACACATTAAAGTTTGAATTTTTAACTCTGTTAAAAATTAAATTCTCCATTACCTTTCAGGTAATTAAGCACTAATCCAAGTTATTTTTTAATTAATTTATTGATGCAGCACTGTAATAAACAGACTTCCAAGGGGATAATTTTAACCGAAATGGAGATGTAAGGATTTTGGGTTATAGGGGGAAAGATGCAAACTACACCTTGTCTACGGGAAAGTGGTACTGAAGAAAAGTGTTGGTGGTATCTTGCAGATGTGACTGTGTCTCGTAGCCAGGCATCTTGACTGATAATTTGAGAGGTCTGCTTAGTGCAATAGTTCATCTTCCTTTTGTTTACATCGTTAGACCTGCTATTAACAGTGAACGGGCTCATATTAATATTCTGCAAAAGAGTCTCAACAAGTCCAGTCTCTACAACCTCTCCTCTTCAAAATAAAAGAAAAAAACAAAACAAAACAAAACAATAAAAAACCCCAAAACAAACAAAAAAATCCTCATAATTCAAAATTGCAGAGTTTAAGAACAGAATCCATCTGTACCATTGATTTTTTTTTCTCAGTCTTGGACTGCTTTCATCATTTGAGATGGTAACACCATTAACAGAACTATATTAAGACTAAACAGCTATATGTAGATATCTGTAAATTGACAGACCTTTTGATAATCTTAAAATGTTAGAAAGGTTGATTTTCTGAGACATCAGTTGTGGTGATGTATATAATATTCTTCTTTAGGAAGTGAGCAAACGGATTTTAAATAGCAACATTCTGAATTTAGGAAGTTTACTTCCCTTATCTTCACCTCACAGAGATGGAAAAGCTTTGAGTGAAACATAACATTTTAAATTGTTGTGCTCTGGTATGACACTTCTCCAGAGGTCTGTTTTCTTGTGGCTGTAAGTTGTAGGTAAAAAGTATAGAGAATAATTACTTCAGTATAGCCACAGATGAGCTCAGTAACATGCTCTTATGCTCGGGAGTCAGCAGCACAACTCAATATCAAAATGTAAAACCCTGATGCCTCTGGTTTAGGGTATCATGAGAGATCTGGACATCTGGAACCATAAAGCTGCCAGAAGCAGGCTAATGTTTTTTGCTTGGCAGAAGGCAATTAAAAGGAAAGCTTTCTGTGAAGATGCCAACATTTTGAAAATATTCAATGCCAACAAAGTGGTGCAGAGATCTTCACCTTGATAGCAAGTTTTGACATCACATTACTGATAGTCATTTGGTAACTGTGTCCTCTGGTGCCTGCGATCTCAAACATAATGGATATTATAATTTATTTAGGTAGAGCCCTAGATCAGAAGGTGACTCAAGCAGAAATCTAGGGCAGTCCTGGAAGACACAGAGGAGTAAAAAAGAAAAAGAGAGAAAAAAGGAAGGAAAAAAAGGAAAAAATAAGACTGGTAGGAGAAAACAAGTGTTGACAGTAACTACAGGTAAGAATACACAGATATTAATAGATCTGCTGAATTTAACGGGTCTTCCTTCAGCTGTGTAGTTGAACTATGGATAAAGGAAGACATGATAAAAACATCAGGATAAATCAAAAGCTGAAATGTGCAGAGCTTCATAATTTTTAAAGGATGACTGTATTTCATTATAAAACATACAGAAGAAGTTATAGCTGTTAATTTTAAAGCATCAGTTTAGCATCAATAAACTGCAGACCAGTTTAGGAAATATTATATGCTTTTTTCCAGCCCTCATTGAATCTAGATATATTAGCTATGGCATTGTAAAAAATGTTATAAGCTGCCAGGTTTTTCCCCTTCAACATACATGCAGTTTTTTTATGCTTTGAAAAAAAAAATCTTTGATTGCAGCATCTGATATTTTTCAATAAGATTGTGAGACAGTATTCATAAGGTAGTCTATTTCATGAACCTTTTAAGCTTCTCTAAACAAGCATAAAAAATTTGTTGTTCCTCTGTTTCCCTGTTTTCATTCCCAGATAAAACATTTTAATCCACTCTAATTTTACTCTCTAATGTCTTGTCCTCGTTGCAGTCACTCTTAATATTCACTATAGAATAAAAGAGAAAAATTAGTCCCATTATATATACATTCACATTAGCAGATGGGATTTCAGGTGGGACTCAGAGCAATACAATGGTACAGAGAAAAATCCTGCAGAGCATTCAGCATCCTCGGGGGTTTAGCAGGATGACTTTAAATCACCAGTGCCCTCTGCTGCTCTCAGGATGGTCTTTTACCTCGTGTTGTTTTTCCATTCAACCAGGTATAACTTAGACAGTATTCCAAGCCATCCTTAATTGCTGCTTCCTTGTAGAATGATTCATGGCTGCTGTGATTTGCAGGATTCTGTCCCTGTGAGACAGAATTACAGCCTGTCCTGCCTCAGCAGTGACATGGGTGTGTTGCTGAGGCAGGGCTTGGGGTGATGGCCTGGGAGCCAGGGCTGTTGCTGCCCTGCTTCACAGCTCTGCCAGGAGTGCTCATCCTCTCCAAAAGCAAAAGCTTGCAAGGTTTTCAAGGAATTTTACAGCTTGTCCCTAAAGACCATGGATAGAGAGGGAGGGTTGTCTCTGCTTTTGCCTAGGAGGCTCAGTTTTGTATGGAGGATCCAGTGCAGCAAATAGACTAAATCTAATAATATGAAATATGAAGGATAGAGAAACATGAGTAGTTACAATTTCATCAGCTGCACAGAGTAATACCTACCTAGGGGGAAAATCAATCAGATAGTGTCTGATCAATGTTTCTTGATAGCATTAGCTATGTGGTTTATAAAACCTCTGAGGAGATGGTACTTGTTTTCCTTACCTGTGTAATTCATTTATTAGCCTAAATTTACAGCTGTCAGCATTGATTTGAAGCACCAAACGTACATGAACACACATTCTGTGGGTTCCAAGGACAGATAGTTAAAAGCCTAAGCAAAAACTAACAGAAATTTTCACACAGAACAGCTAACTAATTTTCATTTCATTTATGTATACAAGAAAATAATTTGATTTGTAGAAGGAAAGCTCTCTGGTCAGGAGTTCTGAATTTGGCTTTCATTTCCCTTTTTCCATAAGGAAGTATGTAACTCCCATCCAATCCAATAACTCTCACACTCCACAAAATAGGAGGAATGGTCAACTTAAAGTGAAAGGACATTTTTTGTGACTGTAGGCTACATTTACATGCATGTCGAAAATCCTTCTGCACAGCCACTTCCACTGACTACAAAATATGACAATCTGAACTTGTCTGGCACACGAAATAATGTTAATGGCAATATTTATTTGGTATGTCTTTTATATAAAGGTACAGAAGAGGCCAAGAAAACCTTATTTTTCTGTTGGGCCAAATACTGGGTTGACTCCTAAACAAATGTGGTTCCTGCTTAAAGTAGACATGAAACAGCTTGGATGCCCCCCCCCAATTTGCTTGAACTTGTATTCTCTGCTTTCTATTCATACATGGCTCTTTGAGGGGTACAGGGAAGCCTTGATTTTTTTGGGAGGAAGGGCTGCTGCACACAGACACTGCTCACACACTCAGGGAGAGATACATGTGTTCTTCTTCCTCTTCCTCTTGGTCTTTACAAGTTAATGGGCACTGTGGGAAGCTGATGCTGTGATATCCATTATGCTGTTCCAGCTGTCCTCTGTGGGGATCTGATACCTTTCAGCACAGGGTCCAGTTTATAACAAAAAGTTTCTTCTGTCCAAGGCTGACCATGGCCCAGAACAGCAGCCTGGGATGTATGTTTCGCTGTCATGCATCATTAATTTGGCCACTCTACACTAAGATACAAAGACCCCATCCAAATAAAGTTATTCCCTACTTTCTTCTGAAAGTAAAGGATTTTTTTACTCATTTCCCAAAGCTGAGGTGCCACCTCATCTGTGTATTATGATTTGGTCCTTGTGGCAGTGGCAGACCACTACAATAAAATATTATCAATTTACACAGCATAATGCAAATTATAAGGTATTTTCAGTGTCCCACAGGAAACATAAAGTACCAGGACAGGTATTTGGTGACTATGCCTTATGAAGTATTCTCATCAATTATATTGAAAAGTAGCAAGAGGCCCAGTAACTCAGGCAAGTTACACCAACAGAAAACAAAACAAAGCACTCAACCATTGCTGATTTTCAAACAAACAGACCATGTGCAACTATTGGCATGCTCCTCAGAGCTAGTATTAGAAAATAAAATTGGATTAATCTAGTCTATTCTTTGATCAAGAAGTCAAGCAACATCTTTTTCTTGCATTTGAATGTTTGCATCTATGTTTGAAGACCATCCAAGTTAGACTAAAAAATTCAAATTTCCTGACAAGTTTTGACAGCTCAATTAAAGACTGTTTTAAATGGAATGCTGTGATGGTATAGGTCACAGATTTTTGATACTTTTGCTCAACTCTCAGGACTTAATTGCCAAAATCAGACAATTCCTGTTGTGAACATTGTAATAGTCTAATATCTGGCATCTCTATTTTGACAAAGGTAAAGGTGGCTGTTTTCAACATGTGTATCACAACAATACTACTCTTTTCGTTGCCACTATCTCTTACTGTGTCTACTTGTTCATTTTGAAAATCAGCTTAATATGAAAGCATATTTTTCCCTTGCACTCTTGCAAAAGAAATAGGAGAACAGAAGTGAAGGTGAAAAGGGGAAGACAAAATTTGGGAGCAAGGGAAAAGAGCCTTATAGTCCTTCAAAAGGAAGCTACTCAGTGTGGGAGGAAGTTCTGCTCATTTCTTTTGCCAAAAAAAAAAAAAAAAAAAAAAGAAAACATATGTCCTGGTGCATTTTCAGTTGCTGTCTTCATTTTATCAGATACATGCTAGAATTTTCAACATGTGCAAAGACCATGAATTTTTTTGTACCAGCTACACGCTAATCTTCTCATGCTGATTTCTATCTTTCCGTGAATTTCACACCAAGATACAGATAGTTGCAGAGGGAGAGCAGTTCAGAAGTCAATGTTTCAATACATAGGCAGAAAGCAGAGCTGTAAGTGAATTAAACAATTATGAATAGGACAATTCATAAAACAAGTGCATATTGGAAGACACTGAGGAAAAGGGTTTCAACCTCCTTGATAAATTTATTGAGAGGAATTGGAAATTCCTTTCCAATTATGAAGAATTTCCTTAAACCCATTAAAACACTTTGTCTTTCAAATATATGATGCCATGCAACCTTGGTTTTCTTGAAAGGACAAGGAAAACAAAGATTCGTATGAAGCTCAATAGAAGACTTTTTTATCTCTTCTATTTTTCAAGAGAAAGGATTTTTTGTTATTATACTGTTCTTATGACCTTCCTTGCAAAGAAGAAATCTCTCAAGGTTTGTAAAATGAAGAAACAGCTCATTATGTCTAGTTGCTTTTTAGATGGTTTACACTTTTACTTGTATTTTTACTTCAGGACAAATTATGAATCAAATTCCTAGTCCACCATTATCCCTCTAGAATTAATGGGATTTGATTAAGATCTTATCTTTTCATTAATATTGGCATCAAGGAGTCTAATTATGTAAAAAAGATTTTTTAAATGCCAAAAATATTTATTTCATGGATATGGGCATGGTCTCACCATTCTCTCCATTGCTAATCATTTCCATTCATGTCTGTGAAGCCTGCTGTGGTACCTTTCACTTGGTGTCACCTTTATTTTCCCAGCATTGTTTTCCTGGAATGCCTACCTTTTCTTAGCCAGTAACAGCTGAAGACTTTCCCCTAATTCAAGCTCCTTGTCACGCTACCTCCTGCCCTGTGTTTGACTCCTTGTTGAGTTCAGTGTCCTCCCTCAAAGCTTCCTCTTGCTTTCAGTCTGTGCCTTAGACCCTTAATTTGTGTTGACTCACAGCGTGGTTGCTGTGAGCTCTGCACCTGCTCCTACCCCTACTTCAGCAGCTGAATTCTTACAGATGACTGTTTCCAAGGGAGACTCAGGCAGAAACTTAAAAATAACAGTGGAGCAAGCTATGCAGGGCTGCCTTGAGCCTGTGCACACAGCGGCTGCCAGCACAGGCCCACTTCAAAACTGCACCACGCAGTCACTGACCCAAAATCTGAGCATACTCAGGCCTCCCTCGTCCTAGCCAAGCCAGCACCTGCGCGAACAACATTAGCCTCTTAGCAGCCCTGGCTAGCTTCAATTCTGCTTGCCCAAATGTACCATGAATGTTGACAATTTCCTTGCTTATGAGCACAGTGTCTTTGGGCTACCTGGGGCTAAGCCTTGACAAAACCAAAGTGGGTGTTTTGTATGCAAAACTTCGAGGAAAATTAGGAAAGAAGTGCTTGAGACAGAGTTCCCAGTTTCCCAGAAAGATAAAATCAAAAATACAACCTTCCCGTCCGCTTCCCAAAATATCAAAATTATTTTTACCTTTTATTAAAGAAAGAACATGGAAGACAGGAAAGCTTAAGAAATTTTGTAGGAAAAGAAATTAAAATTTCAGGTTTTCCTTATAACCTGAATGGGTTGGAAGAATTTTCTTCATCACCACTTCCAAGAATTTGTGAGAAAATCATACAAAACAATCCTTCCTTTACATTGTTTCTTGTGTGACTGTGAAACTTGTAAACTGAATCATAGCATAAGAACATTAGGAACAATGTCTGAATTGTAGCTCAAAATTTGTTATCATCATATGAGTGCAGACACCCTCAATTACTTTAACAAAGAACAGTTGTGTTGTTGTGGGGTTGCCATTTGCTTCCCATTAATGATTATTTTTTAACAATCTCACAAGACCAGCAAATTAATAAAAAAAAAAAAAAGAATTATTATTGGCTAATAAAGAATACTTATGATGGGAAATTTTATGACATTTTATTAGTATTGTACGTTGACATGGATGCTATTTATTTTTACTTTGTGTCACATGAGAGAAAAAACACTTTTTAGGCAGCAATAGCCTTCTTGAGGAAATCAAATCCATATTCAATAAAATCAGTATTTTTAGTATTGTAAAGTACTGGCCACATTTTATAAAAACTTTCCTTTCTCTATATAATTTTAGTTATTGTCCAGCTTGTGAAAGATTCAACTTAAGATAGAGAGCAACATAAGGCAGTTTGCTGTAGATGTTTAATAAGAGGGCATTTAAAACTACTATAGCTGCTACATTCTTCCTATTCCCCCATGCTAAACATTAATCCCTTTCATAAACTGCACTCCTAAATTAGAGATCAACCAAGGCATTATTTTATTACCCAAACTCTACTAGCATTTCCTCTTCAGAAAATTTTTATGCTTCAGCACTTTGGGGGTTTAGATGATCTAGAGCTTTTACTGCTGATAATAAATTCTTGGATTGAAAATTAATATAGACTACAGTTAAAAAATTTTCAAACTGAAATGTTTCAGTTGTGAAAACCTACTTTAAAAACAAATCTATAACCAAACAAAGCTTCAGTCCTTCAACATTTGTTTGGAAGTAAACTGTGAGGAGAATAAACTTTCACCCCATATTGAAACACATTTTGTTTCCATATACTTGTATTTTTTGCTTGTGATAGGGAACTACAAAAGCATCATTTTGTTTTGAAACAATAAAACAACACAAGAACACAACAAAACCCTTGGATAAAATGAACTTATGACAATAAGTCTCAGGCAAATCTCACTAACCTGATATACAACCGTATGGAAATCAATCCCAAACATTTCTCTTCAGAAAACTCAGTGGAAATACACACATTCTTCACACTGGTACTTATCAGTTTTTATTTATCACCTAATGAATACTCAAAATTTATAAAGCACATTATCTTCAATTTCAGAGATAGCACTTAATATACAAACATAAAGCTTGAATTCTCTCCTTGATGGATATCATATAAAGCCACTTAGCTGAAACACTGACAAGGCCATAAAAACATTTTAAAAGTTGTTACAAAAAAAGACAATGTATAATAACATAATGGAACTTTTTAAAAATTTATTGCTGATACAGAGGAATCTCTTAAGTATATCTTGAGATACTTGTAAAAGTCATTGTGTTTACAAGGTCAAAGTGATTAAAAATAACACAGTCAGTAGACTAAAGAGACAGCAAAGAAGCTAAGTGATTTATTTGTTTTGGTTTGGAAAGAGGGAAAGAGGGAAAAGGGAGGAAATATCTTGTTTTAGTGCTGATCTTTAAAGATAATGAAGGTGAAGCATTGTCAAACACAGAGACATAAAAGAATAAGATAGAAGAACTCTAGAAATTGTAGTAACATAAATTACTGAGGCACAATGCCAGAGCACTGGCAGAAAACAGAAGCAGAAACTTTTGAGCAGTTATGCTCCAGTTCACTATCCCTGGACATTTTCTGGATGTGGAATGAAGGATAGGAGCCAAAGATATATTCAACTCTTTTAATCTACCTAATATAGATGAGACTCATTTCATTTACCATAAAAGGGACAAGTTCTCCAAAAGCACAGCAAAGTAGATTCAGTGAATAAAAGCATAAAGAAAAATTATTTCCTGGATGCAAACAGTACATAATGACCAAAGTATGACTGAATGATCAGTGTTTAGTAGAGAAAAGGGTAAGAACTGTTAGGTGAATAGTGAAGACAAATTTCCAGAAATCTGCGTTATAAAGCTGTAATTAGTTTGTTTCAGATCTCCCAGCACTTTTTTAAAATCATGCTTTTATTTCACCAACATGAATGCCATGGAGACCTGCAATTATGAAGCTCTTGGTGTAAATCCACCGTTGTGGAGCAGTTTCAACACCTCTAGCTGCACAAAAGAGTCACAGCACTGCAGAGACCACCCATGACCAGGCAGCCACAACTAACCAGCTCCAGCACATGACTCCTGCTTCTGGTTTCCAGTCCAAACCTCATATACCCAATTCCTCATATACTTTTCCCGTGCTGCAAAAACCACAGAACCCACAGAAAAGCAAAACCAGGACGTAGACAGTGCATCAGGGGAGTGAGTCCAACCCCATCTCCAAACCATCATTTTTGTCAAAGATGGTTTCACAGGCAGACAGTAGGGTGCTCTAGCCTCACTCAGTCCCACTTGGCAGCAAACCCTCATCTGCCACCACCAATAGATTTCTCCAGAAGAAGCAATTAAAAAGTGAGACTGTTTCTGTAGCATATCTCAGCATTCAGAGCTGCTTTTAGACATCCAAGGAACCAATAAAAAACATCTTCTTGCAGCACATCATCAAAAACTCCTCCTATTAAATCAGCATAGTGTTATGCATATTGTGGTCCTGACCATCCCTGCTGCAGTTACTGGGTTTAATGTAAAGGCAAACCTTGATTCCACCTTAGGACAGCAATTAGGAAATCAGCCTTTATCTGTTGGCAACCACTGGCTTGCAGAGCATTATTCCACATGCACTAATGCCAGTATAGTAATAAACTTTCTTGTTTAAAAATGGAAAAAACATATTAACCTGTCCAATACAGTACTAAAAGCATATATTTTTAATAGAAAAAAATGTTTGTCTAATAATATTTAATGTCAGTATCAATGGGACAAAGATTACGTCTTAATTTCTTTTTATTAAATAAATCTATCAGCAAGCAATAATAGGTGGTGAGAACAATAATACATCAAAATCCCAGAGAAATTATTTTGATTAATGCCATTAGCAAATAGCAAGTCTCACTCATATTTCTCTACAGTATGTGCAGCAGGACATATCAGAATGTTAATTTGGATATAAGAATAAATCTTCCAGAAAGTTTCCATTTGCTTGATTGAGTGCTTAGGTACACAGAAAGCAACCCAACAATTAATGTTAAACCCCTCAGTCACCATTTCCTAGCTAGCATCTTTGCAAAAACACACCTACCCAGTGTTAACTCCCATATTAGAAGATATAATCGTAAAAAAGAATTGCAGCTAAAAGTGGAATTTTTCACACACTTGTTAATTACTTTGTCCTTGCTCTGGATGCCTATGTTATAATAGTGCAGTGAATTTAAGCTGTGCAATACAACTTAAATGCTGTGTTTCTGCATCTCTCAGTCTACAGGTATTTCCCCGAAAATATCATGAGTATCTCATGTAAACCCATGTTTGCATCTGAGGGACTGCACCAATCACTCTCTCATGTAGCTGCTAATCAGCTTCGTTCTGAAGATTCACCTCATGCCAGTTGCAGAACACAGTAAGTAGGCTTCATAATTTTTAGGATTTCACAGCATTACTGAGTCTTACAATAGGTAAAATCAGTCAGCTGTTCAAACTTGACAGTATGAAAAGGAAATAATGGATCAGCAACATCATGCAGGGTTTGTTTCCAGAGTAGAATACTAAAAAAAGGCAGCTATTTTTCTTTTCACTCTATTCTTTAGACAGATCAATATTAACCATGGATTCACACCATTTGCTACTGTTGGAGACCCCACCATTCATCAGCAAAATGGCTTTTAGATGGTTCTACCCTAATAGCTATAAAAAAACATACATAAATTTGTCTTTTTCCTTTGTAAAGCTTTGCATTTTCCATTGTTTTGTCTACAAAGCAAACTAAAATGAAGTCAAGGATGTACAATTATATATCTAGATTAAATAATCCATATAACACTGCTCTTAGGAAGCAAACACTACTACCAGACTGTGTTAGGGATGGGTTCCGTGTCATTGACTCTCATACTGCTGGGAACAGCTTCTTACTAATATCTTTTTGAACTATAAAAGCATCTGGACATGATGCTGAGCAGTAGCTGTTAACACCTCTTATGTCCTAAGCTTTGTCCCACCTTTCAAAATATGTCTACTGAATTCTGTCTGCACACTTCATGCTAACTCAAATTGTGCATTTGGATGGCTGGGTTTTGCAGAATACTGCATCTCCTGACTAATCCTATTATGAAATATTTTCATTCTTGTTGATAGTTCAAGGTAATTCTTTCCAGGTGTTGCATTCGGATTTCATGTACTTTTCACTATGAGATTGATTGTATCATTAAAGCTATTTTCACATCCTTTGAGATTAGTTCTTTATTCCACCAGACAAAACAGGAACACATGGGATGCAGTGCAATTTCTTCACCCAAACTAAAGCATCTCAAATATTCTACTATGAAACATGGATGACTAGTATGAATTAATTTGATTCTGCTTCCAGGCATTCTTCACATTTTTTACTCTATTTCAATAGGGAAATTATAACTTCTCTGGTACCAATGTAGCACTTGTAGCACATAGTGTGTCCCAATAGAAATGCTTACTAATCCCCTACAAGGAGATTAACTACAGGAGGCCTCACACCTAGACTATTAAATTGTCTGTATTAATTTCTTTTTTTTTTTTTTTGGCTAACATTCAAGGCAGTACTAACAGATATTACAGCTGGTAACTGATGAGGGAAAAAGCTAAAATATCATAATGTATATAAATGTAATGTTATATATATTTTTGTTGCTGTAGTTGTGGAGCTTTTCTGATATGCAAGTTCATAAGACTGGCTATTACATCAAATATGTATATTTTATGTAATAGCCAGTGTTATGAACTTGCATATCAGAAAATACCTTACAGAATTTGATTCTTAATAGAATATTTGCTCAATGTAGCAGATTTTAAAATTCAGACATGAGCAAGCAATGGCTACATATAGCTATTAGCCAATTGTAAAAATCAGAAGGCTCTGAAAGATTTGAGTGACTGCACTAAAGTGCTGAAAATTTCCAGCATCTGTAATCAATCCAATCAATCAATCAATTAGTCTCAAAAAAATTTATTATTTAAATTTGAACATATGTATCTTTTCAATCATAGATACATTTGATATTAGTAAATTCCATAATATACTTTCACTGGCATTCACATACAAATTTACCTAGTAATTTGTTCATTGTATTATATCTTATCATTATAGAGTTAGTAACATGTGCAACTCTAACAAACTTGCTTTTAACATAGCATAAAAAATCTAAGTACAAAAAGGTTATACTGCAGAAATCCCTTAGCATCTTGCTTTTCCTCAGATTTGCTTGAGGCAGCTAGGGATTCTGCAAGCTGGGACTCTAAAAACTTTGCACGCTTTCCTGTTTTTATTCCATGACACTTGCCAAAGTCTCAAAAAATTAAATATATCCTACTGGACATAAGTGAGCTTTCCATTTTCCCCTACCCTTACATTGTCCTCAGTCTCCACATTTAAAAGAAATCTCTGGGTGAACAGGCTAGATCTAATAAAAAACTACTTTTCTATAAAATAGTCTCTACCAGTCTGTCTTCATAAAATATGAGTAGAGCTATTTGATATTAGAGCTATAGAGATTACAGCTGAATGACAACATTAAAAACTTCAAATATGTTATCAAATATTATTATTGTGTAGTATTATGTAGAAAATGTTCCTCAACAGAGCAGGAGTTCATGCAGTACATAATCTTGGTTTGGTAGAACAGACTTCATTTGATTTTCATGCCCAAATCACTCACAACACCCACATTTGCCCACACCTCAGCAGGACATCTACTGGAAAACCATCACAAGGGACTATATTCATATAAGTACCCATGCACTACAGCTGAATGGAGAGCACCTCTGTATTAACAGCCTATTAATGTTTAACCTCCAAAGGTCAGGTCTACAAGGACATTAAACTAAAACTATTTTCATCACCCATTTTTTCATTAAAACTGCTGCCTTCTCCCAGTACAGTTCTGATCTGGATAAAAACATTGCAGGGCA
Organism: Agelaius phoeniceus; assembly: GCF_051311805.1. Taxonomy (NCBI): domain Eukaryota; kingdom Metazoa; phylum Chordata; class Aves; order Passeriformes; family Icteridae; genus Agelaius; species Agelaius phoeniceus. Next base: position 30,917,047 of record NC_135303.1, on the reverse strand, counting down.
CTCTTTGAAGTCTTTACTAGAATTATTATTTCAAGTCTGTAGCCATGTGCATAACATGTGCCATTTTTTCAGAGAAACTAGAACAAAAATGGTCAATAATTGTATTGGTTCTGTAGTTAAAAGAGCACTAATTTGTCAATGTTATTTGACACTTCTGGTTTTGAATGGCCATAGGACCAATTTAGTCTACCAGACTATAAAATGTGATAACCATATGGTATTTTGCTGTTTCTTTCTGCTTTTCTGATCATAATGAGATCCTCAGATCAAAATTTGTTTTCAAAAAAAAACACATGAAAAATATTAGATGGACATTTGCAGTGTTCCTAGGATATTGGATATCAGGCATGCCAAATCATTTTTAATGAGATTAATATTATCTTACTCTATGAAGCAAAATGCTCCTAAAGCAGTGAAGAAATAGACAAGGTACAGGCAAGTTTTAGGGAAGTACTTGGACTGCTGGGAGGAAAGGATCAGCAAAGAATGGAAGTTTCAGCAGCTGCTCCAGAAGAGGAAGAACCATTATACATCATGTGGTACCACTTTGGTACCACCAAATTTAAGGGTAGCAAAGTTTATGAAAGAAACTTGCTGTTTATCTGGAGCTGAAATAAATGAGATGAGGATGAACTATATAGAGTCAGGTATTTATTGAACAGAATTTATGAACCACAGGATACTGTTGTTATTGGAAAGATTTCTAACATTGTGAAACTTCTAGTTATATTTTGATTGATCTTATTTGATTATAGGCAAATCAAGAAACATAGATTTTCACCTTTCCAGGAAAAAAATTAAAGCTAAAGGAGATTTTTGGAAGGAAGAAGAATACTAATGAAAGCAAAAGAAAACAAAGGTTTGTTGGTCTTTTTTTGGTTTGGTTTTTTCTTTCCTAAAGGTATCATGATTATTAACTGACAAGAATACGACTCAGAAAAGAATGTAGGTTTTAAATTGAAATTGAAAATATCAATTGAACCTGCCATAAATGAAATGCTGGCATCAGAAGAAGATAGATGAGTGACTGATAAAAACCCTGAGATACTGTTAATGGGAGTATTCTCATCCCTGAGAGTACTGATATTCCCAGTATTTGGAGACAGGGGTGTGGCATTGACTTCAGCTTTGTGTAGTCTTCTGCAATACAGCAACTACTGCCTGCTTTTGAGGGAAAATTCATTGTTTACTTGTATTCAGAGTGAAAAGTTACCGCTCTGCTTTTGTGAAGAAGCAAAAGTGAATCAACGAGCAAGGGTCTACTCTAAAATGAATAAAAAACTGAAAAGGGCAAGCTACTCTTCTTATACCCCCATGTACACTAGTTCAGTTCCAGAGAAAAACAAAATTAATATTCATATTTTAGATTCAAACACACACAAATTTTCAGAGGCATTTCTCATTTGAATTGATATATTTTGTGTATCAACAAGGGAAAAATTAAATAAAATGTAGATGATCCTATAACTCACCTAAGTGAAATAATTAGAAGAATTACAAAGAGCCATAACCTGATAGATCTGAAAGTAGGCATAGACAAGTTACTTATAAAAGGCACCTGGCTTTAGATATCAAAAGTGTACATAAATTAGCATCTGCTAACGTTATCTACAAATATATTTCTGCCACTTATATCTGAACACAGAATCTGGTATTGCATGTCTCAAGTCATACTCCATAGACTGTTGCTTCACATGTGACAGTGGGCAGCAGGTAAGAGGGTAGTTACCTCCACAGATCCAACTCGGGTAAGTCTGCTTCCAAAATACTCTGACAGTTTTGGGAGTCCTTTGACCATGGTCTAGAAAAGCTTGAGAAAGCAATGGGGTGCAGTAGAAGACTGTAAAAATGGTTGGCATATAGCAAGAAGCTGAGGGAAGCAGGCTTGCATCATATTTGTCCCAGCAGGAGCTTTGTCATTTCCAAAATAAAGGTTTTTAAGTGTACAACTTTATCCCTGAGAATTGCTCTGCATACTCTTTGTAGCTGAGTGTCACATGAGGAGATCAACAGCAGAAGTCTTGGAAAGACACTTCAAGACAAGACCATCAATATCTGGGTTTAAAGGTAATTTTATTACAAATTTTTAAGCTACCTCTGCGCAAAACAGAGTTTGCAGGTAATATGAAGAACAGTGCAAGAGGGACTCGACAGTGGAGTGAGCTCTTGGCTCATGAGTGAGAAAGCAGACAAGCACAGAAAGCAAGTTTGGTAAAAATAAGTCATATAATGGTCCAATTATTTGACAGGGACCTGAGGAGCAGTGGCCATGAGTGCCCTTCTTCACTTCGTGCTTTGCCCTCTGTGAAGCTCCCTCTGTCACTGCCACAGTTAAACTAAACACTGGCATTAATTACAACGCACAGAAACTGTACCTCATGCACATTTAAATAACTGGCACTCCATTAGAGAAACAATTCAGTCTGTATTGTTCACATATTTTGTCATCCTATGATGTAAATGGTACTCCTTTCATGGTCATTCTTTCATTATTTTAAAGATTTCTTTCCAACACACAAGCCATTCATTTAGTTGTGCATCTCACTGGAAAAAAAGAATGAGGAATAAAGCAGAACAGTACTCCTTTAATCTGTTTTAGCAGGAGATCATATTAGTCATCAGTGTCTGAACCCTGGATAGTTTCCATTTCCCTCTTTCATAGTGGATAAAACAGAGCTGACAACACATTTTTTTCTTTGTCAAAACATTTCCATTTCACCTACTTTTCAGTGCACAGACATCTTTAAGAGCCATAACTTAGGCCAAGATTACAGCAACGTTTTTCTTGCTATCTTGCTAGTATTGGAAAGGTACCTGCACTAGATCCTTAACAGGAGTATGCTAGCTTTAAAACTTGTCACAGATAAAACAGGATTTCTCAAATGATAGTGTCAAATAGAGAAAAAAAATAACCTAGGCAGTTATCAGATGAGAGTGAGAGGGCTAGGCCAATACTGTCTTGTATATCTCATCATACACATCATGTTCAGCTGTTTCAAAAGTCATTCAAGCACATTATAGTTTTGGTTGGCTGAAATGCAGTGTACACATCTCATTCTACATCCTTGTCTGATGCTTTTTTAACTTTTAGAGAATGGCCAAAGCAGACACAGATAGTTTGTGCAAAGCCTTGCCTTGCAGAAAATGAGTTATGTTGCTGAGAAATGTGTCTTCCAGGCATATTTTTCCTGAGGATTATGTAAAGAAAATCACAGCAATCTATGAAAAAAGCATGCACAGAAATAAATTGCTCTGGGTCCCAAATATGAAGTCGTAATACAGTTGTCCTTCAAATATTTACTTCTCTGTGTGAAATAGAAGGACTACCAATAAATCAAAATGCTGTGTCTGCACACTGCTGCAAAATGAAAGGCAAAGCAAAAATAAGTATTTATCAGTCACAACAGACAATTACATTATTCCTGAATTCTACATATAAATAGACACAAAGCTGACCAGGCTGATGAGAAAAGCATTATTATAGCTCTTGTATCAAGAGCAAAATTGCTACTGTGTGCAGAAATAATCACAGAGAGCAAACTCTGTTGTATCCAAAGTGCAGAACTGTGCCTGGCCACAGGAAGCTGGGGTCAGAAGAGGGTGGTTCTGTCCCTGGCCTGAGAGTGCATTTACCCAGACCCACACATGGCAGATTGAACAGACATTTCAATGTACCAGGACCTCACTTTCAGCTGTCTGTTTCTCCCTGCTTCTACTTCTATCTTGCATGGCAAAATTACACCTCTCTCAGTATTGTGAGACCTTAAAGAAAAACATTTTAATTGTTTGTACAAACCACGTATGCATGGAAACTAAAGAGCTGGGAGATGTAGGAAGGGAAAACACATTTAAGCAAAATTCCAATATAATATTATTCTGGTTCACAGCTTCATGACTCAAATCATATTCAGTTCAGCTGAATAAAAGTCTTTATTTCAAATTATACACTTGTTAATTCTTTCTTTAGCTGCAGCCTGAGCTCCGCTGCCCCCTATGCATTCCAGTATTGGTACTGGCCTAAAGGGTTTGACGGATTGATTCCCTTTTCTACCCTTAAATATACATTGATGGTATGAAACATTTTGCACAGTCATCCTAATGATTGTCTGGTAACTGAACAATTATTTCATATTTTTCTCTCATTTTAATTTATAGTGCAGTGTGCAAAGTTCAATTACTGAAATGTAGTCTTTTTAAATGCTACTTCTTTGAAATGGAGATAAATGGATTTACAATCCTGTATCAATTAGGATATCGGTCTACCACTGTCAAATCAGCTTAACTGTTAAACGTTGATGAAATCATATCCTAATTATCTATTTCAGATTCTACGTAAGAAAAATCACTTATTTCAAGAATTACTTTTTCTACTCAGTCCACACTGACAAATTAATTTCACACAACGTCATGTTAAATCATATTCAACACCTCATTATATTTCCTAGGTTCATGTTTTCTTGTCTGCAGTTGCCACATCCATATATGATCTTATATTTAGAGTAATTTCACAGAAAATGAAAGCCTTACATAATATTAAAACCACACAACTATAGAGTAATCTTGGGTTAAGGGAACTCTGAAGGTCTCTAGTGCTCCAAAGGAATCGACCACTGTAGATGTAAATTTATACCTATTCATTTAATGCACTGACAGCCATAAATTCCACCTGCAACAGTGGCATCTTCACCTTCTGAATGCCAGATCACAATAAATTGGCATGAGTGACTTTTAGTAGCCCATTTTATTTGGATGACGTGTTTTCCACTCCCCATGAGTCTGATGTCATGGTAGACAGAAGCACAGAGTTGTAGCTTCAGGCACATCCTGTGGATGGACGGAAATACAGACAGGATCATGTAGAACAAATCTGTACAGAGATGGAAAAATAGAAACTGGAAAAACGAGGCCCATAATATGCTGATTGTAAATTGAAAGTACACTTAGAAAACATGTGAAAACATTCCAGAGTTGTTGCTTCTTTATTCTCTCTTTGAATTAACAGTTTGGCCTTAATCACTGCAACATTTTTTTTTTCTTTTAACAAAGATTATGCTGATCATATTTATTGTTATCAATATAGAAGTTAAGTATACATCTAGTTATGCCCTAATTGATTATTAACAGTCATTTTGGGTGATTAAAGACCCCAAGCCTTCACCCTTTCATATACAGAGTACTCCAGGTATGTATTTATACTCCATTAATGCACCATCATCCTGTCCTATTGCTTAATTCCTTTACATGTTGCAAATCCAAAACAATTTTTTTTCACAATATTTTTCTAGAAAATCATTTGGAGGAAAGGATGTTGCAGAATTTCCACGATGGGCTAAACATCTAAAAGAGAATTTTGTAATAAATTGAAATTTTGTTTACTAAAGAATATTCTTTGTGGCTTGTAATCTTTATTTGAGTTATGTACTGCTATGAACCAGAAAAAAAACTTCAGTAAACTAAACTAAGTAAAACCAAAATTCTCCTGCTTATTCTCCTTTGTCCCTGCACAAAATTTCCAAATGACTCCTGCTTCCTCTCCCACACTTCCCAGGCTCAAGGCAGGAAGACCAGGACATGTAAAACAGATGGGCACTCAAGTGACATACTGCAGACAAAGGGCAGCCTCTGGGCTAGCAGAGCAGAGCAGTGGAGAAACAGCAGGTAGTCTCACATTTCTTTTCCAGACAACATGTCAGATTACTCACAGTCTTGAGCAATTTTCAGCTTGAATATCTGATTTATACCTTTAAGGTTTTCTTCACAAAAGTAAAGGACAATCGACCAAGATCTTAAAAAAAAAAAGCAACCTGAAAAGTCATGTTCGAAGTCCCGAGTGAAGTCATGAGCTCTTTTGTGTCACTGGGCTACAAAAAGTCAACTCAGATCATCCCTGTTACTTCCTTCCATCACAGAAGATTATATGTACAACAGCTCCTGCCAGTTACTTACAAAATCTTGTATTAATAGACATTTGCCCCTCATTTCTTTTTCAGGAAAGCTTGGTTTAAATTCCCTAGGTCTTGGCTCAGTACACCCTGAGTCATTTATCCAGTTTCTTGCATGCTCTCCTACTACAAGCTGGACCCATTTTAAACCATAATATCACTCTGCTCAATGCTCTTGATCAAAGTAGATCAACACAGATCTAATTATTCTTGAGTAGTTTCCAGAGCAATAAAAAGGGTGAAGCAAGAGGATATTAACTTCATACAGAGCTATCATTACAATCATTAGTGTGACAGTAGGTGAGATGCAGCTTGCAGAGGTCTACTCAGCTGGTAATCCAGATGGGTAATTTTGAGGTGGTTTGCAATTTGGAAAAGTACCATGACTGTTCATTGCTCTCAACTTGTCTAAAATAAACGAAACATCCAATAAAATGTTGGTTAAAGGTTGAAAACAAATCCTAAAGCTACCAACTATGATATTATGACTGTATTTCTTTGATGAGTAGATATGCAAACAAGTCCATTATCCCAGCCAATGCTGACAAACAGCATTGAGTCTTGCTTAATGGAAAAGTTAATCAGAAAAAGCACATTGGAGGTTTTTAATACACATGATTACACATACATCGCGGAGCACAGGATCTAGCAGAGAAGTTCCCAGTTGTAGAAAGACTCTCAATGGGTCAAGTGATTCTTGGAGCCCAGTCCATATCTACCACGTCTACTTCTGCACTCAAGTCCTATCACAGGTGAATACACCAGAAACCAGAGAAAAGTGGAATTGCTCAGGTAAATCATTATTAGTTAAGTTTAGAAATAAAGATGAAGCCAGGTCTTAGAACCAAAATAGAAAAGCTGATGTCATTAATTTTACCCCAATATACCAATAATAAACTTGGTCAGACACTTGCAGAATGTCTGGTAACCCCTAGAGGAAACAGCCTAGTTCAAGCAATTCAGACAACAATATAACGCAGACCAAGGGCTCCACGTTCCCAGCCAGCCACAGGAAAGGACCTAGATAGAGTCAGATTCTGGGGGAACATGTCACATTCTGCTCTCTGTCATGCTGTACACACCCGTATTACAAAGGACAGATATGCTGAGTACCTGGGGACATCTGGCTATCCTGAGAGTGCCATGGGAAGCTGGAGAAAAACAGCAGATATTCTGGCAGCAAGAAATGGCTCATCTCCAGAATAATCAGGGCTGGGACCTATGCACAACATAGCAAAATAGGATGGAGATTCTGTGGGAAGGAGTCTGAGATGGCCATGGGTTCAGGCACACTCAAATTCTTCCACAGAAATGATGATAACTCCTAATTGCTTCATGCAGATGGAAATATAAGTTAATTGGTATCAAGATAAAACCACATCATGCTGGTTTTTGCTCACCAGTTTTTTGAACAACACTACTCTTTCCCTCATAAATCTCAAGAACGAGCCCTTCCTGTGCTCATTATCCCTGGTAAAACAGACTAGAATGCGCAATTTTTCATTTCTTTGAAGTGAAGCCCAGATTGAAACTGTTGCCTGAGTAAGTACAGACAATGTGCAGAACATGAGTAACCCCACTGAGATTAGAAAAGACCCACTGCTTCCTAAATGCATGTAGTTAGTGGAAAATGTAGCACATTTTCTCAGCATTACTTTTCATTTTGTGTTTTGCATAGATCTAACCAACTCGGACTTTGCTGAGCCTGCAGAAAAAATAAATCTCTTCTGCATATGGCCACTGTTTGTGAAGACATTCATTGAAACTGCATCATGAAGAACTCCTTATAGGAGCAGTTCCAGAGAAATCTAATGTTGTGCAGCTGAAAGATTAAATTCCCCCCTTAGCTAAATGTGAAGTTTTTACATGTGGCAGTGTGATAGCACTTATTGGGACTTCCTTGCCTCAAGCCTGGATGTCATCAGTCTTAAAAGAAGTACTATTCCTGTAACTTGAAACTGATTTTGTTGTCACTTATCTCAGTTTTGCACAGGAACATTCCCAGTAAAGATAGTTGATTTTTTCTGACACATGAAAGAAGAATCATTATTATATATACCAGCTCAACAAATCAGCTGTTAAACAGTTCTAAGTTGAATCAACTTTCATGGGAAATGTTTTGAATCAGACAGACTCACTGGCATATATTTTATCAATATAAACTGTTAAAACAATTTTCAAGTACTTGTGCTGGCCTAGCAATGTAGGTAAAAAACATGGCATAATACTATCGAGTATGCTATGTGAGTTTATGATTTCACCTTTATGCCAGCCAAGGAGCAGCTTCTTTTGGAAATAAACAGTCATTAATAAGGACTTCTCCATAGTTTTCATGCTCTCTGTGAAAGGATGAAGAGATAATTGAGCTGAAACACCTTTTCTGGTTTAATCTTCCTGAATATCTCTTGCATTACTGTAGTAGAAGAGGCAGAACATTGGGGTGGGGGGAAAATATATGTGTAACATTCTTCTTCAGACAGCTCGTAAACTCATTTTCTTGCTTCCTGCATATGACAAAGTGCCCAGCTGGCAACTTAAATTCTGATTTATAGGAAAGGTCAGTTAATCCCAAGCAGGGGTTTTGCTAAATATCAAAATATCTCCTCATGTGTTTTCTCTGTCAATCTCAAGGAAGCTGGAAGCTTAAGCATCAGAAAAGTTTACAGACTAAGGCAGTGATACCAATTTTAATCAATATCACAACATTTTTTCTCCCCAGTATTGAATAGTTTATGGACCACAGTTAAGATTATAAATGTACAGATGTTCTGCATTTGATGCAATACTGTTTTTATAGACAGATTAGTAGGCAAACATCCATCTTCCTCTATTGCATGACTGCTGTACTGCCAAACAGAACAGAGGAGAGAAAGTGCATTGAGAATAATCCTGCAGTCCCTACCAAACCTCAGCATTCCCTCTGAGGCCAGCATGAATTTTACATCAAGACTAACTCATTTAGAAATACCAGTTCTCCCCAGACATCACATGTCTAACTTTCAAAATACCAGGTTTTAAAAATATTCTTGAAAGGACAGCAGAAATATTATTTGATGGTTGTTTATTTTCCAAGTATAAAGAGTAGGAGCAGTCTCCTCTGTGTCAGAAAAGAGGAAAAAACCCAACCAAATCATAAAGTCACTACAGGTTCCAGAAAGCAAGTGAGGAAACTTTATTAAATTAATACTTGTGGAAACCTGTGTGTTTATCCAATGATATGAAATAAATGGAGCAGAAGTAGCAACATCAACATTTGATTAAGTAGACATTAACAAGAACACAAAGTAAAAATAAAAAGAGATAAAAACTTGGTAATAGCCCAGAAGAAAATTGCTGAAATGTCCAGAAGTAGCACACCATAGCCCTTCCTATATTAAAATAGTATATCACACCTGACAACAGACCAAGGAAAGAGAGAATCACAGGACATGCTTTTTCAGATTTATTCTTGGTTTTTTGTAACTTTCTGTGGCATATCAGAAACACTTCATGCAAGAATGTGGATCCTGAAATTTAGACTGGGGAAAAGGATCATACCTTTATTTAACCAAAATCTATGTTCTCCCCTCAACTATGCAACCATGTAAACACCATTCCAACTCCAGTGTAGATGGTATGTCACTGAGCTTAAGAAGTAGGGGGTGGATGTGTGTGTGTGTGTGTGTATATATATATATATATATATATAATTAATTTTTCCACTTGAGAGTCTGGATGTTATTCTAGAGCCATGAATGCATAATGACTAAAGAGTTTTACAAGAACTTCACTCATCTGGCAGAGTAATGATGATGCTTTTTAAAGGTCTCATCTGAAAGGCCCTGCACTAAGCTTTACACTAATCCTTTTTGCTTTTGAAGTAATCTGAGCTGAACTCACTAAAATGTCAATGTGAAGTCCAAAAAGTGCAGACATATTTTTGAACAGAAAGCACAACAAAGTCTAAGTAATGTATAAACTTTTATTTGAATCTCATCTGCACTGTTTTGTAAAATTACTTAAAAATACTTTTAAAAATTACTTTAAAATTACTTTAAAAAATCTTAAATTACTCAAAAATTATTACCTTTTTTACTTAAAATTACTTAAAAAAACAGGTGGCTATCTCAGCATTTTATAGAAGCTGCTATAGTAGTACACAAAGGGGAAAAAAAAGAAAAAAGTCCATATGCCTGATCGCAACTCATGTTGCAGTCAGTAAGTGGCAATATTGCATAAACTGCTTAGTCATCAACATTCCCAACACATCTCAGATCAAAGTCATTGCCTACTTAAAGACAGAGCTTCAGACAGTGATCACTACTCAGAGGTTAGTCATTAATCAGAAAAAAAAAAAGATATTTGGAAGGAAAATCTATAATATAATACTGACCATCTCCATATTGCTCTGGAAAAAAGCCTGCCAAAAAAAGGCTTTTCCTGCTCTGAGATAATTGCCCAAAAAGCTCTCCTATGTCTCTTCCACACCAGCTGGGCAGAACAGAGGATGTGGGAGGAATGGCATTAGCTGTGTGATGGAGCTGCAGCACACCCAAGGAGCAGGAGCATGTGAACCACGCTGAAGTTACACTCACTTCCATATTTGCAGGCCTGCATTAAACCCCTCCCAGCTGGAGCAGGATAAAGGTGGTTTTGTAATTCTAGTCTTTAGTTTAAGGACAAGATACCTTTACCATCCCATCAAGTAACTCTAGACCTATGTTTTCCTTTAGAAACTGTGTTGGTTGCAGACATATACAGCTACCATGAAAGAGCGTATTAATCTGGAAATTTCAAACACTGAATATAAGATGAAGTTAAAAGTTGAAGATGGGGGCATTCTTCAGCTTTGCTTAATTTTTTTAGTATTTAATCTTCTTGTTTTAAAAATGAAAAATATTAAAAGAAATGTCTCTGATAGTACTAATATTTATATAAATGTAATTACAAGAAGAAAGAACAGAAATTCTTAATATGAGTCAGAATGGACAATTAACATCCATTTTGTTCTAAAAGGAGAATCCTCAAGGTTCTGAAATGGTCCATGTTTCCTAAACCAAGCGTTTCTCAACTCCCTTAGGTCTTCGCTCAAGGATGTCCGTGAAAACTTAATCCAAGACATATCTGACATCTCTTCTAGCATTCATCATTATGTCTATAACAAAGTTGCATTTTACAGTGTTTGATGACTTCCATATTTTCAGACTTCAACCCTTTACCTTAATTCAAACTGGCCAGCTGTAAATTTGCCACAAATTTTTTTTAATATCACATAAAAAGAAAAAATTTATTTTAAAAGAAAACATAAAACAAAGATTCAGCTCAAAATAAGTCTAAGAACACACTCTCAAGGAATGGGTGTGAACAGCTCTAAGAAATTTCAATCCAAAATTATTTTTATACCCCAAGTTTTCAAAGCACTTTCACAAAGTCTGGGACTCAGGGTTTTCCCAGTGTATGTTTTATATAACAGCAGTGGCCAGGGCAGGGTCAGAAAAGCATTCTGAAACATCCATCTCTTCATTGTCTCCTGCAATTACTCTCAATTGAATAGTCTTGTAAAAATCAGTGAGTCAGGAGTTCATCCTCTAGATTAACTGAGTGTCTAATAAAAGGCCTTAGTCATGAATAAAATTTTGATTGTTATCAAAATTAAACAAAAATATGAGACCAAACATTGCTCTTCTGTTTCCCAGCAGCTGGATCAAACACTTGCTCCACAGTTTCCTTGCTTCCTCACATTCTGTACATTCCATACACATCTACGGAAAAACTCTCAGTGACTTTATGCCTCGGCAAAATAGAGCTGCAAGAGTATGAGACAGATGAGATGGCTTTTACTCCAAAGGGTTTTTAAAGCTTGTGTTTGAACTAGAAAACAAAAATTGCATGACATTTGAGGGATTTAACAGACATAAATCCCAAGGCAGCAGTTCAGGGCAATGTGTTAATTTGACTGGCAATTTTAAAAGCAGTTAAATGGCAATAGGAATTAAATGCCATTGAACTGGAAGGGCATAATGGGCCTAAAAGATTCAATATTCTTTGGGGAAGGAATTGTCCCCCAACTATGTAATACCATAACAATCTTTCAATTTAAAGGCAGAGAGTGATAGTTCAATTACTTTGCACTTTTCTCTTGCTGTTACTAGCTGAAAAGTGATTATTAGAGGATTTGTGGGGTCTGACTTTTGGCATCTCCTCTACTGTATGAATAATAGACTCGATTTTCCTTTTACAGTGTAGTACTACAGGCCTGAATATTGCTGCTGATCTGAGTCAAATGTGAACCCCACTGGTTTACACTTGCTGAATCCTCATGCTGGGTTTTGTGAGAGTTTGATATCAGGTGGGACTACAGGGAAAGTTTTTGTGAGAAGCTTCAAGAAGCTTACCCTGTGTCCAACAGAGCCAATAGTGCCGGCCCCCTCCAAGGTGGGCCCAGCACTACCCAACTCTGAGCCCACCAGGATGTTGGCAGCACCTCTGGAATAATAGAATTAAGGTGGGGGAAAGCCTACAGAACTTTTGCTTACTGCAATTGCAGCCAGAGAAGAGAGAAGTAAAAATATGTGAGAACAGCTTTGCAGGCAGCAAGGTCAGAAGCAGGCGCTGGCGGCTCCAAGCACAGATATTCCCCTGCAGCACGTAGTGCAGACCATGGTGAGGCAGCTGTGTCCTCAGGGAGGTCCTCAGAGGAGCAGAAATCCACCTGCAGCCCAGAGAGGACCCCACCTTGGAGCAGATGAATTCCCAAGACACTGTGATTCTGTGGGAAGACCATACTGGAGCACAGGTCAGAACCTATGGATCCATGGAGAGAAGAGCCCACACTGCTGCAGGTTTTCTGGCAGGACTTGTGACACCATGGAAAATCCACATGGGAGCAGTTGTTCCAGAAGGACTGCAAATTCCTGATTAGCAAAAATCTTGTACTTGTTCTAAAAAAGCGTTACTGGTCTAGAAAGAACCAGCAAAAAATATACATTATCAAATTTTTAGGGTTATACCATGATAGAAGCAGCCAGATTTGAAAAATCAGATAGCTGGGCTGTAGATTCTCTCCTGGGATGCAGGTAAGTAACAAGGTACACACATGGATTCCTCCCAAGACATGACTCCTCAGCATAAGGACTCTGGTGTTATATTCTGGGGCATAGACTACTGAGAATAAGAGCAGTGATAGCCTCTATAAATCTGCATTTATCCCAAAGCTGACTGCAGTACCCAAGAGCACCATCTTACAGAGATGATACTTCAGAGAATAAGTGAGAAACATAGTAGATGCTTAAATCAAAGGGTATCTCAGCAACACACCTTCTGTCCAACAAAATGAGGTGTAGCCATGGCTGGGAAATTATCTGAGGATATTTTTTGAGCTAAACTTGCTTTGCAAAAATTAATTCTAGTTAAAATAAATTACTTTCCATGCATCTGTAACTAAATTAAGTTCTTTAGGTTGCTATAAATCCAGCCTAGAATACAATGTAAGTTAAAGAATAACTTATTTCCCAATTATGTTGGAGGAAGATGGACAGCTTTCAAATATTGCTAAAAATGTTGTTCAATTCCCACAGTGAAAATTTGTTTCTTTATTAGGCACAGTTAGAGATATTTCTTTTAGATAAAGTGCAAGTATAATTTACATACATATTTGGGGTTTTTTTCTAAACTAACTTTAAAATTTGTTTCATTTTCCTCAGAATGCACTACCCCACTCTTAGCATGTGAGCAGTGTTACTACCATGGGTCCATTGTGTTTAAATCTCCCCTTTTACTCCCACCTGAGCTTTCCTGAAAATGGAAGACATGTTACCTGAAAGGTATATTCCTCACACATTTTTGCAAAACTTAGGAAATAAAATACTACAACTTAAAGGGAGGAGAAAGTAGAACATGAACAAATTTTTGTGTTGGTTTCCTTCTCCCTTAACAGCAGTGGACTTCTTAAAACTGCCTGAGAGCATGGGAGGGATGGGTACAACTTCTCATGAAGCTCTGCTTCATTAAGTAAGATTCTCATAGTTCAATTTCTTTTGTGGTCATAGAAACAACTAGTTTTTTTTTTATATAAAATAGAGGTCAATGGAAACAGATAGAAAGAAAAAACTGAATGACAACCTACAGGTCCTTCTTTGATGGTTTCCCCCTCAACTTTGCCGCCCAACCCTTTCTTTCAACTCATGTTGTTCCATACTAAGTATGCTACAAAGAAACCTTCTGGGCACTGCATACATTTCAAACATTATCCACCAGCCAGGCAAAGGGCATCCAAAGGTTCAGCAGCACAAGTACTTAGAGGGAAGGAATTATCTCTTGCCTCCAAGGACAAAAAGAGGTGTGCACCTGTAGGGTATCATGTACTCTTTTATCTTCACTGGAAATAAAAAAGAGAGTATAGTGCAGAGATAATTTTCCTTTCCACTTACTTAAGTGAATACTTACCCAATTTATAAAATCAGCTTCAGAATTAGACATTTTTATATAGAATTTTTCACATTTTTGCTTTATTCTTGACACTCTTAGAATCACAGAATGGCCTGATTTGGAAAGGAAAGATCATCCAGTTCCAACATCTCCACCACAGGCAATGACATGCCACCCACTAGGTTCAGGTTTCTCAGGGTCCAATTCAACTGGGCCTTGAACACTTTCAGGGATGAGAAATACACAGTTTCTCTGGGCAAACTGTTCCACCCTCACAGTAAAGAATTTCCTCCTTACATCTTATGACAAATCTTCTGTCAGTTAAAAAAATCTTTCCCCCTTGTCCTTTCACAACATGCCTTTAATAAAATCTCCCTCTTCCTTTTTAGTTCCCGTTATGTACTGAAAGATTGCAGCATCTTTCAGTACAGCACCTTTTAGCTTGCTGAACATCCCCAGATCCCTCACCCTGTCTTCACAGCAGTGGTGCTCCAGCCCTCAGATCACCTTGGTGTCCCTCCTCTGGACTTTGTCCAACAGGTCAATGTCCCTCCTGTGCTGGGGCCCCCAGAGCTGATGCAGCACTGCAGGTGGGGTCTCACCAGAGCAGAGCAGAGCAGAGCAGAGGGGCAGAATCCCCTCCCTCACCCTGCTGCCCACGCTGCTTTGGATGAAGCTCAGGATACCACAGGCCTGGTTGGCCCTCTTGATCAGCATAGTCTGCTGGTAAAAGGTTTTTACAGGTCATTGAAAATCTATAATCCACATTATCTTGCATTGCCAATTTCAGTGTCTACTTCCGCTCTGAGTAACAATATTCTGGACACTAAAACTGCAGATCAGTTACCAGACTCAGTGAGATGTCTTCCTAGACAGCATCTCCACAGCAGGATCAATGCCAAAACAATAAATCAAAACCCAACCAGCAGATTTATTGTGTGAGAAGAGATACACCTATAAAGGAATGACTGATGAAAAGAACAACATCAGATAAACACCCAGTACCAGAATGAATGCCTATTAGCCAGAAAATCTGTAAATGATCAGTTAAAAATATGTGAGAGTCAAAAAGGAACATGAGAACAAAATGAGTCCAGTCCCAGTTTTCTAATCGTTTCAATGTTTTCCTTCCTCACCAAATGAGAAGCATATTCACATGACCTTGGATACAGGCTGGCTCTTGGAGATTGGTGTGTGCCTGTGCAATGAGAAATGATGTCAGCACTGTGCAGTATGACTGAGCATGGTACTGCAGAGTTTGACAATGGGGAAATAGAGAAAAATTGAGCACAATTATGTTGGGCCTTCAAATTAAGCAAAGGACTTTTGACAATACTGAAACACAATTACTTTGATGTCAGTTTGGTTTTAGCAAAGTTGCCCCTTGAAGCATATAAATGCCACCTCTACTGTGCTTCTCATGTTGAGGGAAATAAAATTGTCCCATCAATGAAAGCAATTGCACATTTAAGAAAATAAAAGTACACCAGACTCAAGAAGTAGTTATGCATACATTTTAATAAAGATTAAACGGAGAATGACATTCCTTTGGATGAGAAAATATCTCATACCAATCCCTGTCTGGCTCTCAAGCTCCACATTTCAATGCACTATCTTCTGTCCCCTTCATAAGCAGCAAGTGCTGGTCAATGCTGCAAACAGGACTGTGGGTAAAAATGTACCTTTGATTAGATTGAACCATCTACGACATTTTTCAATACCGTAATTTAGATAAATACCTTCAGGGTTGAACTACTTGAAACACTCTTTGATTCTATCAGCTGAGAAATTACTTACAATCAGTAGAACTTTAAAAATTTCCTAAAAGATTTGAGGGCTTAAAGTGTATTTTTAAAGTAATTTTTGAAAAGTATGCTATGCAATATTCATGTTCCTTTGGGCCTTACTAAAAGTCACTTTTGCTGAAAACAGGAATTAACACCATTTTGCTGTTTCATAAATCAGACATCATAAATTGCCTTCTTCCTGATAATTTAAAAGTTAAAAAAAACCCACCATAGCTAATGTGGGTAATAAAATAAGTTCACCTAAATACTTGCTTATATGTGCCATATTTTTAGAGACCTATACTAATAATTATTGGGCAGCAGAATCTTAAAAATGGCCAGAAATTGCACAAGAAACTAGAGAAATAAAAAGGTAGAAGTATTATGATATGCAGAGATCTCCTAAGCATGTTTTTTCCCTGAATTCACTGTTGCAGGGTGACATGTCACGAATATTTTAAGATGGGGTAATATTTAACAATGTATCTGAGTGCTGCCTTTTCTTTCTTAGAAAATTCTCACTCATCAATTTCTTTAAATACTTGGGGGTTTGTTGTTTTTTTTTTCAAAAATCTCCTCATTGAAACATTTAGAGTATTTAATTTTCATATGGCTGCCTGTTTAAAATCTGAACTTTAGGCAGTCACATCCACTTTTGATTAAAAGCATAAATGTAACTTGTTTTGATCCCTGACTCAATCAATGAAACTCTTAAAACTTCAAATTCCTTCTGTGGAGCCAGTTACTGATACCATATTTAAGCTTCACATTCTGCCATAAACCTAAATTCTGCTTGATATATTTTTTGTTCACAAGCTCACACTAAGACTTACAGAAGCCAAATATAACAGAAA
Source organism: Agelaius phoeniceus (assembly GCF_051311805.1). Classification (NCBI taxonomy): domain Eukaryota; kingdom Metazoa; phylum Chordata; class Aves; order Passeriformes; family Icteridae; genus Agelaius; species Agelaius phoeniceus. The sequence continues at coordinate 30,900,058 of NC_135303.1, read as the reverse complement.
CACAAATGCTGACATTCAGCAATGAATGTTCATTACAGGAAAAGTTAAAGAACCTTGTTTTTATCACATACAACCAGGAAAACTAATTTTAAAATGTAAATGAATGTTTAATTCATTTTTTTTACATCCCTCTCTGAATACTGAATTGATATGAAGTGATGCAGTCCAGTTAGTACATCACCCTATTTAGGCAAGCAGAATGTAGGCATTTCAAACACAATAACAATATTATTTTATAGACTATCCTGTGTCATTTATTTATCACAGCTTTTCAACACTGGAAACTACAGGGAACTCCTGGCTGTCAGTCACAACCTTTGTACATGAATATCCAAGACTAAGGCACACAGCTGGCCATAACCAATTCAAGCTACACCATAACAAAATAAAAAGTACTCTAAGACAGTGTGTTATTCTCCCTGACATCATACACAACTGAAAGAAAAAGGAAGCTTCTGCTGAAATACTAGCATACTTTATGGAACAGCCTTCTTTGAAAAACATATTTACTCTATTGTTCCTGAGACAAGTCCTGGATGGCAACAGAACAACTGTGAAGTATCTGCATTTTCCAAAGTGCCAGTTGCAGCACTGTAACGGGAAACAGCTGTTTCAGGATGACTTTTCATAGTCCTGAAATAATATGCAGATAAACACATGTAAATATATGAATACAAGCATAAAGTTGAAAACCATTTTAAAGGAAACTAAAACATTGGTAGAGAAATGTATCTAATAAATTGCTTACATTTACATAGTTTAGAATATATTCACTCAAACACCCCAAACTCTATTTTTATTTTCAGAGAAACAAAATAATTCAGATACTTTGATGTTACTGAGTATTTGAAGCATTGTGGTGAAAGTAATATTTTTATGTAAGCAATTAATAAACATCAATTTTTGAGATTTGCAGCACATACAGTTTAAAAGGAAATGCTAACAAGGAAGGCACTAAAAAATGTTTAAAAATGCAAACAAACAAACTCAATGAAATGGTCATTGCTATTTTATTTACGGATTCCTACTATCCTCTGTGGCAATTACATATTTGAATGTTAGCTGTCTGTTGATATCCGCATTAGTGTGTGATAAAAACCATAAAACTCTCATTAAATCCATGAAAATGGAGAAGAAATAAAATTTACTTGCCATATCCATTTAGAATTCCATTGTTTTTGTAACTCATTTAGAAGACACACAATTACATTTGCGTTCTGCCTCAAGAAGTTGTTACAGATGTCAGCAGCTCTGGTAAAGAGAGGGGCTTAGTGAAAAACAAACACTTCTATTATTTCCCAGAAATTTGACTTTCCCTATAAAATCAATCCTTTTCCAATTTTCAGCCCAAATTATTCTTTTTTATGTTCACTAGTTAAAATTAATAGTTTTCATTTAATTTAGAGTAAGACATATATATCCAAACCTTCCTTACAGCAGTTCTGGTACAAATGCTTCATAATGTTTAGTCTTTTATGGATGAGGCAAATGGCCAAAGGAAGACACAATCTCTATTTGCCAGTGACATATTTTTGATAACTGAAAAAAAAATTCTCAAAAAAGGGTTCAAGATAAAACTGCACCCATTTCCAAAAAAACATTCCTCGTGGTTATGCCTTCTCCCTGTCATTTCAAGATTAATAAATGTATCCTCCATAATTTTTAAAGGATGAAAAAACAGAATAAAAGTTAGTATTTTGTATAGTGAACGGAACCTGTAAATCTTGGTGACTAAGTATTTAGCATCATTTTTGCTGCTATTATTTTTATAAAGTTCTGGAGAACAAGACAGATGTAGTGAGCTCATCCTACCTCTGAGGAGACTGGCCCAAGGCTTTTCTTAGTCAGCAACACTGACACAATCCTTATGCTGTAATAGCAATAACTTACTGTTTTTAACAAACAGCAGCCTTTGTTCTGAAGGGATTCATGTCCCTCTTGGCTCTGTGACTTATCAAACACCCAAGACATCCAATAGTGCTTTAAAAGGCACTGCTGGATATACCTGATTGCCAGAAAGTGGGTTTTTCCTTCTAATGTGCAAATCCTCCACTCTCATTTTGTGCCTACTTACTTTCCACATATATAACATTTTGCATCCCTCTTCACCATACAAGACAGACAAAAAGTGTATCCAAGGAATAATCTCAACAATCCATGAACGATATTTCTAATACCAAATATTTTATTAAGCTACATTTACCCAACTGTAAAGTTAACTCATAAAACAAACAAATAAAAAAGTTCTACAACCTATACATAATTTATGGTGAAACATGTATTTATTACACTTTTTAAACACCTAGCTTATACCTCAACACCTCTAAAACTGTAACGCCTTTAAACAATAAAGTACTTTGATTCTTATAGACATATCTTTGGACTGTAACTAAAGACATCAAGAACAAGCAGCATTTTAGCTTCTCCCAGAGAAACTGACTAACAGCAAGTGTCACTTCAGTTTAATGTCTGTCTGCTTTCAAGGATGTATGTCTTTCAAAACAGGGGCATGATCTAATATGCCTTTCCTACTGATTTTTTTCCAAGATAATTTAAGCTGTCTGGAGGTTTGGGGATGTTACAGATTCTCATTTCATAAAAGTGGTAACATTTTAGGTAGTATCAAAACACCTTGTTTGTTCAATGCCAATAGAAAGTTCAAAGTACAAAATTACTGCGTGTTTTATAGGTGTGCAGGAATGGCATATTCTCAAAAGTTCTAAGTAAATAACATTGAAAGGTTAAGAGTAATAAAAGATGGTAAATGTTCTCTCATTTAGTGGAAACTGCCCAACTCACTGGATTTCTTCCAGTCCTAAGTCTTTCTTGACTGCAGACATTTAAAAAAACAGCTGGGCCTTGCAGCTATGCAGTCAGCTCTTGCAGTCAGTTGTAATCCTCAATATATTTCAATAACAAGACCTTTCACTGTGCACTGGGAATCATCCCTCAAAAATGTTTACTTGATAAATTCTAGTTGAGAGACATGTTTATAGTCAATGATACAGTGCAACTGTATATTTATAAAGCTTTATTAATAATACAATTCCTACAAACTTCGTATTGATTATATCTCAATTCAAAGCTGTCAAATGCTTTAACATTAATAACTATTAAAATACCTGAGGTGTCTATTATCCACCTAGTTGTATAGATCAGAAACTTGAGATACAGGCAGGTTGAATGATTTTCCCATCTGTTCTCTGTGTGCTTTGGAGCATAACCTAAATATAGACATGTGTAAAAGTTCGACTAAAATGCTAGCTCCACAAAAAAGCAAAATAATTTTTGCTCTTTTATTCAACAGAGACATAATTTTATCCTCAATTCACAAGAAATTTCCTGACATTAAAAAAAAATCTGGTGACCTTCCCAATTACAACTCCACTGGGTAGAAGACAGATGCAACCCAACATACGGTAGTAAACAGGTTGATATAGTCTCAGATTTTCTATGGCAACATTAAAGTTCTGGGGTGAGTGGACATGGAACAGCTGCAGGATGGACTCAAAATACCTCTTTTCAGGACATGAAAAATTATGAAATATTGCATGACAGACAACAGTTCAGGGTGGCACACATCTAGACTGGAATTAATAATTTATAGAATGATCCTTTAGTTTGGTCTAGAATAAAAATGAACATGTCCATGTCATACTTGCACTGATTTTTCTCATTTGCAATAAAATGATGTTTAGTGCCTTTGAATTCAGAAGCCTCTCTTTCCTGTTTAACCTATTATCTAGAGTAATATAATCCTGTGGAGCACTTGGTAAGTCACTTTCCAACTATCAATCATCCCTAAATAGTGCTCTCTCATTTTAAATCAAAAGAATAGAACAGATTTCCCCATTTCTCCATCTCAGAGACAGCAGCAGTCAATAAAGCCATCCATTTGAAATACAAGATTTATAGCTGCCAGAATTTTTATACCATATACCCTGCATTTCTAAATACAATATTCATATTGGTAGAAAACACGCAGCAACTGCCTGTAGCAGCATCTAATGGGATTTTAACAGAAGCCTGAGCCTTATCCAGGTGCCTGCTAATTGACCTGCAGAGGAAGCATTTCATTGTGTGCAGCCAGGCAGTTCTGTTTAGATAAATCAATAGAGAAAAGAGAATTTGGGAGTTTTTAAGCAGAGGTCAGGGTTAATCTGTAAATGTGTTTTATCCCTTGAAGGATTTATATTAATCCAGTTTTGTCTCTGATACCACTGATTCAAAGCTTACATTATAACTGAAAATCTTCTCTCTGGTGCTTTTCTTTTTTATAAATACTCAACTACTTAAATGTGCGCCGCCCAACAGGACAGCAAGGAGAATCTCCTGGTAAATCTTTAAGTAGAACCCACATTCTTTTTAATAAGCAAACAGACTTACTGGAGAGCACAGGCCCCCTGACCAAGAAAAAAAAAAATCCTGATTTCATTTCTGTTCTGTGTTGGATTTTTTTTTTAGTTTGATTTTTTCCTTACTGAAACCTTGCCTAATATTCTTCTATGGCAAATTAATACCAGAAGTTGTTCTAACATAGGGACCTAGTCCAATAGCACAGTCTTTGACAGAATTCAGGCACATCTCAAAATCCAGGAGAATGAGAAAAAATCTGGCTGATGTCCAGGATACAGAATTTTGTGGCATAGAATAGAATTACTGTTTCAAGATGAACCCCAGTAGAAAGACCATGGTCCCTGCTCTGGCTGGGACCATGCACAAACTACAGCTCCTGAACCCACAGCTTCCTCTGCAGAACACGGGATGGTACTGGGGGCATTCAGAGCAGAAAGACTTGAAAGCTTTCAACAACAACAACCTACTATGTACAGCAGAGCAGCTTTTTGTCATCAGCCACATATCCATATTTTATTCCATTGTTTTAATGCAGTAAAAGATGGTACTCTGCCCCATTTCATAAATTCATCCATTTTATATAGCACAAAAAGCCCTTTGTATGATTTTGGATATATCCCTTATTCAAGGCACTGTAATAAAACAAGACTTCTGTTGCAAGATAAATAAAGTACCACTGCTCCTTCACTGTCCTGTCACCTCAGTTTCACATTATTTCAGTCAGTCTTGTCTTCTGCCCATAATTTGACATTAATGTCTTTCCTTATCATGACATTTATGGTTTCCATTATTTTCTGCAGCACTCTATTGATTTTGAGATCTATAGCTCCTACATGAATTGTCCTTCAGAGCTCTGTCATTACTCCTGCTTGTACAATAGGTACATGCCCAATGATTCAGGATCAAATACAGACAACCTAGCCATGTGAGGGCTAAAGTAATGCAGGTGCTCCTTTTCCCTCAGGGGAAATTCAGCTTCCTTAAAATTGTAATAATTTTAACATTTTAATGAATAAATATACTGACCACCACTATATTGGTATTTTTTCTCTCACTCCTAAATTCCTGAGGCCTTAAAATGGCCCCACAAACAAATTTTTAAAAAAATGTTAAAAACATGAAACTATAAAGCCTCCATATAGGAGTAACCAGAGCAAGAATTGACAACTAAATGGTTACATCTAAAATGAGACTATGCCAACCCAAGGCTAGGCAGATTTTGTTGCTGTCCAGATGAACAAACAGAACTTTGTTAAAGCCATGATGGGATTGTGTTTTCTCCTCTCCAGCATCTCTACTATGGTATTCCTGTCTTATGCCTGAATTTGGCATCTCTTTGTTGGTGAGCATGAGTACAACAATAGAGTTCCACGCAGAGCATTTCAGTTTAGGCTCCACTGATACCTGATTCCACATATGCACAAAAGAAGCCAGTTTTCAGAGAACACTCTTCTGAAATATTTCAGTTAGATCAAAAGCTCAGAAAATCATAAAAGCATTCTGTCTTCCCTTGGTATTGAAAAGTATTCTATATTCCCTTGGCTAAACTAAAAACTTACATATCCAGGCATGATTGTCAAGACTGAACTGGGTGACTGGGTGCTCCACAGCAGATCTTTGTACTAGCAGGGTTCCAAACACCCTGTGGTATGACAATCTCCAAAACCAGGAGGAATTTGCAGAATTACAGAGCAAGTCCTGATATCCTAGCATATGGGGTAAAGACTCTTCTGAAGCTTCAGTTTACGTTCCTTTTGTGTACTTTCCAGGTACATCTGTTTCATTTTAGACTCACCACACAAGATGGAGTCTTTTGAAAACAAAAGCCTTCAGTAAGTCCTGAACTCCACTGCGTGGTTTCTTTAAAAATAAGCCTGACATTTGCCCAAGCAAATTATTTTAGTGTCATGATCTCAGTTAACCTTCTCAGAATATGGTGCTTCAAGAACATTTTGATAACACTTATTATAAGCCTTAATCCCATAAACTTTTTGCCATCCCATTTGCTCTTGTTTATCACTGTATAAAAGCATCACCCACCAGCAAAAGGGGGTTATTTGCACATGCAGACAGGAAAGATGTCCATTGCCAAGGGCAGAAAATCCTTCCCCAGCCTTCCTCTTCTTTGTGCCTTCAGAGAAGAGCCATGCATTTAAAATGCTATCATAAATGAGACAGAGGAAAAATTTTGCCTTCTAAATTAACCTAAATGATGATATCTGTGGCTAATAATTAAAGCAGCTCCACTTATGTGAACACACTGCAGGACTTCTGAGCCTGTTTGTTCCAAGAATATACCATGAAATTACATGCATTCTCCCCTTTATTTCAGAAACAGTTCATCAAATTACAATTTCAGGTCCAAACCTGGGCTTTGTTTCTTTAGAAAAATATGGGTTTTCCTAAGAGAGCACAGCACAGAGAAGTAGCCCTCCCCAGGCACATTTCCTGCGTCTGCCTGGGAGTGCTCACCGAGAGAAAGGGAATTCTGTCATCATGTTACTGTGCTAATAGAGTGCCTGCTAGCAAGCACCAGTAGGCTCTCCAGAAATATGACACAGCGAGATAAAGCTTATACAAACTGAGAGACATAAAAATAACCTACTTGTGTTAATCCTGTAAAACTATGAGTATCTGACAAGGGGAGGCAGCACTACAGAGTGCTGCGGTCTGTGATTGTCCACTGCAGGCTTTCACTCTGAAAAGACAGGATATAAATGCAGGTGTGTCCTCTGCTAGCAAGACCTCACTTCCATGCTCAGGGTAAGGCTTCTTTGTATCTCAATTAGCACCCCTACTAACTAGGCTGGTTAAGACCCACTTTCAACACACGGAAAATAACACCACATCCATTATGTTAGCGATCAAAGCTGTACAAGTTTGTAGATTGTTTCAAAGATCAAAGACAGTCTGTCAGACTTCATTACCGGAAGAAAAAAGGGACTCTGACTTCAAAAGGCATTGTGTTGTCCTTTGTTTCCTCCTCAAAAATAATTTTGAAAATGGTGAGCCACCTCAGAGCAATCTAAATTAACAAGGTTTTTGACTGTACCTTCTAGCTCTGGCTGTAGTTTGATCTTCTCATTCTTTTTCTTTTTCCTTTATGTCTACATTAAGTAAATGCTGATTGTTTGCCCCACTGGCTTAATACTGGCACACATTAAGGAATAAAAATTGAAGCACTTCATCAATCTGCAAGATACCTAAAATTGCTCCCACTGCCTCCCCCGACTGCTTTCTCTTGTCTGCAAAAGGCTATTTGAAAATGTCTTTAATTAGTTTTTCTATTTCCCTGACTGAAGTGATACCTTCAGTCAGATTCACATAACTAATTATACTAATAGTGAATAAAAATAGCATCAAGATTAGAGGACTGATGCTGTTAGAGCTGTAAGTCTTATGGATAGCTTTTTAAAGGCGAGTTTTGAAAGCACTCACATTTTCCTGACTGTTTTAAATACTTTTAAACTATTCATAAGGGAATTTTTAGAATTTTCATAATTACCCACAAGGCAAAAAACTCATCCATCCATACAAAGATCCAAACCTGAATGCATTTGTTCATATGTCAATGGTAACACTAGTACAACACTATAAAGCTTTACTTGTACCCAGGGCTAATTTACACTATCATTGAGGTCTCCACTGACAGTTCCCATAGCCTCCATCATAAACAAGCTAACAGATCTAAGTCAACAGCACTGAAAAGTTTAATCATTCTAGTGCAGGACTAACGTGAAGTGTGGATCCTAATTTAATTCACTTTCTCTGCAACTAAGAGTCATCCAGATACCACTGAGGAAGCATGCCCTTTTTTGGCCTGTGGGATCTAGTTTTACATTTCAGAAATCGTGAAATGGGTGACATGAACGGGTTTTTCCCCTATCTGTAAGTACTTAGCTAAAATATTTAATGGACAAGGTGCTGATTTACCACTTCTTGGCTCTTATCCCATAGGTGATGATCACTCATCCATGTGAAGTTACCCTATAGATACCTGGTAACATCCTCTTCTTAACATGTTATTCCTATTCCTGTTACTCTGTGGATTATTATCACTGCCAAAAAATTCCCAAAATTTACTTCAAGGTGACTCCACAGGCATAGTCAATATTAATGATGTCAAAACCATGGTGGAAAAAGACCTTCTATACATTTGTACTAATAAATGTAAATGCCTGTGGAAACACTAAGATAAAAACAATGCCCTACACAGAGTGTGCTGGATAGGCACTGCAGGAATGGAGTCCTCAACCAGAAAAGCCACTGTCTGAAATGGTCTTTATATGTTATAAAGTGGTACATAAAACCAAAGCAATAGGTCCACAATTGCTCAGAGGAGATAAGGAAAATTGGAAAAGCATTCAACCAAGCTGTTCTTTTCTCTTTCTGTTTCCTTCATTTTTTTTCTTTAACCTAGCTAGCATTTAAGATTTCTCATTTTGAACAGGCATAAAAACATCATTGGTGTGAGGTCTCTCTCAAGTCACCAGAGCACATTTCTGAATTATATGATTGCATAATATTTTAGACTATATAGATCAACTAAATCTAGTTCCTGACCACTCCATATTATACTTCTTCATGGTTTTTCACATGATAATCCCTGAAGCATCACCTAAAATTTGAGAGGCATAAAGTAGTAAGGTAATGACAAACAGCCAAAATGTGAAACTGCAAACAATGTCTGAACAGAGATATTTGGTCTTTGACCATTTTTTGCCTAACTTAATATCCCCATCTTTCTTCTTTCTGAAGCATTCACATGAAGCTAGACCCATACTTTTTTCTATATATACGTATATAAAAAGCATATATGCACATATATACGCACATAAGAATATATATATATATATATATATATATATATATATATATATATATATATATATATATATATAGACACGCCACCACATTCACTGAAAATATATATTTATACAGATATAAAAATTAAGACTGTTTTCTTCAGGGTTTTCTTTAAGGTCGTCTTGCTTAGAATGTGTCTGCTCTGGGCAGGATGGCTGGATGCGTTCCAAAATTCACTTTTACTATTACACTATTAATATTTTTACTACTGCAGGTGACATTTTTTTAAAGGACATTTCTGGAATAATAATAATAGTGAGTTGCAGACGTGAGAAGTGTGGCGTCCCCAGCAGGCATGGCAGAGTGAGGAGGCAGTCTGCATGGCAGTCTCCAGGCTTCCCTCATAACATGCCCATAGCAAACCATGTCAAGCAGGTAACCTCTTTAAGAGTCAGGACAAAATGCACCTGGAAGTCTTCTAGCTGGGATTTCTTGGCTTTACTATATTCATAAAGACAAGACATAATTTTAAATTCTTCACAGCTGTCTTGAGTCCAAACAGTAAACTTTTTCCACTTCAAATCACTTTTAGATTTGCTTCCTCACAAAATTCATGGACAGAATAAAAAAAGAACAGAACAGCAATGAGTGAGGGATTCAATTTCTTCTTTGCATGTACACACACACACACCACACACACACACACATATCTGTCTTAAGAGGTCTGTGTTCTGGCCTCAGGTAAAGGAAAGCAAATCCAGTATTTAATAATCAACTTCTTCATGTCCACACTGAATTTTATTGTTAAACCTTGAAACAATGTTGAAGATTTATCTTTCTAATGGGCAGCATCCAAAAGTCAGGCAGTCTGCAAAAATTTTCCTACCCCATCTTGCATAAAGAAAGGGCACCTTCTCGTACAAGGATGATATGAGGCTGCTCTGCAGCAGTTCATGGCTCAGAAAGTCACTTTGAATCTTGGAAGTGACCTTGACAGCAAAACTTTCAAGGTAAGAGCATGTTGTTCTGGTTTGTGAGACATAGGAACTAATGGATGCTTTTTTATATATTTTTATTAAGCAAAGTGGAAATTCTTTTTCTTGTCCTGTTTATTTCTGCCTCCCTTAGCATATAATACTGGTTTGCTCACAGAAAAGGATGAGTGCAATCAACCAAATGACCTAGGTAACTTTAATGATTTTGCTGCATAGCTTGGGCCAATGACTGGCTATGTAATTAGTGAAAACAGCTCAGCAAGTGCTTAAGATCCATGAATTAGAGAGCACAACTTAGATATTTATTTCTCTGTAAGAATATGTTTCAGCTCTTTTGAAAAAGTTGCACATAAACCTAGTCTTATGAAACATTCTAAAATAGGATGTTTTCTTGATTTAAGATCTGCTTTTGTCTTTCATGACTATAGAAGCAACAAAGAGTTAAAGCTGAACAAAGACCAAGTTTGGACAGCAGTATTCATAAAAACCATCTGCACAAAGGAAGTGTTGTTTTTGCTCCTGCTTGCCCTATCCTTTTCTTCATTTTATTTCTTCCCACTCACTTCCCCAGCTAGCTGGCCTGACTGGTAAAAAAACTGACTTCATATATTGTCATCTTTAAGTTTTACAAGAGTTCTTTATGTAAACAATGTTTAATTCCCAAATACTTGCAATGTTCTTGAGGGCCACAGGTAGTTTGTATTCATCAGTGCAGAGCAATGAGCAGAATCCTAAGCTAATGGCCACTTTGCTCATTACACACAAGCTGGCTGAATATAACAGCCTCGTGGGAACAAATGCTGTTTGCTGCCTGTTAGATAATGCATTAAAACATGATTCTAGTTAGTAAAGGGCATTCAGACGCCGCACAAGGGACACTGCACACCTGCACCTGTGAAATGATCTCCTAAAAATAAGTATTCACATGTTTCCTTAAACATGAAACTGCTTCAGGAAGAATATTGGTAATGGTGAAGGCAAAGAAGGAATTAAGGATTTATAAAGAAATTTTCTCAAGGTCTACAACACAGTTCCAGAGCCAGGGCAGAAGCAATTCTGTGATTCACCCAGGGATCACAGTACCATTTTTGGTGCACTTGGCTTTATGCCATACAGCCAAAAGTTGTCTCCCTTTACTTTCCATTTGTGCAGAACAATCTGGGTGACAGCTTTCTCTGAGAGAGAAACTCCTTGTAGTCTCTGGGCACAGGAGAAGAAAGCTATTTTTCTCCAAAAATGTCTTAAAAACACCAGATGTTTGAATAGGAAATGCCATAAACAAGGACTTTGTCTACTTGGAAAGGCAACTGGGAGCAGCTCATCAACCAGATGTGTTCTGGGTGTTCAGAGGTACCACTTGCCATAAAATGTCTTTTTTTTTCCTTTTTAGAAAAATATTTCAAGCAAGTACCTAATGAGTCTTACTAGAAGAGTGGCTTTTCATGACAGTAAGTACGGTCCTGTCATGCAACACACGTGACCTTTTTTGACAATTAAAAATAATGAACCTTGGATTGAAAAATATGTTGAAAATAGTTTTAGAGATGAGCCAGTTGGCAGAACACAACCATCAGAAAATATCTCAAAAAATATTCCACCTACCCACACAGTCTCCCTGTGAGACTGTTCTGGGAAAGATGCTGCACACTGCTCCACAGCTATTTGTGCTTGGTGATAAAAGTAGAATAGTGGGGCTCTACAGACCCTGTGGAAAGGTTAGTAGAGGGGGAAAATAACAAAAGCCAACATGAGTTGGTTGTTTGTTGGCAAAGTTTGTTGGTTGTTATAACTCATGGCTTGTACAAAGCTAGGCAGGAAGAACAGGGTGATCTCAGAATAATTCTATGTGCTTTAATTTTAATGAAGTCCAGCAGTTTATTTCACCAATCTAATGTAGCTCATTAACACAAATACATGTCTGCACAGATAAATTTACTATAAAATAAGATATAGTAATTTTGCTGATCATTTATTTACAGGAAAAATGCATCTATTGTAGGTATCAATTGATTTTTGTTTTCTTCTGCTTGCTGGGGCACTGCCTTGAACCCAAAGAAATTAATGGGAGCATACTGACCAGGCTATCTGGGAGATCCGAGAGGCAAAAAGAGCTGTCATTCAGGGTGCAAGGACAAGAAAAGGCACCAAAAATAAGGGCCAAACTGGAAGAGTACAGCTCCCACAAAAACCTTGTTGCAGGTTCACAGTGGCCACTGTTACATAACCGATAGCCAGATTTTGCCCTAGAGCTGAAATGCTGCAGAAGTGCCTGGGCTGGAGCAGGTGGTTGGGTTTTCAGTGTAAGGAGTAGCCTTCCTGCAGATGAAGTTACTACTGAGCTCAGCAGACACTCCAGGCACACCTTCCTTCACACATCAGGGCAGTACTGTAGAACTTCAGATAACATTGTGATAACAGTTTTCAGACATGGTAATAGTTTCCAAATTTTATTTTAAGTAATGAAATAGCAATCCTTTTTTTTTTTCAATATTAACCTTTTTTCTATATTATGATCAATAATAAAATCAATATATGAGGTTCTGAAGAAAAAAAAATGCAGATAAGTACTAAAAATTTCTGTAGTTTTCTCAACATTATTAGCAAAATAGTTCACAGGATTCTCATTCATTAAGGTAACCCAGGACTTCTCATTGTAGGGCTCTCCCTGTTGTTTAACACATTGTCTGTATATGCTTAGGATGAAGTTTCCTCTGTAATTTCTAATATTTAATTTCAGCTACAGAATAACTAGTCGTACTTTCTGAGTAGAGAATAATAGTAAAATACTAATTGCTTTTTTCCATGCTGAAACAAAATAAATTTTGGAAAAAAAATCCTATCTATTAGTGTGCTCAAAGACTGATGTGAGTGTGCTGCAAAAAGAGCTCAATTCAAGTTCCCCAGGCAACCACCACTTTGGCATTTTCTAACCAAATACCACTATGAGACAGCAAAGTATAAAACACATACTCAACATTTAGCATAGGGTATTTCTGCTCAGTTTTCTTGAAGCAGAGGTGTATTTATAAGTGATTGGAGGCTTGGGGGCTTGGTTAACTCACTGCTGGAGGCCTATATGTGGATTTGAAGTCTTAATAGACAGCTAGTGCACAGTAAATCCACATGCAAAGGCCAATTTGAAATTCACAGTTTCACTTCAGCCTGGGAAGGCAGTACCTACAGTGCCTTGGGCAGGCTGTAGCAACAGCTTCAGCAGGCATAAGGGCAATTTTGGTGGGCTTTTTTCTTATGGGCATTTTGTCCCACAGCAGCGTGGGTAAGAGATGGAAGAAAATCCACTGCCATTTTCTGTTCATTACCTCTAAGGATAAACAAAATAGCAGAACACCTCACACAATGGCAAGCCATGGAAATTAGCCTAAAGTTTATGCATAATATTGAGAAAGAAGCGAGTCTTGGTGAGATGAGGAGAAAAGACTCTGATGTGTGTTAGCAACTTTGACTTGATCTCAGAAAATGTGACATGAGAAAAATGTGGGTCTTTGCACTTGAGGGGTGTGAACAAATTCTCAGTCCTGTGTCACTGGCAAGATTTGATTGAAGGCAATTCAGAGCAGCAGAGAGATAAGGCTAGAGGAACCTTTATCCTGAATCTCTAGGTGAGCCAGACTCTGGAGGCTGATCCCCACGACAGTGTGCTGTTTGTCTTACTGCTTGAGTGAAATGGCTTCTATTTACTGAGCAGAGGCCCTACTCAATCACATCATCATGTGGTCAAGCAAATTGCTCACATGACAGGGGAAACTAGCATCCTAATTTTTAATTTTCCCACACAGAGAAAGAGGGATCAGGTCCTGGGAACTTGCTTCATAAATTGGAGGCAACATGGAAGGAACTGGCCATGGAGTGGCACCACCATTTGGCAGCGCAGGTGCTGTTTATAGCAGGGAGGCTCTGGTAGTTCCTCGGCATGCTCCTCATACTGCACGTCTGTGCATGTGCACTGGGCTGCCTTTGCAAATGGAGCGAGATGCTAAATCTGTCATTGTCTGTCTCTGAGTTTACTCCAAATGCTGTCTGCTGGCAAATGCTGACACACAATGCCTGAATGGGGGCTCTGTGGAGTGTGCACTTGCATTGCCCAGTCCACCCATCTCATGTTTCTGGTCTGATGAGATTTGGAACAGTCTTTCAGGAGCTATAGGTGTTAGATGAGATGAGAAGTCTCATCTAGCACAGCTGGGAAATCTCCATTTTAGGATCCCTATAAGAATTATCAATCAACAACTGCTCAGATTATAACGAAGGCAGTTTGTTCATGCTACTTCACACAAAAATATACATATTTCCTAATGCCTCCAGGGGTCTCCTAGAAATTATAAAAATAGGATAAAACCTTTCACAATAGGCTCATTGTGACTGATGTGCTACTAAAGTGTAGCAGATTGAAACTGCATGGCATGTTGTGCCATAATGTCTGTATCTGGATTATTCCCTCTTTCAGCAGCTATCAAATATGGTTTTATCTTCTTTTTTTTAAAGTAGTTTTTGCTGAGTGAAAGTAATACAGTCCCTCTGAAGCTTCTGAGGCTTATAAAAAAAGGTACTTTATTTTTTCATTTGTCTGCACACACTTGGGGTTCCTACAGTTTGTGCTCAATCAGTAAAACTGAATGGAAATAAAAATGAAAAATGAAAGATGTAAAGCTACGGATTTATTTTTATCCTGAGAACCTTCAGGAAGGAAGATTTTTCAGCCTCTAATCTTAATGATACAGCAGTTAGAAGGAGTGATTTTCTCTGTGAGCTTTACACATTAATTAAGCTGTATTGTAGATTTTTAGTTGAACTAGTCCTTGTTAATACCACCTCTGTGAATCTCCCCTTCAAAAAAAAAAATTCTAGTTGCAAAACAATGCTTGATTTAAACAAGGCAATTAAAAGAGTCAGCAGTCTATATGAGAGTAGCTGATTTTATAGTCTATTAAGAGCAAAATCTTTTACAGCAAAGTCCTGATCTATCTGTTTATAAAATAAGTGTTTTGAAAGAAGAGATTACTTTTAGATGATTTTGTGTGGGCATCCTTAATGCTCAAATGCAGCCACAGATGCTTTACATAACAGGTACAAATTTACAACAAAACACAGATTAACATATGTGCATTTATTGTGCAGATCTTTTTAGGCTGTCACATAGTTTTCAAACAGTATTCAGCACATCTCTCAAATATCCCAGTACTGTGAGGTGACTGGTGCTGCATTTCTCCTTTTACTGAAATAACAAGGTCAAAATGTTCCATTTTGTGTGAATGCTCAATATAAGACAACTGAAACCTTATTTCAGAAAGTACTTAGTGTTCTATAGAGCCTCATGTTGAAAGCAGAGTTCAAGGATCTTCCTGCAATTTAAAGGTCTCTGTCAAGCACAGGGAGCAGGTGCCAATCATCTGTGAAAAATGTAATCTAGGTCCCCATGGCAAAGGCTGAAATAGCCACATCTCTATTGCAGCGCTACCTGGGAGAGGATTCTTTCCCTCCCTCAGCCAACCTCACTGCACAGCCTGTCTGGGCTCTGCAGCAAGGGACGTACAGCTTCTGCACAAAACAAATCTTTTAGCTACATACTCTCTGTACATTGGCTCATCTTAATTAAAGCAGCCATTTGAAGTCCTCCCTGCCGCTTATAAATTTTCAGCTTTTCAACTCCTGATGTGCTCTGGAAAAGGGTGAAGCCTAAACATTCTTTGTGTCACTTGCCACTGTGGACTTCTCTGCATCATGGCAGTCTGATGACACACCAAAAGGAAGCATCACTTTAACAGACACACATCAGTAACTGCAGCAATGGCTGGTGTTGCCTATGACTCCTCTAATTCTTCTACAAGCAGCTTCGCCCCTTCTCATGCCATT
The DNA here is from genome assembly GCF_051311805.1 of Agelaius phoeniceus. Lineage (NCBI taxonomy): Eukaryota > Metazoa > Chordata > Aves > Passeriformes > Icteridae > Agelaius > Agelaius phoeniceus. Next base: position 30,884,030 of record NC_135303.1, on the reverse strand, counting down.
GCACAACCTGGCTCCACAGTGCATTTGATCACCTCTCTACCCTGGAGCCTTTGAAAGAAATAGGAAATGCATTTCTATTTCACCCATTTTCCTGACCTTTTCATACTTACTACCATGTATTAACAGTAACAGGAGATCAATCTTAAACCAATTTTTTTTCAAAGTTCTTTGAGTGTTTGGGTTGAACTAGAAGCAATGATATGAGGAATCAGCCCACACCTCCTTAGCACAAATTCTATTCAATCAAAAAGAGGAATTTAAAAATATTCATATAGACATTACAAGAAAGATGAGAAAAAGAAAGGAAGTGTTTTATTGCTGCCATATCCTGCACACAGCTTTCCATTTGTAACTCCCTAAACCAGAAGTTACAGCCTGAATGCAGAGCTCTGCTTTGCACTACTGCAGAAAAACAGGGCCTCTGAAAAAAGTACCCAAAATGTCAGCAATCCACGGGCCACTTTGGTAAGCCACAGCTCCACAATACCCAAAGCCATTACTATGATTGCAACCAGCTGTTGGCTTGATACTGCTTCAAAAACACATTCAATATTCCTACAGGATTTTCTTCTTCAAGGGACATCTAACGTACATGTTACCATTTTACTTATGTTGTCCTCATTGGTGTGGCATGGTCACTGCATGACACTGCAGTCATGCTAGAATAGGAATGCTCATTTTTATGGGGACTTGTAGCATGGGCTTTTAATTTGGGCCCACAGTTTTCTTTTTATCCTATAGCAGTGATGGGAGTTCTGTTCTCTCATGCTCTTCAGAGACAGGTGCTTCATTATATACATGCCTGAAGCTGTGTTTACTATTGGGAAATATGCTTCCTCCATGAAAAATCCTGTTGGGACCAGAACTAAGACAAATCAATCATTCCACAGATTGGAAATGGATGTTGGAAGCAGAGCTGTGTAAAATTATGAATTCCAAGACTGAGCAGATAAATCCAGCCTCTGATTTATTTAGCAAGTCTTTGCATCTCTGAGTCTGCACCACAGTTTGGGTTCAAGCCTCCATAAGGCTAATAGACCAATATCTCCATACATATCTAAAGCACCTCAAAGTGGTTTCCTCTCATGAAATTTTTTCTCTGAGAGCATACAATTTTTTTTGTTTGAATTTAAACAAGTTTCCAACTGCATTCCAGGCAATTAGCTGCTTATTAGTGAAAGCATTGCCTTGTCAGTTCCGTGGCAAGTAATGTGTTACACAGTGACACAGACAACAGACATGTGATCAGTAGTACTCACTCAATAGCTGTGGAGTAACAGTCCCCAGAATAAAAATGGGGTCAGTTCATGACAGTGATGCAAAAGAAATGCATGGAAAACACCCTACATTTGAAAGCCTGTGGCACAAACCAGTTACCAAAGAGTAAGAAATCTGCTCTCTGAGCACAGTGGTGTTCAGAGGTTGTTCATGCTTCTTGTTCTTGGTGAATCTGTGATTAAATAAATAGGGATTCCATTCTCTTTAGAAAGAGAATGATAGATGCCTTCTTTCCTGCTAGCACCTTAGTCACAATGAATCAGCTCTTCATCTACATAATTTCAAACCTTCCTCAAGATTTACAGTAATTCAATAAAAAGATAAAAGTAGAAATTATCAAGACACTAACCACTGTGAAGCCCTGCTCACTTTACCTAGGTCATTTGCTTTCCAGCTGTCCAAATCCCATTGCTCTTTTTTGGTTTCCACCATTTCAATCAGGCAAGTACATTTAGACACCCTGAAGGGTAACTACCGTACTAAATATTGACATCCTGAACACCATTAATATAGTACCTCTTGACAACAATGCCACTCAACACACTTGCTAAATTGCTCTGAACATGCCAAGTGAGCAAACAAAAAAAAACCTCAACTCCAAAAAAGTCTGTACTTAAACTGGTACTGTGCCCTCCCCATTATTTCCTCTGCATTTTTAACATACGCCTTCTAGAGCTTAAAAAAATAATTACTTTCATTCTTGAAGTGATTTGGAAAAGGTATTTGCGAAACAGTAGGATTGCAAGAAGACAGATTATTGTTAACAGTGAAGAAATTTACATTAACTGATTAGCTCTGTTTATGTCTGCTGAACACGTAAGATTCTATTATTGACCCTCTGAACCTTGAATTTCTGATGACTTAAAATTTACAGAAGCATTTCATTTTCTTGCCTACCATTAGTAATATTGAATAAGTTGTAGTTAGCATAGTCATAAATGAGATAACTCAGGAAAATTACAACTGCTTTTTCTTACATTTCAAGATAACAAATAAAAAAAATGTGAATTCTTGTTTAGCATTTGATCATTTTAGTCAAAGTAGGAGAGCACTTTTCTTTACTACTTTTTTGATAGGAAATGGGAAGGTAATTTTGAAATCTCTGCTTTTACTGAAACCAATGTGCAGCATCTTCATTATTTAGTCACTGCTGATTAAGTTAACTCTGGGTAAAGTATGAGTCATTCACCACTGTACAATTTTTTGTGCTCTTGTGTTACATGAAGCAGAATAGAAAGAAGAAATTGTCCAAAATATTTTAGCACTTTTTATTTGCAATACCTTAAACTACAGCCAGGCACAAGGAATAGACAGCAATGTTCAGAGATTAATACATAGATTTTACACCTTGGTCCTCAGGCTGGCTTTTAGCCTGTTTGCTCCTGACTCCACACAAGATTTGAAACAATACTAAGTAATAATGAAAGAGGATTACATTTTGTGAGAACCTCAAGTAAGTACCACACCCAATTCTCCTAATTTTTGAGGTATTGGTGCATTGTCCTCTGTTATTTTTGTAGGAGCAGAGAAGTTAACAGCATGAGGTACTCTTTCTGTTTTGGATATCAATGCAGATAAAGATTGTTTCAACATACAGCTCACTCCCTTTGAATGAAAGACTATTAAATTTTACCTAGCTGACCTTGTAAGATGTCTAAAATCAGGGATGTTAAAGTCTAAACAGTGTCCAGCTAAAGCATATTTTCTAAATAGTCTTTCAGTCTAGAGCCAAGAACAGCAGGATGGGGAGGATTAGAAAAGAAACACCACTTCCTTTGACAGCTTCTCCAAGTGATTCATCCCCCGCCCTCAAAGAAGACACAAATTCCCCTTCCTACTTGAATCTGTCTGACTTTTGGTTCCAGACATTTGCTCTTCCTTCTGGTCTGTCTCATGAGGGTTAAGCACTCTGCCTTTGCTTCTCGGGAAGCTGCTTTTCTCTCTCACTATGTTGCTTTCTTTGATGACCTAGATGTATTGAGGTAAAGGCTCTCACATTAATGCACTCTACATTCCACATTTCGATGGAATTTTGTTCTATTGTTCCTTATTCCTTAATTACTTTTTCAGAACTGGACTGCAGAACTGTGTAAAATACACAGTGTTCCATAACCAGACATACACTTCCCATTTTCTCCCACTCAAGATTACTCATTTCAAAAAAGCATGTACAGATGTTTTAGGGATGGAATTACTCACTGATGGTTTCTTCTGAGTTCATGTCATCTGTAATATCCAGATTTTTTTCAAAACAACTTCAGTTTCATTCTTTATTCCTTTTTTCCCTTTGGAATACAGAAATTATCTTATGTAAATCAAATATGCTGAAATAATACAAAACAGGGTCATTAAATCAAATTTTCACTCTTCTTGCAGTCTCTATCATCTTACAGTTGACAATTTTTTTATTTTTTAGGTAATAAATTCTACCTAACACTAACACTTAAACTGTCTCTGGTGCACAATCCAACAAATCTACTAGAAATACCACAACTGAAGGGGATTTTATGAGATATCCACTATCTGACTTTAAATTTATTTAACACACACTTTATGTACTGATATTATTTTAGTGGCATTTTAAAAATGGAATCTCATTGAAGGAATGCCATTGAGATAGTTTTTATGAGGTTACCTTAAGCAACCAAAGTTATAATCTGCTGGAACAAGACCTGTTTTCCATAGAAAAAATGTGAAACTCACTGCTTTACAGTTTTGTTTAACCAAATCCAGTATCAGGGCCTCCTATTACAGCAGCTAAGGCTAAGCACGGTTTAACAAGTTTCCCATGCAATGCTTGTCTACTTCAAATACCTCTCAGAAGTGTTATAATCTTTCACATTTATTAGATATTAATGTTAGTAAGAAAGACATCTTAACCACTGGTATTGGACTGTAGCAAATCATCCAGGCTTTCTGTCTGAAGTGTTTATCTTTAAACATTGTTAATTAATATCCTCCTTAGTGGATGAGAAGGCAGTATGTCATCCTCATGTGATAGTGGCATATCAGCTAATTTATTTTCAGATACAGAAGCGAAATGGTTGTGAATACTTGTCTTTTCCCTGCATCATCTTTTTAGCACCCCCATATATAAATGGACTTTGTCATCCTTTGTCTGTTATATACAGGAAATTTGAAATATTTTTCTGCTTTTGTCCTTTTTAAAACAATTATTCTCGACTCCCACAAGAGTGTTCTATAGAACCCTAATTTTTAAGGTTTTATAGTCATTCATATTTCCCCTCTTAGTTAATGCTTTGATTGTTTTAGCTGAAAAATTTATTTCTCCACTGAAACAGAAAACCTCCATTAAAGCTGAGCTCTTCCTCAAAGACACACACTATTGCAGTTTTTTCTCTTCCTCATAAAATATAAGATCAAAATTTTATTCACATTTTTCCATCTGAATTTTATTTATACTTGTACTTATCTTTCATAAATAAGGCTTTTTATAATCTAAAGTAAATATTTGCTTGCTGTCTTCCCTTTTCCTTACAACAAAAGCAAACAGATAATAATGATTGATTTACAAACTACCAGCAAAATTACAGTCCAGTCATAATATTAACTTTATCCATCAATTTAGGGCTCCAAATGTGACAAACATATTCATGTTTTATCATTAGGGAAAGAAAAACATAATCCGTAATCGTTATGGACTTCAATGACTTTATACAATGACTGTTTGTATTTCTCCTCCAAACCAAAATTTCACATTAACAAAAAAGTCTCATTTTTAAATATTCTAAACAGTGCTCCAACAGTAATTTTTCTTTTTTTTTTTCATTAAAATATCATTAAACATATCCAGAATTCCAAAATTTAGACTACAATATTTAATCATAATTATTACAGCTCTACCTTATATTTTTATTGGTGTAGTGTTACATGTAATCAAGAAAAGGGGTTTTATCACAACACCACATTCCCCTAAGTGCATCAATAAACTACTCCAAATGTCCCAGGAAGAATTTAGCCAACCAACTTGACTGACTTGTAATGTCTCAGTATTCACAAATAGTTCCAAACAGGTATTAGGAAAAAGTTTCTCAGCAGTTGGATTTACAACTTCTCTTGCCTGTTGTTATGGTATTTTTATTTCTATTTTTTTATATACATATTTTTCATTAGTTGCACTAAGTCAAAATTGAACAGAAATTTATGGACAATATTTTTTAAACTAATTTTTAAACTAATTTTTTCCATTTAAATTGGTTTGCCTCTTAGTCTACATCAGACTTTCTGCTCTAGCAGTCTTTCTTCTGAACTACATTAAGGCTTTTTCATATAGTCTCCAGATTAATCTACATCACTCTAAAATGCATACCCTAATCCCAAATCTTGAAGAATACTTGTCAGAATGAATGTCTGGACTCCTTAGTGTTTCCTATCCTCTCTCTTTCTCAGAAAACAAGGCTGTCTACTTTTTCTTTTTCTGTCCTTTGCAATTTCAAGGCTATCTAAAGACAACAGTGTGCAACTATCATGTAATTTGCTCCTATTTAAATAATCAATTTGATAAAATTTGCTGTACAGTCCATAACCTGGCCTAATTGTGTAAGCATAACTTAAGACTTTCACTGAAGAGAAATTCATATTCCTACTGCATAAAAGTCCTTTTCTGAATTCTCAGTATTTTTAGTAACGAGTCATTAGGCATTTCAATATTAATAAGTTTGTTGTTTCATCAGGTGTTTACTTTACTCAGAGGTTAAATCATGGTGCATTTACAAGAAAAAATATTCTTAGCCAAGCTGAGCAAATTCTGGTTGTCATTTTTATCACCAGAAATCTCTAGCCTATTAATTTAGTCTTAACTATTTACTGTCACTTTAGTACAATTTTATTATTTTTTCAAGTTACCCATGGCAATATCTCTTTAACCTTTTTTCCCTTGAATACTCATAGCACAAGAATTTGCATTTCCAAAATAAACATTGTCTCCTACAGCTTTTGGCACAACTTGCTTTTTGCAAACCAGAGCTTTCTGGTTGTCTTTCTATGTTCTGTCTGTGTTTCAGAACAAAGAACAATACAAAAACTTTAGGACACCCACCAGGAGCATATTAAGAGACATCTGCAGGATCAGAGCAGGATAAGAGTGTTCAAAGGAAGCTTTCTTCCCAGTGACAAACATCAATCAGAAAGCATATTTTTAACAGGAAAGGCATCAGTTAAACAGGTTTTCTTCAAGTAAAAAATTAGTGGGGAAATAATTTTGAGACAAATTACAATAACAGGTTACACTCTGTATGGATGATAGTATAAAGAAATAGTCCCAACAAACACTTGCAGTTTAGTAGATCATAAAAACTACTGTGAACACTCACAAGAAATAAAAGTTATAAGTCTGCCTTGTTTTCCAGGGGACTTTCCCTGGTGTCCAGAGCGCGGCACCCTTCATCCAGGCAAACAGCAAAGTTGAAGCAGTGGTATCCCTGACATCAGTGAAGTTCTGGTAGATAAAAACATGAGAGATGATTTATCTTGAAAATATCCTTATTGAGAGCAGTGAATGATCCTCCTGAAGTCATTCTCAGTTTCCCAAGAGCTTCATTAGACTAACATTTATCAAAGTACCATCTGAAATATTACTATCTCTGAAACTTATTATAAAGGGGCAAAAACCCAAACATGGAAAAAGATACATGGTGGTCCTAATATTTTAAGATTTTTCAGTTTGTCTAAAGCATCTGGATACCACACATCTGTAGTTATCTCTCTAGTGGATGCCTCAACCAAACATTTTCTAGATAGAGAAGACAGTAAACATATTTCCACCTTTCAGGCTGAATTTTCATTGCTTTCAAATTACTCATTTCTTAGTCAATCTGTTTATCTTTCACCCCAAAAGAAAGAGTCAAACCTGCACATTCATATCAGTGGCCTTTAAGAGGTGCCCCTGCAGGAAAACAAATCCTGAGTACTAGTCCTTCTTTGCCTGGGATCTTCCACACGTGTGCAAAGTGGATGTGAAGTACTGTCATGCTTAACCAGACAGTGTCCCCACAGGCAAAAGCAGAGAAAACTTGCAGCATTTGAAAAAAGGGAGACTAAGTACTACTGAAACTCTGCAATGGAAAGCAATATTCCTCCCCTCTGGCAAATCTCCACCATTGGGACCGTCCTGATGTTACTGCTGATCAGACACCCATTCCAACAAATTTAGCCTACCAGCAGTGTTTTGCTCCCCTGCCATAAAACACTGCACATGTAAGATGAATTTCCCTGGAGCTCAAAATGTGTATTTCACCCCCTCTCAATTTTATCATTACTTCTTCTCTTTCCTTGTCTTTTCTCATGCATTTTTCACCTCCCAACAGTATCTGAGCAAATTAAAGAGGAGCTTGTTTCTGCATAGCAGAATTCTTCTTCTTTCTTGACAGCTGTGCTTTAACCCAGGAAAGATTTTAATCAGGCTTCTGAAGCAATAGGCTTGAATGTAAGCACGCCTTCAAGGGAGGAGGACATCCCTAATAAATTTTGAAAGTAGGCCATATGTGAAATAAAATAAATTAACCTTAAAAAACAGGATTCTTCTTAGGTTGGGATGCCACGTATATATGTGTGTAGCACTCTAATACACATTCATGAGAAGACTTTTGCCTCATCTAAGATTTGAAGCAGGTAATTTGTATATTTCTGTAAACCTAAAGAGTCTGAAACACTCTATAGACCTCACTACTATGACAGTAGCATTTTTTTATTTTCAGAGGAACTGATGGGCTATTAGCCAGGGAATAGAGGAGCCTGTAGGCTCTTTTAGTTTACTTTGAAAGTGTGACCTATGAGTTTTAAGTTTTATGTGTGTACATCTACCTCTCACAAATCAACTTCAATTGTGGAACAGTTTTCCCCTGTGTATACGTAGATAATGAATTCTTCCTGTTGCAAAGTGACCTCTAGAGTCTGAGAACTCAGTTTCATTTCAATTTGTGTCAATGAAATACTTGACAAATTGCTCTATTTAGAGTCACGTATATCCTGGATTTCAGTGCTGAGCATTGCTACCTCTCTGACAAAGATAAATCAGCCTATAAGGTTTACCCTGTATCTTCATGTCATGGCTGCAATTACAGATGTGAGTCCAAAGTGTAGTCTCTGAACAAAGCAGGATGCATCACAGTGACAAAATATTTACTTTCACAAAGATAGAAGGCATTAAGCAACTTGTAGATTTTAGAAAAAGCTTTTAACAGAACATGAGAACTAATAAAGGAAAACCAAACCCTTTACCTATGTAAGTGTATATAGATTTTTTAGGTAAGTGCATACAGATCTTTTTGTGTGGTGTTTTTGGTTTTTTTTTTTTTCTCTTTAAATGTATATTAGTGAGATTCACTGTCAGCTCAGTTCAGCTTTGAGGCTTTTGATTTAAGACTCTCCACAACATAAAAAGCATTTCTGGAGGAAAGCCATGTCTTGGCTTCTTTTCTGACTCTGCAGGATCCTCCTGGAGCAGCCATAACCTAATCCTCTTTATTAACCAAAAAAATCCACAACAAAAATTGGGTACTGTTGTTCTGAAGGCAAAGCCTTCACCACAGAGATGATGAAATCATGCACTTATGATTTGCCCTTCCATATGCTGCACTGATACAAGCCAATGATTCTTGGAGCAGCTGGCACTTTGTTCCTTTTCTCCTTGCTCCTAAATTACTTCAGCTTCACCTGTTCCTTTCTCAAATTAGCCCCAAATCATTTTTCATTTCTAGGGTTATGCCAACAGTAATAATTGTACCAACTGGTACCTAGACCTGAGATCAGTGGGCCACTCCTTTCTCAAATAGTGGGTTTTAATTTCTTTGAGTGGAATCAAAGTTTTGCAAAATGATCCAAAAGATTAAAAAAGAATGGGCAGTTTCCCTGAGCAATAGACATGCGGTTTACAAACATATACTATTATGTATCTTAGGATTCAAAAAATATATAACACTAGGTCCACAAAACTGAGCGATCAATCAAAAATATAAAGTGTGACTAGATTAATTAGAAATGGTCTCACTCCAAAATCCATAGTACAACTGTTACAAAGTTGATGAAGCCTTCAAGTACTCACACAAGTAAAAATTAGAATATTTCACTGAAGATCTTTTCTCTTTTTAACAATTTTCATCATGTTAAATTCTTACTGACTCTAAAGCCACGAACAGTACCTTGACAGTATCAATTTAGGTTTTATACACAAATTATTTGTTAAAATGACAGTCAAGGTTCACGTTTTATAACAATTAACTACTTTTCTTCAGTAAGAGAAAGAAGGCAGATACATGCATGGTTTGCATGCTTCTTCAAAGTGAGAAATAAATCTTTACTCTTCTAGTGTTTGTGAAGACCTGAACATGCAGAGTTTGCAATGTAGTGGTATGTAGTCCACTTGTACTTTTATATTATCATTTATATTGAGAATTTTTTTGTTTTTTTAGAGTCTAGTCTTTCTTCTCAACATCTGTTTTCCCTATCAACAGATAGCTGTTACTCCACATTTGCAAAACAGTCTCTTCCTCTTCTGCTCTTCAGTATTACGAGATAGTGGATTCTAAACTTTCCATTAATGGCTTTTAATTCAACTCTCATAAGTCCTTCATTACTTTGTTCAGTAGGAGCTGAACACATCTTAAAACTTTGAGTAAGTCTCATTGACTGAAGGTTCCAAAAATAATACAGTTCCATCTATCATTTATGATCCAATGTGATTAAAAGACATCAGCCACAATTCAGAATCTCTATGACTTTAAAACAGTTCCTAATGCAAAAGCCCTAATCAGCTCCTAAAAATAATTATCCATAGACAAGATTAATGAGATCCCTTCTTTATTTATGTACAAGCTTTATGTTTGTAAAAGAACTGATGATTAGAATTTTCCATATGGTTCATTTTAGGGACTGACGTACAGCTATCAGTGAAAAAGTGTCCCTACAGGCTCTGAAGAACTGAGACAAACCAGTGGTGAAATCTATGTCTTACTCAGCTAATAGAAGCCTCAGAAAAAACACATAGCTAAACTTCAGTATATTCCAATCCACCTTCTACAAGGACATTTTGAAAAATATGAGTATCATTACAAGTAATATTGCTGATATTATTTCCAGGGAAAAAAAATCCCCCACAACCTCCACAGAACCATGTTTTCTGCAAGCATAAGTGTTCAGCCTCCTCATATATAGCCACAGTAAATCAGAGCAGACTTTCATGGAGATTGTGTTAGAAAAGGAAAGGAAGAACAATTGAATTTGACGCCATGCTTGTTTTTTGTATGTTTAACTGGGGTTAAGATTAAAAAATTTTTAAATTACATTGAAGTAGAGTTAAGACAAGACAAGATGTCATAGGCAGGACCACTAATCAAACACAGCCAAGATAATATGCACCATGTCTTGCTCAATGGGAACTAATTACTATAACATTAGCTTAGCAGTGTTTAAACAACCATTTCATTATATTTTTTTCTACACTGATTAAATTTTCTCAGCATTTATAATGCATCATTACATCTGCTTTGTGCACAGATAATGCACAGCATAGCTGCTTGTTAAAACTTCACTGCTCTCCTTCATAATTTTTAATAAATCTAATTTGAATCATTTGCATAATTTTTTTTTTTTAAATATTGCTAGTCCTTTATTAACACCACATCTTAGGTGTGAAGTGACTAGACTTTGCCACTTGCCAAAAGCAGGGTCTTTTTCACTTTCAGGGCCTCAGGGAACTACACATGCCAGAGGTAAATGATGGTAAGATCTGGTAGTGAATGTTGGTACACTGCAGCAGCCCACGGCCGAGCACGGTGTGAGCACAGGACCTCACTGCCATTCTCCCTGTTGCTATGGCATTTTGTCTCAGGAGTGCAGTAATGGACAAAAATTAAAATGCTAGTCTTGTGGCTCATAATAATCTTTATGGATGTAAAGAATACTTCAGAGAACAACTAAGGAAATGACTTGTTGAAACTCTTTCAGGACGAATTCTATATTTTCTTCAGTAAAAAGCTACGATGTAGCAAGTGTTGTACAAGATTGTTGCAGCAAAATCTCTTGAGTCTGCAGGGAAAAAGCTACTTTTTTGTTGTTTCAAACTAAGAAATGAAAAAGCTTTGCTTATTTTTTTTAACATTGTGAAGCAGTAATTTATATTTTTAATTATTGACCATGCGAGGCGTTATTTCTCTTTGCCATTTATGACATACTTTTTCCACGTTTCCTAGACCTCTTAACTTTAATGTACAAATGTTAAATATTCTAATTGGACAACATAATTTGCTGCCAGGGAAGGCAGATCTGGGAATCCCAGATCCCAAATACACAACCGTGAATTACCAGGAATTTGAAGCACCATTTCAACTCACAAAGCATTATGAATTTTGGGGAAAACGCTGTAATCAGAGTAAAAGCACTCTTCTGGAGGACATTAGAAAAAAAATCCATCTTCTTTCATCTCTCCACCAGGAAGTTATAAATCTTGACAAACAAGAAGACTCAATCAAAGCCAGGCTCAGCTTTCAGTGACATTGGCATAAATCCAAAATATCTTCTCTCACTTTTAAGGAGTAAAGATAGTAGTATCCCAAACGGAGATTTATCCTCACATGTTTAATATTTCTATTAATTCAATTAGAAGAAATCCTAAAATTAGATGCTCAAGAAGATGTTAAATTTATTTCCAGTCTAATAATTGCTCTTTAATTATTTTACCTCTGCAGTGAACCAAAATTATGACACAAATACTGTTAAATTGGTCAAGATACTGTATTACCCTAGGAAGAATCCAAATAAAGAATTATATTGTCAGTGTAGCTGTGCAAACATTGGTGACTCCCAAGGAATTATCTTACGACAAAAAACAGTGAATTGGACAAATGATGGGAATATATTAGAGACTCATTTAAAAGATCACTGTGATGATGTTAATGCTGAACATTTACAACTGGGCAACATTCAATTTTTTGTCCAAAAGGCATATTGTTGTTTTGTTTATTTGTTTATCTTTCTTTCCAAGGCCCCTAAAGTCTACTTTCCTCTTGTGTGGAATGTGATCTGTACTCAACTGGTTTCTCCTTGCTCTAAATGTACTTCACAACAAGAAAAGAAAAGTAACTTCTACTCTTTCTATAGAAACAAATATTTTCTCTTAGAAAAAAACAAATATTTTATCTCTGAGTAAAATAGAACTCATCCTCTATCTTCTCCTCAAAGAGAATATTTTTTCAATGGGAATTAAACAACACCAAAATTATGTTAGATATACCCAGTCTGTATTAACTAGATAGCAGTACGAGTTTTATACTGGATATGAAATCCCAGCACCAGATTCAGCTTGATAGGCATGCTGTTAATAATTACTCCTCAGCAATATCTGTCTCAGGGAAGATTGGTCCTTTGTCCACAGCCAGCTTTTTCTGAAGGCAGAAGCTCTTGAAGTCCTTTTCCTGTATTTATACACAACTATTTCAAAATAAAGGGCTGACCTGTGAGCAAAGAAACACATGCTCCTTCCCTTTCCTCCTCAGAGACACCACACTGTTTGAAGTTTCCCAAATAAACCAAACACACACAAAAAAAAAAAAAAAAGAAAAGAAAAACCACAAAGCAAAACAAAAACCCAAAAAATCACCCAACAACAAACAACAACAACAACAAAACAAACAAAAAAAAACCCAAAAACACAAACAAACAAAAAAACCCACCAGAGAGTAACCTCTGTCTTAAGACTCAGAACCATTCTGCTGTGGTCCAATAATGAAAGCTTTAAAAATCCTTTCATCAGAAATAATTACAAGTTTCTCTCTTGAAGAGAACAGCCTTCTTCAGAAACCTTTACTCCCCTGTACCTTCAGCTGCCGGAAAATCAGAGGCAGTAAGCAAGAGTCTTAAGTGCCAAGCAAACCACAGACCTTTCATCTTCTAGATCCTGAGGCGAGATCCTTCAGAGGTGAGCAGCACAGCTGTCCAGACAACAACAACCTCTCATTCTGTGTAAACCAAAGAAGTGACAATGCCCTAGGGCTCATTTAAAATTCTTCAACGGAGCTAATTCTTCCAGTTTTCCCCTTCATATCCCTTGAACCAATTTTATTTCATTTTCGGCTCAGAGCAGCCCTGCCTCACACCAAAGGGATTAACAGGTGTTTTTTGCACACAGATCATGTGAGCTGCTCCTGTGGCAGGGCAGCAGAGGCAGGGCTTGTCTGTCTCCAAAGGAAGACACATGCTTACTCTACCACAGGTTCCTCCTTGAGACTCGTAGGATTTGCAGATGAGCATCCTTTCCCTTTGGTAACAATAATACCTACCGCTCTCCGTAAAACTAGGAAGGCCATGTCAGTGACAGTTTTCTTCTTCATGCTTGTTTGGGTTTTTTTCTTTAAATCTTCACAGAGCAAGTGGAAAGGAATAGACAGATGACATGGACAAAAGCTGCCTAAACAAGAAGGAATCAAACTGTGATAAAAATATATCAGTCAGGAAATTCAGCAGCTCTTAAATTAAGTCAATGAAAGAGATCAGGAAGTAAGTAAGTGCAAGTAAGGAGTAAGTGCAACATATTGGATTCTATATAATTTTCTAACACAATTCTGCATCAAAATCATCCCTTCTCAAATACAATCAGTGTTTTATTCAAAGAATGGCTAAAGGATAGTTACTTCATTATTCTGATCAATATCCCGAGCCAGGCAAAGCTCTGCAAGATAGAGAGATTAGAGAGATAGATAGATAGATAGATAGATAGATAGATAGATAGATAGATAGATAGATAGATAGATAGATCGATCCTGACTTATAATTCAGGCTAAATCCTTATGGGTAGGTTGTCCCTACCCCACTACCCTAAACCAAGTCAGTTACTTTTCCTGATCACACTTTGGCTCAATTAGCTGTTAAAGATCCTTAACAGCTTGTGCATTTTATTATTTTTTTTTAGTTGCAAGTATCCTACAGTTGCTGCACTGACCTGCAAAGTTTCTGTGAAAGAAAGATGTAGACAAATGTACAGACAAAACAACAAATTCAATATGTGAATTTGAGGCCAAATTGTAAGATAGTATGAAGGATAATGACATTCATAGAGATTAATTTAATATGCAGAGTTAATAAATATCATAACCACCTTGGTTAAGAAGTAGAAGCAGTAGAGGTTCAGTTCAAGGTAAGTTTTAGGGTATTCAGCTCTGCTTTTCCTCCCATGCCTGTTATCTCCACATCATGGTGAGCTGATGAAATCCTGCCTTAATGCAATTGCATCCTCTGCTTAAAGAAACATCCCAAAGCCTCCTGGGTCCTTTTCCATTACCAACAAAATTCATATTCTGTTGTCCTTGGTTTTATTACCCATAGAACAACTATTTTCATTGGCTGGAAGCAAAATAACAAACAAACAAAAAAAAAAAAAACAGCAACCACAAAAAAAATTTCCTTTACTTTTCTTTTCTACATTTAGCATAATGGTACAGGACTCCAGGTATTTGACTGTAAGAGATCCCACTGCACACTGTGGCCTCCTCAGTAGAGACTGCCAGCTAGATCACACAAATAGGGACAGATTAAAGAAATAAAAGAGAGCATCTTCACACAAAGCTTTTCAAAAACCTCGCCTGAATCTGAAAAGAAACTTTCTAGAGCAAGAGCATTTTTAGAATACACAAACCATGAAAGAAAATACTTGATAATGAACTAACACACTCTCCATTAAAATGCAATTCTAATGATATGATTGCTTAGTACTGGAAGAAAAGTTTTCCTCAGTGCCTATAATATGGTGTTATCTGATATAAAAATTTAATTACTATCTTTATTGGAAAAAAAAAAAATTAGGGGCAACTTTTCCTACATTCCCTTGTGGATAAAAAGCTGAACAGCTTCCAACTGAAGTTTGGCTCTACATATCTCTTTTTGCACAAAAATGCTTTTCCTTTTCCCACCCATTTTCCTCATAGTTTTTCATCTTATGTAATGATAACACTATCATGATTCTTGGAAACTAGCTAGGCCCTAGTAGCTTAATCCATTTATGCAAGGACATGAATTTTGTGTAACCTAAGAGAGGTTTAGAGGCATTTGGCCCATTAGAGCTCAGAATTGTATGGAACACTTCAAAGACTTTACTTGTGAGAGTGACCAAACAACGGAACAGGCTGCCCAGAGAGGATGGAGTCTCTCTCTGTGGGGAAATCCAAAAATTCTCTGGACAGAATCCTGTGCCATGTGCTCTGGTTTGACCCTGTTTGAGAAGGGAGGCTGGACCAGATGACATACTGTGCTCCCTCCCAGTGACCCTCTGATTCTGTGAAGGTGGTTGGTGTAGATGTGTGTCTGACTCTGCACAATCTCTCTGTGGGAAGACGTCTTTTATCACTCCAAACATTTTCACTCCTGTGAAAACAAAAAGGAGTTCACAGTGACATTTAGACATTTTGAGGATTGAGCCAGCAGCTCTGCACAAGGGCAGTGCCAGTTCAGGTGGACTGGCTGCAAGGCACCAACACAGTGAGCGCTGCTGTGGCTGTGCAATGGCATCTTCCACTGAACCCATTTCCCTTTCCAGTCTGGAGGCTGCAGAAGTGTCCCAGGTGCTCTGCTCCCATCTCCTATGTGGCCATGGCTCAGTCAGGAGCAACCCCTTCAATGATTTTGACTGTAAAATTCAACTGTGATTCAGGTTTTTTTTTTAAAATCAATCTCTGTGTCAAGCTTAACCAAGAAAACTGTAGACTCAACAAAATAAAAAACTTGGGCCAGGAAATAAGTCAAGTGTAATTGCGCACAGTCCACTTCTCACCCAGCAGGAGTAAGGTAGCGCTGCCAAGAGATCTAGCAGGTTCAGGACAGGTAAGGCTGCCTCACAAAGGATCAGCAGGTGCTCCTCTACAAAGACTTCATCTCTATTTGCAGCTTGCTCTTTGGAGTTAGGCTAGAAAATATTTCAAATAACAAAAAAAAAAAAAAAAGCAATAGAATTTGGGGCAGAGACAGCAGCACATTATTGTAGTGAACACAGTCATTTCTTCCTGAAAGATAATATTATATTATTAAGATCTGTCAAGATCTAGCCCATAAAGGGTTTCATATGCTGCAGTTCCACTTCTTCATATTCATGCTGAAAAGTTCAGAAATTGTTTTCTAGGGACTCAAAGCCAGAAATCATTCTTTCTATCTAGGTTACCTTAAGGATGAAAAAGGTTAGCAAGCCCAACAAAACAGTAAAGAGAGAGTGGTATAAAGTGGAAACCTGAAAAGATATGAGGGTAAAGGCAGTATTCACAACATATTAGACACAACCTACCAAAGAGTTTCAGCAGGAAAGAGTTTCAGGAAAATTTGGGTTAGTATAATGAGCTGCATTCATAACAATTCCCCCAGAGAGATGTCAGGAAATAAAACAAACGAAACTTTTCTCTCATGTACCATTTTAAGTGTTACCATACCAGAAACCAGCCCCACGAAAATTTTCAGACAGAATTCAGGTACTGCTTCTAAAAAAGCAAAGTTACCCATGGGAAAGGACTTGTAGTAAGATCAGCAAAGCACTCTGTCGATTCTGTGCCCAGACTTTCTCAGGGCTCTGCATGAGGAAACAGCAGCCACTGGCCTGTGCTAAGCCGTGCTCTCTGTGGCTCATTGCGACTTATGTGTACAAGTCTGGAGCATTCTTCACTGCAGGTGTAACACTGAGCACAAGCCCTTCAGACCTCACAAGGTGACATCCCCAGCACTAACATAGTCCATGTACTAAGTAGTAGCAGGGAGACACAAAATTTAGAATTTTGTGATGCATATTTAGCACCATGGACTTTGGGGAGGATCCTTCATATCTGCCTGATATCTCTTCCCATGTGGGAAAAGGATGGCTGCTTTCTATCAACATACAAGCAATGCAGCATCTGTGACTGGGGAAACTAAGACGTTTCTCATTTTGTGTTTGTGAACTGTTTAAACTGCTCAGATTCCTGTATTTTAAGCAAAAGTATAAAGCAGCCAGGGGTGCCTTACAGTACAACCATCAGTAGTCCTATTACATAAAAGAGTCCTCAGGTACATGGAAACTGTTTGGATTCAATGTTGTTTGAGATCAAAGTGATCTGATGCTGGCAAAACCTTTTTTCAAACAGAAAGTCATTCAGCTGCTCAAATTAACTGAGTTCTATTGCCTCATTCCTGAAGCTGGACTGGAGCTTCACTGGAACAAACAGTGTAGAGCTAGGACTATGAGCTATTCAGTCTCATACATTCCTCAAAATACCTGCACAAAATCACTGGAAGTCTTTATGCTGTGGCTTCTCCATGTTCGAACAAAATAATTGTAGTCTTCTCTACCCATCAGAAGCCATAGTCACAAGCATCTCAAACTCAGTTACATTCTGTGTCCTTTCCATTCTTTTCACCATCTTTAAAAGTATAGATCACAAAATATACTTGTTAACAACAAACAGACTAAAAATAGAAAATTCAAAAACATTTCAATAAAAATTCCAATGGCTATGTTGACACTAAACATTGTAGGACACAATAGATTAATTTAATTCCACTTCCACATTTTCAGCTTCATCTACATATACAGAGGTGCCAGCTGTATATTTTTCTTTGACTCCTTAGGGTATGGAAAAAGCATGAGTTTTTTTGACTGGTATTCTGTCCAGAGTTAAGCCATTTGCTTTCAACTGAACACATTATAATTTATATTCATTTAATTTCTCCTTTCCCAGTCTCATGGGAAGGGGAAAATGCTAGTTGAAAATTTGCATCTGACCACTCTGACAGCTGCTCTTAGGCAAGTTTTTCAATCTAGCATGACCTACAATTTTTTCTGGTTAGTGAATAAATGTAACATTACTTTTCAAATTTCTTAAAGGAGTAGCACTCTTTATTTTAAAATAATTGAAACTGCATAGAAAGGGACCTGGTTGTCCTGGTCAATAGAAAGTTGAACATGAGTCAGCAGTGCCCTGGCAGCCAGGAGGGCCAAGTGTGTCCTGGAGGGCATCAGGCACAGCATCACCAGCCAGGCAAGGGAGGGGATTGTCCTTCTCTGCTCTGCTCTGGGACAGCCTAACCTCAAGTACTGGGGGCAATTCTGGGTGTCACAACACAAAAAAGACATTGAGCTGTTAGAGAGTGTCCAAAGGAGGGCCACAAGGATGGTGAAGGGCCTTGGGGTGAAGCCGTGTGAGGAGTGGCTGAGGTCCCTTGGTCTGTTCAGGCTGGAGAAGAGGAGACTGATGGGAGACCTCACTGCAGGTACAGCTTCCTTGTGAGGGGAAGAGGAGGGGCAGGCACTGATCTCTGCTCTGTGGTGACAGCGACAGAACATGATGGAGTGGCCTGAAGTTGTGCCAGGAGAGGTTTAGTTGGGATATGAGGAAAAGGCTCTTCACCCAAAGGGTTGTTGGGCCCTCGAACAGGCTCCCCAGGGCAGTGGTCACAGGACCAGCCTGACAGAGCTCAAGAAACATTTGGACAGTGCTCTCAAGCACTTGTCTCTTGGGACTGTACTGTGTAGAACCACAAACTGAATTCCATTATCCTTGTGGGTCCCCTCTAACTCAGGATATTCTATGATTTCATTCTGTCATGTATGATATACAAGAAATAAATGAAAACCTCATAAAAAATTACTAATGCTGTTATAAAACACATAAATTCATTATAAATTCTGAAGTTTGTCCAAGTGTTCAATTTTCTTTCCTACATAATATGATCTAGGGAGTAGAATGTTTTATTGCATTGAAATCTTCTTCTAGATTTCTTTAAAGGTAGCTGAGAGATAGATTTGCAGGATAAGAACGACAAAATCCAAAACTTTAGGATATATTCGTACAGTTCTGAACAAAACAGAATTAAAAATGAGAAGAAGCACAAGGAAAAGGAAAAGATAAATTGGAAAAAAAAATAACAGAGTTGTTTGCTCTTGTTTTGGTTTGGTTTTTTTTAATAGATCTGTTTGAATCTGGTTTTGCCACCATGTTGAAGTTCAAAGATCAATTTTCCTTATCTGTTTCTATGCCCTTTTGTAGTCTTTCTCCTTAAATTCTCCTCTATACTGCAGCACAGTAAAAATCTCCTCTCACTCTTCTTCCCCAGCATCCCCTCCTTTCTTCACTGGACTTCAGTGGTGTTTCTGCCACCAGCCCAGATCAGCATCTACCAGAACTGCAAAACTCATTTCAGCATAAGAAAAGGTGGAGAAAGGGGGCAGGAATCCTCACCATAAGATTAACAAGCGTAGGTTCCCAAAAGATTTGTAATTTGGGGATTTCAACCGGATGTAGTCTCCCAGACTTCTGGTGCATCTCT
The DNA here is from genome assembly GCF_051311805.1 of Agelaius phoeniceus. NCBI lineage: Eukaryota > Metazoa > Chordata > Aves > Passeriformes > Icteridae > Agelaius > Agelaius phoeniceus. The sequence goes on along the minus strand of NC_135303.1, from coordinate 30,864,464 downwards.
ATTACTGTCTAGCCAGTGAAAATGTTGATGGCTTCTCTAGAATTAATTGCTCTGTATGCATCACTTAAACAGGGAAGAGCCAAAGACTATCAAGCATCACAGCATTGCCACAATTCAAATAATGCCACAAGCTATGTCAAGTCCCTATGGAAATTATTCTGTTCTTAAGGAGATAGCTCCATTTATGATCTGCAAAATGTTTAAACCAGATGTCTGCTTTCAAATCAGGTACTTCTGGCAAGGTTTTTGAAAATGACCTCAGGGAGCAGTTCTGGACAAATAGAGGAATTTTCAATAAAAGTTTATAAGAATTAATTTTTTGAACATACCCTATGCTGTACTTGATCATTTTATACATTTTCAGTAGTGTAAGACACCCTCTCTGTGGGCTTCACCTCTTGGAGCCAGAAATTTGTCAGGTATTCATGGATATTTTTCACTTGAACTTCTCTCATAAACTGGGACTGGGGAGTCTCAGGTACTTTGGACAACAATACACAAACTCATGGCAGGTCTGCTCCTCTTCATATCACTGGAAGAGTGTATAAACAAAAAAATCAAAAGCAGGTTTGCTCATTTTCACATCCATTTACATAACACAATGTAGAAGGAGCGAACAACAACTGGGAACTCCCTTCTGTAAGCAGTGAGTCAGTAACAGGTGACATCAGCCAGCAGAGATCAACAGGAGCAAAAGCTAGACCTAGGGTAGAACTGAGTTTACTGGATTCCCTAACCTGTGCATCTCAAAGGACCCTCACTTCATTTCTTAGAGTGTCTTATTTCCCAAAACAGCAACTCCCAACACTGAGCAGGGACAGGCCTCAGCTGAGGGACCATTTTGTTGGCCAGGAAGAGCCTTAGCAGACCTCTGAGATGAGTGACTTGAATTCACAGAGTAAAGAGGAGTGTTATTTATCTACACAAATGGCTAAATCAAAGCTCTAGGAACACACACAATGAGAATTTCTTCACTGTTCACATCCCAGATTTCACAGCCACATGGTGAAACACCTGCTATGAAATAAAATCCTCCCCTGGACAGCCTCCAGGCTCTAAAACAGGTGCTAATGACACTAACTGAGTCACAGTGGAAATCTGAAGTCCTGCAGGGTAGTCATAAAACAGAAAATGAGAACAAGAAATACACAAAGAAACTATATAATTATCAGAAATGTAGCATGTTTATTGAAAAGCTACTTCAAAAAGCAGCACTTAGGTCACTGATACCATATACAAACCTTATTCTATTAGAAATTAGAGGTTAAAGTGAGGTGAATGATTAAGAATCTTATTCTTCCTTCCAATACCACAAACACTGGATCATGACATATCCTATCTCATCCCAATCTGCCATAATTTGCAATCTTTCTTTGTTTATTCATATCTGCCAAGGAAATAGCTGAAAATTTGGGTGGAGCGATTGTAAAATCTGAACGTCTAAATCTGTCAGTCAGTGCCAGGAATGCAACACAGGAACTCCCATGGACATTTTGTTAGTTTCTATGTAAATGAATTAATGCAGAAAAATAGAAATTAAATTTGTTTGTTTGTTGGCTTTGGTTTGGTCTGGTTTGGTTTGGTTTGGTTTGGTCTGGTTTTGTTTCATTTTGTTTCATTTTGTTTCATTTCCTTTGGTCTGGTTTGGCATGGATTGGTTTGGGGTTTTTGTGCATGATCCTTCAAGGGTAAAAAGCAGAATGCTAAATCAGTACAGCAATTCACCCAGACACCCAAGCCTTAAGCTTATACCATTGAAATTAACAGAAGTTTTGTCACTGACTCCAATGATATGATGGTATACTGTAATATCTGAAGCTTCATTGATGCATGCCAGAAATGTCACAGAGTATCAGAAAACCACTGCAGTAAGTCAGAATATCCCTCCAGTAAAATACATTGCTCAAAGATGTATTCCAAAGCACCTGTATCAAAACCTGGTTTTGGAACAGTCCCCTTGAATTGGTCATTTCTCCCCCAGTAACCACATTTATAACTCTGCATCATCCGTACATCTGAGACTGATAAATATGCTGAAAAGGTCATGTCATGCAGCAGTTGCTGAAGGGATGCTACAAAAGGCCACTAGTAATAACTCATGCAGGAAAAATTTACTCACTAATCTTAAACCTCTTAAAATCCTTCTTTGCAGAATGGCAGAATGGCTTGCAGGAACCGTAAATGCCCCTGCCTAGCTAACACTTTCAGTACCTACCTTCCTTTCCAAAGTACTCTTTCATGACACAGTGTTTGGTATTTTCATTGTCGAGTTGGACCTTTTACAACTGCAGAAGAAAAGAAGATGAGAATTTTACATAGGTACATTTTAGAATGGGAATTACCCACCTTTTCCAAATACAAGACATGTATAAGGTATCACAATTTCCAGTGACTCTCACAATAGTCTCAGCATATGGGATATCACAAAGAGCATGATTTCTGTTTTGTCAACAGTTTTAATTTACCTATTTACTATTTCATTACTACTCTGTCACAGCACATTTGATGTCACAAACATAAGCAGAGCTGGTTTTCTTCTCTTTTATTTCCCCTTACCTACTACAAAATAAAACCAATGAGAGATATATCTGTTTGGTATAAGGGTAAGCTCCAGAAATGAGAGCAATAAATGCTCCCAAAGCACTTTTTGTAATGCAATTGCAACAAGCAATTTGCAATTTCTTGCAACAAGGCATGGATATTGGAAATTCATCTTGGATACAGACTGTCTTTTTGACATAGAAAGCATATTTAGAAACCAAGTGTATGGAATATCAGCTTACCTTACAAGATAAAATTATGTGAATGTTTGCTCTGGCAGAACTCGCATGAAACTGGTTACTGTTTTGCAGGAAATTTTTAAAGATAAAATAAGGTTTGGCTCACCAAATAAAGTAAACTAAACTTCAACAGTAAGCAACCTAGGAAATTAGGTTTCTTTATTCTTAATTTTGCTGTTTTTCTGCTCAGGGATAGAGATCATTTAAAATTATAACCAGTAGTTGAGCTAAAAGAAATCTTCTGATAAAGAGCAGCTTTTCTAGAAATATATTCTGCTGCTATAAACTTTCAAATGCAAATGACACGAGACACAAGTATCTGGCTACAATAGTGCCCCCAGGTGACATCCTTACTTCAAAACGTTTCTCTTGCTCACCAAAGCCACAACAGCACAGAAACCAATGGTCTCCAGCAGCTCAGGACTAGTGCCTTGGAGCTAGAGTTCATCCCCTGGAAACCCTGTGATGCACACACAAATCCCACTTCAGCACAGAAATGAGCAGGCTGTATGGGATGTGAGGATCAGTCCAGATTTGTCTGTTCCCCAGCCCAGTGGCTTTGACAGGAAATCAGCTTCTGCACAAAGCACAGCTGATGGATGCTGCACTGAAGTCGCACCCTGCTGGGACATTGGGACATTCTTAACTAGGCTAAGGACAAGGAGGGTGCTTAGGAGGAGACTTTATTGGGTTTTTCCCATTAGACTAGAGAGTGGAGGAAACAAAGGATGAGCTTAGTGGAGGGGAGAGCACATCAAAGAAAGATGTACTGAAGGCAAGTTTCATGAATTTGCTGCAGTATTACACAGGTGCTGTTCTGCACATCTTTAAAAGATGTTTTATATAAAAGTATTTATTCCGCTACCAATATTCACCAAGCAGAAAAATACTTTTTAAAAGTATGCTGACTACAAAACTTAGTGTGGAGTGAACAACATTTGCTGTGCGTCCACCTCATCATTCAAGAACTGAAGCATTCCTGCAGTCACCTCCAAGACTTTGCTGTGGAAAAGTGCCCGATTGAGTACTAGAGCTCTCCAAGTGTGCATTGCTGCTGTTGCATCCATTTCAGTGGACACAATGAGATAGCACAGGTACGTCACCAGAATGCAAGTACACCAGAAAGAGATCTTGCTCCAACATATGAAAGATTTAAACACATCTTCAGTCCATGTACAGGGACAGGACCTGAAGCCGCAAGCACTCAGGACATTACAGGACAAAAGTCCTGTGAGTCCCTAAAAGCAGTGATAGCCCTCAGACCAGTGGAGAAGCACAGATTCCAATTCAGACACCAGGATTTGTGTTTGTTTGGTTTGGCATTTGGTTTTTGGTTGGTTGTTCTTTGGTGGGGTTTGGGAGGGGGGACTCTGGGGAGGCTGAGGGAGTGGTGGTTTTGGTTTGGTGTTTTGGAGGGCAGCATTTCTTGTTCATTTTTCTTTCTTGGGTTGGTTGGCTGGTTTTTGTTAGTTTGAATTCAATAGGGAATAAAAGTGTATTTTTCACTTGTAAAACCTGTCCTTTAAAGAATTGTACAGCTGAAGGACTGCCTGTTCTGAACATTTAGTCAAAACTAGGAATCCTCAGCTAGCTGTTGCATCTTAGTAACAGTGAAAATTGTTTTAAACAACTATGATTCCAGATGCCTGTGTAATTTCTTTCCATAAAAAGAAGTCAGTCCAGCTGTAGCTTGTTGTTTTCTAACCACTTAACCTAAGCATCTGAAAGAGCTATGTCCTCTATAAGATTAACTGGCTGGTTGACAACACCCTCTAATATGAGGCTTCTACTCAGTAAGGGACAAAACAGCCAGGGGCTACCTCAGGAATTGTGTTTTGATTGTTTTTTACTTATGTTACCTTGCAAACTTAATAGACATTTTGGGCCTATTTATTTATATATAGACTAGATTGTTCATCATGGCGAAGCTGTGCTGACAACACTTAAACCCAACTAGCAACATTAAAATCACTGCCATTTGGAACATTATATTCTGACTACCTGTGGCACTCCAAGTGCAACATATTTGGACATCAGCCTCTGGAAAGAAACAAAAAAAATTAAAATGGGCTCTCCATCCATCAAAACTCAGCATTTATCCAGCAATTTTTAAGTCAATCAGAAAAGACACAGCCATGAAAGGGCAAAGAAGTACTTTTTTCCAAGCTTTGAATTAATTGTGAATGCCACTGCACAACAATACTCAAAATTAATGCAAAGGCTGAGAGGGCTGCTTGAGGTGATTGCATAAAAACACATATCCATTAGGACTTTTCTGTTTAGCACAGCCTTAATGAAGTACAGCGTTTTCCCATGCAGAGAGGCAGTATCTGTGCTATTTACAGGCTGGTTTTCACTCTTACTGCTGGTTTTTGTTCCAAATGCAAAGGAGTACTTCAGCTGCCATCTCCTGGCTAATCAACCCTACTGCACTGCACCAGGCTGGCTCCCATCTGCCTTCCTCAATCCTGTAAACAAAGACCAAACAGGTTCTCCTTTAATCCTAACCCAAGCAGGTACTTTACTAACTGTATTTTTCAGCAGTAGTAACGACTGAAAACAACACTGTATTTTCAGTCTCGATCTCTGCAGTTTGGAAGCAGAGGAAAAGACTAGGAACTTGGATGCAGCACAGAAGGAAAGTGACAGGTCCAGGGGAGGGTGGCACAGGTACTGCAGACCCCCAATAAGATGCCAGTACTGAACTAGGGAGATCTCTGTTGTGCCAAGATTTGCCACATCCTGTAAAGTTTAACCTTCATGGGGAAGATCAAGGATCAAAAAGGAGAAATCACAGATGATTTTACCAACACAATGGGGTAAAACTGGCAATAAAAAACACAGGTTGAATGCAGGTTTGTGGTGAAGAAGAGAAGGATATTTACATAAGCATTTTTTCATTTGATTACTATCATGACCTCAGCTTCCAGGTAAGCCAACATACCATAGTCATTCTTATTCTGGAGATAGGAGGTAAGAATGAAGTGAATGTCTTTGGGTGACCAGCACATTAGAGCAGAGAAGCTGAAGCCTTTGAAATTCTGCATCTTGTTTACGTGGGACTATGACCCTAAAGTATATGGAAATGAATAGGATTTGGGACTTCTTTCAACAGGAATATGTAAGGTTGCTGCTTCAACCTATGTATCTGATGAAACATGAAAACTGAACTAAAGAGAAAATGCTTAGGATAAATACAGGTATTTTACATTGCTAACTCAGACCTAAACTAAAAATTGTAAGATAAACTAAAACTTGAATAAGTAAGAAAAAAATCTGTCCTGCACCTTCAAGATACAAAGCACATAGTACAAAAGTCAACAGAAACTGAGAATATAACAGATCACCCTACTTTTCAGCCCCACTTGACTCTTTTGGACAAGGCACAGGTTGGACAAGGCTGGACATTTGAACCAAAGAAAGCATCATACTTAGTTAAAACCAGGCCCATGGAGAGTGGAAAGTCACAGGTACAACTCCATGTATAACTACAGCCATCAGTAGTGTCTAATATCTCCTCAACACAAGTCTTCAGCAGCTTGGGATATTCTGGCATTGTGAAAAGAAAGTATCACACTCTCAGGAGATGCAAATACCTCAGGTAAGGCCATGGCTACATGCTTTATTCAAAACCTCTCTTGATGGATGAGAAGGCCAGAGAAGTAGAGTAATAGACTTAATCCTTGGGTTTATAAACAAGCGGCACTATTTCATTGTACTGTACACTGACTGGCAGCCAAGATTGACAACACTTACATAAAAACAGCACATTACAAAAAATTGCTTGTATGTTTGAAGTTTCCCTTTTACACTCATAATCTCCCTTCAAATTTTCAATTGTTGCAGCTTTTTTTCATTTCTGAGTTATGACATTGACTTATCTAGTGCTCTGCATCAGTGTTTGTCTCTTTGTAAAAGAGGCTGGGGATCTCTGGCTTTAAATCATTAAGATTGTTAAAATATTCTCTCCTGAAATTTCTAATATATTAGAGAGTAAGATAGAAAATCAGCACCAACAACCAACATCAGATGGAGAAATTAGTAAATCAACATGATAAGAATTAGAAAAGTGGGCTTAGGAGATTTATCTGAGAAGAGCATGCCACTTACACTAACATCACAGCTCTCAGGTTTCTAACACTAAATATCGGCCTTTCATTCCCATCCACTATTTATTCTCCACTAGTCCACACGTACAGACTCCTTCCTCCCAGCCCTGATACCAACCTCTCGAGAAACTCCTGAGTCTCCAACTCCAGCTGAGCTCCTTCCGTAGCTACAGCCACCTTTGCCCCATGATCTAATAAAGGCAATTTTCTTTATCAGCAATTTCAAAGTAATTTTCAAATATGGTGTCTTGTCATAGGTCACTTGGCCAATGTCATGCACTGTGTAGGTTTTCATACAAGCTACCGTTATTTGCAAAACACTTCAAAATTATTCTTGATTATATGAACTGTATAAATAATATATTATTTCTTTACAAACTGTACTAATGCTGTACCTAGTTATGTCACAATATTTCCCAAGTTTAGGGCAAGGCTCTTATAAACTGTAATTACTATTTTTAAAAAATTAAACTAAACAAAACAAGAAATCAATTCTCCTCAAATCATGTAGTCAGTTTTTGACCAAACCTTGGAAATAAAGGCCAAATTGAACTAACCCCATTATTCATCTCTCTCTATCTCTGCTTCACTCTTGTGTTTCAGTCACTTGTCACTAAGATGAAGCATAGTTTAAAGGAAAAAAGCTTTCCCTTCTGTCTGGGAAAAAAAGGGCTTGTTGAAACCAAATGCTTTTTCATTTGGGGGCTGACCTTGCTTTCATTTCCTTTCACTCCTAATCTGCACATCACTACAGCAATGTTACTAAGGCAGGGAGATAAATATCTGGCTGTTGTGGGAAAATAACACCCAAGAAAGTACAAGCAATTTATACATAAGTGTCAGGACACAATCCTTTGGAGGATTTTCCTTCTCTCCACTAGCTGTACAAGGAATTTACAGCATCCTTCATTGATGGTCTTGCCAGCACCTCCTAAGCTCACAAAGAAATGTGGAATTCTTGCTCTTTTTTACACTCTCATATGTAGAAATTTGACACAGGAGGACAGTATTTTACTGCAGTTTCCCAAGAGCACCAATTAGTTTCCTTTCTTTCATCTACACTTGCTTGGCAGGCAGGAGTGACACTTGGTCTGAGTGAAGACACATCACTGTTAGGGCTCACAAACACACAAACAGCACTGCTCTGAAGAAAGCAATGCAAGGAATAAACACGAGCGTGGGCTCAAAGAAATGCAATGTAACACAGCTGCAGGGTTAAATATGGATGCTGATAATTTTTCTGCTCCATCATCCTGATCTGCAAGTAATACAGCCCAGAATGACGTTTCATCATTTCAACATTTGTTTCATCATTCACTCCTTGAGGAATTCACAGCTATGCAACATCACTCAGAGCCAGATCAAAGATCCACTGCTACAGGCAACAACTTTTTGGTCTCAGCTTGCTGTGTTTCAGAAATGCAGTTTCTCTGCAAAAGCCAGACAACTGAACTAGAAAATTCATCAAGCTGTTCCTTTCAATTAGTCATCATGACATGCAGGACGGGTTTTAATGCTTCTCAGCATTCTGTACATGTTAGCACTGTTTTGTGAAGATCATTTTGAAGAAGCGATGCTGGAGGGAGGATCAGGTAGGTCACTGTCATTAAAAACACTTTCATTGACTTTTGCCAAAGTGAAACTGCTGATTGTTCATTAATGCACTCATCTTTCCATACATTCAAGACTGGTTCACAACAAGACCTTGAAGCAAACCCTTTGGTTTTGTACTTCTTGCTCAAATCACAGTTAGAAAAAACACACTTATTTAATATTCTTATTAGTGATTTTTAGCAGGAAGGAAATGTGTCAATTTTATTCCTGACTGATAGAATGCCTGTGGGGGTTATGAATGCATGCATGTATTGTTTCAAAAACAAGAAAGCTTTGGGATAAAAACAAATTACATTGCAAATCAACCTGAAAAAAAAAATCCAAACTAGAACCTCTGCATACAAAATAATTCAGAACACTAATAATTAAATGCAGATTGTGATGGGACAGCTCACAAGAATATAGAGCAGGGAAGTAAAAGATTATGTGTGGGTCCTCCATTTCATTACAGGGCAGAGAAAGAACAGTCATCTGCTAGCAAAGTGATAGCACCAAGACTTCTCTTATTTAGCTAGACAGCTGGAAAGAAAATAGCTCTAGGCTAAGTAGTATCAGCATAAGAGGCTAGAGGATGAATTTGAGGACAAATTTGAGAAAAAAAATCTTAAAGACTATCATATATGCCACCTTAGCCAAGGTGAAGTAAGGGGAAAAGAAAGTAATTGCATACAAACATCTGAAAGGAAGAAACATCAAAGGAAGAAGAATCACTTGCTGAAATAGAAAGCTTGCTATGTTGAACAAAGAGATGAAATTAGAATAAGGACATTTAATACAGTTACTACCAAATATAGCTTGTGTTAAAATACACCAAGATATGGAATATATCACAGCAGAACTGAAATTTCATAACAATTTAGAGGTAATAAAAATACAGGAGGCAGAAAAATACAAGAATTCTGCAGAAGGAATGTGATGTTAAGGAAACTACCAAACAACAGTAATCCTAGAGCACTTTTGTCCCCTTATTTCTAACTAATAGGACTGACAATGTATTTAAAAATTGCAAACATGTAAGTGCTGTATTGGTAATAAGGCTAAATAAATATTTTTCTAAAAATGTTGGAAACTTACCAGGCCATTGAAATAATTTACACACTTTTTCCATTTTGTGTAGACATCTTGGGAAACATTAGTAAATACAATGTAAGAGTATTTATGCAACATTTGGGAGTAGAAATTTTGGGCAGTTTTTTCTCAATTTCAGCCCCTACACTGATACTCCAAAGGGAAAGAATTCCACAGTAACCGCAGCAGGACCTCTGTGACACAGCACCACACCACCCGGGGCACACCAGTGCATCATATGCTTTTGGATGAAGCCAATTCTCAGGAGATGCCACCCTCCTGCAGTGCTGTGGCAGCACAGGCACTGTAACAGAAGATGCTCTTGAGGGTTTTAAATGATCCATAGCTGTTTACATTATTCATTTCCTATTATTAAAACAATGACAGTCTGACAAAAGCTGCAGATTTTCAGAAGATATGCAGAACGAAGTGGCATAAAGCCTGCAGCCTGGCTGTGCACATAATTAAAAATGAACTGGCTACAGAGACAGATGCAGTCCCCCCTGACCTTAACAATGTTGATGTTTACATATGAACCTCCCCACTTGACTGCAGATAAGGAATGACAGACAATACTACAAATTAGTGAAGGTCAACAGAGCAGGAGGCAACAGTTAGTCAATTACGAAAGCAAACCCTCCACTCAAGCACCAAGTCCTGTGTTTTCTCAGCATAATCAACTGCCTGAGTCATGGAGGCCTAATAAAATTGACCTGTTTTTCCTTTATCTAATTGACTGATGCCTAGAATTGCATGAACTTTAGGTGTGATAGAATTTAAGTCTTAATATCACGTAGCAAAAGGCAAATGTCTAATTAGTCCGTCTTCAGCTCTAATGGTTGATCCTGCAATGTGCAGTTCTCTCCAACCATGACAAAATTTTCAGTTTGAAGGGTTTACAAAGACAAAAAAAGTTGTTTACAAGCTATGTATGAACTCTACTGGGTCCTAGTAAAGTTGCTATAGCAAAACAGCTCTTGTGTAAAGAAACAGAGGCTAAAACAAACCAAAAATAAAACAAACAAAAAAAAAACCCTAATGCTCTCCTCAGAAAACATGCATTTTTTCTTTTTTCTTGCATTAGTTTTCTTGAAATAGGAAGGTGTCAAAACTTTCCTGATTCATTCCCCAGAATAAGTAATTCAAAATCCTAAGTAGCCTTATAGACACGGTTTTCTCCCTTAGCTCTATGTATTGTCCTACATAACTATTGAGACACTTTAAAAACTATATACACTTAAAAAGTGTATATAGCTTCAAGATTTTAAAGGCTTGGTGGTTTTCTTCCCCGCACATTTCCCACATTTCCCCATATGCTCTTCAGAGGAATGGTCTCAGATCTTGCTCCCCACTGGTATCTGCAACAGCTGTTGCTGCTTGATGGCCTTTATCCAAGTGCCTTTATCCAAGGCACTTGGATGTGGGCATTTTAGTTTAGACCCCACTGCTGTGCTTTAACTGAAATAAAGCTGGACACTGGTTGCAGGTACTGCTTGACAGTTGGATTTCCAGAGTCCCACACATCCAAATCTCCCTGCTAGTGCTAGTATCCAACAAAATCTGAACCCAAACCAGAAGATACCTCACATGTTTCTGTCTGTGGGTCAGTGAAAAAGTAGTTGGACATGAAAGGCCCAGTAGGTTTTCTTTTACTGAAGGCTCTATCACCCTCTTTCCCTTCAACTACCCTCACTGAAGTTAGAAAATGGAGAGCAGCTATCAAACCCCACTATTATGTCATTTTCAGAATAAGGAGACAGACGTAATTTAAAATTATTATTAAAAAAAGGGGATAAAATTTGAGACAAACTCCAAAATTGTACTTTCTGTGTACTGTACTCTGTACTTTTCTGTGTATAATTCCTTATGCATTTGCAGCATAATCAAGGAGTTTCTGCTGTGAACAAAGCAATTCCCCAAGGGTTTCCACTAATGCATTCTGTTTGAAAATATATTTTTAAAAAGTTCATCCAACAGTGCACCACAGAGCACAGCCCCTGTAAAGGGATTTTTATGACACTAAAAACTATAGAACAAGAGGCTGAAAAAAAGTTTCTTGGAAAATCAAAGCCAAATTTTACTCTTAATTTATGCACAGTTTGGTGACAAAATACACACATTCTCCCTCTCTTTCTCTAAAAACACACAATATTTTACACAAACACAAAAATGCTTATGCAGTTTTCAATATGCAAATATAACATACAATTTAGAAAACCAACTTCCAAATTCATTCTGGTTCCCATTTTTATATTACTACTTTCTCTGTCTATACCACTAACAATATTTCTTCAATGTTCTCTCTTTTTCTTGGGAAATTTACCAGCTATTTTCCTTCCCTCCCAGCTGCACATTTACTGATGCCTCACTAACACATTTCCCTTGAAACAATTTTGCTTCTCAGCCATCTCTATGTCCCCCAGTGTCATACTGCTATTTCTGGACTAAAGAGTGCATTCTACCACCACACAACAGTCATTCCCTAAGAGGCAAGTCTATTTATTTGCTATTTCTCACTCCTTTTACCAACAGGCTACTCATTTGAAAAACCAAAATTTGTTTTCAATATTCCTAAGAGCAGGACCTTTAAAATACACACCATGAACTCAAGTTTTTTAAACAATATTTCAAGTGCTCACATACATCCACAAGCAAGTTGCCACAGCTTCCAAATACTATTAAAACAATATTTTATGCTGCCACTTAAGGCCATCAAGATCTACAGGAAAAAAAAAAGCCAAGGAAAATGGAATTCCTTTAGTCACTTACAAGAGCCTATTACATTCATGAACTGCTACAAAGAGAAACATTTTAGAAGGAAATAGTGAAAAAGGGAAAATAACTAGACTTTACATCTCCTGATTATCAGATTTAGTACATTCTACAGGTCCATTTAGTTTTAGATGGATCCAATGAAAGGTCTTAGAGACTTTTCACATAATTTTAAGCTTCTCCTGAGCTAACTCCTGATAGTTTAAGAGAATTCACAACAGGCACTAGTCTGATAATATTAGCACTGTCATGCACAGTCAACTTCTACATAAATATTTCCATTCATCTGAAAAATTGCTTATACGATAACATCAACAAAATATAAGCCTACATCTGAAGGCTGCATGTCTATTACCCACAGCTACAAATTAAATCAAATTACTAGTTTACATTACTTTTAGCAGGATTAGTGCTCAAAAGTATAAGTTTCCCTTGGGATCTTTGAGAAATCAGAGCCCAAGTTTCCTTCTAATGAAAGATGGTATGTTTGCACTAGACAGAAAATTAACAAACACTAACGCAAATTAAGAAAAAATATAGCTTCACTAATTACTAAATATTAACTGTGTTTAAACTCCTTACCAAGGAAGGAATAACACTGGTTTTGTGACACTACAGTCACTTCTGATGCCGTAAAATTTATTTAAAATAAAATTATGTTCCAGAGAATGCCTTAACATATCTTTCCTCTGGCCATCACAGTCTTTGTCTCATTGTCAAAGAGGCTTTACAAAGATCCAAGAGGAAAATTAGGGGAAGAGAAGTTCATGTCCTCACACATAATTTGTGCCCTGCAGTACCAGGGTCCTGCTGCACACATCAGCAGGATGCGCAGTATTTCCTGTGGCAGCAGGTGTGGGCTGCACAGAGCTCACTGAGCTCAGGGATGTGACACCTGGAGGACTTAGGCTTCCTCTGACCACACTGAACAGGCACAACAAGCTCTGCAGGACTTTGGTGAATATTTACACCTGTGTGCCTAAATGCAGTGAGCAGTGTGCAAGCCAGCTGCGCCTCCACCACAGCAGACTTGGGCCCCTGCAGAGTGCACCCCTTGTGTCCCACTGGAAAAGAGAAGGTTTGGTTCCTGCTTGTGTAGCGCTCGTGTCCAACACTAGAGCTTCCTCACCAAGGGAAGCAGACACAGCCCAAAGCCAAGGCCTGCTGTGCACCAATATACAGATCACCAAGAGTTTACATAAGACAAAAAAGCACGAATACAACCTTACAAATTCACCCACAGACATCCCCTACAATATACTTCAGAAATTTTGAGTTGTCTATTGTATTTTATAGTCTGGTAAGTGCTTTACAGAAAATTACTGTCTGATAAATTGCCAGTTAACATACATGAAGGCCTAAGAGATCCCAAATGGCAAAATTAGTGAGAACTTCCCAAAGAACAAATTTAAACATATCAGTTTGTACAAAACTGATGCCACGGCAGCACCAATTTTGTGTTGCTGTTTTAGTTTAAGATACAGTCTTATGAACCAGAAAATATTGTAAACTTACATTGAGATATGAGGTCTTTGGAGCAAAGAAAATGGGTCTTTGAAAGTAATGTTAATAGAAAGTGGTTAGCACATTCAGGCAAATGAAAGAACTAATTTACATGCAATTAAATTCCAGAGACTCAGAGAAGCAATTCTCAAGTCTGGCCAATCAAAAGCTATGCATATAAAAATAAGAGAAAGAATATGTTAATTTTTTAGTTGGGGAAAACTGTTACTCTTTTTTTTGGCAACTTGTCAGACAAAAGCCAAAGGAAATATATTTAAATGCAACTTTTCATAGAGGTGGTTTGGCATATGCTCTAATTTGGGAAGAGGGCAAGTCAAGAGAGTCACGAAGGAGGTTCAAATGTAATTCCTAGCATAAAGGAGATGTTGAAAATCAAGGAAAAGACAACAAAGGAAGATGAAAGAGTTGCAAAATCTAAGTGCTCCTAAAGGGATCTGTAGTATCTCACATTTTTGTAAAGCATAAACTATATTTGTGTTTTATGGGAATTACAATTTTGCCAAGGATAAATTGTGGCTTGAGCGACAAATCTCTAGCAAGACTGCAGACCTGACTTCTGTTTCACAGAGAGACAAAAACCTATTAAGAGAACAGGAAAAGGCACCAGTAAAAATACCAGTTTGTAGTACTGAAATTAGCTTGAATTAGTTGTAGTATTGCAGGAACAAGCTTGAAGGCTGCTCCACTGAGCATTTAAGGCTAACAGGACAGCTCACTGGGTTGAAAAGCACAGCCACAGGATGTAACCATGTTTACTTTACGCTGTAACCATGTTTAACATTAATTATTCTACATCACAGCTTGTACACACACATCACCATTTTCGGCGTCTCACTCATCAAGAAATACTACTACTACTCTACAATGTTTCCTGAAATATTTGTATGCATATATTTAACTAAAAATCATACAATCACAGAATTGAAAAATACGTTAAGTTGGAAGGAACCCGTCAGGATCACCGAGTTCTGGCCCTGCATGAGCTACCCCAACTCAATCATGTACAATTTGAGACTTAGAGACTAAAATACAGTGACCCATTTTGGTTTAACCATATTTCTGAGGTTTTATTTGTAGATGAATCTGCTACCTGGAATTAATATTTTTAAAGTTAATTAACTGAAAGGAAATCGAAAGCCATAGGGAGCCTGAAGTACAGATAATCTTTGTAAAACTGTCATTACATTTCAGAGCAATCACATCTACTTTCCTGAAATGATGTCATCCTTAATAATCAATGACCTACGTATCATAGCATAATAAATACTGTGTCATTTTTTATTAAAACAGAGTTTGGATTCAAGGAACACTGAAATATAAACATGTCACAACTGCTTTGTGTGTCAATATGTTCTAAGTGCTATTAAATGCAAAATCTCTAGCATTACAGAGCATCATTAAAACATGTTTTGTCAAACTGAGTAGGTTTAATTAAACCTATTATATCCTAGATGGCACACTGCAAAAGACAAGGACAGTATGCAAGAGCTATACACAATTAATTCTATTCATAACAAAATCTGCCAAGTACAAATTGTCAACTTGTTTAAAAACAGAAAGCTGTTACGTTGCAAGTAATGGGGAAATAGTGTTTAGTGGTATTTCAAGCAATTACCTTAGATGTGTAGTAGAATAATGCAACTGCAGTATCCCTAAAGTTGGAAGGGACCCTTTTAAGGATTATTGGGTCTAAATACCTAGGCCTTTGAACTCTGTCAGGCTTGTTGACATGATGACCACTTCCCCAGGCAACAGTGTCCCAGTGACTGACCACCCTCTCAGGGAAGGACTTTAGTTTCCTAGAGTCCAGCCAGCAGCTTCATTCCATTTCCTTGCATCTTATCACTGTCACCAGATAGGGGACAGCAATACTGCCCATTGTGGAAGTTGTATACCACAATGAGATCTCTGGCAGCCTTCCCCAGCCTGAACGTGCTAAGTGACCTCAGCTCCTCTTTGTAAGCCTTGCTCTTGAGACCTTTCACGGTCTTGGTTGCCCTCCTTTGGACACTCTCTAACAGCTCTATGTCTTTCTTACATTATGGCACCCAAAGCTGCCCCCAGCACTTGAGGTGAGGCTGCTCCCATGCAGAGCAGAGGAGAGCAGAGCAGAGCAGAGTAGAGCAGCACAATGCCCTCCCTCATCCAACTGGCAATGCCATGCCTGGTGCTGTGCCTGATGCTGTCACTTTATGTACTTGAAGGTTTTTCCTTCCTCAGGATGAAGAACCCCAATTCTGAGCCTGTTTTCATAGCAGAGGTGTTCGAACTCTCTGGTAATTTTCATGGCACTCCTCTGGACTCATTCCAACAGTTCCACATACTTCTTATGTTGCTCTTGAATGCAGTGACCTGTGCCATGACCTGTTGCTTGTCGTGCTGCACAGAAGAGTAGCAGCTCTCCATCACCCCGAGGCACTGCCTGCCTTCTCTTGGAGAAACCATGGCAATTGTTTGGGAAGGTGACTCTGCAGAGGTTCAAGGCTGGACGTTTCCCACACTCCTGAGCTTTATGAGCAGCATGAGCAGAGCAGGAGATGACTGCAAGGACTGTCACAGCAAGTCCTAGGGTGATGCCCTCTGCTCACATAAGCCCAAGGGAAGGAGTGTGGCTTGCAGGAGTGTCCAAGCCCTGTGCTGAAGGCTCTCCCAAGGTCCTAATGGGGAAGGGCTCTGCTAGACTCTTCCAGGCTGATGGCACATTGCGCTCAGCTCATGAGCTACCTGGCTGCTTGTGCGTCAGTAGGAGAAGTCTCTGGTCTGGGCTTGCTCACAAGCTTGGGAAATGGGCAGCTCTGGTGTTAGGAAGGAATTTCGCCCTGTGGCAGATTGGCAAATCCCCCTGGGCCATTGTGGGTAATTTACTGTCTGCTGCTCTTGCAGCATCACAACAACATTGGTGCCCCGCATCTGCAGTAAGGAAGGTTTTTTCCCCTTGGGTCACACTGATGTGGTCTCAGGATTTGGGAGGATCGTCTTCCTCTGAAGTCCTAATCATGGAATCCTTGCCAGATCATCAGTGGGTTATTCTGAGTTAGGGTCAGTTCACCATTCTCGCAGCACAAAGATACCACGGGTGCTCAAATCCCAAGAGAGCTGCCACTTTTCTGCTGTCCCTGTACTCCTTAAAGCTGCAGATTTTTCCTTGATCTTGGTCTTTGTTAAATGTGTGTGCTTCTCTGGGCATGGGAACTTTGTCCTGCATCTGGGCTGTCAGCAGTGCAAGCACACAGTACTGCAGTTCTGATGCAAGTTTGGGAGGGGGAAAGGGAGAAGCTTCAGGGGTGGCTTCTGTAGTAAGGTGCCAGAAGCTTCCCCCATGTCAGATAGAGCCAGATCCAGCTGGCTCCAAGACAGACCCACTGCTGACCAACATTGAGCCTGTCAGCGATGCTGGCAGAACTTCTGGGATAACATAGCTAAGAAGGAGAAAAGAATTTCTGCAGTAACTATCCAGATATTGCAGTGAAATTTTGAATGCCACTGCACATTACAACACATTTTCTGGGATGTTTAAACAAATTTTACATGCTGCAGTGGAGTCCTTATGCCAGTGTGCAATGCCACAGTGAAGGTAAAGTGGAAGCAAAAGGCAGTCTCCAGCTGTACATTCCTCAGGGAGGCCTCCAACACACACAGTTCATGCTGCACCATGAACTCCAGCCTTACCAAACAGCACTAATGGAACAAACAAATAGGAATGGCGCAACCAATCCATTAACTTCTCAAAAACTCCTTTTAAGCATAGGAAGCAAGTTAGCATGTTTTAGCACTACAGTGAAAATGCAGAAATTAAGAAATGTCTTCAAACTCTTCAAAGATTCTCAGATAAAAGTCATTATCCTCTATATAACTCAAGCATCCAGTGGCTGCATTCACAACAAGGCATATTTGCACAACAAATATATTTATTTAATGAATATGGAAATTAAAACACAACAGTTGGTATTTACTATGCATTTCTTACATGAGCTACCATAGATCACATTTGAAAGATGTTTCTATTAAAGCTTGCTTGTGTTGCTGCTCAGATTATTTACTCAAAGAAATTTAACTCTTCAGGAAGCAGAGCAACATAGAGTGGAGTATCTGCTTCTTCACTAGAGCTTTCATAGCCATCTGTAAAATTTTGGATCTCTTTTGAAAACCAGTTCAGGTTGCCTGAGAACTGGAGCCTGCTGCTATGTTAAACAACAGTAACCTTCCCCTCAGTTCCATTTTAAAACAGAGCGTTTATGACAGCTTCAGAAGTGATATACATTAATCCTGTTTGGGGCTCAACCCTACTGCACCCTGGTTATCCTATAGGACAAAACATATTAATACTTAAACATATACATTAAGAGTATCATGCATTTTACATAGAATGCTTTGGTTCTAACACAATTTCTTCATTGAATCATTGGCCAGCAAAGCACTTGCTTCCATCTTACCTGAATTATTCATGAGGCATGCTCCTGTAGAAATCATC
Source organism: Agelaius phoeniceus (assembly GCF_051311805.1). Classification (NCBI taxonomy): domain Eukaryota; kingdom Metazoa; phylum Chordata; class Aves; order Passeriformes; family Icteridae; genus Agelaius; species Agelaius phoeniceus. The sequence goes on along the minus strand of NC_135303.1, from coordinate 30,846,126 downwards.
AACTTAACTGGAAGAATCACTCAGCAGAATACCCCTGTCATATTTTATTTTTTCCCCTTTATTAAGTTCTGTTGTTAATCAAAAGCACTGCATTTTTCCCCCAAGAAAGAAGTGGCGTATGAAGAATTTATTCATGATCATGGATTACCTGACACACATCAGGAGCAGAACCTTAGACTGGAAGATGGACAACCTGCTGGGCAGAGGACAAAGTTCTTAAGAATTAGTGAAGAAATACAAATAGGTAGACGTTAGTAACATTTTGACATAAATAAAATTTGGTATAAGTAACTACTTGCCAAACATCTACTTTTATGAAGTAGTAATTGTCTCAAAATAAAGGCACTAATATGACCATAATTTTGGATGAACTTATAAAGGAAATGAATATCACCTGTTGATATTGAATAGACACAATTTATACAATTATTTCAGGAGGACTCTATTTCATCATGAAAGCTGAAAACATATACAGCATGCAACTAGCTTTCCATCTTCTCTGGTTGCTTCAGTAATATTGGGCAGAGAATATGGTCAGTATTTTACAGGCAAAAAACCCCCGTAAATACAATGGAATTCAAAGAAATATTTAGTAAATATTAAACCACTAAACCAACGCAGCTAACCTAAAAATCTACTAACTGTAAAACTCGCAGTGAATTTAATCCAAACCACTACAGTATACTCCGAAACTTCACAAAAGAAAAGTTCATATCTCCAAAAAGAGCAGCACAATACATTTTTTAAAAAACCATTTATTTCAACAGAATATTAAGATGAAGACTGAATCCAAAATGTTATGAAATTCTCTAAAATGTTATGAAATTCACATTACAATTTTTTCTGATTTCAAGGTGCTAGGAAGAGCAGATGCAAATTAAGAGTCAGACACTCTCTTATTCTGTTACTCATACAGCTCTCCACATCTAATTCAATTCCTCTAGCAATTTGTCTTGTGCTCCTGAATTTTAGAATTACCTTTAAAAAAGAACCAGAAATACTCAATTCCCTCTCCTCAAACTTCATTATCACTTCGACTTAGTACCATTTTCTCATACACACATTATGAAAACAACAGCAATAATTTAGAGCAATTTATGTCTGAAGTCAACAAGGCTGACAGGTAAGTGAATGTTCCTTGCCAGATTATTAAGTACACTTACATTTCTCCTGATGTCCTTAAATATCCTAAAGAAGAGGCCACATCCATGCACAGATTCACTTTTAAAGCTGTGATATTCAGCATTACAGTTTTGAGCTACACTATAGTCATGACCCTTTCCCCCATCTTGGAAGTGATACATGCCTCCAGAGACAGAAATACTTATAAAGGCAGAAAGACAGAACTGTTTTTCTATTCTCTGCAACAGAAGGGCTGTGATTTTCCACGCTTCTTGAGAAGGGTATATAAGCAAGGAACACTTGTTAGGAGCTCTTAGGTAAAGTGTAAAATCTGGCCCTTAAAAGTTTGCTTTCATATTTTGTCTGTTATTATCAGACAATACTGACATTTTCTTTTTTCCATTTCAGATAAATCCCCTGTATGTTCACCTTTCTCATACCAAAAGCACATAATGCCCCAACAGTACCAGAATAGCTCTGCAAAATATCATCTGTGATCCCACAGTGACAACAGGGTCAAAAGGAAACATGATTGCTGTCTGAACAGGCAGGGAGGATTTAGTTTTGCAGGCTGAGGTGTAGGTTCAGCTTGCTGGGCTAAAGAAACTCTCAATGATCACAGGCAGGTAAGTGCTCCCCAGAGGGGAGAAATGTTGTCTGTCTGGCAGGACACAGGTGAACAAAGCCAAGAGAATGATAATCTCACAACAGTTTCAAGATAACTGAAGTACGTACTTCATCTACTACCAATGCCTGCTCAAAGAAATTAAAGAAAGTGTCTTTGGATAAGGCAAGGGTCACAGACCACAAGTGTTCAATGTTTTTGGCAAGTACCTGACTACTAGCACCTTTCATTAACTAATCCATTATTGATACATTTCAGAATGAAACAGAATGACTAGTAAGATTCCAGTTATGTACAGTTCTATTAAACACCCATGAAAAAAACATCACAAAAGCAAACCAGGCACTACTCTATGGAATTTAATTTGCTGTGAAAAAGAAAATCCACATAATCTTTCTAGGGAAAAATATAGGAATGAACTTTTCATCTGAACCTAGTATTCCCCACAATACTGACTCCATACTTGGCATACACCAGCACATCTAGCACTGACTGAAGACATCCTATCTAATCCCTGAAAAAAACAGGGAACTTGATTTTGGATGAACTTAAAATCCCTTAGAGGACTACTGCAAGTATAATGAAGCACCATAAGCTGAAACATTAATATAGAACAGTATAATTTTTTCCTCATTACCTTCTGCTGGTAATTATGGAAAAAATCAAACGTAATGTACATGACCTCAATTCTGCAAATGCTTAATCACGACAGGTATATGACCTATTTCTCAGTATATCCATCTTAAAATATCTTTAAAAAGAACATATAAAAATCTCACTAGAAATTTATTTTTACTTTTATCTACGCATTTTATATACATATATATATATGAGTCATCAATAAAAGGAAAACAAGCAACTAAAAGCAAGACTTTTTGTTTCAAAGAAATTTAATTTTCCTTGTAAAACATATTTCAAAATGGTGATAAACTTCTAAAATTAAAATGCATTTTGTAAATACATTATCTATATTTCCATTCAAGTATATAAGCAGAAAATGGTTTATATATTATTAATTTGCAAAATATTTTTGTAGTTCTCTTCCACTAACACATGAAGTTGGTATGTCTTCATGTGCTTTAAGTAACTTGTATATACTCTTTAATATCTCTCTTCACTGAGAGCAAATCTTAGCATTCAAGTCCAAAAGAATCTTTCAGTTACAGCTTCTGAGGCTCTCTGTTACTGCTTCCATGGTCCCATAGGTAGAGCAATTCTGCTGCTGCTTACTGACAGAGGTACCTTCCCACATACAAAGGTAGTTAGCATCTGTTAGGAAATACAATGGAATTCAAAGAAATATTTAGTAAATATTAAACCACTAAACCAATGCAGCTAACCTAAGATATACTTCATAAACAGGAGAATCCTGGTATTATGTGGGATACCAAGCCACAGTGACAAGTACCAAGCTTTATAGCAAACATACACTAACAACAGAAACAACTTTTACCTAAGTCTCTGTACTTGTTTTGGCTGTGGTAGAGTTCATTTCCTTCCACAGTGACTAATATGGGCTGTGTTATGGATTTGTGCTGGACACAGGGTTGATAATACAGAGATGTTTTGTTATTGCTGAGCAGGGCTTACAGAGAGCCAAGGCTTTTCTGCTGTTTGTACTGCCACACTGGTGAGGAAGTTGTGGGGGCATGGGAGGCCAGGAGGAGACACAGCCAGGACAGGTGACCCCAACTCGCAGATGCTTACAGGCAAAGAGATATTCCAGGCTGCATGGCATCCTGCTCAACACATAAAGCTAGTGGAAGAAGGAAGAGAGGAATGTTTAGAGTGACAGCATTTGTATTCCCAAGTCTATTACACGTGATGGGGCCCTGCTGTCGAGATGGCTGAACACCTGCCTGCCCACAGGAGGCAGTGAATTAGTTCTTTATTTTGCTTTGCTGTTGTGAACGACTTTTGTTTTCCCTATTTACCTGTCTTTACCTCAATCCATGAGTTTTCCTACTTTTACCCTTCTCGTTCTCTTCCCGATCCTGCTGGTGGGGTAGCGAACAAGTGGCTGCCTGGGGCTTAGCTGTTGGCTTGGGTTAAACCACAACAGTCTCTCATCCTACTTAAAACACATACTCTTCTCTTTATTTTTGTACGTTATCTGTGCCTATGAGACAAAAGCAGCAGCTCTCAGGGCTGGGAGTCTGGAAGGATTGTGAATTGGAATACAAGGAACAAACCCCATAACCAAAGCAATATGAAAGTCCCTGAAGTGCACATTTTGTAGAAGGGAGATAAGAAATGGGTGCAAAAGAACAGAAACAGTTCTGTTATTTTGGTTTTCTTCTCATTGCAGCTACTAGGGGACAGAACTGGGGATGCAGCACTTGGGTGGTGTTTCAGGGTGGGAAGATGTGCATGTTTGTGTGGCACCAAACAGCAGTCAGTCACCACTGCAGAAAGACTGAAGAGGGCTCTGAAACTGAAATGCTTGAGAAATTGCCACAGCACATTAGTCTTCATGCAGGTTTCACTGAATAACAAAGGAACCATTTTTCTTCAAATAGCATACACAAAGATGTATCTCTTCATTAACTGATTGAAAGGTGTTAAAAAGACAGAAAAAAGGACTAGGATTTGTAATATCAGCACATGTGAACAAATTCAGTTCTGAAGAGATGCAGTGGAACATACCACAGTAAATTAGGTATTTTATTGCTTTGAGGCAGAAACAAATATATAATTTATTTGCATTCATGTATATAGACATAAAACACACAAACATCAAGAGAAAAGCATGAACCACTATCTCTTTTAAGAAGTCCAGTTTTTAATTAAATTACAAAAGAAGCAGGGAAGTTGTAGAAAATAATGCAACATAAGCAACTTTTTATCTAGTGTAGCAGTTGAGAAGAAAACCCTTGGTCTTAAAATAATTTTTGCCTCTTTTGAAGTCACTTGAAGTTTCCTTTTTATCTCAAGAAAAACTAATAAAAGAGTAATTTATTGGTAGTATGGGTTATGAGGCAACATAAGTACAATGTTGAAGAAAAATACATTTATGTTTGTCCTGAGCATCTCCTTAATAAGAAAGCATTCGAAACAAAAGGGGAGTTGTAGTTTGTGCTCTTATTTTATAACATTTCCATCCTTGTCTTTTTTCATAGACTTACTCCATGAAAATATGGTGTTCACCTTTGAGAAACATTTGCATGTGTTCAAAAGCCTGCTATCCATGCCACCGATTTCCCAACACATAAGGCTGAGGCACACAGAAAGCAGATTTCATTTTGGTAGCAATATTTGGAGTACAAAGTGGACAAGGACAAAGGACCAAACATAAGAAGCAAATACATTCCTTCATTTTTAATCAATATCTGGTTAGACTGGTGGGTTTCACTCATTAATCTTTTGGTAAGGGAAAAATGAAATGGATTTACCATTCCAGCAAAGTAAAATTGCAAATTAAATTTATTCTAATGAAATTGCTTACAAAGAATGCTACTTCATCATCACACATAGCTTCTGTCAAGAGAGTTTGGACTTCAGAGTATTCATTTCTTTGAGGTAATGTATTTATTGGCAAATTCTGAATCCAAAAGACCTGAAAACAAACTTTCTAAATTTTTCCTCTTACACTGTGCGTATTTTCAAAATCATGCAAATTCCACCGAAAAAGTACTGTATTTTGTGTCTAATAGCTTCAAACAAATCTGAAACTGAACTTCATGTGACTGCTGTGCTGCACTTAAATGTTCATTACATTATAACTGAGCTGGGAAGCTGGGACATACAAAAAAACCTCAAAAAATTAAAATGCCTGGAGGTTTCCAATACATTGTTTTTAATTTTTTCAGTAACTGTTGCATCTTGATTGATCTGGTATTGTACAACAGAGGAAATTAGCAATTAAAAGCTTCCATGCATCCAGCATGGAAGATCCTACAAAATCCTGTTATCCACAGGAGCAAAATTAAAAGACCAAGAGGAATCAACAAAGTGAAAAAGTGCTTTCTGTAGGCCGTGCAGAATTTGTCCATTGCCGAAAAACATGAAAACTCTGCACAGATTCCACACAGAAGAGTATTTAATGTAGGATTATAACTCAATTAAGGCAACTATTTCTCTGATCCTGTAATTCTAAGGCATTTTGCAGATGGCTATGAATCCCAGCTGTAATACAAATTTCTTTCTGTTCTCTATAATATAAACTCACATATTATGTAAAGACACATTAAATCTTCTGCCTAGTAAAATAAACTTCAAAATGTAAGTCAAAAGATACACTGCTTCTGGAGATGAATTTAAAATAAGGTAAATTAAATTAACATATACAACATTATATGCAAACATCATCCATGTATGTAAATATGGCATGAACAATAAAGCTTAATTGATACCCATGTTTACCATGTCCCAGGGCATAGGGAAGGAAGATTACCAGTCCAGCAGGTAAGTGGACACAGCATCCCACACAAGGCTGTGCACACAAATTACACAAGACTACAACTTCAGACTCCAAGTTAGCCTGGCGACTGGTGTGCTACAGGAATAAACATGCCCTTGCTCTGTTCCAATGTGAACAAAAGTGCATCTATGCTATCATTAATCATATGAGACTGGTTTGCTTCAGATTTGTCAAAACTAATTCAGCTTTGCTGAATTTAGTGACAGATACCGGATTTATCTAGACCGGGAGAAGAGGAAAAGGTTATATAAGCTTATATAAGCTTTGCTCACATAGCCAGACAAATTATATTGTTTATCCATGCCTAAACAAAAGGTCACTACTAGCTCAGGGTTAACTAAAACTTCTTAGCTAATCTCTGACCTAATTTTGACCTCTCTTATTAATTGCAGAAAAGCTTTCAGTTAGTTATGCTTACACATCCCCTCATCCCACCCCCACCCCATTCCTGTAGTTTCTTATCTTACAGATCATAAATTAAAGACAAAATATCTTTTTCTAAGACTAATTAGTACCCAATTAGCTTCATGTTATTACCTAGAGGGGAACTGACAGTAAAGACAAACATTAAGCATTTTAATCTCTTAAATGCAGGAGGCATCTATGTAGAAGAAAGGAGTATCAGAACCTTTACTTCACTTTACTTTTCCCTCCAGATCATAAAATATTTCAGAAAACCTGTAAAAATACCCAATTCTTCTGCTTCTAGCAATTCTCATTAGAAAGAAGTACATTTATATCACTGTTAGAAGTGAAAAACTAAACACATGAAGCCTAGAGGATCTATAATTATGTTAGTTGGCAGTACCCAGACATAATCATTTGTCATTGCATCATACTTCTTACAGAGCAGTTTACACTGGGCTTGTTTAATTCCTTTAGTAGCATAGTCATTGTATGTCAGAGTATGAGTATGATGTATTTACATCCACAACATCTCCCCATCTGTGGAAGACTAATTTTTGCTCAAGTAAAAGCAAAGCACCTGAGTTATAATTCCAAAAATCACAATTTCTACTTTTATTTTTGTAAGTCAGAATTGTTCAATTTCTTGTAAAAACATATGCAGACTTAATTTAAAAATTAAGTCTGGGAGAAACTAAACCTGACTGCATTGTAAAAAATATGTAAATTTACAAAAAGGAGTTCTAATTATAGAAGAAATAAAAATCTCAAAGTTAGAAAGAAGTGTCCAAATAACATGCCTTATGTTCATCTGAACTAAAGAATATCGGGAATTATGCTTTTAAAGTTTACTCTAGTTAGATACTGAAGCTAAAAAGCTCAGTAGTAATTCAACATTATTCTAACTGCTGAGGCCTTACCATTCTATCACATCCGTATTCATATTTCTTGTCTTTTTGTACTGGTAAAAGCCTCTCCAAAATAAATTCATCCAGTCATACTGAGGATCATATCTGACACCCAAGCGATAACATAAGTCTAAATTAAGTTCAGTTTTCTTCCTCTTCTCTACAGGAAATGAGAATGCTCCTCCATCATCTGAACAAAGGCACCTGGGTTACTACATAAATAAAAAAGCTCGTCCATTACTGTTTGTAACACTGGTGGATAAACTCTTGCCTAAGAACGACCTAAAACTTCTTTTATTAGAGTATAGTCAACTGTTTGGATCAAATCCAGATTCATATTCATTTGCTAGCTGCAAATAAACCCCTCTGTACAGTCAGTACAGCTTTCTTATATTTTAATATTATTCACTAGAAGCTCCATTCTTCTGAGTTTGCGTTTATTCTTTGGCATGGGCTTGTCATATAAGCCATTTTTGAGAAGATGTTCCTTGCTGTGATGGATCTGGGCACCATGCTGAAGTTGGAAAGAGCATAAAGCTTGAAGCGGATGGAGTATAGTCTGCAGAAACATGAAGGGGTGGGGGACAAAAGAACCCCAAGCTTTTAGAAAGGTATTTTAGAGACATCAATTATTATCATTTTTTTAATTCAATGACTACTTAAAAATGCTAATAAAATACAAATTGGACGATAAATGCTGTTAAAATATACCCTTTGGAGACACAAAAGGTGGACCTGAACAGAAAGAATCACAGAGCAGTCATACACAACCTGCATGGTGCCATCCCTCACTCCTTCCTTTGGAACCACTCAATCTTGACTTCAGCCCTAGCCAGATTACTGTAAGTTATGGCTTTGAGCTGACCTCAGCAATGGACTACAATCAATCACTGTGGCTCGGTCAACAAGCTGCAATAGAATAAGTCACAATAATTTAGCTGCTTGGGCTTGCACAAAAATCTCTTGAGAAAGGGTTTTAGGAAGAGAGGAGGGACTCATGATCAAGGTACCTGGACTGCAATCCTGGAGACACAACTGTGTCCATGCTTCTGCCCAGAGGTATTGCGTAGGATTAATGAAGCCACACAAACCAAATGTATCTCAAGTGGTCCCTAACTGTAGACTCTTCATTTTCTGGTTGCCTGGCTAAGTCAGGGGGGCCCCATGTGCAGATGTAAAGGTGTAAAGCAATCACATGTGTAACTGCAGTCAGCAGGAGCTGAGATTCTACTGAGAAAAATATGACTCTTAAGAGTACACAGGAAAATTAAGTGACATACTGGGTACCAAACCAGCACGTTTTTAATTTCCATGGCTCTCAACTTCAGTTCACTGTCTCATATGCTGGGAATAGCACTCAGTTCAGAGATGGTATAAAAAATGCATTAATGTAGCTCTTGGCTACTGCAATGCTTAGAGAAAACAGAAATTTTCTCTTTGAAAAGTAGGCTGGGCCAATTCTCAGTGGTAGGGGTGAATCAGAATATAAGACTGGTAACTATAGACATTAACTAAGCATTCACTGTAAGACAGAAGTTCTAGCGAAGGAAAAATATGTTGCCCTAGCACAACAAAGGACAAGGTAAATATAAAACCCCACATATATACACAAGTTTCTTGAAAATCATCTTTACTTGGAGTTCCAATTTCTGAGCCTTATTTTCTTGTGTGTCTATACACTTTGTCCAAATCTGGGTTTTATATCCAATTAATTTAATATTAAGGTGAGTCTAGTGTCATAGAGGCAGACACAGAGATGGCATTCTATATATTATGCCAGCTGCAGGAGCAATTTTTGACCTGGGCGCTTTTTTTAATAGGCAGATGTTTCATACCTAATATATGAAAATATTAGCTAGCTGATGGAGAGCAGTATGAGCACTCCAGGGTGAAGAAGAGCATGTAGGGGTACATGGATGGGCTTTAAATCTTTTTTCACAGATCATTCACTACTGAATTCTGGGCACACAGTTGAATTGCAGACTTGGCTCAGTGGTGTAAAAGTACTTGTAGGTGTTTTTCAGAGGGCTTATTAAATTGATATTACTAATGTCAGCAACAAAAGATTAAGAAGGACATTTTCTTAATGACCTCTTCCATCACAGACTAGTGGGATCACAATTTACAAGGAAAGGCTAATGTCCAATTAGTATTCTCTGACCTGGGATAAACTTAAACTCAAGAACTATTAAGTCCCAAATTCCTCCAGTGACATGTAAGAGTTGTGAGCCAGCTGGTAGGCAGACATAACCCAGTGGGTTACATTCCATGACCGAGGAATGCAGGAGATCAGAAGACATGGTTTAAAAAAGCATTAAATCTTCGAGATAGCTGTAAGGGGGAATTCAGATCATCTCTGCTGTCTCATTTTTGGAGAAAACAATTTACCTCTTTCCATGCAGTAACATACCTTATCTCCTGTCACAAAATGAATTAGGTTTTTCAGAGTTAAAGATCACTTTGTTGTGTTCACTGTTGGAGCACAACGTGAAAGAGTCACAGCAATTTGAACACTCCAGAGTTAATAAATGAAAAATTGTATCCATTGCTGCATTCCTGTTTTAGTTGGCTATGCAACAAAACTATTACAACTGTCATTAAGATTTTAACTGTCAAGTTTTACATTAATAGCTAAGTACCTTCACTGCCCCTGTACCATTCATAAAAGAAAAATTCAGGTATTTAAGTTTACATACCTCTTGTATACTCTTATTTTTTTCCAGGATGGAAAGAGCAACAGCTGCACATTCAAGAGTAGACAGACAGGTGTTTGTTGGTTGTGTACGAATTACATATTGACTGGAAATACTGGGTTTTAACTGCACCTGAAAAATAGCAAACTCTAGTAAAATAAACGGGCCAGGATAACACATGAGATAGCTATTCTCTACACCGAGCAAAACACATCCCCTTTCCCTCTGTGTTCACTCATCTTCTTTTCTTTTTGCTTTTTGGTCTTCCAAATGCCATTGCCATGCTATTGTTCAGTGCAATACACATGAGTCACCATCACAAATAAAAACTGCACAACTGTAACTGTATAATTGTGCAAAGGAAATACAATTTTTTGTTAGAGAAAGACTAAGTGGAATTTCAGCAACTGATTTCAATTGCCGTATATATATGCTATAACAAAAAGAGATTTATTCACTTATGCTTTTTTTTATTACTCTAAACACACAAAAACATGCAAGCTACAACAGCCACATAGTCATTAACATTTTCTATCTTGGCAAAATATTATTTGTCAAAGTTCTGAATCTCAGACTTCTAGAAACTATTTATTCACATAACAAATTAGGCTAATTAGATTGATTAGAACTATTTATTTAACAAAATCCTGTCTGAAAATAATTTACTGGCTCTACCTGAAGTGATAAACACTTTACGCTATCTTGAAAATTAAAGGATTTTAAGAAAAGGAAATTTAATTCAACCAATAGCTCCAAAAGCTTTTACCAAGTTTTTAAAAAGTGGTTGAAACAACACCCAATTTACACTACTTGACTCTGTGTGAAAATTCAGATATTATTCCTGTATTCCTAAGATTTCCATCTCCACATATATCTAAAATGCAATTTGCAAAACAAATAATGTTTTAGCAATATTGTCAATATTCTTAACCAAAAATTCTCAGTTCTTTTTCCAACAACATTGTAGTGCAATACAAAAAACCCAGACACATGGTTATAAAAGAGTAAGTTAATTTTCTTTTTTTTTAAACTCATCCCATGAATGAGTCTTTTATTTGTCTTTTATTTTTCTGCTTCTTGAAAAAATGAGTGAGTGATCCCCCATGGCCATAATATTGTTCCCATTTTGCCTGCCAGAAGTCTTTCACCATTCCTCACTTTATTCAATACTTTCCTCCTCCACTTTTCTTGTTTTTCCTTTTATTTGAAATATTTTATTTTCCTTCATCTCTCTTACAAGCAATTTTACCCATGCCTTAAAGTTCAAGGTATCCCATTTATAAAAGGAGAAATTCCAGACTGCTGAAGAGACATAAATAAGTCAGATGAAATTCCACTGCCTTACTTACCCCAATTTAAATGAAATTTAAAATAGTAAAATAAAAAAAAAGGAAACAAGAAAAGAGCAAAAGGCATTCTGGAAAGCACAAGCAAGTTAGCTATAAAAAGTCAATTTACTCAAATATAGGAAAATTCAGAAAAATTAAGCTTTTCTTGCCTATCTTCTTCAATTTGGCATGGAAAAACCAGAAAAGAATAAAATTACTTCAGAGGAAGAAAAAATGTAGAATGTAGACATCAGTGTAGATAATGAAAAGAAAAAGAAGATAGTATTTTCATTTTGGTTTTATGCCTTCTCTCTGTGAACATGTCTTCACCACAACAGAGTAGGAAGCCTAGTTAATTGAAGTATACAGAAAACTATGCTGGAAGAAGTAGGGACCACTTAGAAACTTCTACCTAGGTATCAAAAAACAGAGTGAACTCAGTCCATCACTTCTCCAACACATGTCTTGAGCAGCAAAGCAGACATATATTCACCCCTTTTTCTCAACAGCTGACAGCTACATTCTTCATGGAGTACATCTCCAGAGGCTAAAACCACCTGATGGAGCACCTGCAGGCCCACTGGTTTGCCCCTCCCTTGGACAGCGCCATGAGGGTTTTTTTCCTAGGAGTTAGGAATAGTTCTGTTTGCTGCTTTCTATACTTCATTCCTTGGGTCTCATGCTGAAAAACACTTGAAATAATCAACATTCCAGAGAAAGAAAAACTATCAATGATTGCAAGACAACTTCTAAAGAAAAGGGGCCTATACACTGCCACACAACCACGGAGCCAAAATGTGTGTAACTGCAGCTCTCAAACAACTGGCAAGGCACAAAAGGCAACTTTCTAGTACTGACAGCAACAGCAGCAGCAACAAGTTTCTTCTTTCCTGAGTAGAAAGAGAAAGGATGGAAACAAGTGTCCCCATCCATTTTTCTGAAAAATTACACTTTCCTTGGGATAAGATTAAAATACCATAGAGAGTGGTGGAGATCAGAGGAAGAATATGTGATCAAGACAACTGCCAGCTACAATTTTGTCTCTTAGGCTTCTTTCAGCATGCATTTTACCCTACTCTTTAAAGCAGCACAACCTAAATAAATCATCCCTAGTCACCTAAATACAGTCAGGGTAGTCTTTGTCTACTGCAAATTGGACAGATTCATCAAAGCTCCCATCTGAAACTAGATACATTTACTGAACCAATAAAACATACAATACTCCACCCATTCAGAGCATAAACTGAATGGTAAAACAAAGCAGAAACAATACAGAAACCAAAACAAATTACCATAGTTACTAAATATTTCAGACATAGGAAGATATCTTCTTGGAAAAAATGCCTAGACATATGAAATATTTACTTGTCCTCAGACTTGATTGGGTAGGAAGATGACTTATTTAATTTTTCCCCAAGAGGTCTAAACTTGCACTGCCTTTTGTGCAGTTAATAGTTTCAGATACTGTATTGCAACAATCTCATCCAAGTTTCTGCATTATCTATGTGCATTAATTCTTTATCTGTCACCTGTGTCTCTCAAATCCAGCTGAACAAATTTAGTTCAAATTTACAGAAATATTCATACAGTTAATTTAAAACAAAATCAGACTGTCTGCCTCCTACACCAGACTTCAATATCTCAGTTCAAAATGAGTATACAAAAATACCCTGTTTAAGTACATTTCAAAATAATAATTATGACATTTTAGAAGTGCTTCTCCATAAAAAGACAGATACCACAATACAACAACTTGTTTGTTTTTGCTTCAAAGTAATTTGGAGATCATATGTACACTTTGGAATAATATCAATTTCTATCAAAATACAGAAATGACAAGTTGAAAAAACAGCAGCCAGATTAATATTGCTCACAAAAATAACAAGAAAGAAGATGGAAACTATCTCAGCCAACTCAAACTAGAGAGAAATTTAGATAATCTGAATGCAATTACTCACTGGAATTCAGCCAAGACACTGAAATTAGTGTATCTGCTCTCTGTAAGTGTGAAGGAGTTTGGGGACTTAATTTCCCAGCCATCAGAAGTAGGAAGCGACACATAAAATAAAGTTTCATTTCTATCTGTAACTGAAGACTCCTGCTTCAAAAGCCTGAATTTCAGCAAATCTCACAAACTGTTACACTAACTTAACACTGGCTTATCTGCCAATGCACCATTTCCTCAGCAAATGCTACAGCCTTTGAGCATTTACAAAGGATTTGAACCACAGAAAAAATTGTGACCCTTCAGTGTTTCTTGGGGCAGAGTTTTTCTTCCTGAGCCTTCCTTGAAAATGTTCCAGGCAACTAAAGACCCAGCTGATCTTGTTCAGCTGTTCAAAATTGATAGGAGCAAAAGTGTTGCCTTGATGGGGTCAAAGACCTGCTGTTTGAAATTTTAAAAATTTAAGTCAGTAAAAACAGGAAACCAATTTCTACTTTTAAATAATAGAACTGGAGGTCTAGCAGAAAGCTCTAAGTCCTCTCCTTAATATCAGTATCTTTTTATCTTTTCTGTGTTAATTTCTTCATCACTACTCTTACCAGCTTTATCCTCACCAGCTTTACTCTCCAAGAGAACCCAACATTATGCAAAATTATACTTGAAAAATAATATATCACCAAGAATTCAAAAAAGTTAGTACATCTGTCTCATAGGGCACACTAAAAAATTCTTGCCTGTTCTACAGACATCTCAAAAAAGGCAGAGGCATAATATATTTTTCTGTGGCTTCTATAAAAAACTTAATACTTAAGATCCCTTCCTCTTTATGTTGATAGTGTCTTTTGAAAACCTGAATGTCAGCTTGGAAATTAATTTGCTTAACTTTTCAAGAATGAAGGAAGAAAGTACCATCTGTCCTCCTGCTTAACATAGGCACTAGTTACTCATATTAATAAACATTAATATGAGTAACTAGTGGTTATTTATTAATAACCACTATTTATTAATATGGACATATTAATAAATACCTTTCAGAAAAAAAATTGCCATTTCTTTAAACTACCTCAAAAGGCACCAGAAAAAACCTCAGAGAGAGTACAATCACATCTTGCTATCTTGCCCATCCTTCTAGAACCTAACAAAAAATTGCTTTCAAGGTGCTTAAGGCAGTAAGAGCATTCTCTGGAAGCTACTGCAAAAACAACCTCAGACAAAGGATGGGTGACAGGCAGGGGAAGATCTTTCACTCAGTATCCACCTTGCTTACAAGCACCTTTTACCTGTAAGCAAAAACAGTTTTCCGTATCTTACAGAAATTTCATGCAGTTAGTAAAATTAACTTTGTGCTGGAGAAGACAGGCTGAGTAAATTTAGTCTCAGCAGGCTACTGAAATTTAAATCAAGAATATAAATAAATTATCTTGTTCAAAACCCTGGCTTTAATTTAAAGTGACATCTTAAGAGCACTCTCTTTCTAAAATACTGGAGGGAATAACTGCCATGCAACTGTCACAAATGGACAGCCTGAAAAAGTAGATACCTGTCACAAAACCCTCAATCCATGAGGGCATGACTTTAAAGACTTTGATGACTGGAAAAAGGGAAACATAAGCTCCATTTTTGAAAATGGAAAGCAGAAGATCTAGGGATCTACAGAGAAGTCTCATCTGCCAGACAAGCTTATGCAGCAGATTCTCCTGGAAACCATGCTAAGACACATGGAAAACAAAGAGGTACTGGAAAGAGCCAGCATGGCTTTACAGAGGGGAAATCTTGTCTTCTGTGATGGAGCTATTGGTAGATAAGGGAGCACTGGTGGATAAGGGCAGAGCAATTGACACTGTCTACCTGTACTTATGCAAAGCTTTGGACACTGTTTCACAGGACATCCTTGCCTCTAAATTGGAGACACATAGTAATGACAGGACAAGGAGTAATGGGTACACTGAAAGAGGGAAATTTACGCTAGATATTGGGAAGAAATTTTTACTGTGAGGGTGGTGAGACACTGGAACAGGTTGCCTAAGAATGGGTTGTAGCCATTAGTCCTTGTCCTGTCATTACAGTTCCTGATGAAGGGTCCCTCTCCAGCTTCCCTGCAGGCCCCTTCAGATCCTGCAAGGTTGCCATGAGGTCTCCAGACAACCTCCCCTTCTCCAGGCTGGACATCCCCAACTGTCTCAGCCTGGCATTGTAGGGGATGTGCTCCAGTCCCTTTATTGACTTCATGTCCCTCCTCTGGACTTGCTCCTACAGTTCCATGTAGGAGCAAGTTGGGGACACCAGAACTGGACACAACCCTGCCATGGGGTCTCACCAGAGCAGAGCAGAGCAGAGCAGAGCAGAGGGGCAGAATCCCCTCCCTCGCCCTGCTGGCCACGCTGCTTTTGGCACAGCCCAGGGCACGTCTGGCTTTGTGGGCTGTGAGCACACACTGCTGGCCCATGTGGAGTTTTCCATCTGCCATCTCTGCCAAGTCCTGCCCCACAGGGCTGCTCCCAATCACTTCTCTTCCCAACCTGTGGGTGTGTCGGGGATTGCCATGACCCGGGTGTAGGACCTTGCACTTGCACTTTGTTGAACTTCTTGATGTTCCCACAGTTCCACTTTCCAAGCCTGTCCAAGGTCCTTCTGCTGGCATCCCTTGCCTTGGGCATGTCCCTGCCCCACACAGCGTGGTATCATCAGGGAGCTTGCTGAGGGTGCTCTCAATGCCACTGTCCCTGTCACCAGAAAAGGTGTTGAACAGTATCAGCCCCAGGGGACATGTATAATCCCCTTCGTTTCCTGTATGAATATTTACAAGCATAAGAAGAAAAAAAAAACCCAAAAGGAAAGAAAAAACAAAACAAAACAAAACAAAACAAAACAAAAAAACACCAAAAAAAGGCAAGAAACAAAAAAACACCACCAACCAGGAGGCCTTGCTATCCTTAAAGGAAGCTAAATAGTAAATAGATTGGCCTTCAGTGAAAACAGATAACTGAAATAAAGTCCAAGTGCACATGAGCTGCAGCTCTAACCCAAAAGGAACAGTTTTACCTCCTGTAAAAGAACACAGCATGAAGCAGATAAAAATGTCAAAAAAACGAAGAGCTAACAGACAGTAAAAGTGTAAGGAAACGAAAATATTCACAGGTAAGACTTTAGAGAAGATGCAAATGCTCCTAGGAATATCTGGACTATATATTCTGTAAAAAATAATTGAAATACCATCTGGTTATGGTCTCAGTTTCTGTAAATGCACAATTTGACCTACAACTACGGAAATAAATAATTTAATATTGCCATTAAGTTATGGAAAAATAATTATATTTAAGTACATGTCATATAGGTTATTCATGCCACTTCGTAAAATGACTATGCATTTCCAGTTAATTTCCAGGCACTGTATTTTTTTGTATTTGGAGAAGAAAAAATCTAGAAATTATTTCTGGTAATATCTCTCTTGCTCTGCTTACATTTAAAAAATTAATGTCAGCCAACAGTTCAATATTTTATGCAGCACTATTCTTTTAATAATTAATAAAAGAGGAAAGTGTGGCAAGTAAATTCAGTCAGTGTAAAGAGTATGAACGTAGAGAATGGGGTCATGAAATAAAGAAAGAAAAATTAATTAATTGTATTGTTACAGCCATTTAACTATAATTACCTGCAAATATCAGAAAATTGAAAATGAAAATTAAATACCTCAGTGTCAAAATGTAGCATCAATGCAATGATACTGTTCTTTGGAACCTACCAATTATTTTTGCTTTGTGTAATTTCTTGTTTTCTTACTGTATGGGAAGAGCAGTAGGCACTTCCTTGGACAGAGGAAAAGCAGCAGAAGAAGAAGGGAACATGAAAAGAAAAAGTAAAAGAATAAAAAAATCTTCAATTAATGTAGCTATTGGAAAGCAAATTTAATCAAAATTAAATATATTTCCAGTTTACTTTTTACGAAATGTTCTTATCCCATGAGAATATGGGTATAACGGTACAAAATTTGCAAATGCTCCTGAATTGCTCTAGCACCTGGATATTCAGACATCTTTCGAAGGGTTTGACAACAATTATGAGAGAAAAGGAAAAGAAAAAAAGCTTCTGCCCAAGTGTGAGGAATCAATTCAGTTTTGTTATGCCTCAACAATGGTTGTCAGAGGCATGTAGAAGAGAGGTTGCACAAGTCCAGGAGGTCGCTAGGAGAAGATGGAGGAAAGCCTTGTCTCTGGGGAGACTCCACCTGGCAACCATTTCATGTCTCACATGGTGCGGGCAGTCAGCAGGGGAACACCATAGACACTATACCCCAGAGACACTCTCCAGTCAGGTGACAAAAGGTCTCTGCCAATGGACTGCCCTGGGACATTGGGCCAATGGTCTCCTGTCAGCAGATGGACTTTGGGAGGAGCCAGGGCATAAAAAGTAACTGCACAAGAAGCTCTGGGGGAGTGTTCTGTTCTTTGCCTTTTGACGCCCTGGGGGGCTTTTCAAACACGATTTTTGAGTGTAGGCTTTTGGCTTGGGGCTGTCCTTTTGCTTTTGAGGCTTGGTGATTCAAAGGGCTTTTTTGAGACTTGCTTTTTGAGACTTGCTTGTCAAAACTTGCTTTTGAGTCGAGGCGTTTTGAGCCTAACACTTTTGCCCTGGCCCCAGCCTTTTGGCTCTCCTGTCCTCGCTAGCTCTTGCTCGCCTTCGCATCTGCCCTGCCTCCCTGTGCCCTTGACCAGCGCCCTGCCTGCTCCACCTCTCTGTCCCTGCTGAGCCACCTGTGTCCAACCCAGCCTGCCTCCGAGCCTGCCCACAGCTGTGATCCTCACCGTGACTCTGTCCAGATTTCTGGACCTTCTCCCTTGTGAGCACCCCTCCCCTTGTGTCTGGTTGCCCATCGCCACAGTAGCCGTCCACAGCCCGTGCCTCATGGACACAGACAGCACTCCCTGACCTCTGGTGGTAATGCTCTCTCCTTCCCTCTGTCTGTTCTCCCTCTATCCCATTTTTCTTCCTCTTGCTCTGTCTTCTCTAGCCCTCTTTGGTAGAGTAACTCCTTTTTATCTTGCTCTCTCATTACCAATAAATGGTTCACAGATGCAACGTTTGCCCTGCTTGGCTTAATTTTGTTCCCAACCATCATTATTAAAAGAACTCCTCACAGTTCCCCACAGTGGAACACAACACCAAGAATAAAGAAGCATACACATCTGACATCTGGTAAATCATTTCACACCTTTCAGTCACAAAGAAAATGTCACTGTATTGAGAGGTAATAAATACATATTTACCAGAAAAATGTCAATGACCAATGTCATTCAAATTAACCTAAATGTCACATGGACAGAATACTGTTGATTGCTCAGCATCATATCTCAACTATGCCTACAATCCTGACCCAAAATAATTCCCAGTTCTCTCTCTTTGATCTCAGTTTTCTTAAACAGCAATTTCTAACAGTCCTAGCATAAAACATTTTGTTGTCTTGAGTTCAATTTTTTTTTTTTTTATGTTTTGGTTGTAATAAGACAACAACTAAAAACTTAACACATCAAACATTTCACAATATGTAACAGCTGTTAATCATTATATTTATCTTACAAGTCATCATACACAGGATAGGTTATGAACTACTTACTTAATGAAAACAAGTTTTCTTGCAACAGTAAAAATTGCACAGTTGGAGAAAAAACAATATAATGTACAAACACAAATTTACTGCCAAGGCTCACAGGGCCTCCTTCACCCTAAGGACAACTGGGCTACTCTGTGGGATTATTAGTAAAATCACTATTAGTACAACTACTGTCATATACAGATAGATAAGAAATGTGCTTGGAACAAGTCAGTGAAAGTGCAGTGTTTTTCTTCCATGAGTACGGATGGATGGTTGGTTGAATCCATACTTTCCAGGACCAGCCTTATACAGTTTTCCCTGCTGCAACCATTGTGGCTGGTCTTTGTTGCCTTGGCTTCTGATTTGTCTCCTGCCCACCTGCACTTTTTATTCATGATCATACTTCTTTCCCTTGCAGAATTAAACTGGGCATTGTTCATTTATTTAGGTTCTATGGCAAAATTTAGTATTGAATTTCTCTCATGCAAATTGTAAACTGTAACAAATAAAAATAGAGTGAAAAAAGCATAAAGATAAAAGGGGGACTGTAAAAAAAATTCATTTACTACTTGGCACTATTTATTATTTAGCCCTCATCACTTGCTGAAGTCTCGTAACTGTGGAGATGAGAAAAAGTATTTTTCTCTGCATCTCCTGAGCTCATTGAATAGGAGATTTTATAAAAAATTCAGAGAGCAATCAGAATAAGAGTTAATTAAGATACAGCCATATGACAACAGTGACTTGATATTTTGCTTTTACTTCTGTTCTGGGTGTTTTCCGTGTGAAAATGAACAAATGGTTTTATATTTCTACTTTTACATTAATTGTAAACCACTGTCAAGATGTTAGACAGTTTGCTATACAACATAAACTGTATTACACTTGTGTCTGTGAGCAATAACTACATTAGAAGGAAATTTTAACTTTCTCTGGAAGGAATTTAAGTAAATGGCCGAGCACACTTTAGAGTAACTGCTTGTTCCATCAACGAAATTCCTCTGATTTTTGAACATGTTTTCAGAAACAAAATGCTACTCATTCCTTAATCCTCTAGGCTTGAAAATGGCAAATTCACAAATAAAGTTTTATTATCTGAATATACCAGAGGACTAGATGACAAACCCCACTTACTGTTAAAAAGTATGCTATAACTATTCAATGAACCTCAAACCATTACAGTTTCTTCACCAACTCATTCATGACTTTACCCATCATTAACAGAAAATAATTAAATTCAGCATTTGCTCAGCTATGCATAGTGCATAGCTGAGCAAATTAAGTTATGCATTAATTTTGTATTGATAGTTCTGGTATTGCTGCAAGTTGAATCGCTGACAGAAGACCCTACAGCCAACTACAATTCAGTGTCCTACACCTTTTGACACTTTAGCATTTCATCACATCTACCATGTAATTTGCTTTAAACCAGGTGGCATTTTATGACTTCCTGTCTAGCATTTGACCGTTCAGGGAAAGTCCATGGGACTCTCCTACCTAGTAACTTCAGTGGCACCACTTCAACTGAAAAGCAGGTGGACCCGTAGAGGAAGGGGGTTTTTTAATGTCTTTTCTTTTAAATAAAAGGAGTGGCAAGAGTTTGTCCCTTGCTCTCCATACTCCGTGAGCAGCTCTATTATTTCTTTCTTAGTGCTCAGTGAAGTCCTGAGAATAGCTGGCACATCTCTTCACTGATTCCTACAGAAGAGGGTTAAGAATGCTCTCCCAAAGAATCCCTATGATGACAGAGTTTCAAGCAAGCTGTTTGATGGGACTTACTCTCAGACATCCCATACCATCTGTGAATCCACGCTTACCCCGCAGAGGCCACACAAATACAATCCAGTAAGTGCTACTCACTTTGCACAACATGAAGTTTTGACAAGAGCAACAAGGTAAGTTGGCAAAGAATTCTTTAAACAGATGTTGATGTGACTTGACTTTGGTGAAAGATCAAACCTCTGGAATCTCAAGGACCAGTTTGTGTTGACAGCTACTCAGGCATATTACATGATGGTCAGTGAACAATTGAAAAGGAACAGAAATGTCTAAGTGTTGAATAAATATTTAATCACATCTTCCAAACTGTAGCAGATTTGGGCCACGTTTCTCAGAAGCTGAGAATAAGAAAAGCTCCCCCTGCCTGACAAATTGCTGAAGTTCTCTTCCATTGACTGGAGTTCTAGACAGCATATAACCTTGACATTTCAAATTTATAGAGCCTTTTCAGAAGACAGCACATCAACTATAAAGTGGCATCATTGCTTTTAATTAATCAGTTTATGAGGTGAAAGAACACAGTTTCTTGTCATCAGTTAACACCTTTTGTACACCTTCCCTTTGTATTGAAGACAGTGAAGCATTTTGAAGGATTTTTTTGTAGTACTATGGTATTTTAATTAAACAGTAAGTGTTCTTAACAACCTGATTATATTGCTTGCAAATAGAATTATATTTAGCAGACTGCACCCATCTTATGCACAGAGAGAGAATGTCACAAAAAGGTCAGACAGAAGGGAGTAAATAAACTCAGCAGGAATGACCCTTTGACAAATGCAGTGCTGAGTAAGAACATTTGTGTAGTACCTTGAAACTTTGCAGTTTATTGCCACGAACAAGTTCATAAATCATCCTGAGGGTCTTGCCTCAAAACCATTATGTTTACCTTTAATAGGTAGCAAATGTACAACCTATTTTAACAGCTTTATGATGATGCATTTTACCACAGGATTCCTAGGATCTCATATAAATATGAGCAAACAGCTTAAAAAAATGTTTAAGAAAGAAAGCATATGGTAGCATTTACCTTACCTACTAGCAGATCACATTTTTTCTAGTTCATTTCAAGGCCATCGAACTGTACAATGAAGAATACCTAAATTCAATAGGAAAAATGGGGAAAACTGAATTTAAGAAAATGTTTAACTACTCTGGGCAAAATTTGGCTAGGATACCTGAGCTGAAAGCCTATCATACATAGAAAGACATAAAACTCTCAGTTTACTTATTTATTTTCACAGAATCATAAAATAGTTTAATTGGAAGGGACTTTTCAAGGGTCATTTAGTCCAGACCCCTCCACCTGGCCTTGTTGAACCTCATGAGGCTTCCACAGGTCCACTTCTCAAGCTCATTCAGGTGCCTCTGAATGACATCCCATCCTTCAGGAGTGTCATCCCACCACTTAGCTTGTAGTCATCTGCAAATCTGCTGTGGGTGCACTTGATCCCTTTGTCTGTGTCATTACTGAAGACACTAAATAAATAACACTGCTTCCAGTAGAGACCGCTGAGCGTACCACTTGCCACTGATTCCCATTGGAACACTAAACCCTTGACCCTCACTAAACCACTACCCTCTGGACTGTTCACCTACTTCCTCATCCACCTAACAGTCTACCTATCCAACCCATCTCTCTCTAATTTAGAGAAAAGGAAGTTGTGGGGGGCCCTGTCAGAAGCTCTACAGAAGTCCAGATAGATGACACCTGTACCCCTTTCCTGTAGCCCTGTCCACTGATGTAGTTCCCTCACTGTAGAAAGGGTTGGAACTAGATGATTTTTAAAGTCCCTTCCAAACCAAACCATTCTACAGTTCTACAATTTGCAAAAGAAATTTTTGTATACACTACAGAAGACTCTGAACTAATTGCCAAGGCAGGAAAAAGCAAGTAAGGTGAGCTGCAATGAACTCAGGTACAAACAAATACTGGAGAGGGTATCTAAGAGACTGGGTGGACTGCTGGCTGGAACATTTCGGGTGCATTGAGCATAAGGGCGCATCCTGGGCTGGGCCTTGCCTTTGATGAGGCAATGCCTTGCACTGCACTGGGCCTGGATCCCAGCCCTACAGTGGCCAGCATTCCCTGGCACAACACAGGCAATACTCCACACCTGGCCCTGGAGCCCCAGTCTTGCCCCAGAGTGGCCAGATGAGGGAAGTCCCACCTGGGGAAAGGGCGCAGGAAAGCCAAAGGGTAGTTTAGCCAGGACATTAAGCTAGCACAGGTCTTGACTCTATTTCCTGCTGGACTTCCTGTCAGCTGAACACCATGAACCAGAAGTGTATGCTCTTTTCTACAGCTTTTCTGTCTTTCTCTTTTTCTTCTTCTAATTTCCTCTTCCTGGAGTTTTGAGAAACTTAAAATGGGATGGGGTTGGAGCCTGCTAAATTGAATGGGGCACCAAGTTAATGCTTTTTGAAGTGTTTTATGTTGATTGTATGTTGCTTTAAACTTTTGCCAGCATTCTCTGCTTTTCTGAAGCTGCCATTAAAGCTTTTTTTGTTGTTTGACGCTTCAGGATATCTTGTCCGCATTTCTCCTATGCTTTTAACTCTGAGTACATGAAAAATTGTGAGCCCCTTTAAGAAGCTTGCCAAGCCATGTTTTTAGGGCTTTATAGGTATTACTTTACAATTCATGCAAGTAAATCTACAAAGACTGCACATTAAGAGAGAGTCTTGCATAAAGTTAATCACTCATCATATTTGATTACTACTCCTAAACAGAAGATCAGCAAATTGGAATCCCAGTTCCAATTAACAATTAAAAGAATTTCTGTACTGCACCAAAAGTTTTTCAATTTGTATTACAACAAGAAGTGTTCAAGGGGTATTTCGTGCAAAGACTTCAATGCAGGAAAAATATCATCATCAGTGGTATTGCCTAAGTGCATGACAATTTAACAATTCCAAATCTGGTTCAGGATTTGAAATGTTGTCTTCTCTGTATGAAAAGTCCAAAATGTACACAGATAATGTAGTTAGAGGCCTGAGTTTTCCTCTAGTTGTCTGTAAATTTTTGTGCCCTTTTCTTAATAGGAGGCTTCTGGGCCTGAAATGAACAGCATGTGTGCATTCAAGCACGCAGATGTGCATCTAGCTCTTGGGCACTAAATTTTGCATCAAATTTATTATTATAATCCCAAAATCACATTGCTGACAAGTAAATTGCCCATTTGTAAAAAAAAAAAAATAATAATTTTTTAATATGCTTTCATTAACATTTATCTACAGTGAATTTCCTGTACTGTATGTGTACTGTATTAATGTCCAGTTACTGAAATTCACACTCCTTATAGAACTCTCCACTGAGTTATCACTACCACTTTCAATTACTTACTGCCATGATGACATTTTGTCACTTAACTAGTATACCTTTGGTATTATTTCAGAATATGTTGAACAACCTGGATTCACTGCAAGCTCCACTAACAATGTCTCTACAAATCGTAAAATTACAGTCACTATGAAAACAGACCAGTTACTGATGCCTTGTTTAGCATTTTTTAAACAAGACAGCATTTCTTTGTATGACACTTATTTCTATTGAGGGTATTTGGTGAGGGATCTGCAAAAAGTGACCTTTGCACTGATTCAGTCAGATTGCTTCTGAAGGAGCCATGAAGCAGGTGGGTAAACAGCTTCAGTAAATTTGTAAGGTACGTCACCTGTTTTCAACAGTTGCATTGAGCTAGACCACTACTGCACATATATCCCTGGATCTCCTAATCCTATTCTTAATCAGATTTTCCACTAAATTATTAATATTACTGCAGTGTACCTAGATATGTGAAAGGATAAGCAGAAACACAGCCAACAACATGCAGTACTCATGCAATCAGCAAGGACTGTGATAATCTTAAACTGTGATATTAAGACTTTCTGAGTCTTCGCTGTTGACTGGGTAAGAAAGCATTGACACATGACTGTCCTCAGAAAACTGACAATTCTAGAGCTGAACATAAATTTTGTCGTCAAAAGATCATTTTGGATACTTTATCCTTATTTCAAGAATATGAGCATCAATTGTGCTGGAAGTTTCGAGCATTGGAGGAATGACTTTTCCTCCTTAGGACAGTCATGCATGACATTATATACACATAATGCAGTCTAACACACAGGAGATTAGCACTCTTCTGATGCAACTGTGTAGATAGATCAACAAAATTATAATTGCCATTTTTAGTTACATGGCCCTTACTAAAAATGATCATGTAGAAAGCCTGCTTTGCATCAGTTGAAATACTTTCTGACTATTAAAGGTTGTTTTTTTACAAGGGTTACTGCAAATAGATGCTCTTGATATTGATAAAAAACTCTACTCTCCAAATCTCTAAATGTTCATTAAAATGATGGTATAGGCAGTGTTTGTGAAAACCTCTGAATAACAATTAGTCTTACACATACATTCTTGCAATTTCTGGATGGTTCTGCCATATATTCTCAATATGGCATTTGAATTCTCTTGCAGGAGAAGAAATACACAAATTATTTTCAAATGTTAAAGGAGTAGTTACAGTAAGTCAGATTTAATGATGACTCCCCAGTCTCAAAGCTACTTCTTATGTTTTAAAAGCTCAAGCAAGACTGCAGACAGATCTTTTAAAATCTTTTAAAAGTGACATCTTGAGCCCCAAGAAAGCTGTTTAGAAAATAAATTCCATCTCAGGGAAGGAAGCGTGAGAAGGGAGAGAGAGGAGGAGCAAGATAGATCCCAAGCATAATCTAAAGTTGGATACCAAAACATCAACTTGCTTGAGAACCAGTGCTTGACAATACAAGCATACAATTACAAATGCTCATGACTAGTCAAGCAGATTTAAGCATACAGTGCAAGCTGAACTAAACACTAAAGCTCAAAGGTTAAAAATTTGCTGTAAGAAACCAGATTTCAGATGATACCAATTTGATGTGATACCAATTTTCATATCGCTAAGAAAGTATAAGGAAAACAAAATAGATGTGTTAGAAATTGTGAAGGCATGATGGAAAAAGAAAATGAGGTATTGAATACATGAATAACAGCAATGCTGTGATGAATGCATAAATAGGATAATTTGTTGGCACAATGCTGCTGAACTTATTATGCCCAATAAGTGGCAGAAGAGTGCATCGACAAAGAATTAAAAAGTCACAATGAATATAAAGCTTCCCCCAGCCTTAAACCGAGCCCACTCATGTACAAGCAGACACACCATTCAGACTAACAGTGAGTTAAGGCAGAAACAAGAAGACAAACAATCTGTGCAAATGGTAACATTAAAACTGGAACACTAATTTAATGAAATTAGTTCTGAGGTATTTACAAAGTATTTTGTCACTACAAAATGTCAAAGCATTACAGATTATTAGGTTAGAAAGTTACACATAACAACATAGGGAAAAAAAAGCAAAAAAAATTAACAGTGAACTACACTTTATGCCCCCTACCTGACTGTCTAAAATGAAATTTTTCTTGACTGTTGGCTAGATCAATGCTGATGCCTCAGCTAAAAATTAGAGGGAAATGCAGTATCCATGCACCATCCCACATTCACTTAAAACTGTTTATTTGTACCTGAATACCAGAATATGAATTCTTTTTCCCACCCCTCAATATTCTCAAAATAAAATGTGATGACACTGAGGTGGTGAGAGCTGCTCCAGAACCTGGGCAGGGACAGTCCCCTTGGCATCAGCATGGCATGGTACAGCTCCCAGTGCCTCTGCTGCTCAGTCTTACCACGCACACTGATATGCATTGCTCTTGACCCAAGACTCCTCTTCTCTGAGGAGGGAGCACAAAGGCACCAAAATAAACCAGAATCCAAGAGGTGCAAAACCTCTGCTGAGCCCCAAGTCAGAGCCAGTGTGCCCTGAGGGCACCGAGCCCCGCCTAGGGCTGAGTCACTGCCAGCAGGGCAGACAAGGCAAGGGGAGGACTCTATTGTCCCCTTCCCGGAGGTAAGCCAGATGAGATGACAGGTGAGAAAGGACAGATGTGTGCCAGCAGGACTCATGGACAAGGCCTCACACAGAAAGGAGCACAGTACCTCTGGGACAAGCACGCATCTTGGCGGTCCAGGGTGGGGGGCAAAAGCATACAACAAACAAGGGACTCAAAGCCTTCATCTAAATGACCAATCTCCCCGCCAGTGGGTGCAGGGCTCAGTGCAAAGCCCATCAAAGCCTCAGAACAATCACACAGTTCCTCAGATCCCACCACTTTTAGCCCTGGAACCCAGCTCTGCCTCAATGTCACAGGAAGATAATCTCAAAACACCCCAAGAGAGGGGAAGGAGGGAGCTGCAGGCCAGGCAGGGACCCTCCTGTCCTAAGCTGGCTGCACCTTGTGAAGCCACAAGACCAGGAAGATGGCAAAAATAGTAAGAAATAATAAACCATACTATCTAGGAAGTCCTGTAAACCTTTTCTCTTTAGTTCCCATCCCTTCCAAAAAGTGGTCAGCAAAGGCAACAACCACTGTGTAGCACTTTTCAAGTATTTTTAAGGATGGGTATTTATTTTCTACAATTATCCCACAAAAGTAGGATGACCCAAAGATTTTCACTGGATTTTTCAAAAAGGAAAAAAATATCAGGTGATAGAAATAATTCATTCAGGTTTGGAATAGCATATTCCTGGATTTACAACAGTGATCCAGAAATACTCATCCATAAATAAAAATAATTTGTGTATTACCTACTTCCGATGAAACAATAAGCACTTGGGATAGATTGTCTACTTTTTATATATATGGTTTTCAGGTTAACTTTTTCAATTCTTATTTGGTGCTGAAGTGCGGAAGGAGTAGAAAGCCAAAAGCAGGAGTTTAGTCATCTCTCCCCACTATGCTGTGCTTATCTCCTCATAAACAGAAGCAGCTTCACCTACAGTGGCCTGTGATTGCTTCACACAATACACCACCACATGAACTGTGCCAAATGGCTAGTTCTTCTCTCAAACTATTGCATCTGCTTCTCCAAGGTAACTGAATACCTTCTCTGTATCCCCTCTGCAACAGCAGCTGTTGCACAAAAGCCTGCAGACCCCTTCCTCAGTTGTGGCTATGCAAAGCATCCTGGGATAATGTGCTTCTCCAGAGGGTGCTATTTCATGGAATACCCTACGTAATCAATGTAATAATCATATTAAAGACTATTAAAGTCACATGAGCAGCAGCTGAGAGAACTCAGGGTGTTTAGCCTCAAGAAGAGGCAACTCAGGGGAGACTTTATCACTCTCCACAACTCCCTGAAAGGAGATTGTAGCCAGGTAGGGCTCCATTTCTTCTCCCACATAGTTAAAAACAGGACAAGAGGACACAGTCTAAAGCTGCCCCAGGGGAGGTTTAGGCTGAAAATGAGGAGGAACTTTTTTACAGAAAGGATGATTAGGCACTGGAATGGGCTGGTCAGAGAGGCAGTGGAGTGAGTCACTGTCCCTGAAGGGGAAAAGACTTTCAAGGAAATACAGGATGTGGTGCTTGGTATCAGTGCCAACAAGTTGACAAGGTGGTGTTCTGTCCTAAACTGAACTTCATGACCTCAAAAGTCTTTTCCAATCTACTCGAGTCTGTGATTCTGTAAAGTCACCTTAACCCCAGTGCCTCATAGGTTTTTGCTAAAAATTTTGTCCAACCTCATGCTTTGTAATTTATGAAAAAAAATTCCATACAATAAGAATGATTCTGGATTAAGACATAAATTTACATTTTTCTGATAAAGTTAAATATGTTAGATTCATATATATCTATTTCTTCTGGGGCTTTCTGGAAGCGCAATTTAAATTTCTTTTAACATTTTTTTCAAGGAAAAATGCTCTGCTGACTGAGCTGTTAATTAACAGAGCTTTTATTTGAGATCTCAAGATTTTAATACTAATTTAAAACAAAAGCCAAGTTTATTAAAATATCCCACAGTATCTTGAAAATCATTCAGCATAGCAGTTTGTATTACCCAAAATCAGCAAAGCTGTAAAGTAATACAATTAAATATTCCTTTCAATGACTCCAATCGATGGCGTCTTTGTAGTTAAGAATTGCTAATGTCTTCATTACTAAAATAGCTCTTTTCTACCTCCAGAATATTGATTAAAAGCACAAATTGCCATTTATTGAATAAGTCTAGTTTCTTTTTGTATTACAGATAATGCCTACAGGTATCACATCCTCTTCACTTTTAACATCCCCTCTATATAGCTGTTGTCATATCCACCTTATTTTCTCTCTGGGGCCAAAGCCTGCCTTCTTGAATTTCAAATATAGGGATATTCAACTCACTTTTGTCTCAGAAAATTGCAATATCAACCCAAAGTTTCAAGATATGATCAGCAAAAACTTTTTTCAAATAGAGAACCATTTACATGGTTCATTTAACTATGACGGATGAACTATGACATAGAAAACAAGAAATAATGTAGAAATAGTAAAAAGCCCGAAAAACCCTACAGTGTTGGCCATGATGTCTAGATCAGTGAGAAAGATGAAACAGAACACTGCCAAAGGTTGAACAAACTTTAGTCCCTAACAGTGCTGGTGTTTACTTGCAGACAGTTTTATAACTACATTCTCCCACATTACTCATAATTTTAACCATTAAGAAGTGTCTAGGGGGCTGCACAGGTGCCTCAAGATAATTTCAACACAAAATGATCAAACTTAGTCTAACATCCAAGTGTGTACACAGCCCTTGCACTGCTCCACACTCAGGGTGTGTCATCTTGGAGCCTTACCTATCTCACCGGTGACTGTATGCAGCTACAGTGCAAGCTCTAACTTGGCACAGCACAGAACAAATAAAGCAAAAATAACAGTCAAACCACTAAATGTATCCTTTAAACTTGATCTAAGAGACTGATGTCAGCCAGGTCACACCTCAACATGGGAAAACAGTTTTTCCTGCAGAAAGCTATTTTTGCATTTGGGATCTCCAACAATGTCATCATAACACAGCCATGTGATTTGAATAACAGAAAGTATCAAGTAGCATATAAAATAAAAATCAAACCAAATATTGATTATAGCTCTGATATATTTACTATCTACCACAGTTTAAGAAAAAATTAGTACTTTTATTAACTTAATACTTCAAGAATCACTGTACCACTGTATTCATTTACTCTAAGAATTTAAGCCCTTTAAAACAAGAGCAGCAATGCAATTCCAATAAAAAAGAAGGATATGGATGTCAGAATATACCTTTCCTTGAAAAAAGGGCCAGATAAGAAGTCGAGTGTTGATGAATAACTGCAAATGCTAAAGACTGCAATCGATGCAATACAGAATTCATGTATGCACAAAGAAGCAAATCTCCTAAGAATGTTTTTTTATATTCATGCTGTCTGCTGATTTTCTTTCCTAGAGCTTGAAGTATGATCCCTTGCATCACTGTTTCATAAATCAATGCCTCTGAACTTTCTCAGAAAGGAAGTCTGTGACTCACCCCAGTGACAAATCGTATCCAGTCGTTAGTTCTGGTGCCCACTTGCAGGGAGGAAAGGTGCACAGTACCCAATTATCAACTTCCATCCAGAAAATCTCTCTGGCCTGTCACATCTCTACATGTTTTTATCCATGTTCATGTACAGAGGGTTATAGATTAATACCCTACACCTACATTTTCTCCTACAGCTATGAAATCTTGTACAAAACATCTTAACATACAGAAAACAGTTATGGGCAAATTAGGTGTCTATAAAATCATATGTAGATGTGATTTATATCTAGTCTTTGTGGTGTAATAACCTCCTATGATAGGAACACGTTTGTAAACATGAAATGTTTTTTTTCATTTGTTGTAGTGCACAGATATATCTTAATATCTTGGTGAAATCAAATGCAACAGTAGAATACATGTAAAGTAACAAACTGCATATTATGGATTTTTTAAAAGATAAATTATTTATATATTTAAATGAGGTTTCATGCATTATAGTCAACACTACTGCTCAATTTTCCAAGAGTTTTTTTGGTATAGTATCTTACTAAATTTTCATTCCATTATTTTTACATGTTCTATCAATTCAAAGTCTTTATCATCTCCAATTTGCCTTAGTCAGGATATAATAATTTTAAAAGCATTACTTGTATGTAAAATGATCCATAAGCTTGCTGTCCATTATTAAAAATAAAATAAACATTTTAACAGCCTCAGGGATACTAATTATGATCAAATAATGAAGGGAATTATTTTTTCCATTAGTAAAACTGTTGGTATTAATACTTTTTCTAAAATACACTTTCAGTTATGTCCCTGAATAAAAATGGCAGCTTTGTCAAAAAATTAAATGTACATAAACAATGCTAGTCTGATGAAAACACTTAAGATACAGATACAAAATTATTCATACAGTCAAATGGACAGTATTTGTAAAATGTTACCAGAGACAGAATTTTTAATATGGTGGAGACCACATATGAGAAGAGTGTGATGCTTTCCTAAGAGGCTGAAAATTCAACTTTCAGCTTTCCTATTTCTGCAATGTAAAATACTTATGCAGGGGAAATGAAACACTTACTTCAATCTTTGTATTCTAACATCTTAAACAAGACACTAAAATTTTCTACACAAATTAGTTTTCAATTTTGCAAAACAATTATTCACTATGAAGTTACATATGCTAGCTCAAAAACAAACAAAAGCAAATTTCAAACCCTCAATATTTACAATCATCTTTCTTACAATCTTACCGATTGCCTAAATAATTCCTCAAGTTGTCTTTCTTTTGTTAGCAGGTTACATCCTCAGAAAACCACTCCCTTCTAACTCATTAGAAGCAAGAATCTACTAGACAAAACTTTGAATTTTTATTTTACAGTTTATAACTCACTTGCTTGGGAAGGCGGAAGAGAGAATTTTTGTAAAATATATCTTTAGCCTGACTCCATGTTCCATCGATGATAATCATAACAGATGGACTAGAAGACATCACTGCAACTTCTTCCAAATTGGTTGCTTCAGCTCCAGGATACAAAATTAGAGTATTGGGATTTCTGCACACAGTTGCTAATTCAGGATACCTTTAATGCACAGAAACACAAAATCAAATAGATTATTGAAAGTTTTCATGATGTACACATACTTTCAAATATTAGCTCCCACTCATCTCCACCAAATTTTACTTAAATTTCCCTTTCTCATCTATCACTTTCTCCTTCCAACACCTCTGAAGCTGTTGGTTTTCCTCCAACAGCTAAAGTGGGGGCAGCTTCTGAGTGGGGGCAGTGAAAAAACAACCACAAAAGTGACCAATGAAAGCTGAATAAAGCAATATATCACATCTTTTGCAATGCTTAATCACTACTCTAATGTGTATTGGAGCCAAAGACATTATGAATTTTTACCAAAATTTAATACATGCATTCTAGAAAATTTTTTTCAAACACTTGGCATAAAATTACTGCAATTATCCTATTTTTAACCTTATATATAGAGAAAATATTAGCAATTCATAGTCCACACCAACAGGACACTTTTGAAAATGTTATAATTTCCATTGGTTTGGTGTTTTTTTAATTACTACTTATACTAACTGGTACAGTTATAGTTCCCATTCTTTTACACGCTCTTCTTCCTTCCTGTGGGCTTCTACACTTGTCAGTGGTACCACAGGAGTAACAGCTG
Source organism: Agelaius phoeniceus (assembly GCF_051311805.1). NCBI lineage: Eukaryota > Metazoa > Chordata > Aves > Passeriformes > Icteridae > Agelaius > Agelaius phoeniceus. Next base: position 30,813,705 of record NC_135303.1, on the reverse strand, counting down.
CCTATTGAGTGTACAGCTGATGTACATAGAAACTCCTGAAGTGTTGGCAGGACACCACTGTCTTAGCCTATAAAAACCTGTGAAAGACATTGTCATTTAAATAGTACTCCAGGTCTCAAAAAGCCAAGTCTAAACTAGTCTGGCCTGAACACTCCAGGGATGGGGCAGCCACAGCTTCTGCAAGCAACCTGTTTCCATGCCTCACCCCATAAAGGGTAAAGAATTTATTCCTAGTATCCAATCTAAATCTACTACTCTCTTCCAGTTTAAAACCATTTCCTTTGTTCTAGACCTTGCAAAAGTCCTTCTCCAGCTTTCTTGAAATCCCCTTTAGGTACCAAAAGGCTTCCATAAGGTCTCCCTTGGAGCCTTCTCTTCTCCAGACTGAGCAACTCTAACTCTCAGCCTTTCCCATCGGAGACGCGTTCAGCTCTCTGACTATCCTCATAGCCTTCCTCTGGACTCATTCCAACATGTCCATGGTCCATATCTTTTCTGTGTTAAGGGCTCAGAGCTGGACACAGTACTCCAGATGGGGTCTCACCAGAATAGAATAGACAAGAAAAGGCTAGTCTTGTAATAAAGACTGCATTACTTGTCTGGAACTCATTTCTCAGTCTTCAGTCTTGCTTCAATCAGAAAGCTTAAAGAAATATAAAGCAAGGATTGACTGTCCAAAGCATGTGACATCAAATAAGAAATTAATTCTACATAGTACCTAAGTGGCCATAAGGTGTAAACTAATTTGGTAGGATGAGAAGATCTTTATGCAGTTGAAACACCATGTGAAGTGGAAAGAGAAGCCAGCACATCTTAGGTGTATCAGAATGGGATTAACAATAGTCAACACATAAAGTGGGCTCTTCATGATACCTACCAAGATCCACTTGGTGCAAGATCACAGATACAGGCACACTGTAAACATCTAAGTTCACACTGAGGAATTTCTATTGTCACTGTCACCTTTTAAGTTCCAGAAACCAGGCATCTGCGCCACTTCTCCAAAAATCAAGCAATAACATGTATTTGTAGGGGGAAGCAGTGGTAGGAGTGGGGAGGACTAGGGAAGAAAGAAATGGTTCATAATTGATTTTGAGTTGATATATACAGGGTGTACTTAAACCTGCACTCCATTATCACTCTCTGTGGAGGCATGTGAAAAAAACAATTTTAAGAATGTTAAATTCAGACAGTATTGAAGTGCAAGACATTGAGATCCTGAGATTAAGACTCAAATGGGACCATAAAGGATGCATATGAAATGAATGTGGAATGGAATTCAGTGTACCAATAAGCCTGGAGGTAGTATTCCACCATGTGACCACCCTCACTGCCAGCCATCCTCCCTCCAGCAAACAGTCCAGACTGATTCAACACTGTGTTTGATTCCTGTCAATGTCATTTACTACAAAGAACAAACACACAAACAAACAAACAAAACCAAAACATAATGATTTGTCTTTCCAAAATGAACAGGAAAATTGTAAATAGAAACTGGAAATCTGTAAGATAAGCCTGTGGCAAACACTTCTTCCCACTATTTTTTAAGCCTTACTTACACTATAGTAATATGGTATCATTTTAATTTAACCAACAATCTTGTTACATAAAATCAAAAGCAAGAGGCCATCCCATTACACGGTATCTAATACCCAAGGCTTAAAACTGGTCATTATTTTCATGTTTGTCTTGAGAATCCAAGTCTTCAATTTAAACTATCCTAATCCTGAGACAGAAGAGATTTTAAATCCCCTTAGAGGATTAAAAAATGAATTACTAAAACTATTCCAAATCTGTATTGATTATGAAGCTCTTTAAGTTTATATTATGAGCACCACAACTGATGTTTTAGTTGACAATTCAGTTGAAAACACTGGTTTTCAAGGATCATAGGTCATCCTATTTCAAGGTCATCCAAGGATCATAGAATCATCACAAAATCACAAAATGGCTTGGCTTGGAAGGGACCTGAAACATCTTCCTGTTCCAACCTCCTTGCCACAAACTGGGACATCTTCTACTAGACCAGACTGCTCAGAGCCTCACACAACCTGGCCTTGAGCACATCAGGACAGGGCATCTACAGCTTCTCTGGGCAATCTGTCCCAATGTCTCACCACACCCAAAGTAAAGAATTTCTTCTTAATATTTAATCTAAATCTACTTTCTTTCAGTTTGATTCCATTCCCCCTTGTAAATAGTCTCTCTCCATCTATCTGGTAGGCTCCCCTCCCGTACTAGAAGGCTGAAATTGGCTCATGTCCTTTCCAGGATGAACAATCACAACTCTCCTAGTCTTTCCTCTTCCTAGTCCTTCCATTCCTTTAATTCCCACCAAGTGTTACTTCCATGACTTCCCCAACACTGGACACTTAAGATTCTTCTGAACAGGTTTAACCATCTTGTCTAGACTGTGTTTTTGCTAAAAAAAGTTTGGACCAGATGATCATTGAAGTCCCCTTCCATGCTGGTATTCTGTAATTCTATAATACATATAGTACATATGTAATTAATATTGACAGCCCTTAGTTGCTCTCATCCTTAAAATAGAATGATTTCAAGTAATTGAAGGAATGTCCTCTATAAAGATTATGCTGAAGAAAAATCATTTATACAGGCACTGTGACATTTCCAATACTTTCACTGGCATTTCGCAGTACTTGCAGACTTTCAAACCTCAGAAAATTTGGCATTTCCAAGAAAAAGCAATTTGTATCATTTACAGTTGTAGTAATTTACCTCAATCCAGGTAAGATTTTTATTGCAATAATGAAAAGTAAGATCAATCTGAAGATAATAATTTTCTCTTTCTATAAATACATCAATACAATTTTTTTATCTGCTTGACATGGCCAGCAGCTAACATAAAGCTCAAACAGATGACATAATTTAAAAGTTATGCTGTAAGATACAACTATGGCCTTGAGCTCCATAAGAGAAATATCTACAATACTTGCTTCTCTTATAAATCAGCCTTAGTTTTGGTATGCAGCAGGTATTGTAGGCTTTTATAATCCATTTAGCACAACAATCTCTGCTAAGCAGAACTGTTCAGATATTTCATTCCTGTCTGAATATCCAGCCACTTTTTCACCAAAGATTTATACATTCTCATGATTGCACTTAAGAAGCATTTCATTATTTCTGGGATGCATGCTCTTGAAATGTGTAATTTAAACATAATCCCATTTTTGTACCATATACATTTTCATTACACATCTACTCGGTTGCTCTCAAACTCTCTAGATGATTTTAATTCAACATGGATCCAGTGTGAAAAGCAAGCATTCAGATTTTAAAAATGTAACACTGCCATTTAGTAGGAAACAATACTACTAATAAAGAATAGATGCTAACATATTATCTGTAGAAAACCATCAGGTTAATGAGGACTTCTCAGCTTTTCTTATAATTTTTACTATCTCACCTTAGTTATAGGCAGGTGCCTCTGCCCCTCTCAGTACTCCTGTGCTTGGAAGACTGTGGACTGCCATAATTCCTAAAAGGTAGTAATTTCCATCAAGTAATAAAATGGTTTTAAAAATGGTAATTACCCTCTGTCATTTCCACATTCAGAAAGAGGCCCTTTAGGGTCAGGACAGAAGCATAAGAGATATCCAGGAAGAGTGCCTCTGTTTTATCTATTTTTTTATCATTTATCTACTTTCTTTGTATGTAAAGCATAATCTTTAAGAACAGAAACATTAGCACAAGGATCATCACAGAACTGTTTATATTGGAAAGGACCCCAAACACAATCAAGTCCAACTGGACACTTCACACTGCCATGTCCAAACCATATCCCCAAACTCCCTATCTATTACAAGTCTATTAAATAATTCCTGGGATGGTGACTCAACCACTTTCCTGGGCAGTCTGTTCCACTGCCTGACAGTCCTTTTGGTGAGGGAATTTTCCAATCTAAACCTCTCACTGAAGCACATATTGAGAGCCATTTCTTCTCGTTCTGTCTATTGCTTGTTAGTTCAGAGAAGAAACCAACACCCACCTCACTATAACCTCTTTTCAAGGTTTTGGTAGTAAGTAAGCAGCAAGACTTGTGTGTTCCCTGTGAATATGCCCAGAAAGGTGCTGCAGCCAGGAGAGCACACACACTGAGAGAGAGGGAAAGTGTGAGGAGGAGGGAGTAGAAGAAAGGAACCGTTCTGGACTTATTGCAAAGCTGAAGTCTATAGTACTCAAAGAAAAAACAGCCAGAGAGAATATTATCTAAATTATATTGAGAGATCTGAAATTTGATATGGTAAAGTACAGTTTCAGATGGAAATTAGCACATGTTCAGTTAACCAGCATTTATTACTTTCACACACAGAATGACAAAAGCTGTGACAGGCTGATGATCTCTGCCTGCATCTAGTCATTCTTGACTGAGCTAAGGGGCAAAAATGCATGAATTAGTTTGATAGCATAATGACACCAAAGCACACAAAAAGCTCACAAAAAATTTATCTGAATAAAGAACCACAACCTGTAACCAGTTTTACATTATTCGGTAAGTGGCAAAACTCAATTCATTGATATTTGATACAGTAAGAATTCTTGTTTGTGAATAAGCACTACAAAGTGTCATATCTATTGTATATAATTACCTTAAACAGCTTTACAGAAAACCAACAGAAATAAATTGCATTTTATTACTTTTAAAGTGAAGCTACAAATTTTCCCAAGTGGTCCATTTAATTTCTAATCTAGGCCACTGAACTGCAGGAGGGCTGGCAATTATACTGAGAGTCAAAGAACCGCAACATCGTAGAGTATGCTGAATTGCAAGGGACCCACAAGGATCATTGACTCAATTCCCATCCCTGTTCAGGACGGGACCCCAAGAGTCACACCATGTGCCTGAGAGTATTGATCAAATGCTTATTGAACTCAGACAGGCTTGGTGCTGTGACCACTTCCCTTGGGAGTCTGTTCCAGTGCCCAACCGCCTTCAGGGTGAAAAACCTTATCCTGGTATCTAACCTAAGTATCCCCTGGCACAACTTCAGGCCATTTCCCTGGGTTCTGTTGCTGGTCACAAGAAAGAAGAGATCAGTGTCTGCTCCTCCTCTTTCCCTCACAAGAAGTTGTAACTGCAATGAGATCCTCCTCAGTCTTCTCCAGGCTGAACAGACCAAGTGAGCTCAGACATCCCTCACACGGCTTCCCCTCGAGGCCCTTCACCACCTTCATTGCTCTCCTTTGGACACTCTAACAGCTCAATGTCATTTATGTTGTGGTGACCAAAACTGCGCACAATATTCAAAGTGAGGCTGCCCCAGTGCAGAGCAGAGCAGAGCAGGACAATCCCGTCCCTTGCCCAGCTGGTGATGCTGTCCCTGATGCCCCCCAGGACACGCTTGGCCCTCCTGGCTGCCAGGTCACTCCTGGCTCACTACTGACCAGGACCCCCAGGTCCCTTTCCACATCGCTGCTTTCGAGCCTCTCATTCTCCAGTCTACACACACAGCCAGAGTTGCCCCATCCCAGGTGCAGAACCAGCACTTTGTGTGGCTTGATTTCAGAGAGCAATGCAGATAAATTTGTAATTGTTCCCACACTGTCCTAAGTAACAGAGTGGTGGATGTAGAAATATTTGCAGCTGGGGTTTTGTAAGTGTTCCTTCATTAGAATCTATAATTTTATCACAGCATCCAGAATCACCAAAGTCTGAATATTTGCAAGGAGAAAAAGCTTGAGGATTAGATTACCTTTCCAGAAAAATTAAAAATAAAGACAAAATCACCCCATCCAAATACTCACAAAATATAAAATGAAACTTAAAAACTATAGTGACAAGGTTGTTTATAAAAGTCTGGTACCAAAATAATTCAAACTTTTGACATGTTAGATATTAGATACAGTTGTTATCTCTGGTCAATACAGGCCCACAATTACTTCTGAGTGAAAAGTATTATTATAAAAAAAACAAATGCCTACAAAACTTTATTAGTAGCCTAAAAAGAGCATTAATCCAATAAATTGTACTTTATTCACACATAAGAGACAATAGTTGTTTTTTGCCCTAACATTTCCATAGTGAATAGCAAATATACTGCAGTTGTACAAGCCTACGAACAATGCAGGGAAAAGACATTAGCACTTTTTTTTTGCCCATCCTGCTACATTCCATTGTTTTGAAGTTCTCTATCTTTGTAGAGAGTATTTTAATAGAGATCCTTCAAATGTAAAGGCTTTTGTAATTGGAGTTTTAGAAAACCATACTGTACAGTGTATAGCCAGCTATGTAAATTATACCTTAACTCTTTATTCAGGAATAAGTAATCACTTTACTGAATTGAGATAACAGATGCCCTACCCCTCTGTTCTCCCCCACACTTTTGTATATTTCAACTGGCCTTGCTCAGCATGTCATGTGTATTAACATTAACATTCAATTTTTATTGAAGGAAAAGAAAACTGCAAATATTAACCACTCACAGAAGTTCCTCTAAGGATTCAACTCAATTTGAGAATTAATTTCCTTTTTAAGTATTCACACTTTCTATTTGCTTTATTAAAAATGTATGTAGTAAAGCTTCACTGGCATTTGTACCAAGACCTGGTTTCTAAGATTTAGCTTCATCTAATGAAGATTAAAGATGCTATATGGAAAACCAATATTTTCCAATGTCTCAGAATATTAGAAAAAATAATTTAAAATTTCTGAGAGCTACGCTTTCTTATGATTAATTTTAAGAGGAGGAAGAAGAAAATTAATATTTCTTTTTTTAAATTTTAAAGAGTTTTAAACAAGCCTCACAACGAGGCTGCTTTCTCAATTTCCCACACCTGAGTAAAAACTATTAGTTTTACTTCAGTGACACCAAATGGTTAGTCAGATAAAGCAAATCAAAAAAGCACAAAACAGAATAGCAAGACAGACCTAGTACGAGGAAAGAACAGAACTGGAAACAGATAAGAGTTTGAAAGTAGCCATGTGAACACTCCAAGAGCGCAGAACTGAGACTATAACCTGAAGGAAGAATATCAAGTGCTTCTGACTATCTTTGGAAATCAGAATGTGAGTGTGCACACTTGAAATAAAAATTAAGAACACTGTTGGCTATTTTAAAAGACACTGAAAGATATATTCCTATGATTTACAGAGAACCAGAAAATGCACAGGCAATCCTGCTCACCTGTCTTCATTAAAACGTCGACCAACCAAAATTTTGCATTTGTCTGGAGGGAGACAAGCTGCTAGCAAAGGTACCGTTCTTAACACTCGACTTTCCTGTAAAAAAAGAAAAGTTACTTTTGAATAAAATCAAGAAAGGCTTCTATGAATTATTAATGTTTTTATTTTCTATCAAATTCTGTTGACTACAGACAGAGAAAAAATTTTAGCAGGTAACAGGACAAAAAATCTTCAGGAAAAAAAACCCCTATCTTGATGCTTCAGATTGTATTGTTTTAATTGACAATATTGAATTCAGTCTCAACTAATCTACGATCATCATCATAAATTTGAACTAGGCTATCAGTATAAAAAACAGTAACAAAACTTCAGAGAAAAATCACTGAATAATAAACAGTGGGCAAAAAAAAAGCATTAGCATTAATGAAATAGTATCAGGACCAGTAGAAAACCTGGGTAGGGCTCAATTTCCACAGAAAGATGCTTAGGAGTTCTGTCCTGAGTTACACACATCACTCAGGTTTTGAAAAGTACACCCTACTTGCAATCACTTCCAAGAATAATCAAAGACAAAGGTAAGACAAAAAGGGGTTTGTACACCTAGCCATGCCACCGATCTCTGGATCATAACAGCAGGCATGAAAAATGAAAAATGATACAATTATTCTATTTACTTATATATTTATAGTATATATCTATATATATACATATATATATCTATATCTATATCTATCTATATATATATATATAGAGAGAGAGAGAGAGAGAGAGGCATATATATACATATATATATTTACCTATATGCAAAGAAAAAAAAATAAATCAGACTGAGCAAATAATTCCATCACCTTTGCAATAGTCCTGATGCTGGATTTCTATATTTTTAGTTTTTAAGTTAGTCTCATGATGAGCAATGATGCAGTAACACTGATCTGAAACCAAGTATTTACACCTTGACATGGAAGGTGTATTTGACATGTATTGTCCTTGAATTCCTCCACAAACAAAAATCTAAATAATTCATGTAGCTATTGTGCAAAATGGAAGTTTAACAGTACAATTTCTCACATGTGATCCACCGTTCTACAGCAAGTGATTCTTCTCCCTTTGACAACACCTGATACATGTGCAGGTCTATCTGGCAGCTTGGCCTCTGGATGGTGTGAATGTGAAGACATTAGTCACAGTAATCCAAACACAGGTAATGTTTTTCCTGACTTTCTGCATTACTATCTTCCCTCAGTACCAGTCTCAATAGCACCATTTGACCAGAGTTGAAGGCTTAATCCAATGTACTGCAGACTTCCAAAGCCAACAATGAAGCATGTGGGGGATGACAGTTAAGACTGACATGCAGCAGGGGCAAGATATTCTCTATCTGGTTAGTTTATTGGGTTATTTTTGAAACAGACTGTTAAGAGTGTATCTGTAATGCAATGGCAGACTGAAGGATCAGATACAGTCCAAAAGGCTCATCTGCCTTCAAGACTGATTGTCTTTTGAGTGTGAGCAGCAAAGGGAACTTATTTTTTGTCATGTACGCCTCTGCAGTTATGCAACCAAAAGCACCACCTGTGACTACCTCCTAAGACCACCATTTAATAGGACTCATCTCTGATAAGCCAAGGGCCCTCATATAGTTGGATAGTTACCACAGTGATAGTTACTATATGTTTAAAGGATAGTTTATTCTATAAATTATCATTATGCAACATAGAGTAATAGAAAACTTGCATCCCATTGTAACAGACAGCTGTTCTGATTGCTAAATAATAAAAAGTTGTAGATAGCCTTCCAGACAGACACAGGAATGCTGTATAAATCCAGAAAAATCTGCAGACTTTTTCTAATACTCTTCATCATGAACAGGGAATTCAACACAATTAAAATGCCAATTCAATATCTCTGGCATATTTTTAAACTTCTTTTTCCCAGCAAGTGACTTCAGTGTATATTTAGGTACTTTTAAAATAGGAAGTAACATGGAGGAGTATTTCTATTAAACACAGTCCATTAAAAATCAGTTTTCCCATTTAGGGCCCAAACATGTCATGGCTTCTGTTTTATTTCCCTGCAAGAGAAGACTTTTTTAAATTGGAGCTTTTGTGTTCTGTTTAAATTCCTTCAGGAAATTACACTTTGCATGTTGATTGAACAGCTGTGCAATGTCAAGCAAACAGCTGCACCATGAGAGTACAGTTTTCTGAATTCCACAGTCTGATTTGCAGACCCATTATCTACCCAGATCTGTGTAACTGTGGTACAATTTCTAAACACCTTATGATCCACACCTCCCTAGGCCATTGTCAACCAAAGAGAAGAACATCAATGTACAGCCTCCTATTGGTAAACCAAAACATACTGTTCTGAAGCTATAGTTTTTCATTGGGGAAACAGGCAAAGTCATCACTACTTTGAATAGCTTAATTCACATTTTAACAGAACACTAATATCAATAAGACACCACCGCTGTAATCAAAATACATTTCTCCATGGATCAACTCTTAGCACCTCTGTGAGACACAGTGTTCACAGAATCACAGAATATGCTGAGTTAGAAGGGGATCCATGAGGATCATTGAGTCCAACTCCTGGCCTCCTACAAGATACCCCACCAGTCACACCCATGTGCATTTATTTTATTTAATGTTACTTAATAACAATGATATTTCTTTCTTACAATTTGTACAAAGGCAAGTAGATTTCAATTCCAGTAAGACTATACAGTTGAGATGTCTTGCATGCATGGAGTTACAGAAATAAGGTGTGATTTCAAAGATACAATAATTCAGAAGAACTGAACAACAAATATAGCAACTCAGATGAACTGGCATTCAGTCATGATGTTTAAAAGGAAAAATCATTATATGATTGCCCTGGTTTTGGCTGAGATATAATTAATTTTTTCCCAGTAGCTGACACAATGCTGTGTTCTGGATCCAGGATGAGAATAATGTTGATAGCAACAATGAGAACATCAGTACATTAAGTAGTGTTCACCTAAGCCAAGGACTTCTCAAGTGTCTCACGCTCTGCCAGTGAGGAGCTGCACAAAAAATTTTGAGGGAGCATGTCCAGGTCAGATGACTCAAACAGGCTAAACATGGTTATTTCACATGAATATCATGCCCAGTATTTAACTGGGGATGGTCAGGACCTGCCATTGCTGCTTAGGGATGGGCTGGGCACCAGCAGAAGGTGAGCACTGTATCATGCATACTATTATTATCATTAATAGTAGCAGTAGTAGTAGTAGTACTGCTCCTGTATTTCACTTTGTTTAATTTATTAAACTGTTCTTATCTCTCTCACAGAAAGTTTTACATTTTCTCCCTCTGCTTCTCATCCCCATCCCATCTGGCAGAGGGGCAAGTACTGTGGTACTGCGTGGTACTCAGCTGATGGCTGGGGCTGAAGCATGACAGCGAGCTGACAGCACAGCTGTTTCCTCCTGCCTACCATTTGCTGCATTAGGATTAGAGCTCAAGTCCCATAGTTACCATAGCCTTACTCACCTCTGCTGGATGCTGAATTATATACAGGCAGGTGGAGACCTTTAGCGGATGTACAGGCAGGAAAGGACACAAACACACCTTCTGAGGACGGCTACATGGCAAAGGGAGTGAGAGAACAATAAAAATAATCAGCAGCTTGTGAAAGAAGATATAACTACATTGCACAAATACATATTCCCTAAGAACTTCACCTAACCACATCGTATTAAACCTCATGTAATTTTATGCTTGAAACTCCTTTCACTTCTAAAAATAAAGAGACAAGACTTTCATTGAAACAGCATTTTGAGAACAGTGTTCAGACACTTCCTGTGGTTTAGTTAGGGTTACATCACTCTAAAAATTCTTCCGTCATCTTCAAGATGACCAGCTTACTAGTATCCATACCCTTATTAGACAAGTCTGTTACTTCTTTCCTAACAAGTTAGTTTCAACAATATGATGATCTATAATAGAACAGGCAATATTTACAATTTATATTTATAATGATTGATTAGAATACAACATTTTAGATGTATACACACATGAAAACTCAGACATGCTGTATTTTACTTTTTTATAATTCCATCTATGCTGAAGACATGTAGAATGAAAGCAGAAAAATCCTTATCAGGAACATCCAATCTAAGTCAGAAAACAATGTATTTTAAATTCTTTAGTGTACTGTTTCAAGCTGTTGAAATGACTAGCTGAAGAACAGTATCTAAAGAAATTAACTTATGCTTAGTATGAAACTGATCTGCTGAATGATCAAGAACAAACAGAAGCAAAGAAGTAAGCTTGAAGTTTTACACAGAGAAATTGAACCATCACTGCAGAAAAACACACATTCGCATACACATCCATGGGCAGGTGTCACTCTAGCTCTTTGCATAGATTATTCAACTACTCAGGAAAATGAAGAATTTTCTTAACAGTGAAACTCCGACATGTATTCATCAATTAAAATCACACCATCTCTGCAAACAAAACTCTATATGCTTAAAACATACAAAGTCAGAATTTTCAGCAGTGACAGGGACTTGGAGCAGAATTTCACCTGCACCCTCCTTGTAACCTTTACTGTTAACAGTTCATAGGTTGAGCACACGGGAGAGATAGTAAGCAATGAATCACTGCAGCAGATGTGATTCAAAGAAGTGAATTCTGAAGACAGGTTCAGATTAAATTCATGATGAGCCTGACAGAGAATGAATTTGCTTGTTCACAACAGCATGCACCCAGACAGGTGGACTAAGTAATGCTACAGTAATCCACACCAGTACAAGTGATCCCCATTCAAACATTAGTATTTAAAAGTAAATGGCAGCATTATAAAAAGGCAGTAAGAACTGATAATCTCTTTATCAGTTGACAGGCTGTGCTAATTTAAAACCTGTACTTCAAGCCCCAACAACTGAGGCATAGAGGATATTCCCTTCTCACAGGATATACAGTTAAAGGTTACCCAACACCAGTCACAATACAAAGTGAGGATGGGGGGAATGTTGATGCAAAACAAGGAATTGGTACTTCTCAAAATAAGCACCAGAAAAACTAATGTTAAATATTTAGACTAAAAGATTCACAGTCAATAAATCAAGGTAATGACAAACAGGAAATTATTCTGATACACTCTTCTGGTGTACTGTTCCAGTAGCCTGCTGCCTGTTTTTCCTTCTAGTACTGGTATTTTCCTGCTGCTAATGCAGCATAAATTTGGCACATTCTGGTGTATTAATGGTCAGACTTCAGGCCTAAAATGAAGCACTCAGTAACCTGACTATTCAGTGGGCTACCCAAGGGACCTTCATCATGAATGAACTGAAAACAACCTCACTTCCAGGTCTGATGGGGTTGCTCTCCAGTGCAATCCCCTTATCTTTTTCCCAAATGTTCTCAGATGTGAGCAATTTAAACAGAAATCTCTGTTTTGATAATAACCTAGAAGCAGCAAATACTGTGGAGTCTGTTTTTTTGCCTGTGCCCCGATTGTTAAGTCAAAGTTCATCCTCTTTTTGATCATCAGGTACATCAGAAACTCAGGTGTGTGTACAAAGTGTGACTCCTTGGTTTTTCCCCAATAGCTGGTTCACTCCAACAGCTGGTTTCACTTACAAGAAAGTTGTTAAAGGTCTCCCCATTATGACATTTTCTGCTGGAGAGAGATGAAGGCATGAAAATCTACTAAAGCAAGCTGTTCCAGAACAGTTAGCTGTTGACTTCAATCCCATGAGCTACACTGTTCATTACCTCTCATAAGCACACAAAAGAACTTCCCAGTTATTTCTGACCTTAGGGTGTTTAATTATAACAAATTTCACTAGATATAACTTATTTTCAAGTCTCCCTTTGGTATATGCTTTTTGTATTTTCCACACTGGTTTGGATTTTTCAGAGATAGTTTAGGCCTTGTTAATCTCACAGGAAAAAAAAACCCCACAAAAATAAAGAAATTACCTGGAAAGTAAGTATTTTCAAATAGCTGCAAAAATAAATTCTGCCTATAATTTGATCTGTAAGGAGCAGAGCACAGACTATGACAAATAAAGAATTTCCCAATATAATTTAATTACTTACATATGCATATACATCACTTAACTTTAAGCACCCAATTAGGTACCTAACTATGTTGAATACACACTTTTACAACCCCATCTTGAGGGCACAAGACTTACTTCTGTAATTTTATTTTGGAACCTAACAGTTATTGTGAGACAAAACCCCGCCAACATTATTTCTTCATGAAATCAACATTACCAGTCCACATCTGTGGGACAGGAAGCACTACAGAACAAACCAAGTTCTGTTCCACCCCCACAAAAGCTGCCTTTGCTCTGAGAAAGGCCACCTAGGCAGAAAAGACATTTAGTTTTTTTCTTTTGTTTAAAGATGCTGTTTTACTCTTGCCCTACATACACAGCTGATGTTACAGAAAAGAAACAGCACCAGGAACTTCTTTAACACAGAACATCATCTTTTTCTCATTTCTGGAGATCAAAGTAGCAAGCATCTCTAGGCAGGAGCAGTAGTATTCAGAATATTAAGGAAAAGGTTTGTCAGTTGGGATTAGGATTTTAAGAGGATAATTTTAGGATATTTTTACAGGATATTCTCCTGTATGCAATTTCAGCACAGCTCAAAGATACCCAGTGGGTTCTTAACTGTTTTTCACTACAGCTTTTCTAGTCTAAAATTTAAGATGAAGTAACCTATCACAATGGCATGATTAAAAGAAAAAATCATCATTCCACATTTGGCAAGATGTTCCATATGAAAAAGACAGCCACATACATGTATGGACTTAATAGCTTTCTTTCCATTATTTATATCTCAATGAATGATACTCAGAATAACATTAAGTTTACCTTCCCAGAAGAACTGAATCTGGACAGGGGACTGTGGTAACAGATTTAGTGTGATTACTAGTTTCTGGGCAGAGATACTCCAAAAGTAAATATGCCATAGTCTGGGAAACAGTGAGCTAATTCTGGAATTTTTTCCAAGTCTCTGTATTATTTTACTGCAACTTGCTTCAGAACTTTACCCTGATACATGTCCAAAGGCTTCTTCTGAAAACATGCATCATTCTGTGAATGCAAGTTAGTGTATTCATACACCCATAGTCAGAAAACTACAGTAAATTATTCAAGGATTTGAACCCAAAGTAAGCAAAAACTAACAAAGTTGCAATCTTATGCTCAGCATTTGTAGACATTTGTATGGAAACATACAGAGGTTAAGTGTGCCAAGCACATGTTCTAGAAACAATGCTTCCAATATTAAAATAAGGAAGAAGCTGATGTTTATTAACTACTAACACTTGTAGCAACATATTCATGTTCCACCACATATTGCCAAGGTCAGGCCCCAGACTGTATTTTCCAAAAAACATGCCTGCCAAAACACAAATGGCTGCTTCAAGTAAATTAGATTTCTCTACTGTTTTTGTCAAAACACCAAGGGTTTCAAAGTCAAAACCCACCTGAGAAATCTGAAGAAAAGCCACAAAGTTACTATATGTTTGTTTTATACTACCACTATTAGGTATGCTTTATACTGACACAAGTCCATTACTCCCATGCATTAAAACAACATTCAGGAGTTTTACAAAGCTGGGGTGAGGGGTGAAGTTTAAAAGGAGAAGCCCAGGTATTTTTTAAAATTTGAAAACTAATGCTACTTTTGCTACCTTTATGTTAGAGGACAAACAAAATCTAAACATTTATTTAACATTTTGCATTATCCACCTTAACACTACAGTTATAAAGGAAGCATAAAAGAATATAGATCTACTTATCTGTAGATAAGTAGATCTTATACACAGACCTTACACATAGATATGTATAAACTTACGCATTTAGGAAGAAACAAATCTAACCCAACATTCAGAAGAAAAATACCGTCTGAAGTTAATATGACATCATATTCAATAGTACAAACTTTCAATAAATAATCCCATGCAAACAGCAGTTAAATGCCAGGCAGTTCTCAAAAATGCACATCAATTGTAAAGTGTTACTAATAAT
This sequence comes from Agelaius phoeniceus, assembly GCF_051311805.1. Lineage (NCBI taxonomy): Eukaryota > Metazoa > Chordata > Aves > Passeriformes > Icteridae > Agelaius > Agelaius phoeniceus. The sequence continues at coordinate 30,798,538 of NC_135303.1, read as the reverse complement.
TAAACACAAAACATTTTTATGATGCTACACAAACCTCTGGTGTGTACTCTGAGTGCTGGAGAAGCCAGATCAAAAATACCTGAAGTAATTTCTCATGTCATCAGCACTGTCTGGGTTTCTTCTAGGCTTATTGTGGACATTCTTTAATCAAGCAAAATTTCAAGCCTTATTTTTAATGTGGTTTCTTGAGAAAAATCAGGCACAGAACATTACTCTGACTTTATTGTATTGCAACTTTCATTTCTTCCTCGTGTCTCTTTTAAAAAATTTAGTAAGTCACTGGTCATGAGGCATAAAAATGTAAAATTAAATCCCTACGAACTTCATTAGGCGTCAATAGCCACATAAAACATAGTATCAGAAACAGAGGTGGAGGGAGCACCAAGAACAATAATAGAGCACTTCTTTTTCCACTTGATAATCTGTATAACACCAGCTTCCTGACAAAGAAAAAAAAAGAAAAAGAAAACTTAAAAAATAAAAAAGGCATATTGCCAATTTTTTGCTTCCCAAAAGAAGTTTTAAATAAAACAGATGTATGGGCTGCTTTTGTTTCAGTATTTTAGTTTTTTAATAGTGCAACCAGTGAATTTAATGGAACATATCTCTGTTCCCGGAGTAAAAACATACACTTAGACGTGTATGCACAGGAAAAATATCCAATACAAATCACAGTGAAAATCTTTTGTTCAAGGAAAAGATTACACACAATAATGGAAAAAAATTTTTTCTGTTACCCAACAATATGAATCATCTATTTTGCAAACAAATTGTCTTCAGGTGTAAAAAGGTAACTATTTAAAGAAAATTTAGTTATCCTGCACAAAAGCTTTTGTTACCTTTTCAATACAATAAAGACAGCAACTTTAAGCAACAGAACACAGAAATAAACTAATTCAGCTGATCTTATTTTAATTCATATGAAACATTCTACCACAGATCTCATGACATCATGAGAGAGCTATGGAATCCTTTGGTATCTCTCCATTTTGCAGATCATTTTCCAATACACATCAAAAGTTCACTGTGTTGAAGAGCTTGAAGCCCCTGAGTTTGAATGTCAGGACTTCATACAATACCATATGACTATCAGCTTCCTCCTTTTACTGTTTCAGAGTACCAGCCAGGAAAAAAAGGCATCCTCCTAGAAACACTCATTTAGACTAACAGTATCAGTGGATCAACTGCAGAATGGCCTCAGTTGGAAAAGATTTTTGAGATCATCTCATTCCAACTGCCCAGACATAGTCAGGGACACCTTCCAGGATCAGGCTGCTCAAAGCCCTGTTCTGCCCTTGAACACTTCCAGAGATGCATCACCCACAGCTCCTCTGGAACAGCTGTTCCAGTGACTCACTACCCTTATAGCAAAGAATTTATTCCTAAGATCTAATTCAAACCTTATTTTATCTCTTTCAACTTATAGATCTTGCTCCTTTTACACTTTAAACCTGTAATATATTCTGGTACGGGTTCCAAAACTTTTCTATCTAGTTCCAGGAAAAGCCACTGCAGTACTAAATATTAAATTCATTAAAATACTCCAGATTAAATTTACCATTTTGTACCAGAAGACATTTAAGGCAGTATCACAAACTTCCAAACCAACAAGGCCATAAAATTTACCAATTAAACAGAGGTTACCATTGTATTCAATGAAAGTTCATTTCCAGAGAACTTTCCTCATAGCTGTACAGTTGATATACCATAGCATCTGTTCTTCTTGCCACAAGGTACTATCAACACAGCAAACTTGGTCACAGTACAAAGAGGTGTTCAAAAAGCAACGCAGTATTTTTAGACAAAAACTGCCTTTGAACTGCCCTATAATCCCACTGGAACTAACATGGTCAAGGGATACAGCAAAGGGAAAAGGCAATGGGATGAGGTCAGAGATACTTCAGAGAAGGGGTACAGAAATAGGTTCAGAATGGGGACAGGAAGACAGAGTCATCTCCCTGCCTCTCAACAAAGCACACAGTACTAGTGAGCAGCTAGGAGATCACAGAACTATTTCCTAGCACTTAGATTTCTTGTAGATTTCTCAGATTCCATGTCGGAGCAGGAGAACTGCTGAGAGTTGGTACTCTTAGCAGTTCTCCTGCTCCTACATGATATGGGGAGAAGACACATCCCTTGCCCTTCTTTCTGTTTTCCACTCTAACCACAGCCACTGGTGCAAAACACTGATTTTCCATCATAGTCAACCAATTTGAAAACTTTGCTGTCTTGTAAATTTGAAACAGTCCTGGGCCTCGTCCAGAGCACTGGACTTCAGAAAACCTGAGCAAAGAATAAGGTAGTTAATTCACAGAGGCATCAAAGAATACCAGCAGAGACTAAGGGCAAAAAGAAACACTTATTTACATCTGTTTCATGAACAGCTATGTTGCATCACATAATGGGCAGGGGGAGAAATTCACAGCAATAAAAAGCTGTCCATTGTCAAAAGTTACTAAAGCATGAAGATACGCTTTTGAGTTCAGAAAATCACTAAACCACTATTCCTATCAGCCACAAATATCATTCTACAGGTGCCCAGTATTTATGATGATCCCCAGGCACCTGCTATTCATTATTTAGCTCTCCACCACAGAACTTCATGTTTGACCCATTTGCTCTGAGTATGGTTTACTGGCACAAATCACCATTTAAAAAAAAAAAAAAAAAAGCAACAGACCATTATCCAGCTCCTACACTCAGCAGGAGAACATAAAGCTCAGCGAGATAAGTGTTGAAAACAAGAACAAAGACTATATGTGGTTTCATTTTAACATTTATTTTCAGAGCAACCCAATATATTTCAGGGATTATGTCCTGAGCTCCTACCAGGGGGAAAAAAAGCGACACATGTATCTCAAAAACAGCTAAATTTTCAGCAATTGACAGCCAGCTACTAGAAACAGGATTACATCACTAACTCATTTCTTCTTCAGCACCAAACAACAATCAGCTTGTAATGATTTTCAGTCAAAGTTCAACTGATCTGGATTGGAACAACTATAGCAATATATTTTAAAAGCCCTACTTACAAAGATTGCAAGATGTTATTTCCCTAGATTTAAGACTAAAAAGGCAGCTTTCCAGAATTAAGAGACAGAAGCAGTCCCGTAGTTCATTACAAGCTCTGAGTTCTCATTAAAGAAAACCTTCCTATTTCTTTGAAAACTACATCAGTTAGTGCAGTTATTCAGAAATTAGGCAAATAAACATACATACATAAATAGATGCTTACATTTCTCTTTAGAAAATGTCTATTTGTAAAAAAAAAAAAATCTAAAATTAATGAAGAAAAATACTTCCTTCCAAGTATCTGGTAGCTTATGCATCATTTCGAACTTCTATTTTGGATTACCATATTTTTCACAGTGGTTTTCAACATGAAGTAAATAGTACAAGAGATTTTATCCTCATCATCAGTAGTAGTAGCAGCAGCACATATTGAAGACATAGTATCTGGAGAATTACCAATTATGGGTGAAGTGGCTTTTATGGAGAAGTTTATAACACTGCAGTGACATGCAACTATACTGGAAGAATTTTAAGTTAATTTGGACATTTCCTTTAGACTTTGACACTACAATAGGAATCAACAGGTTACCCAACAAAATTAGTAGATTCTTTAGTACAGCATGTGTATGAACCCTGTAAGAGTATGCTATCCTTAATGAGTGACCTTCTGCATATTTTTATGCTGAAAGTATGCAGAGAAAAATCAATATATTTCAAAAATGTGGACAAAGGCAGCACAAACCTTGTTAAAGACTTTTCAATTGTGTTGTGTTCTCATGTGTCCATTTCCCAAGGCAAATAACCTTTCTGCCTGACCAATTAAATCATAAATAAAGGACAAACAAGTTAGCTTGGGATTTTTTTTTTCAGCCTGGTATGTTCACAGCAGCTTTACAAGCCTAATCAAAACATATCCAATGCAACAAGTATCTTCTAGTGCTTTAGAAGACAAAAGGTGCAAAGAAGAAAAGAAAAAATATCCACACTGTATCATTTTCTGAACTTTTAACAAGAAAGCAGACTTTGGCAGGCAGCTTTCTTTGTAAATAACTTAAATTAACAAATCAATAGCAGAACATTCTTTCTGCAGCTTAACTGTTTGCATTAAAGTTGGCTGTGGTTTCCACTGGAACTAATAGGAGTAAATAAATAAAATAGTATTTAGCTTATGCAGCACTGCAGTCATTACAGAAAGGCCAGGAAAGACAAAAACTAATGAGCCTGAGATTGTTGACATTTTCATGCATCTTGGCTCTACAGTCTGGCAAAATACCTGGCACCCTGACAAGCTTGATGCCAGACAGCTAGCAGAGCTTTAAATCTGTTGAAGAAGGTGAAGCAATAATGGCATTTAAAGTGTGCCATTGAGACATTAAGAAGTTAAACTCAAGTCTTACATTGCCAGCTTATAATTCTCAATCTGTTTCATGAGCTCAGATGCTACCACAAGAAAAGACAAAGCAGAAAGACTGTGTAACCAAAACATCTCATGAAAAAGTACTGAATTTCCCAGGGAAGAGAGGAACCCACCAATCCAAGCAAGAAAGAGGAAAAAATTAAAAAAAATAAAAAATAAAAAAAAAAAAAGAGAACATTTTCAAGAATACAGCACCATCATCTTGGGTCTGGTAGGCTTGGTAGTCCCTCGCATGCCTGCACAAAGAGCCCCTCTGCACATGACTCTCAGAAACTGTGGCTGACTCTCCCTCTTCTTCTCAGTCTGGTAGCTTGCTGTGAGGGAACACAGGTTCTTTAGCACCCCATGTATAATAAAGGTTCATAATTAAAACTTATTTAGTGAGACAGAGAAGCTGAGATTAAGACACTGTTAACAGGAGCCACTGACACTACATTCCAGGTGCAGTGAGGGGCTCAAACAGCAACTGAAGCTGCATAAATGCAGTCTACAAATCTCAAGTTAAATTTACCTAAAACCTTCCTGCACTGTTGTTTCGTTATTTCTTGTTTATTGATCAAAAAAAGTTTATTAATCAACTTTTCATTAAGGGTAATATTGCAAAAATCTATCCATCCAAGAATAAGAACTTCTAACACTATATTTCTATTTCCCAGCTTATGGGGTTTTTTCAGTTTTAAATTTGAATTACATGAGCAACAGTATCTTCAAAACACTTTGACCAAGTTTCAATAAAACTGCCCTTTCTATGTCCACAAAAGGAATAGGTCATTCCACATTTGAAATATAGGTCTCTCATGCAACTTCACTATAGTATTTTAAACACAGAACCTATTGAAATATATACTTTATTTTTTAATAACAAAACCAAGTGTGAGTCCTAGTTTGAAACAAGCAGATAAAAAAGGGAGCTAAATTAAAAGCTCACTTCTGCACCAAATGAAGTCAAAGGAATTCTGTAGTCGATTTTTAATGAAAGCAGGATCAGTCCCCACATATATTTCAGAAGTTACAAGAGCTAAATTCTTATGTCTCTCAATCCACACAACAATGCTATATCCTGTCACTTACAGCTATGAATTTAACCTTTACTCCTTTCAAAAAAAAATTCTTAAACCCTATTAAATGAAGGTATTGTTATAATTTATTATGGTAAAACAGAGCACAAACAGTATTCCCTTCCTAAATGATATTTAGCATTAACATGAAAGTAGATAATGTCTATCAGACAAAACTCCTTTAAAGAATAGATATTCCTGTTTAAAGAAAGGTTCTGCAGTCTAACTGAATGCAAGCAAAAACAGTTACTAGAGTATATGACAAATAAACTGTATGGGGAAAATGGTTGAATATGAAATAGAATAGTCAATAAAAGTATTCTAGTATAATATTCATTTCTGCCATAGATGGTAGTAGAATGGAGCTGTATTTAGACACTCAGAAAACTTCAGTATAAAGTCAATATAAAACAATACCAAAAAGGCCGTGTGCAATGTTCTGTTCAGATTTCCTGATGCCACTTAGCTGTGAGAGCACTTTAAATGCCACACTGCACTCTAGTGTCCTTTTTATGAAGAACAGCAGTTCTGCCAAATACACTGCTTCTGATCTAGCATCTATCTTATTAAAAAGTAGTCAGTTTCCTGATATAATGTAACAAAATAATGTATTTTAAAACAGCATACCTGTTACTTAACAGTAAAAAGTTATTTCTTTAAAATATGTTTATTTTTACAGAATACAGAGTATCTCTTTTATTTAACCAGGCATCAAATTCATTAAGCCGTTCTAAAGCATTTTCCAGACACTGAAAGATGCTGCTTTTATAAGGTAAACAATCAATTCAGCACAAATGTTTTTTAATGCTTAATATAGTAGTCACCACATCAAACCTCAGAACCACAGTGATTTTTACCACTCAATGTGCTTTGCAGGCTTCAGGTCCTAGGAAAAAATACCCCACAATAATGCTTTCTTTAAAATAAGAAAGTTAGAAGTCTGTTGCATAGATGAAACTTTCTTGTGTAACTTGGAAACATTAGTTTTATTACTAGTGTAGTATATATTTAGCAAGCATGTTTATAAAAGTTAACAAAAAACAAGGTTAGACTGCACTTGAGTACCCCATTAAGTAGTTGACAGGAATAAGAAGGATCACAACAGTTAATAGCATACTTTGTGCTCATAAAAGTATCATGGTCTGAGAGGCCACTGGTATTAACTTAAACAGAGCACAGCAGTAAAAAGCTATAAACAGACTCATAAAATAATTCAGAATTGGACAGCTTTGGACTCAAAGCAGACATAATTTCAAAGGCCTTGAGCTAACTGATGTTAGCCGACCAGAGTCTCACCAGGCAACCAGCTCTAGCATTTAACCACTCTCAGAAAGTTAAATTCGTTTTTTGTGAAACTGAAACACAGCTACACTCTGATTGAAACTGACAGGACAGGGCCTCTTCTCCCACCAGGGGATGCTGCTGGCCCACGCTTACCCTGCTGCCCACCTCTGCTGCATGTGGCTCCCTTGCAGGCCAGTACGCAGGCTGACAGTGATACCGGGGCTCGTTAAGCCCTGGGAACTGAGCTTCGAATGTGCTGAATTTCCTGAGGTTCCTCATGACCAGACAGCTGTCAGCGTCTCTGTGAACGGCAGCTCTAACCTCCTGCAGTAGCATTGTTCCCTCCACCTGGCTGTGACCTGCACGGCTGCGCACGCCTTCCACCCCGCCCGCCTGGGCACTGGGAGCACGTTCAATAGCGCTGCCCGCAGCATAAACCCGCACAAAGACCTCTCCTGCTTTGAACTGTGGATTGCTTGAGCTCAACAGGCCTCTTTATTTTGTTTATTTTGTAAACCTATTACCTAGTCTGTATATTCCCAGCTTGACTTACGTAGAAAGGTCCCAAACATTCCCTTAATATTCTTAAATTCAGACCAAGGTAACCACCCCCTACTCCAGAACCAGAACCTGTCATCATGGTTACAGACAGTTAAATCCATTAACCAGTTTGTCAAAGAAGGGTGTGCTCCTCTTCCATTTGTCCCCTACCCACATTTGTTTTAGTGGTACATGACTTCATTAGGCCTCTGATATTGCCCCTACTAAATTCCTCCCGGCCCCTCTCCCAACAGTTACAAAATCTGCATTTGCCAACATGGACAGAATACAAAATGAAGGCAGTGGCTCAGAATAGAGTTATATTAAATCAGAATAGAGTTATATTAAATAACCAGCTTAATAGATTTTGACAGATTATATCCACTGTGCCATTATAAACATCAAAGACATTACTGAAGCAGTTTTAAAGACTTAAGCTCCACGATATTTGGGTGCCTAGATATCTTTAAAACCACTTGAGTTTAAAGCACATATTCATCAGCATCCCTGTTCACTTTTGTAAGGCATAGGTGTAAGTAGGCTTGGTGTACACGAGGGGTTATTTTTTAACCTATGTGGAGATGACATATTCTAAAAGGCACTTAAAATCAACTTTATACACTGTATTAGCTGCCTGCTTTTCATGCATTAGGATTTTTAAAAGAACTTTGATGCTCAAGGAGAACTTAACATAGGTCTCCAGAAGAATCAGCACAATTGGAATTCATTGATATTTCTTTGGTATTTTAATGAAGAAATTTCCTATTAGAAAGTACAATTAACAAGCTCTTCTATTAGAAACAAAATAAACTATAATGATTTTACAGCCTTACAGCTTCATTTGTTGAAAATTCTAACACAGAGAATTTCTGAAGTTTCTAACCAACAATTCTAATAAATCAAGGGAGGGGGAAGAAAGGCAGCTTATTCCTAAATTGCTTAAGTGTAATTCTGAATTCAAAAATACCAGGAAAAACAAGTTCCATACATTATAAAATTGAATTGAACTGCTACTGTTTCATATACATAGCAAACCATAAGAACCTCGGAATCATAAGTGTGAAACTTTTTTGGATCATCCTTTTTTATAAAATACCACTGTCTTGATTTCCCACTTTACAGCTGTTAAGAATACAATCCATTGTTAACAAAACTAGCCTTATCTCTAATTAACTTTTCTGGCAGTAGATTTCCTCAGACTGTTTGGCATCTGTAATTAACCTATAAACTCTAGGTGCTTTTTAGATCAGGAGTATTTTCGTTCCTCTATCTGACAAAAGCATCAAAATATTGAATTCCTGAACATTTCATATTCATTCTAATTTAACCCACTTATTGTCTTCCTAGTGCACAATTTGTCTACTTTCAATTTCATTAAACTGGACTTTTGGAATAAATAATGGCTTTGTGAATGCTCCTCTAACTGCTTCCGAGATGAGAGGATTCAAGAAAGAGTTAGGGAATTTAGTTGAGGACCCAGTGGGCATGGCCAATCAAGTGGATCAATTCTTAGGTCTAAATATCTACACTTGGGGGGAGATGAATTCCATTTTAAATATATTTTTTTCACCAGAAGAGGTCTGGATGATTAAAGCTGCTGGCATAAGAATTTGGGAGAAAGACAACCGTCCGGGACCCCAGGTACCATCAGGTGAACAGAAATTCCCACTAACGGACCCCAACTAGAACTCTAATCAGGAGGAAGGGAGGAGGGCCATGATAGAATATAGGTCTTTGATTATTCAGGGGACCAAAGAGTCAGTTCCCAAAGGAACTAATACCAAATTGGTATTTGAGGGTGCACAAGAGAAGAAACTCCTGCTGCTTGGCTTAATCACCTAAAGCGGAACTTCCAATTGTACTCTAAAATATACCCAGACACCCCAGAAGGTCAAGTGCTACTAAAAGTCCAGTTTGTTGCCAAATCTTGGCCAGATATACGGAGAAAACTGGAAAAGATTGAAGATTGGCAAGAGAAGGACATTAATGAGTTATTGAGAGAAGCATTGAAGGTGTATTTAAGGAGGGAAGAAGAAAGAGCAAAGGCCAAGGCTAGGATCATGGCTGCTGTAGCTAGAGAAAGTGTGGGGGCAAGAAACTCTATCCCACAATCCAAAGATTGTGTGATCGTTTCTTAAGAAATAACCTGTGCATAGGCGTATATGGCCTGGCAAAAGCAATTACAAAAAAGTGTTTAATTTGTCAAAAAGTAAACCAGAAAGTTATGAGAAAGGTAGCACCTGGAGGGAGGGAATTACCTCTAAGACCTTTCCAGGGCATACAGATAGGTTTCACTGAGATGCCCTCAGCGCAGGGATACAAACATTTACTGGTTATAGTAGATCCTCTCACCCATTGGGTGGAAGCCTTCCCAACAAAAAGGGAAACAGCCCAGGTCATGGCAAGAGTAATCTTGGAGAACATTATCCCCAGATATGGAATGGTGAACACCATAGACTCAGACCGAGATCCACATTTCATGGCCCAAACATTGCAAAATATGATCGAAGCTTTAGGAATGAAATGGAGATTACATACTCCGTGGCAGCCCCAGAGTTCTGGGAGGGTGGAGCAGATGAACAAAACTCTCAAAAAATGTATTGACTAAATTGATCGAAGAAACAAAAATGAATTGGCTAAAGTGTTTGCCCCTAGCGCTTTTGCACATCAGAACAAGACCCGGGTCTGATATAGGGATTTCACCCTATGAAATGATGTTTGGACTGCCATTCTTGTTAACAGCCTATAGCACAGTAGACTACTTGGAAGGAGAAGAAGCTCCCAGAAAATATTTAGAAGTCATTGGAAGAACCCTAGAAGGACTTAGAAAAAGAGGATATCTCCCCCAAACTTCCCCTGTGGACACAAAAGTACATAACATTAACCCAGGAGATTGGGCTTTGATAAAATCCTGGAATAATGGACCATTAATGCCTAAATTTGAAGGCCCCTTTCAGGTACTCCTCATTGCTAATTTGGCTGTGCAGACCAGAGAAAAGGGTTGGACCCACATCATGAGAATAAAAGGACCAGTCTCACCTCTGGGCACTGGACAGAATTCAATGTCAGTTTCTCCCTCTGGCATTGGACCAGATTCCACACCTCTCTCACCCCCTAACTCAGGACAAGATTCAACCACATCACGAGTTAATTCACCTGAGTGTACCATTATAAAAGGACCGAAAGACTTAAAGTTGACTCTAAAAAGGAAGAGCCAAAAAGACTGATGAACTGAAAAGAGTTTGGTATCAGAACCATACCATATCTTAAAGTGTTATAAGACATTTCTGTGTTTCAAAGAGGTTTGTAAAAAGGTTAAAGACTGTTAAGTAATTCTGGTTAAGTTCTCCCAACTTAGTACCAAAGACTCCAGGTTAATCTTCTACAGAATGATTCCCTAGGAGAAACTAAATTAGGAAAGACAGACCAAGAGAGGTTTAACCAGAGAAGCAGGTAGAAGGGACTCTAAAGAGCTTGAAGGCTTTTTCTTAGTAAAGTCCCCAAGAGGCAAGGCTGGGTGGGCAGGCTGTGTAAGATGACCCAAACTGCACTCTTGGGAAGGGTAGTAATGATGGCTCTAATTGCTGGTGGTGCTCTGGGGAGCCCTGGACAGCCGTGCAATTAATGCTACCAACCCCTCTATGAGAAAGAAGTAATTCCTTGTCAAGAGTCCACACCAATTTTAACCCTAATTGTGTTAACCTCTCCCAATTGGTCCTTTGTCAAGAGGATAAGAAAATGTATTGGATAGCCCAGAATACCTCCACTTTTAGAGAGCAATTCCTGGGAGTGCCCTGTAGGAGAAGCCTGGTTGTGCTTTGAACATGATGCTACTGAAGCAAGCCTGGTAGATCTGGTCAAAGAGAAAGAGATAGTAAAAGCAATGAGAGAACAAAACCAGTTAGAGATACCCCGAGGTAAGAATCTATTCATGGATTCAGTGGAAAAAATCATCCACAAATTGAATCTAACTAATTGTTGGGTTTGTGGAAGTACCCAGATGACCGAAATTTAGCCATGGGAAGTGATTAGTCTAGAGCTGTTAGAAATCTTAAACTGGATACAGAATAACCCAGAATTTAGTGTTACAGAGGTGAAGCAAAAAGAACAATGGGATCTGAAAGCAAGAATAACAAGAGAAAAAGGTATTTTAAGAAAAGGGAAGGGGTACTGTATGCCAGTAAGAAGAATGGTTTGTAAAAGGTATTTAGCAGTTAAAAACTCTGCTACCTACTGGCTCCCAGGAGATCCAAATAAATTTTGGTCTGTTGACAAAACAGAAGGGAATAAGTGCATCCACCATGAAGCATATGAACTTTATGAGTGTGCTGAAAAAGGGATAAACCCCTTTTGGGGAATGAAAGAAATTTCTAAATATTGGGAATGCCCAAAAGAAACTTAGAACACTTTTTGGGGGGCCCCTAAACACCTATTTTGGATTTGTGGTACTACAACATACACATACAATTGCCAGGAGACTGGTCTGGCAGTTGCACCATTAGAATGATAAAACCAGCTTTTTTTTTTTATTACCCAAAGAATCTGGATGAAATTTAGGAGTTCCTACATACGATGATTTAAGAAAAACCAAACAGAGGAGGCAAAGTGCAATAGAATTTGGAAGAATCCAAAGTTGTAAGAGCCAGGTTCGGATCCCAAGAAAAATTATCAAGACTTATGGCCCAGCCACTTGAGCTCAAGATGAGTCCTGGGGTTATCAGACCCCAATATCCATGTTAAACAGAATCATCAGGCTTCAGGCAGTATTAGAGATGAAGAGTACAATCATTAGAAACATCTCAAATGAAATAAGAAAACTAGCATATGTTAATAACCAAGAACAGACTCCTACACTTGATTCCAGTTGGTGGGATAACCTATGGACTTTCAAAAGAGATTGGTGGAAAAAAGTAGCTTTTATCAACGTGTTTATGCTTGCTGGCTTGCTCTTTTTACCATGCTTTTTCCCTGCTTAATTAAAATGGTAACATCTGCCATGCAGACCAACCTAGGGATCTCTAGAAAATTAACCTGAAGAAACCAAAAAAAGTAATAAAGTAAAGTAACCATGATTACCAGAGTGCTCAAGAAATTTATAATCAATACAAAAAAAATTAAAGAAATTCTATGCCTATGAGGCAGAAATTGCAAGTTGATGTGAGCTTAAGTTTAAGTCTGATCAAAGAAAAAGAGGGGCCACTGTCATGAGTAGAAAAGTTGCCCATTTTTTTTAAAGGTTGCAGAGCTCACAGGTTGAGCCAATTGCTGCCAGGGTGGAGTTCTAACTGTTTGTTGTGGTAATCATCTGTTGTTAATAGTTTTTCATTAACTACCTGTTGTTGATGCTTGGGAATTCCCCTTTTTGTTGAGTGGCACCCTGTTGCTTCCTGGAGGGTGGCACCTGGATGGTGAAGATGAGCGGACATGGATGGTGAAGAGGAGGGGACATCAGAGTTGGCATGTAAATGAAGAAGCCCCTCACCAAACCTAGCAAAAACCCTTAAAAACAACGAGTCAACACGGAATTGAGGGGTCGAAGTGATGTCTAGACATGAGGAACAGGATCCAGTGTCCACTAAGACCCTTTTTACCCCACACCCTAATCTAAAAGATGTTGGCTGGAAAGAGAACCTTGAATGTCAAACCAAAAACCTGGGAACCTCCTGGTGCTCTCGTGCGGACAGAAGCCCCAGCGGACCAGCTGCTAACCAGCGGACAAAGCTGCACTTTTCCTCCTCCTCCATGCCATTCATGGGAGCAGCAGCAGCATGAGTGTGACCCGTCAGTTCTTCCCACCCGAGCTGATTTTTAATAAAGGCATTAAAAAGGAGAAAGATCTCCTGCCCTATAGATCTCCTCCATACCCCTATCAACAGGTATGCTTCTAGAAATAGCACAGACAAGTACTAGGCTGACAGATCCAGGAGTCTGAACTGGGATTATTTATTCCAAGTAAAAAGCATTAGAGTTTTTGATGAAAAACATTTCAGCAGAGCTTGTGAAACAAAAGTACAATTCTGTAAACCCTATAAAAGTGCCAAGTGAAAACTGAATCCAGTGTTCAAAACACAATTTGACTTTTAAAAAATGAGAAAGGGACACACATTGCAAGGGATAAATGTGAATGGGAAATCAGGGAGTGGAATGACATACAGTCATTAAAAGGGAGAGAGAAGACTCCAACAATTATCACAGCTGAAAGGGAAAACAAAAAATTTTCATCAATGAAAGAAATCAGAAAAAAAATCAGGTGGAAGAAGTCAGATGACCCTGATAAATCATTCTTAGAATTCATTAAATTCATTACTTAGAAGAAAAAATAAATTCTGAGAAATTCTAGGCATACTGTTTCAACAAAGGAAGAAGGTTTGAGTGATGCACCTGAAATGACACGAAAGGTTTTTTAAAAACAAAACTCAAACTGAGGGAAAATGTAAAAAAAAAAAAAAGAAAGAAAAAACAGACAAGAGGTAACTGAAAAGAATCTGAAAGAATTAAGACCAATTAGTCACAGGAGGCTCAGACAAGCTCTATAGCACACTACAAAATAACTCAGGGATATGTCAGAGCTGCCTCTCCTCAAAAGAGATAGCGCTGCAGCTGGAATTTACGTATGCCAATATCAGACATAAACCCAAATATCACATGAAAAATCACTGGATTTGCTGCACTTAAACCAACTCTTATTTGAGTATATGGATAACAGTCTTCAGCTACTTTTGTAACCCCCAAAGAATGGAAAGTAAAACTCATCCTTTTTAGGTTTTTGCTTTGTGCTAGGCTTACAAAAATCAAAAGCAAATCAAGAAAAATAACCATTAGTATTTTTTAGTATTCCTTACAATTAAACTGAGAAGGCTTAATCAATGTTGAAGCATTTTTGACCTCTTTTACAATGCACTACCATCCCCAAGGAAAAGGTGTGCTTGGTGTAATTACAGAGTAGAAGCCAATCAAACATACTACATTTTTTTAACTAACAAGATTATTCTCTGATGCAATTCTTGTCTTCGGGTGTGCTCCTATTAACCTATAGTTTCCACGGACCATATGTGGCCAGCCTGATATATTCTCTTTCCTTTTTTAATACCAACAGATCAAAAAAGTATGCTAACCAAGTCAGCTGAGGAACAAAACCAGCCCCCTAAAAAGGTCACTACTCATTAATCTGATCACAATATAGTATGAAATTAATAAATGCCTTTGAAATTCAGTGCAGCAGAAATAAGTAACAGTGAAGTCACAAAAACTTTAATTCACCAACAGCTCTGGCACCACTCAATATTGGTAATACACACCAAAGAAACATCAGCATGAAAAAACTACTGCATATACAGTAACTGCTAAACACAGAAGAAAAAAACCAATGTTTAGCTTGATATTTATAATTCTAGTCAAGAGAAGATACAGAATTTAGTGAGCAAACTATAATCATTTAAAGCAACATCACCACAAGCATGTTAAGATTATAAAAGGCACTGGACTTCCAATCTAATGCTTGATAATTTTTCCACTTTAGCTATTCTTCTTGAAATGTGGTATAGATTACATATATCGTAGTTAATCAATTTCAAACAAGCTACATCTTAATTTGTAGTTGGTAAATTCCACATCTTTTTTACTACCAAGCACGCAAGTTCAAGACCCCCTCTTAAAATTCCTCAAATCTCCTTGAGCATCTTCTATTGAAAATAAATAAAAACTTAAAAGACATTTGTGTCTATCAAGCAAAAAGGGTAATTCTTGAATGGAAGAAACTTTCAGGTTGTATACTTTTGCTATTCACACCCCCAGTCCTATTCAAATTCCTTAGCCTCTTCAGAAGAGCTGACATATTTACAGCATAAATATCTCTGCTTCTCCAGTGGCAAGAAAATCAACATAACCACTTAATGCTGAAATAAATTTTCAGTTTGTAAAGTAACTTTCTGCTGTTGCAAAAATAGGCACTTACTGATAAAATAATCTGCAATCTGCTGTAAAACCATTCAGAAATTATCTTCTCTTAATGTGTTCAAGCATAAAACTCAAAACAATAATTTGTTCTGTGGTCTTGTGGCTGGATTCTCTGCTGGCAAGTGAAGTATTACCAACTCCAAGACTGGGGGCAAGAGGCCACTAGCACCTTCTTGCTTAAGAACTTAACTCACTTTCTAGCTTTCTAAGTGCAGTGCTCCTGATCTCTCAATGCAAACACACGTTCCCCCAGGCTGGCTAAGAAAGCATAAATCAAGTAACAAAAAATACGATCATGGCAACAGAGTCCTTCTTGCGATTCACTTTGTCTACAGGGCTGACAAAGACCTGGAGAAGGGTCAGACACCTGACTGGCACCCAGGTCTCTCTTACCTTCTCAGCTGCCTATATACCTACACTTAGGGAAACAAAAATACATCTGCACATCTACCCTGATGAATTCCATATTTATATAAAACTCACTGAATGCTGGGAATAAACGCTTACAATACATTCATAGTAAGGAGATAAGAAATCTTTGACAAATACTTTTAGCTATTTTTTTAAGAAATACTACCTACAGGTGAAAAGGCCTCAAATATTTTATCAGGCTTTTCTGCATTAAAATTAGCTTACAAAAGCATCATTCTAGTTATTATGTCCCCAGGTTCGGACGAGACTTTGGAAAACCTATGCAAGCAATTAGTGGGTCAACACAAGGATACAATAGAATTGAAAAGGCACAGTATTTTTTGAAAAGTAATAAATGAAAAAGTTACAAGAAAGAAAACTCAGTTCCTTAGACCAAAAACCTATTAAGAGATAAATAATTTCTGATTCCTTCAGCTATACTGGAACACACAGAACAATTTATTCGCTCTTCTATTAGAAGCAACAGCTGAAACAACCCCTTTAAAAAAACCAGTTCCTCTCTCCAGTTCTTCCCTTCTAGGCAATTGCCTCCTCCCAGACCTCAACTGGAGTTGTGCTGCTTACAAAGTCCTTCTACAAAAAAATCTGAAAGTAAAATAAGACTTATTTCATCAAGAGAATAATTTTTCACACATACTCTTTTAGACATATCCGCAAAACACTACTAACGTACCAAAATCTCTCTCTCAGCAAACACTGATTCTGCAGACACTCTAGAGATAGCCACACAGACTACACTACATAGCATCTCCATAACGTAACTTTGGACTGTGATTAAGAATTGGAAAGCCAAATTCATGCTTACAAAAGATTACTATCTCTGGCAGTTTCTGCCTCATCTCAGAACAAAGTTTTATTACCAGCTACTTGTGCTCTTCTGACAAATCTCATATTCACCATTGTCTCTTTACTGTCAGTGGGGGGTTGACCCTAGATAGGTGCCACATGCCCACCAAAGCCTCTAGCACTTCCCGCCTCAGTTTAATAGGGGGAGAAAATATAATGAAAGGCTCATGGGATGAGACAAGGACAGGGAAAAATTACTCACCAGCTACCAGAGGAGGTGAAGACTCAACTTAGGGAAATGGGTTTGCTATTAATCAGAGTAGGATAACAAGAACAAAACAAAAATCCTAAAAACATTTTCCCCCGCCCCTCCTTTCTTCCCAGGCTCAATTTCACTCCCAGCTTCTCTACCCTCAACAGTGTTGTCACTTCATCACACATTCTCTGCTACTCCTTTCTCTGCAAGGAGAGGACTCTTCACAGTCTTCCCCTGATCCAGAGTCCCTTCCCACAGGAGACAGTCCTCCACAAATGTCTCCAACATGACTCCTTCCCCTGGCTCCAGTTTTTAATGAACTGGCACTAGTGTGGGTCCCTTCTACAGGATCTCAAGTCCTGCCAACAAACCTGCTTCCATGCAGGTTCTTTGCCCTACAGGTCCCGCCAGGAGTCTAATCCAGCCATGCTTCCCACAGGACCACAGCCTCCTTTGGGTATCCACCTGCTTGGGTATGGGGTTCTCCAAGAGCTGCAGATGGAGCTCTGCTCCACCACAGATCTCCATGGGTTGTGGGTCTTCACCATGAGCTGCAGGGGAATCACAGCAGTGCTGCTGCCATCACTCAGCCTTGCCATGTGGTGGATCCTTCTTGGAGCATTCTGCATGTTAAGGGAGCTGGTTGACACTATTACAAGGACAGTTTTGATGATCTCCAGATAAAAGAGGTTCCTGAGGTCTGAAAGAAAGCTAATGTCATTCCTCTATGCAAGAAGGTCCAGGAAAGGACAGGTCAGTCAACCTTACATCAGCCCCTGGCAAGACAGTAGAGAAAATCCTCATGGAAACCATTTCTAAACAAACAAAAAAAAAAGGATATTGAGAGTAATCAGATGGATCTACAAAGGGAAAATCCCATTTGATCAACTAGATGGCCCTCTATAGTGAAGTGAGTACCTTGGTGGATGAGAGGAAAGCAGTAGATGTTGTTCACCTCAGCTTTGATAATTCTTCTGACAGTGTCTCACCCTCCTAGACAAGCTGATAAAGTACCTAGATAAACTGACAATGAAAAGAACCGGCTCAAAGCCAGGTGCTGAGGGCATGACCAGTGGGATAAAGTCCAGCTGGAGACAAGCTGCTAGTGGACTACTCCAGACATTGCTACTGGGCTAACACCATTTAAACTCTTCACCACTGACCTGCATGCTGGGACAGAGCGCGCCCTTAGAAAGCTCACAGTTGACAGGAGTGGCTAGTACCCGGCAGTGTGGCCACCCAAAGGTGTGACTGATGATAAAAAAACCCTTTCAAGAAAAGTTCAGAAAAAAATGTAGGAAGCTCCTTGGCTATCACAAAAGAAGCTGGACTTATTTCAATACAAAGGGACTGGAGGGTGGCCTTTGCTTTAGATAAACTTCTCTGTGCATCAACTGTTTGTGTAAATGGCCTCCACCAAGAGAATCAATAGAGATAATTATCTTCCTGACCCCAAGAAAATCAATAGAGACAATTATCTTTCTGACCCAGCCAGAACAGCATGGAAGAAGTATTTACATGGTTTAGCATAGTACAAAAGCTGAACAAACACAAAATTAACTTCAAAAAGAGCAGTGGGTTTTAGCTGGATTCAACCCATGCATTCCCTTCTGGTAACTTAGGATGGACAGTGCACATCTAGAAGAACCCTGTCTGGGAATACTGGCCTCTGGCAGGATGGACCTTTACAGACTGGAGAACTGGGCTAGAAGGAACCTCATGGAATTTCAACACAGGTAAATGCAAAGCCCTGAATAAAAAGAAGAACAGCCTCAGACACCAATATACCCTTTGGAACCAAGAGTTAGCTGGAAAACAGCTCCATAGAGAAGAAACTGGCAGAGAGATTAATCATGAGCCAGCAAACTGTCCTTGCCCTTGAAGCAAAGGCCATCAATAGCAAACTGGGCAGCATTTAACACCGCCGCCTGGAGGTCAAGAGATGTGATCCTTCCTCTCTACTCAGGACTACTAAGGACATGTCTGGAGTGTTGGATCCAGATCTGGGCTTCCCAGAACATAACAAGCTTATTGGAGTAGGTCCAGCACACAGCTAAAGATGACTATGAGACTGGAAGTTTTTGAACAAGAAGAGGCTGAGAAATTGGACTCTTTGTCCTGGAAAAGAGAAGGCTAAGGAACATGTTATCACTGTGTATAAATGACTGATGGGAGGGAATGAAGATGAAGCTCTTCTCAATGGGATAGCACCCACTATCAGGGCAAGAGGCAAAACACACAGGTAAACTAAGAAACTCCATCTGAACACAGATGGAATCAAACACTGGGAGAAATTCCCAGAGCAATTGTGGAGTCTCTGTCCTTGGAGATATTCAAAACCCAGCTGGACACAATCCTGGGCAACCTGGTTTAGCTGGTCCTGCTTTAGGAGGGGTCTGAACCCAAGATGATCTCAAGAGGTCCCTGCCAACCTCACCCATTCTGTATGTAAGATTCTGTGATGTAAGCAATGGTGACATGACAGAGTGACCAGGCTACAGCCCCAGCTGAGTATATCAGACTGTGAGGGTAGTAATTGACAATTATTTCCTCATAGGAAATGGGTATACATCTCCACACAGCAATAACAAAAACATGCCAAATGGAAAAAATCATCCCAAAGTACAAGTAATAAAAGGCTATGAAGCTATTTTCTTTCAACAGCCCTTGCTAAAATACTTAATGCAAGCATATTTCATTTTCTGCAACTGCTACTCAAACTTTAAAAATTCATGTTTGCACCTAAATACCATAACAGCGTGTTATAAAGCAAATGCATGTATTTATTGTGCTGAAGAAAGCCCAAATTGCTTCTTCAGACTCAGCCTTTATATGACGTAACAGAATTATTAACAAATATGTGACACTTATAAAAGAACATTAGATTTTTCCTCAAAATATGAAGCAGCACCATGTCATCAGAAGTCATCATTGAATTATCAATGCTATCAAGAACTCTCACAGCGCTCAAATTCACTGTAATTATTTTAGATGTAGGCAAAGGGAGTATTTATATTAAAGGATTAATGTTACTCTGTTTCTTCCCCCCCACTCTTGAAATATATATACAGCAGCACAGCACATATAACAGCAGAACTGGAAAATACCAGTTGTTGTTAACCTAACTCTACAACATAAACCCGTCCTGCAAATATAGAGGCGTGTTATCAGTGGGTATTTGTGGTGGCCTACATGACACCTAACAATGTCCAGAGATGATAAATAATACTCACAGTTTAAAGTCATAATTTCTCCTGAAAATATTACCCAGAAGTTCTCCTATAACAATGGAATTTTCCTATGTACAGTCAAGACTTGTGGCAAGAAGTCTATTCATGGCTCTTGTACTAATAAAAGGCTTTTCCCCCAACAGAACACCATGTATCTAGAAAACAATGAAATCTGACCCACAGGAGTCAACAATTTCAAAATGTTAAATTACTATCAGCGTCACACACAAAGTCAAATTGTTGTCCTACATTACTTCAGTTGTGGGGCCTGCTCATTTTGTTTTTCAAGCTAATAGCAATTTGGAAATTATTTGAAGCCTATTCTCCTATTTAAATGTTTGGGTGTGGGGCTTTAACTTCTGAAAACAAGTTGAATACTTAAGTTAGCTATGAAAGCCTTAAGAAGCTAGTTATTCAAAGTTTATCACCACTAACCTTTTGGTTTTGGCAGATAGACTAGGCATTAAATTCTCTCCTCAAGAATAAAACAGTATGATGTACATACCTCATTTGCATCAGCTGCTTGCCATCTGAAACACCAATCATAAGCAGGGTAATTTTAAACTTTTTTTTAACTGGCACTTACACACACAACACCTTCAAAATGTAAAATTGTATTACGTTATTCCATTCAAATTCTCCCCCATAATCTATTGCAAATGCTAATACTTTCCCCACCACCACCATGGGCAATCAAAAGTCTCCAACACATAACACTTAGAAACATCCTGTCCCTTCAGGACACTCAAGCGACATTCACAATTATCCAAAATGAAAACTTATCTACCTTACTCCCACATTTCTATTTCACATCTTGACTGACTGAGCACTTGTTAGCAAGTTGTCAATCAGCTGTCTTGCCATTTCTAAAAAAAATCAGAACCTGAAGTCAGTTCCCTTGAGAAATCACCAGATGATGCTAAAGAGAACCCATTCTTCCATGCTTTTGTACTGAATTCAGACCTAAATCACATTCATTAAGGAACCTTACAACAAAAATCTAGAGTTCAGAAAATTGAGGAAGTCAATTCAATATACCTGGCCCCAACCAACATGATACGGTCAAGGGTAATATTGCTTCCCATGAGGCACCCTAAGCTACAGCGTTACCCACTTCAACTCCAAGTCATGCCACAGAAAGTCATGATCAATGTAAAGCAAAATTTAGCTATAATCCTGAAGAATAGCATGGAGGGGATACACTGCAAAAATACAGTGAATGTACAAATTAGTCTTGCATTGTTACCACCACCAAAAAAAAAAAAAATAAAAAAATAAAAAAAAAAATCCTTTTTCTTAAAAAGTAGCTCTGTGGTCTTTTCATCCTCCTTGGTTTCTCTGCCCCTACATTTCTGTCAGTGTCTGTGCTCATTGTTCCCATGCTCCTCACAAGGAGATGTAATTTATCCACAGCTCTTTAGGAAGATGATGTTTTAATATTCTGCATGGTAATGAGGAGCTGAACAAATATTTTGCATCACATTTACTATGAAAAAAAACAGAGAGACACCTATTCTAGAAACCATTTTTGTATGTGACTCATCAGAGAATCTGTTCAAAATTTAAGGACCTGAAGTAGGTATTGTGAAACACACTAATAAAATAAACAACAATAACAGAAGTACTCTACAGGCATTTTAAAAGAACTCAACATTAAAAAGCTCAGTAAGGGATGACAGTGGGTTAACTCTCACTCAGCCAATTTCTTGGCATGTAAGGACTAGAAATGCTGAGTAGTAAGCCACTACTACCAAAAAAACCCCCCAAAAAAAAAAAAAGAAAAAAAGAAAAAAAAAAAAAACACAAAACCAAACCAAACCAAAAAAAAAAAAAAACAAACACCAAAAACAAACAAACAAACAAAAAGCCAAACTACTTCAACAAAGACGATTTCAAATAAAAATATGGTTACTAGAACCTTACAAAAATACATGGTTTATATGAAAGTAATTGGCATAGCTTTAGGAAAAGGGAACCCTACTTTTCAGACCTATTTAAGATCTCTGAAAGAGTCAAGAGTCAATAAATACAGAGTGCTGTAGCTAACAAAAACCAACTCTGGCTTTCTAAAAGAGTTCCCAAAAGGTAACTAGGTAACTAAGCAGCTATAGGATGAAGAAGGATCCTTATAAATATCAACAGAAATGCATCACCCAAGGTATAAATCTCCAGCTGGCTTGCTCATACCTGAAATACTACGTGCAAGGGAGGAAGGTGGAAGCCACAGCCAAAATAAATTAAAATATAATTCCTCCCCACTGTGGTTTGTAGGCCTGTGGTGTGTCCTTGCTAACCAGCCAGATTTTGCTGATACATGGAATTGACATGAGTTCAAGGGGGACTGGAAAAATTCACATCAAAAAACCCCCTGAATTTACTGGGGGATATAAAATATTACATCCAGCTCAAGAAGTTCTCTGAGCTAAAGAGAAAAAGAGGGCAGCAAAAGGCAAGTGTCACTCTCCTGCTTGGTTTTCATCTCTGAGCATCAACTATTGCTTATGACTACTTTTTCTAACAGTGAACACTTTGAAATACTATGACTTGCAGATACACATTTTTTATTACAACTTACATACAGGAAACTCTCCAGCAGCAAGCTTCTGAACTCTGACACTTGAAAAGAGACTGCAACTACACTGTCAGCAAAATTACATGCCTTTCCACTCATTTCACCAATGACCAGGAACAGATGAATCAGTATAGGTACTGAGAAGCATTTTTTCCCTGGCAGTTATGCACAAGCATTTCAGTTCAGGAACTTGCACTTGCTTTACTAAAAGTACATACATAAATACATAAGCATACAATCAGATTGTGAGATATTTCTGTAAGACCGTAAGTCACTGTCTGCCTCAAAAAGACACCTGAATTCACAAGTTGTATTAACCAATGTTTGAATGGATTTCAAAATTAGCCATAAAGCTGTTAAGTAAGGCTAGTTTTTCATTTTCTTTTCACAAAGCACCAAAGACTGTCCAGATGTACTGAGCCTCACGTGCCTCGCTGCATGGCATTGAGGGGACACATTGCTTCCCCTTTGCTTTTCTAAGGTGAGCATACAGAGAAAAGGTGTAGCACCATCTCTGTGTTGAGCCTCTAGGTATTTCCCACCACATTTACCAACTCCTTGGACAACAGAGTTAATTCATGTCATGTTACTGCTACACAAGAGATGTGTACATTGTCTTTAGGACATGAGGGTCTCAGGACAAGAGGCAACAAGCAGAAATTGATGCACACGAAGTTCCACCTGAACATGAGAAAAAACATCTCTACTGTATCTGGAACAGATTGTCCAGAGAGGTTGTGGAGTCTCCGTCATGAGGATACCCAAGAACCATCTGGATGCAATCCTCTGCCGTGCGCTTTGGGATGGCCCTGCTTGAGCAGGGGGTCTGGACCAGATGACCCCGTGCGGTCCCTCCCAGCCTGACCCGTTCCGCGACTGTGCGATGCCATAGGCGCTGGAGGGCGCACAGGGCGAGCGAGAGAGACCCTGCTCACACCGACCCGCTCCGTGCAGGTGTCCCTGAGGGCGACTCAAACCCTGCCGAGCCACCGACCCGCGCCCGCCCGGGGCCTCGGCACCGCCTCACGGCCAGCGGGGCGGGACCCACCGGCCCCGCGGCACCTCCGCGGCTCCACGCCCGCGTCACCTGCAGCGCCCGCACACGGGCCGCCTCTCGCAGCACTCCACCGGCAGCTCCCACAGCCCCTCGCAGCCCTCGCCCTCGCCGCTCGGGGCCGCGGCCGGGCCCGGATCTGCCCCGCCGTCGCTGCCGCTCCCCTCCATGCCGGCGCGGCGAGACCGGGAGGCCGCCGACCGCCAGGGGGCGCCAACCGGCAGGAGAGCGCGCGGCCCCTGCTCACGTGAGGAGGCGGCACCGCCCCTTTCCTGACCACGCCCAATAGGAGCGCGCGAAGCGCCGGCCGAACCCCGCCCACCGGGGCGGTGCCAAGGCGAGCGGCTCGCGCTCCGCAGCGGGGCACGGCCGGCAGGGGGCGCTGTCGGCGCGCGGCGGTCGCGGGGAGCCGCGTGGCCTTCCCGGGCACTGCCGGGAGCGCGCGAGCCCCGTCCCGCCGGGAACGGGGAACCGAGAGCGGGAAACGGGGAACCCCGGCCCCCCCCCTGCCTTCACAGCACGGGCACCGGGACCGGGTGAGCCCCGTTCCGCCGGGAACGGGGAACCCAGAGCGGGAAACAGGGAACCCCGGCCCGCCCCTGCCTTCACAGCACGGGCACCGGGACCGGGTGAGCCCCGTTCCGCCGGGAACGGGGAACCCAGAGCGGGAAACAGGGAACCCCGGCCCGCCCCTGCCTTCACAGCACGGGCACCGGGACCGGGTGAGCCCCGTTCCGCCGGGAACGGGGAACCCAGAGCGGGAAACAGGGAGGAACCCCGGCCCGCCCCTGCCTTCACAGCACGGGCACCGGGACCGGGTGAGCCCCGTCCCGCCCCCGCCCCTGCCCTCAGCGCACGGTACCGGCACTGCCGAGAGAGACCGGCGAACAGCCCAGCAGGGCTGGAGCTGACAGCGCCCCGCTCCGCGTAGGCAGCAGCTCCTGGTGCTACTAGTGACACTCGGGTGGGAGACTGAATTTTTCATACTGTTTTTTTGTTTTGTTTTGTTTTTTTTAATCACAGACTTCTGGTTATTAACTAATTATCTGACCACTTTAATTGATATTTTAGTCCAGTGCTGCAGATTAGGACTTCCCGTGCCCTAGATCCCTTATACCCTGTCCTGGGCTCCACAACTCCGGGAGAGTTTCTGCAGCACAAGACACAGTGTAAGTTGTACTGTGGTCATGTTGCAGTTTACATTAGAAATCTACTGAAATTATAGCAGCCAGTAGATTTCCACACAAGAGATCTTCTCCTGAAATTAGCATCTGCAGATGAGTGGGCTGGTTGTATTATTTCCTGTTTTCTGTTCTGTATCCAAAATAAACTGTATTGTGTTTACGTATTTACAATCATCAGACTCATCTGATGTAATTCAGGCCTCCTGCTATTAGATTCATGCACAATATTAACTTTTAAGTTGTGTATTTTTGTACTATACTTTTTTATTTGTAGCTCATATACACTAATTTTCTTGTGTAGCTATTGAAATAAATTTTCCTCACAAGATTGAAAAAATCAGAGATCGTTGATTCTGATGCTGGCTATATACTTATACACTGTAAATTAAAAAAAAAAATTAAAAGAACCACGAAAAATTTTAAAAACACCAAAGAAACAAACAGAAAGAAAAAATCTAGGTAAAAAGGAAAATACCACTATGCAAATTCAAAATAATGAAGTTATCTATTGCTTGTATTATAGGCCACCTGATTTAGGACAGGGAGACTAATGTGGGTGGTGGGGAAGCCTGAAACATTTTTGTTAAGCTGAAATCCTTACCACGAGGTAAGTTGTTATAACCTATGAACAGCTTATTCAGGCCAGTTGTTAGAAAGATCACAGTTGCAGTGGACAGGACAAGGAGTATTAATGACTACTTTCCTAGTTCCACCTTACTGAGAAGGGTCCCCATGCAGGGCTAGCAGCAGCAGCCTGGATATGCCTTCACAGCTTTCCGCAAGTCTTCAAAGACTTGAGTTTTTTATCTGCTCTGCTAAGTATAATTAGCCTTAAAAGAAAGTAAACCATTGTAAACTGTTCTGGTCAGACCGCACAAAAGAAAATAGATCTGCAGATAGATGCCTAAAATAAATGTAACAATAACTTGGTCTGAAGCAATTTTGTTGCCAAGGAAATGGGTGAACGTGGCAGCGAATATCGAGAGGTTCAGAAGCCAGAGGATGCTTTTGTCTGTATGTGTAGATCTGAAGAACAAAGCGAGTCAGTTGAAATGGAAGGAAAATGGAACCATGAGATCAGGTTACGATAACCTGACCATGACTAAAAGCTAGGCTTGAGGACAGAGGGTTCCTGTTAGCAGAACATTGCTGTTCTGGACTGCCAACAACAGTAGAAGGGATTAAAAGCCAGATGAACCCTACCAATTTTTTTTTTAACAGTTTGCTGTATCAGTGTGTTTCAATGCATCTTTTCTCACTAAAGTCCAAACAACTAAAACTTTGACACTAAATACTAATTTTTAAAAATTGGAAGCATTATTTTTTGGCCAAAACATCTTGTTTGAATAAAGAGGGATTTAAGAGGAAAAACAACTGAATATTGAAGTCTAAGACAAAAAGTAAAATATATTTTATGGCAGATCTTGTAATAATAATCTTTTGCAGGCTAATAGGGTACTTATTTTCACAGTATCTTTTTAATGCATTAGTAGCTTGAGTATTCGATGTGCAGACTTGAGTGCAAATTAACTTGTCCACCATCATATTAGAAACCTGAGGCATTTGCAGCATCTCCTTGGACGAATGTTTACAATTTGTAAACTCACAGACCTAAATGATACAGTGACTGGGAGCTTCTTGCTTGCATTAAGTACATTTGATGTACTGCACTGTTCCCTTTTTGGGATAATAAATGGTCACATGTTTAGTGACTCACTGTAGTATGGAAAGCCCATTAAATTTTGTGGAAAGTACCATTCTTCTGCATGTCAAATTTCTTCTGCATCTTTTATAAACCATTTCTCTTTTATTCTAGGATTTAGTATTTATTTTATTTTAGGGTTAGCCCTTACTGAGTAAGAACAAGGTACATTTCCTGCTGCTACAAGTCACTAAAAATCCCTTCCTCGCCAAGAAGTTCAAATTTAATATACATTTATTTTAAGAGATGTGAAAAAGCTGTCAGGATTGCAGTTCTCAAAGAAGCATATTCAAATGGCAGGTGTAGTTTCCAGGGAGCTTTAGCCAGTTTAATTCCAAGTCCCATGTTTCTACTGGCTGGTTTGACTCAGAGTTTCAAATACCAGTGTAAGTAATCTGAAATCCTGTTGGATACATTATATTTTTTCTTTTGTTTTCTTTGTAAAAGCTGTATCCTCATACAGAGTGTTCCTTCATGGCAGCTGACAACTGTTGAATTCAGGTAGCTGTGGTTCATGTTTCCTGCCCATCCCCATTCTTGTCCATGCATTCAAGTGATTAATCCAGCGTTCAAGCTGGAGGGGCTGCCTGAGCTGTCTTACTGCACAGCCACTGGTGTCAGCAAGACGCACAGTCTGCGTCAGTGCAGTGGGAGCTGGGAGCTTGGAAGCCATGCTGAGCTAAACTGCTGCCTCAGGGCACCACAAATGAGCCTGGAGAACTGACTGGCACTGAGAAATGTGAGCCAAGGGGAACAAGTTTGGGACAGGTGAACTGGGAGATGGTTATACAAAGGCCGCCATGAAGAAGAGGGCTTTTGTTTGTTGTGCGATTCTGCCTCATTGCCTCACAACAGAAGACAGACAAACGTCTTGGTGTTTGTACAGCAGAATGGTATCAACAAAGCACCTTCTAAGCTGGCAACATGTGCAAACAGAAGCCCATGTGCAATATGGAAGATTATACTAGATAAGGGGGTTCCAGAGTAATGTTAGTAAACACCATTCAGGGTGGAAATGGAGCTCAGTGCAGGAGAAGTGTGGGGGTGTCTGAACACAACACCAGAAACTGCTGAGTTTTGAGGAAGAGATTGCTCTTTGTTTGACCTAAGCATGTACTGACCTGATTTGTCAGCTCACTTGTTTCCTAAGACAGGCCTTATTGAAGGAAAAAGAATGTTTTAGTGAGACAAGATAGCTGCCCAGAATAATCGTCTCCAACTTCCCACCAAGGACTTGGTGACTATTGCTGGAGGTACTATATTTTTCCACATGCACAGAGATACTGTGAGACATAAGGGCAAAAATTGCCTGTGCCTGTCTCTATTCCAGAAGATTCTGTTCTATAACAGATTTGCAACACAATGATGAGAGTAAAGCACCCCATCTTACTTGTTTGCCTGGGCAGCTAAGGATTTCATTCCACCGAACAAAAAATAGAAACTAAAACAAAACAAAGAAACAAACAAATCAGAACACACACCAAAAATGGAAAAAAAAAAAAAAAGAAACCAGAACAAAATAAACAAAAAAACAATGAAACAATGACAAAGATTTAACCATCCAGTATTAAAAAACTGATTACATGGTCAGACCTGTGTAACATTTATGTACAGCGCATATTGTTATCTCCCAGTCTTTTAACCTGTGGGCTTCAGATATTACTCATTATGTTTAAAGGCTTTGGATTTGTTTGTCATTTATGATAAGTCACTGCTTTGTAAATACTGACAGCAAGTGACTTGAGAAATGGAGAATTCATTTCAGCCATTTTTGTTACTACTGGGGGCTTGGAAATGTCCTTTACACAAACTAGAGAAACAGCAACAGCAATGGAAACATCCAGTTTGTTGTTTATTTTTCCTTTGTATTTTTTTTTCTGTAGACTCAAGAACTAACATTTGTGCAATCATGTCCAAAATGCTTTGCAGCACTGATTATGCTTTTATTCTGCCTGATGAAAAGCCTTCTGCAGAGCTTGTTCTTTATCACCTCTCTTCTACATATTTGCCAAAAAAGAGTACTTTCCATAGCCTCGTTTACTTCCCAGAGACATAGGATTTTGGGGATAATAATGTTTGTCCATTGAAACTTTCCTCACACCTTGCAGATACTCTGTAAGAACATGCAGTTAGGAACTATATTTGTGTGAGGAAATAGCTCAAAATAACATTCCATCCCAGCTGTCTCATGCCATCTCCTGTACATACACTTTTATTTTTGGCATACTACACAGATGAGTTACAGTGAAATAATACGGGCATGTCTTTGCAAGGTAACTACTGCATTTCAAAACCACTGATTTACATGTTTTCACATACTGTTAATACCAGGAAGTGTTCTTTCTCATTCTCCCTTGAGGATAATTGCCAACCATTTTGAAAAAAATAATAATGAAGACAATGATACCATGAGTAGAACCTTATTTCTTTACTTGGTCTTAAAACTTGAAACCTTTTAGTGAATCTGCATTGGAAGTCGAGTGAAGTTACATAAAGGTACTTACACTGTAATATTTTTCTTCCAGGGAATATGGGAAGTACTGGGGTAGGACAAATATCAGTACAGACTGGAGCTTTGCTTTCTGAGGCAAACCCAGGTTAGCCTCAGTGGCTTATGTTAGCCTCACTTCAAAGAGAGAAACCCTAAGGAGGCCAAAGGCTGGTGTGCAGCTGCACACTTGTGCTGTTACCATTCATCACTTGCAAATACATTTTACAGTGTTTACCTCACACAGATATACTAGCACAGCCCTAAGCCTCTGGCATAGATACAATTAGGCCAGCAGACATTATTGAAAGGCAGCTTTTGAACATTTTGGTTGCATTTGTTATGATAAAATGTTTCTAATTGTACAGGAAGATGGCCACTTCTAAATGAATTTAGTAAAAGCTGTAGTGCTTGTATAGCTGTTTGCAGTCTACCTGTGCTGGGAGCTCAGCATTCTACATTTGGTGGGCAGGTGCCAATAGCTCTGTAAGTATTTGTTCCTGATCAAGTAGTCACTTTTAATGGTGGATTAACAATTCCTTCTCCTAATGAGAACTGTAAACAAACAAGGACATATTGGATTCTCTTGAAACAATGTTCGCTTGTTCTAGCTCAGAAACTGGTGAGTGCTGGCAGGGTAGCAGGTGTTAGACGATGCTGCTGCAGGCTGCCTCCAGCCAATTTCCATCAAGCTCAAATGAGCATGTTGTTCAAGCCTGCAAAATTTAAAAGTTGCAGTATATTTCTAAATGCAAAAAATAATTTGAAAGTGCACATAAATTATCAGAGCTGGTGAAGGTCATGATCTTGCCCACCTTCCTCCACTCCCCATCTTGCCTGGTGCTAATATGAGTCCCTATGTGCCCACACAGCCACCCTGCATGTTTCTTTCTCTATTTCCTCTCTGATAGACCAGCGGGGTTTACCCTATGACCAGCCAGACATTCATGCTGGTATAATGGGAAGAATGAGGAAGAGAAAAATGTCCTGCTTTCCATTCTGATTTCTAATGACAATGAAAAAGTGAAAGACCAGTAAAAATGTAAATGCTGGGGGGAAGAAAGCTGTTTTTCTGGGTGTGTAGTGGTGCCTGCAGAGGTTGGCTTTGGTCACCGGTTGCTGTCTTGGTCTGGGCCAGCCCTGTGATGAGTACAGTCACGATATACTTGAAGAGCATATGGCAATATATGCAAGTATTGCCAGCTAAAAATAAGTCTTCATGGCAGCTTCACTAGTGTTTTTTTTCTGTCACCCTTCCTTTTGTGAGCTGCCACTCTTCCTTTCCTGTTGCTCTGCTGCTACAGTGTTCATCTCGTCTGTGCCACGATGTGCTGTGAAACAACCTGCCAGGCTGCTGCTTGGACCTGCTCCCTGCCAGCACAACACTCACAAGGCTTTGCTGATCTGGAAAATCTCTGTGTACTCAATTCTTTGTTTCACTGTTATGGGTAGGTTGGAAAAGATGAGAAGAGATCATAGTCTGGAAAAATACACTGAATTATAGTTTGGTTGCCTAATTCAGTTCATGAGTCTGATTGCTTTTATGCTTGTAAAAGCTAACTGCCTTCTCAGTTCCTTTTGGTTTTGTCTGTTGCAAGTAGATCTCTCATGTTGCACAAGAAAGTCACATGGAGCTTCATAAAGTTATTCTGTGAGGTCATATGTAAGTGTCATTTTCTTTTTGAAACAGCTTAGACTGAACATCTGAGGTAAGCGAAATATATCATGTGACAGATCACTCACATTCATTTGCTTCTTTCACCAAACATTTGTAAGGTGTAAACACATTTTTAAAACACAGTCATTTCATCACTGATTTGAAAGTTTGGTCACTTCTAATGTCTTCACTCCTGACACATAGCTAATAGCAGGTAATTCCAATCACTAAGCCTGTAGTGGTAGCCTGTGATTGCAACTCTGAAGACTTGGAGCACATTACAGTAAGAGGTTACTGAGACCTTCATGCTAATTTCAAAATTTTTAACTAAAATCAGATTCAAAAATCAAAACTATGCACTGTATAGAGACAAGTGCAGTTGGTTGTATAATCTTGGTGTGCTGTGTATGCCATTTTGTAACTGTAAAATGCAGTTGAAAATACAAAGAGCAGATGTAAAACAAAACAGGTAAACTTCAGTGATGGAGATTAAAATAGGTAGATGAGAGCTAGCCCTTGAAGTAGTAAAATATTACAGGCAAGGGTTGGTATGTCCTCCAAAGTTTATAGCTTTAGAGCTAAACCATAAAGCTTCTGTTTCAAGGACTACCCAGTGGAAACTCCTGTATGTTGCATGTCTCTTGGAAGCTGACAAGCATGTCAGCAGAGAATTAACTTTTATCAGTTTGTACTGCTGATGTAGATGTGGCTTGTTACAGGGAGAGGAAAGGGTGCAGTTTTCAGAATACTGACAGAAATCTTTGAGTTTTTATTGAAGTCCTCTAGAAGTCAATGTTCCAATCAGCTGTACCTTTACAGGGCATTTTAAGATGTCAAAACCAACCCCTTTTTCCACTCAATTTAAAAGCTTTGCATTCAGCAAGTCATTTCGAAGCCAGAAAAAAATTATTACCTGAGTGTGAAGTTTCTTAGATTTCTGGTTGGAAAGCTGGTCAAAGGCCATAATTAGAGTAATTTTTAGTCTTTCTGCTCCATTGTCAGTAATGGTATGGCCTACCCTAGGTGATCAAAGGAGACAGGTTCCACTTGTCTGGAAACTGTTGCCTGTTCTTTAACTCCCACAGTAAGTGTAGCTGAATTACTTCTGCACATAATGAATAGTCAAGTAAAAAGCTTTAAAGGTGTATGAAAGAAGTCTAAACTGTACCTGTCTTGCAATATAACATTCAGTTTGTGCCCTTTTTCTTCTATCAGAAGGGCATATGCAACTAACAGATTATTTATTGGTGCAAAGAATGCACCTCTGAAAAGCAGAAGTATCTCTCTCTTTGAATCCAAGATGTTTTGGTCATTTGGAAAATATGACAACACAAAGGGGAAATGTCAGGCCAATTTTACTCATGTCCATGAATTTAGCAATATCATGCCATTTCTTAGGTTGGGCAGTTTCACAGACTGGATGCATAATATATTCTATAGGATTTGGTTTTTTCTGGTTCTGCAAATACAGTCTTCCAGACAAGACTACAGCAAATACAGTAAAAGCCTCAGGTGACAGCAATAGCACAGGAGATTTGGTTGAGCCTTCTTGTGAAGAACAAGAAAGTAACAAAATTATTCCATAAAATGTAAGCATTTCAAGTTTCCTCTCCATACTGTGTAAGAAAATTATTGAAAGATGTGAAAACATACAGTAAGTCAGAAAAGCTCTCTTATTCCAAAGTAGCATTCATGCAGCATTATTGTCCTGAATTCATAGATCCAACACTCGACTAGTATTAAAGTGTATCTGAATATCTGCCATGATACTCTAAGACTAGGCTGTAGTTAGATACATATCACAGTAAACTGTGAGAGGGGCAATTATGCAAACAAAAGTTCATCCTGTGTAGTAAGCGAGACGACAATAGTATATGACATGGAAAGAAAGCTTCATTTGTTGTATTGTGTTTGTATAAGTTGGTCTGTTCCGTTCTCCCCTGTGCTATAATGGTTCTGCCCTGGTTCTCCCTCCCCTCCCTGCTGCTGTCTGTTACCCTCCTCCCCAGTTTCCGTGGCAACCCATTTATCTTTTTTGCATCCCTCCCCGGTGTCCCTGCCTGTCACTCTCTGCTCCTACCTTTTTCTCTAGAATCTTCCAGCTGGAGCACTGGGTGATTGGCTCGGGAGCCAATGTTGTTCCAATGGTGCCTTTATGTTGTTCCCATTGGTGCTTTCTCATGTCAGTACTTTGTACCCCACTCCCCCCTGAATCCCTATTCGCTCAGGGACTGACTCCTCCCCTGTATCCCTTACCCTTTATAAGTTGTAACAACCAGCTCTTTGCTCTCTTTGGCTGATGGTTTTCTTCTGGGGTGCTAATAAATCTGGACTGTACCCCGGCTGGAGCGCGCCCTCTTTATTCCTGCTGGCTGAAGCCCCGACGTGGCCATGTCCTGCACAAGGAGGCACCACTGCTATAAGGCAGGGTGCTATCCTTAGCTGCTGCCCCGAAGCACTGCTATTGGGGTAGTGCCCCCTGAGCTGCAAGCGGTGCTGGCCAGCTTGCCAGGACGTTTGGGAAGGTCGAGCCTTCCCCCTCTAGCCAACACTGCTTCATTCACTCATGAGACACATATGTCCAGAAGAAAGAACTTTGAACAAGACTGTGCCTTAGACACCAAAGTATACAGCACAGGAGATAATTTTTGCCTCTGTGCTAGCAGGGGTGCAGTAAGTGGATTGATTCAGGGTGCTTCCTGGTCCTGGACAGGACATTTCTTGGATGCTTCCAACTCACAGGGCAGATCAGTTCTTTTACTTTACCTCTAACAGTGTAGATGTCCCAAATCTGGTGCTGTTAGGTACTGTTTGTTGTTCCTGTCTTACACTCCATGACATACTGCATCTGTCTCAGCCATACTGGTAGTTTATACTTACTCTAATAGCTAAGCCTGAGTTGTTAAATGGATGCACATAAACAACCAGGATAATTTTTATCCAAAATGTTAGCAATGGTGCATAATATACTAATATCCCCCTTAGTTACTTCTGCATCTTGGGTTCTGGGACTCTGTTTTTGCTTTGGTTCTGATCATTGTGCTTCCTCTGGCATATATTTGCTAACCCTTCATAATGCAAGCAATATCTTTAATGGTATCTAGCATTTAAAGAAGTTAAAATTGAAGTTCATGGATGTGTATCCCCTACAAAGAAATGTTTTACATAATAGAAAATACTGTCAAGGCAAAACATACTCTTTCTACCAGTAGCTAGCAAATCAGAGGAAATAAAAATAAACTGCCTTATTAATTTTAGGAATCTTATTATTTTACTGGGCAGACTGTTTCCTTCTTAAATACCCTGATTTTAATGCTTTGCCAGACCCTGATCAAATTCTTTTCCTTAGATTGGACTGATTTTTTCCCCCAAGAAATTTTACATTCTAACAAAAGTTTTGAACAGTGCTAAATAACCCAAATGTGTAGTTCCATGAGTGGTCTTGCGCAGTAAATTGTTGTGGTAGTGTCGATATATTTGTATTACTTCACCATCTGCTTGATACATAATGTAGTAGGCAAGATCAATGCCTAATATAATTATGTCAGTAGAAACCTTGACATAATGTTGACATAACGACCCTGCAATATACTTCCTAGGGCAAGGACGTGGCATCTATTATCTTTCATCTGCAACTTTAACGTTACTTCAGCCAGTCTACAAAACCCTTCTCACTTTGCAACAAGTCACAACAGGGATTTTCCTGAAAGAGTGATGGATTGATTTCTCCCTGACACTGTCCTGCTAAGGACAGAGAGCTGTGCAGGGGCTAAATAGCATGATGGGTGGTGCTTACACACCTAAATAGAGCTGTGCCTATGTGGACACCAAATGTAGTAGTGATTTTAGTGTAGATGATTTTAGCCATGAGGCTGCATCAGAGAGATGGGGAAAAGTAGAGTGTATTATACAGTACTGTAGATGGCAGCCCAGCAAAATCATTAAAAATATCCTAAGGACAAAGGAGACAGGGAATATGTCACTATTATAAGGTAGTTCAACCTGGACTTGTGTTTGAATTTTATAGCATTGTCTGCTAAGACAAGAGCATGGCCAGTCATGATGTTGGACAGACACTTCAGGAAAGAGCTTATTCTCTGAAGAATCAGAGCCAGCTTTGGTATCATTGGGAGCAGTGAATCCCAAAGTATCTGCTAGCATCATTTTATTTTCAAGACCAAGACCTGATAGGTCATGGGTTGGACTTGATGATCTCAAAGTTCTTTTCCAACCTGATGATTCTTTGACTTTTGGAATGAAAAGTAATGTAATTTCTGGCAGTTGTACTAGATGATCTCTGAAGGTCCATTACAACCCTAACTTTTTTGTGCCTCTTTGAGTTCGAAGGCTGGAAACTAAAAATGCTGCAAAATTGTGGGGAAAAGCCACAGGGTTTTTAACAAGCTGGATCCAAGAAAAAAGGAGACTCCTAGGATGTATCAATTTTCTTGAATATTGCTGAACAGTATTTTTAACAAACAATGAGAAGGCAGTATTGATGTATGATCTGAAGCACAGAGGAATTTAAAGTTCCATGTTGCAACACTGCAGCCCACAGACTAAATAAGAACTTCTGTGAGATAATATGAAAAGATGGCTCAATGGACTTCCTACTGAGAACAGTAAAAAAATCAGCATTCACTTCAGTGAAGAGTGGGAAATAGGCTGGAAGGAATTTATCTCATGCAGGTTCAGCTAAGGTGACATACTCATGAAAAGAGAAAACAAAATGACAAAAGTAGCAGCATGTGTCTATTCAATGTTAAAAGAAAAGCCACTTAACAGCCAAACAACACAAAAACTGCAATTAATATGGGGTTTGGCTGCATCATATTACACAAACGTGCACATTTCAGAATTTTCTGTAGCTTGAGCCACATCTGACACTGATTTTTCTGTTGTGTATCTGTGTGATCATGTGCAGCAGAGGTTTTTATTATGGTGCTGCCACCCAAAATTATGAAGCAGAGAAAAAGTAGCAGTGTGTGTCAATTTTGTGTGTCCTTCTCAGTTGCAAAATTATGAAAACAGCCTCTATGTGAAAAAGGTGTGCTGATATGAACAAAGGTGATGAATTCATTGGTAGCTTGTAAAGGTTTATCCTCAGATTACCTTGATTTGCACATAGCTTGTTTACTATGGCACAATAGAAAATTTGTTGTGTGATGCGTGCCCTGCAAAGTCAGAAAAGTGTATGAATGAGCAGTGACATTACTGGGGAAATGTATTTACACAACTTTCAGGTGCTCAGCATGTGCATTGCACTCATTAATGTAAAGGAATGGCATTGTTAAAAGGCATCTTTTAATGGAGAACATCTAATTGTGAAATAATCTGGTGTGTATCAGTCTACAGACCACCAGATTTGTCCTGTGCCCATAGCACATTTGTAAAGAGATTGAAAGAAGCAACAATGGGAGCTGCATGTGAGCCTGAACAGACATGACAGGCAGGTTATGCAGCTGCCTGTGCTCCAGTTGCACCTATCAAAAAAGCACTAGACGGTAGGTTTGAAAAACTTAGATCCTAATAAGGGCACCTGTGAATAAATTTAGCATCCAAAGCATCTTAGGCCAAGGGCTCAGATATTTCACTTGACAGTGGTAATGAATGAGAAGGGACACCCTTCCATCTCTGCTCAGTTAATTTAGTCATGTCTGCTCTCTCTTGGGAGAGGCTCTTAGGGGGGCTTTGGCCCAATATTTGCAATAATCAGGCAACCAAATAATATCTTCAGAGGGCACTAGTGAGCTTCTCAAAATTGGCAAGTGCCCAGATATATTGAGGGGTAGTGTTCCACCAGTATTTATGTACTTCTGAATCCATAATGTCACACACCAAATCAGACATCACTTTTCCAATTTACATAAAAGATGATTATGTTTTTACTTTTTGTGTATGTAGTATCTATAAAAGGGTTTAGAAAATTTCCAGATCCATCTCCCAATTCTTGTAATCAGTGAATAAAATGCATATTTTGCCAAAATTAGATAACTTGTTTCAGGAAGAATTAAGCTATTTGTAGATATTTTTCTTATTAGACTTTCCCAAATGTGATAAAACTGACAACTGATACTTATAGCTAATGAATTGCATTGGACTTTTCATTCTCCTTTCTGTTGTTGGACCAGTGTATAAAATTGTGCAGCAAATCTACTATTTTTCCTTCTTTTATGAAACTTTAAGTTTCTTCAAATTCAAGTATTTTATTTAGTATATTATGCAACATGGCCTTATAACAATTACCATTTCCCAAATTTAAAATGTTTTTATGGTCCTTGTGAAATATAACTTCTTAAAAGTTGGAGGCCCATAAATTAAAAGTCAGAACTAAACCAAGTTTAGAATTAACATGGAAGTCACAGATAATGAAACGTGAACAATTAATTTGTTGAGTTTTTTTTTCCCCAATAAATACTTATATCCTTTGTTAAAGAGTTATTGGGGGTTGTAATGCTTTTGGTTTGAGGCCTGCTTTTCCTTACAATTTTGTAAGTTATTGAAGATGACAGTTTTAAAATTGCACAAGCAGTACAGAAACCAAGACATAATACTCACTGGAACTTTCCTGAGACCAGTTATTTTTATTTAGATGCACAACAGTCATTCAGTGGAAAATTACCTTTGTCACAGTAAATTTTATCTATGGTAAAATCCAAATTGTTGATTTTAACAGTTTTCATATTTTATTTTGTATTTTCTGTTGCTTATTATATAACACATGAAAATAATTAAATATTGATTTGTCAAGTAGTCACTTGGTGTTAATGCAAAAACTGTAATGCTGCATCTTGGGAAAAAAAACCCATTTTATGTTAGATAGTATTTCTTAGGTAATATGAAAGCACTGTGAATTCTTAGAACGATGAAAACCTGTAACCCAAAGGTCCATGTGTTATTGTTTGAATCATCTAGCAATGACATAATTAAACATTGATATCTCTTCATATTTCAAGTAATCATTGCTGATTGCTTTGCATGCTGAAAATATGCCAAATAGCATGCATTGGTGGTGATTCATGGTCTCTTTCTCTTACACAAAAAACCACAAAGATGGATGTACCCATTTGCACACATAGACTTGCAATGAGGTTAACAGGACTGGGCAATGTTTACATGGACCTCAAGAGCAGGAAACAATTTCCTAGATTTAACTGCCAGTTTTAGGCTTTCAAGTGCTGGTTATTTATTTAGTTATCTGTTTAATTGTTTTCCTCTGGACTAGTATATTTAAACACAGGATCTAATTATAGATTATATAGGGTTGCTATCAATTTTATTTTTCCCTCTTACTGGGGCAAGACTGGAGCTTTCTATTTTTATTAGAAAGAAGAGTAAGCTGCAAATGCAAACTACAATGCCTCTATTTTATCATGTGACTGTATTTGCTACCTCTTTTCTTTGTGAAGTCCCCAAGAAAAAATAGAGATAAAATACCTGATACCAAGTACATGCAACAATTCCTTGTAGACATTAGATTAATTAGAGCACCACTGTTTATTTAGCAGTACTACTGAATCACAGCAGTCCTTGCAATGGAAATTCTGCAGTTAACATACAGAAGAAGACACTGGAATTGCAGAAGATAAATGTATTTCTCTTCTTCCCAAATATGTTTAAGGACAGTGTCTTTACAACACAGCTGACAGTCTACTCCAAGGTGATAAAATTTTTACATGTGAGCTACCTGTATCTACAGAAGAAAGCTTTGCACAGATGTTTTTCATTTGCCCTATTGGTATTTTAATACCTGTATGGTTTAAGCAGATTTTGTGGTTTTAAATCACTGCTGAAAACTTGTCAGAACAAACTGCTTATGAAGTCATTTACCGGTTTCCAGAAGAAAGACTGAAACAGGCCAGTCTGGAGTCTCTATTTACAAAATGATGTAGCAAATCAAAGCAGAGGACACCAGCTTCTTGACGGCTGTTGTTGTGGCCTTTCTGTCACATTTCCTCTTATGTTTAGTTCCTTTTCAGATGTATGCTTCTGGTACAACTGGATCTCTTCTGTTCACACATGCAGGGGGAAAAAATCCTACTACTTGTTCCATGGGGTTAGAAAAACACTGTGGAAAAAAAAGCACCTTCTAGGTTATGTGTCCTGCCTCACAGTATTTCCCCATTGCTTAGCAAAGTCCTCCAGGGCTATTGCAATACAAGTAATAAACAATAATAACCAAGGCATTCTAGTAGCTGGGGTGTTGAGCATCCTTAACTTCCACTAGAAACTTGATGAATGTGACAGGATTAAGGCCTAAAGCTCTAAAAAGCTCCTGGTACCATTCATTTGCTCAGACAGGGATTAAAACAGGCAGGCAGTAGCAAAGTGGTAAATATTGACTCAGCAGTAAATAAAATCAGTCCATTGAGGTGGAGTGTACAATATGTGGTGGAAGAAGAGTCACGAGAAAGCAATATCGCTCTTGGGCAGATTAAACAGTGTACACCACAAACCCACACGCTGTTTCAGGAAAGTCACAGTGTTCATAAAACACAGTGACACTTTACTCTCTTAACAATCTTTAAACAAGGAAATTGAGTGTGCTTTTTTTTTAATCTGGTAAAAAATTATTCTCTTTAGTTGCAAAACAGATGAAGTCTGGTACTAACAATCAACCAACACCCTTTAATATGTTTTAAAATGTGCATGTGTAAATTTTATTTCCTGTCCACAACTATGTTAAAAATTTTATTATTTTTTTGTTTATAAAATGGAAGATGTTTCAAGACCATTCTCTCCTATAAAAACACAAACACTCTATTACCCTATAAAGAAAAATAGATGACGTACAGGTGCTCAAGTGATGAGAAATATAGCAATTTTAATAGCTTATGTCAAGCTATGTTAGGTGTGTGGTTTGTTCCACTCAAAATCAGTCACTCGCACACCATTTTATACTCTGCATGTAACAGTCAACAGAGAATATACCATCAGGCTGCAACATTTCATTTGTCTCAGCACCATTGTTAAATTTTATGTTTCTGCAGCATTATGAATATGCCATTTAATGTTGGAAGGAATGTGCATTAACAGACAGATGAACACTCTTTCATTTGGTTGCTCTTCCTTTCTCTTCCCTATGTGTGGAATAAAAACAGTATAAAGAAGGTAACAATAATCTTGTAAATGCAAGTATGCCTGACAGTTCAGAAACCCTGCATTTGTACAAATGAATCTGAACTATGTTAATGAAATGTAGCAATCAGAAAAAGAAACAACATTTGAGTTGCATACCATGAAAACTGCTGGCAAAGAACAAAATACAGGGCTACCTTACAAAATGGCTGTGAGATAAGGAGGGGTGTATGCATTTGAGAATAAAATTGCTAGTTCCACTGCAACTGGAAAGAACAATGGGCTTTTGTGGTTTTCTTTCCCAATACTTAAATGGCCATCTGCTTAAGTCTGTGTACAGATATAAGGAAAAACCAGTCTTCTATCAAAAGCTCAGTCCTAAGAGATCAAAACCTAGCCATTAACAACCTTAAAGAGGTAACAGGATGAAATAATAGCATAAAATCACTTTCCCCCCCGCCCCAGCCTAGCCCTTGAGCATCTCAAGCCATTTTAAAGGCCTAAATATGAATGTCTGTATGCAATAGATTTGTGGAGGCATGCTGATAGTGAATTTGGAAACATACATATCCAAGCTCTTGATATAAACATGAAAGGAAAAGTAAAGTGATTGCATTATACCTCAGGTAAGTTTCTTAGGGACACATATATAGAGTGTCACCCTTTTAAGCTTGATATGGAAACCATGTGCCATCTGAAATACCCCAGAGTGTTCCAAATTTATAAAATAATATTCTTTATTGGAATAGACTGGCAGTATGACAATTTGTTATGTGAATAAGGAGTCTACATATTTATTTACATATAATTTGACATTTCAGAGTAAACAAAAAAAGTAGTATTTGTTATTATGCTCAACATGAAAATCACCGTTTATAAAAGAGAAATAGACTTACTGAATAATTCAGAATTTACATAAAACGGACAAATACTTTCTGGTGGATAATACTGCACAATGACTTTTTCAACAGCTGTTCATGTGAATTTCAAGTAACAGGCTATGCATCAGCAGCCTAATCAGACTTCAGTGCCAGCAGGTGAGCTGTCAGCAGAGCTTCTCTGAGGCCAGATGGGGCTCTCCAGGTCTGCACAAAGAACTGACCCAACCAGAGCCATCTTTGTATGGGTGGAGAAAGCCAGGCTCAGTCATTTCCAGGATATTGACTACTGCACTGTGGCACAAAAAGTATCCTGTTCATGGAAGATGGATGACATGTGAAAACTGACTGATGCATCCGGAACTCATCACTATTTAGCATTTGTAGTAGGACAGGACTTGTACATGCCAAACAAGATCACTCTCAACCATGCACTGTGTAATCCACCAGTGGATATTTTGCACAGCAGCTCCGTGCCAGAGTGGCCCTCCTGGCTCTCCCAGCTCTGCTGTGGTGCAGATCTGTATCCTGAGAGCAGCCTGCTGGAAAGTGAGGGCGGACCTGCCGGGGCCCCCCACTACTCCCACGCAAGAGATGAAGTCCAGCTTAGCATCCTCAGCTGTCAGGGATCACAGAATATTTTATAAATACATGGGAAAGAGTGGACAGTTAATGTACTATCCAGCAGTCCTTTCATGACTTTCTTCAAAAGTAGCTTTAATCTCAGTTGAGTAGCTTTAATCTCATGTGAAATGAATGTAAAATTCTGTATATGAATGGAAAATGAATGGAAATTTTAAAAGTCTGTTAATTGTTAACTGCTAATTGGCAAGCCTGAGGGATCTAATAATTGTTGGTTTTTACCTTAGAATCAACTAGTTATCTACTAGAATCAACTCTGCTGGAACCAAAGAATCACCAAAAGCCAAATAAAACCTGAATTTAATAAATGAAAACATCTTTACCAATATCTTGTAAAAAAGGATACCAGTCAGTATATATCTCCCTCACCAAGTAAAAGGTCATATCAGATCACTGAAGTGAAAAGCAATGTACTGCACTGTACAGGAGATGTGACAGCAACATTAGCTGTTACAAAACATCTTTCACCAAATGAAAACTGTACCAAGAAAAAAAAAAAAAAGAAAACCAAATATCACTCTAACCTTCAGGCTACAAATAATGAAACTTGGGGTACTGAAGACATGAATAAAGCAAGCTTTTTGGAAAGAAAGGTTTCATAAAGTGGTATTCTGTTCAGAATCTCACTACTAAATGCCAATATGTATGTATTTCTGCATTTCACATTTTCCCAAGATTCTATGGTGTGTTTTTACTGTTTTCACTTTTAGAAGTGTAAAACAGCTCACAAAAGCTCAAGAGGAGAATCAAGTAGTCCTTCAAGTGATTGCCAGTGTGATCACAAAGGGAGAACACCAGATCTTGAGATCAGCAAGGGCTCTTCAGGCTTAATCTCACTAAGGTGCACTTTTGCCTGTGTATTCACAAACCAAAGAAACCCTGCAGAAAGATCAAGAGTAGCAAAGACAAGGTCAAATAGCGTATGAGGTGCACAGCTATTCCTGGCTGCAGTGCATTCGTTTTTTCACATGAAAGGTAAACTATAAATGTAAAATGTGTCTTACCTTCCTGTAGCTAATTATTAAGAAATACAGGAAGAATACATTTTCTATTACCATAGACAAACTCTAAACATGCCACTTAAAATGCCAGCTTCTTTCAAGCTGCCTGTATATCATTGACATAAGTGGCCTCACCGCTGTTAATGAGTGACTCATGGATGTTTCTTGTGGAGAAAAAACACAAAGTGTGTCATTGTAATTCTACAAGTGAAATAATTTACATATATATATCAATTTTGTGGTGCATTACACTGAAGAATATTGTTAATGCTGATTTGCTGTGCAGATGTGCAATTTTGAATTTAGAAGAGACTCGTGGGAGTATGATTTAAAATTCTCATTTAGACTTTCCTTGGATACTGTCAGGAAAATATATGCAGGATTTACTAATGAGAAGTGTATATGCATATACGTGGTATTGCTTTGTGGAGCATTTAAGGGCCTCATTGCTATTGAAAAAGTAATACTTTTCTCAATAATCAAAAAGCAGTAAATTGTTCACTTCCAAGCCCT
The DNA here is from genome assembly GCF_051311805.1 of Agelaius phoeniceus. Taxonomy (NCBI): domain Eukaryota; kingdom Metazoa; phylum Chordata; class Aves; order Passeriformes; family Icteridae; genus Agelaius; species Agelaius phoeniceus. Next base: position 30,755,798 of record NC_135303.1, on the reverse strand, counting down.
TTTGTACATGCACAAATGCTGCTGTTCTGTCAGGTTTTTAGAACAGCCACAGCCACTGTATGTTAAAATATTGGGAAATTAGGGTTTTTCCTTTCTGACCTTCCTGATATTCTGATACAGATACCATTTCATACAGCTCCCTTTAAAGAAACAAAGTAAAGGCCTGAGTGAGCATACTAATTAGCAATTGTGAATGACAGGAGTCATCAGCTTGTGAGAAGAACTGCAGCTCCTGAAAGACTCAAATAAAGAAGATTTACTGAGGTTAGGGGGGAATAACAAAAAGGAGTTTATAATGTTACTTTATAATACTGTAGGTTAACTCAATGCCTATTCTGGTTTTTTAATTCTTCTGAGAGAAAGGCAAACCAAAGATCTTAAAAGAAGAAAAAGTGTTTATTGAGGTGAGAAAATATGCAAAATGAACAAAAATTATATGAAAAACACTGTTGTTTTAACTGTTAGCTTTCTGAGCTTTTTTTTTTTACCCTTGGAAACTGTTGAGTTTTGAAATTCTGAGCTAAACCAACTTACATGTTTTTGTCAACAAGACAATGTATAAATACACTTTTAATTGTATTGTAATTAATTGTATTAAACCATTTAAACTTTTCTTTTTAAATGTCCTACAATGCATTCACTTTGACGTTATAATAAAATATACAGTAGATAATTTGTCTGCAGCTGAATTCACAGATGTTGCAAAAGTGAGGAGGGGCATCAATCAAACTGCAGGACACATAGCTGGTGGCTGTCCCTGCCATTCCCTAGGCGAAGAAGTGGAAGAAGCACAGCAGCAGTGGCAGGGATCAGCAGCGAGGTGAGGTATGAAAGCTCCTGTGCTACTGCGTGTTGCTGACAGCAAATGTGGGAGGAGGAAGGTAGTGGGCCATATTCCTGTGGGGATGGGAGCCCTGATGTGGATTTATACACCTGGCAGGTCGTTACAGAGGCTTTCACTCTATCCACAGCAGAGAGAACACAAGTTAATGTCCTTTCTTCTGTAAAGTGGGCCAAACACTACTAATCTGAGTAGTGACAAAGGTCAAATTCACTTAGAAAGGAAATGAGAAGTTCTGTATTTTCTTAGCATATCAGCATGTTAGGGTGTTGCAGTTACAAATGCTATACTGTGTTGTAGATATAGATTAAAAAGCAGTTATCAACTGCAGAGTAAAACTCTTCATCATTTTTGTTGGCGTCCCGAGTTTCCCCTCCTTCTTGATTTCTTCACCCTCCTCAGACAGGGGTCTGGGATTGCTGTCTACTGTTAGCCTGCTCTTTCTTTTGTTATACTGCAAATCCTATGAGCTTTACACCTATGAATTGAATAAGGCTTGAAGAACCAATATAGACCTGCAGTACCTCTGACCTCTTCTGTCCAGATCAGTCCTTGTGGAAAGAAGTCCCCGCTGGCTGCAAGCAAAGCAGAGCAGTTTACTGCGTGAGCCCAGAAGTAGCTGGTTGTGCTGAAAATTGCAAATGAGGGTCTCTTTCTGTTTTCAGTGATAATTCACTTTCTTATCTAGAACTCAATGAACAGAATTTTTGTTACCTTAAAAAATTCACTAAGGTTGATTTTTGAGATTTTGCAGCTGGCAGGAAAATTAGGATCATTTATCAGTGACCAGCAATTCTTGCAAGAGTAAAGAGTAAGATCACTACTCATTGACAGGATACTTTGATAAGCTTTTTGATGTTTTGTCAAACAAAAGCGATTAGGGTTATAGGAGTTTATAACTTTCTTCGGAGGAACATCTACATCACAGAGTGCCAAACCTGATGATTTTTTTCTCATATCAGAAGACTTTAAAAAGAAACCTTTCTTTTATATGCATAAATGATCATCATCAAATTGTGCTATGGTGACATGCTTGTCAATCTGCTTTTCAAAGGATGCAAGGCTTATATTTACTAAAATTATGTGTAAGACATAATGCCTGAAAGTATATGAGATTGACCTTGCTTATGCAAAGACCGGAAACGTAGGCATTACCATCTACAGATACACAGTATCACCTTATAGGTATCCTGGGATGTCGTACACAAAGTTATGCCTAACACCGTCAAATTATTTTAATTTTGTATTTTTTCTTGGAAGAGCTGCTGGGAAGAAAGAGGATCTAATATTTGATACAGGGATAATGTAAGAGTGCAAATTGATGTGGGACCTGTAATTTACAAGAGGAAACACTTGTAATGCTGAAGTTTCCTATGAGAAATTGATGGAAGACTAAAAACTAGTTACAGTGGAATACTATAAAGAAATACTATAAAGTGTAGCAGAGAGAATGGCCACGCTGCCTCGCAGCAGGGAGATACCTCAGCCTGCCGTACCTTTGGTGGTGAAGAGCTGCTGAAGTGGTGAGGTGCCCTGGTCGGACGGGCGGGCAGAGCCGAGGGGCACACTGCCGGCTGAGCTCGGGCCGGGCCTGAGCTCTGCCGCTCCCTGGGCCCGGCCGGCCCGCCCATCCCAGCCGGCTCCCGTTTCCCCTCATCTCATCCGGACGGTGAAAAGCCCTGCTGCTCACAGCCACTCTGAGGTCCACGCAAAAACGATTTGTTTCCCTAACCTCGGGGACCCAAGGCTCCTGTTACCACGTGCTTCCTCTTGTCATTGTCCGGTGGGAGGGAGGGCTGCGGCCGAGCCCCTGACCTTGTGAAAGGGGCTGGGAGAGGATGCGCTTGGGGTCAGCGCTGCCGGCCCGGGCAGGCGGGAGGCGCAGCGACTCGGCAGGTTTCGAGTCCGCTCCGCCACCACCGCCTGTCTCCGGCGCAGCGGCAGGGCTCTCCAGCGCTGTTTTGACAGGAAAGTCGGGTTATTTTAACAGGAAAGTCGAGTTCCACAGGGGGCGGATGGAACTCTCAGCCCGCCCCAGGGAGGGCGCCCGGGCCGAGCATGCGCGGCGCCCGCTCCGCCCCCGGCAAGCACCGCCTCCGCCGCCGCCGGGCGCGGGGGGACGAGCGGCGGTGGCCGAGCGGCCGCGCCCTCCACCATGAACCTGCACCAGGTGCTGACGGGCGCCGTGAACCCCGGGGACAGCTGCTTCTCCGTGGGCAGCCTGCACGACCAGCCCTTCACGGTGAGCGTCCCCCGCCGCGACCGCGGCGCCTCCGCAGGGCCCGGCGCCGAAAGCGGCTGCGTCAGGCGCGGCGGCCGCGGGCGGCCCCGGGCGCGGGGCTCGCCCCGGTGGCGCCGTCCGGCGGCGGCGGCGCCGGCCCGAGGGGCCCGCGGGTCCCGGGCCCGGCGGGGGCGGGGACGCGCAAAACTTGTGCGGAGCGGCGGCCCCGCTGCCGGCGGCGGTCCCGGGCGGGCGCGGTACCGGCGGGGCGGCGGGCACATGCCGGCTGCGGCGGTCCGGGGCCGGGGAGATGTGGTGGCGGCGATAAAAGATTACATAAACGGCTGCCGGGACGTGCGGCTCGCTCTGGAAGGGAGTTCAGCGCTGCCTTGCAGTCAGGAAGGTGGCTGAAATCCTCTTCTGCGCATAGCTGAGGAAGACTTGGAATACCCAGCCCTAGTGTTGCTGAGGTTTTCAAAGCCTGTTTGAAGTCCCTGTCTCTTAGAGTGGAGAGAAGGAAGGCACTTCACTGCAAAAGCCAAAGTCTTTATTAACGTGCCTTTTCCTTCCTTTTGCTTTTGTTTTGTAAACACACTTCTGTTGTGTTCTTTTTCCCACCCTCTCTCCGCGTAGGGCTGAAGAGGAATGAAATCAGATGCAGCAAAGTTTCTCAGGGCACCACGCTGGGGTATTTTTAACCTTACCTTTTATGGCTGCCCCCAGCTTCAGCCTGGTGTGCTCTCCAGTTTGATAAGGGAATGATAGACGGAAACGCAGGAATGAAATCTTGTTTGCTGTCCCGTCTGGTGTACGCAGTTAAATTCGTCCAGCTCCTTGCAGCTCCGCCTGGGGCAGTGGGGCAGAGGCTTCCCCAGGGTTAGGCTGGCTCTGCGGAGTCTGTCTGCAGCGTTGTCCAGCCATGTCCTTGCTTCCCATAAATAAGTTCATGTTGGAAGATATCTTAAACCACAGCAGTTGAGACTTCACACTTGAATTGTGCCAAACTCTCTAATTTTACATATCCAGAAATGTCAAAGACCCACCTGTGGTGGGAAGCCATTTAGTAAGAGACAAGGAGGTCTGCTTTACAGAGGAATGGTAGTAAGCTTTCAAAATATCTTGTCATAAGCTTGCCGTTTTGAGGTCATTCTTTTTTGAGGGAAACAATTTGAGTCATTCATGTCACTAGACTCAATTGCTACCTGTTGCAGACGAACTTACGTAAAGTTTTGGAGATTCCCAATGGATAAGAAGAGTAAGAATCTTTTCTTCAGGAGAATGGGATGATTGAGAAGTGTAATTTTTGATATTCATTACTGTGGTCTCTCTTTTGGAGGAGCTGTTTTCATAGAAGTATATTGTAACAATGTTTCCTAGATATAAATGTAATAACAATATTTCCTATAGGTGCTATTCATCTTCCTTTCATTATACTTTTCCCTGAAAGGTTATTAATGGATTTCTTTTCCTCATATTTAAAATGGCTAGCAGAAATATCCTTGACTGCTTCAGGGATGTTTTTGTTGTTACTGATTCTGTAATGCTGTGTTAAGTTGATAAGATTGCTCAGAAGGATTAAGAAGTAAAAGGCACTGAAGCTAATTTCTGCTTTTTTGGAAAAGGATGATGGACTCAGGCGTTAGAAAATCCAATGAAAATAATGCCCCATAGTTTTTCCCTGTCTGAAATGATGATATAAGCATTAATTAGTAAAAATACTATTGAATTATATTTTAGAAATGGAAAAAAAAGCCCCAAGCATGTAAAACTTCTATGCTTCCAGTTATTGTGGCTGAGAACATAGGAGTTGATATTTCAAGGTTGTGTACTGTACAGGACGGACAAGTTGTCCTTGTCCAACAGGGGAACTTGGTCTGTAATTTTTTATTTTTTTAGATACAGTATGCTTCAGGATATTTTCTCATAGACAGCACTGAATATTCAAAGTGAAGTATTTTAAAATATTACAGTTATAAGCTAAAAATATCAGGATTCTACTCTTAAAAGCTGAAAATTTTGAAGCAAAATTAGTGTAAAACTTTCTGTATCCACTGAATCATATACACCTTTTTGAGTATGTGCTGTTATCTTCTAAGGAAGTATTTCAGATATCTAATGTGAGGCAGTTTTGTTGTTCTGACTTTTTTTTTTAGGTGAAGGGTAGAGTGGAGCATGAGCTTCATTGGAGAGAACACTGATAAAGTTTTTAGCCCATCTTTTATTTATGTGTTGAAAAAGGCTCATAAGTATCAAGATACCATAAGAAGCATGCCTGTTGTTGCTCTGCTGAGGGCAGGTGTTAGTAAAGTATGGCACACTTAATCAATGAGAACCTGGCCCTCAGCTGTCAGAAGTTACTTGTTTATTCTTTATGTCCTTCTCCAGATACTGAATTATTTTATTTTCCATGTACTTGTCCACAGTGGAAGACATCCTTTGCTTTCTTTTATTCATGTCAGGTCTGAAGTATTTGAGTAAAAGTAAGCTCCTGGAGTTTCTCACACAGGATTCGTCTGAACTAGTTATTACTGAAGTTGTATTTAAGTTATTAAGTTAAGTGGGTAAGCAGCACTGATACAGTGTTTTTGCATATTCAGTTCTGATTCTCTAATTTTTATTTTAGTCATTTTTATTTCCCCCCACCAGAGTAGCAAAAGATTTTGGAGGGTGGGAAGTCTCTGTGAGCAATAGCAACTTTACAAGTGCAAGTCCCAAAACTGATAATGAAAATCACAAAAGAGCGATTGTTCATAGGTTAAAAATATGTGAAAGAAAGATTAATTACATAGATTATTTCAATAGAAGCAAAATATTTCCTTGACAGATTTCATCTGTGTGTGTGATTAAACTAATTCTGGACTTGAGTCTTGCTATGTACAATTGATAGAACTGGGAACTAAATATCTGAAGTTGAAAGGCACCTGGAAAATTGGGTGAGGAGTGAGGTTCCATAGCTTGATCAAGACCACACTGAGTTTTCTAAAGGTACTGGGTTGCAATAGAAGAAGGTTTCCCATTCTGCAAAGTTTTCTGATAAATAAAAGTAATTTCTATGGCTCAGTGATATTCTTTCTTACCTGTCTAGAAAATACTTAATGTTTACACTTAGAACTCCCTGGATATCTGTAGTCCAGAAAATTTAGATATCATAATAGTCAGTCAAGAAATTACACTGTTTACACTTCACTTGCTTCTTGGTTGGCATTTAGTAAAGGGAAGGGATTTAGTAGGGAACCTTTTTAAGAATGCCTTTTTTTTTTTAATAATACTTGAGTTAAGCTACTCTGGACTTAAGAAATTAATTATGTCTTAACTGAATTAATTAAAAAATGATAAAATTTCTTTGCACATCAATGAAAAGTGCAGTTTCATGATTTGAAGTGCAGTGAAACATGATTCAAAGGGCATGGCCAATGAATTGGGTACTTGTATGTACTCTAATACGGTTGTAGTATAATAGGTCAAGTACTTCTGATAAATAAAAAAGTTGAATTTTTTTAATGAAACATGATGAAATATAATTGATTAAAATTTAATTTAGCATCCTAATAAAATAATTTAATTATTTTAAATAAATGTTTAAGTGGAATACTTAGACTAGTGTAAGTTTTGATCAAAGGTGGGGCTAGAGAGTGGCTCATGGTGAGTCTTTTAACCGTTCTATGCATAGGACAGAAAAAGATAGCAATTATTGCAGTATCATCTGCTTCATAGATTTGTCTTTAGTTTTCATCTTGACTTTTACTGAGTTTTGCATTGTCTTTCTAGTGTATGTTCATCCCATATATGCTTGAATGTGTTTATATATGTATCTTTATAAATATGCATGTGTGCACACGTGGTCTGCTGCATTTAGCCATGGATAATAGCTGCCCTTCATGTAAGAGAGGTAGGTTAAATAAAGTTTGTGCAAATTGTCCAAGGTCATGTGTCAGCCCTTACATAGCTGTAGCAGAAACTATAGCAAAAACTTTGTATGTCAATACGTAGAAGAAATATGTCAAGAAGGTTGTTTGTAAGGGAAATAAATGTGTGGAAGGTGCTGTGCTGTGTGAGAGGTTGAGGCCCTCAATTGTTGGCTTTCCTTCTGGTGAGATTAATTTCCCAATAGCAGATTGTGAGTTGTATATGTCAGACTTTCATTTTAGAAAGAAATCAGAATAGTTTGTATAATTGTCTATACTATTTCCTGTGCTTTTAAAGCACTGTTCCAGTCAAAATTTCTGCTGTTCTTCTTCAAAGAAATATTAATTTAGAACTAAGGGCTGACATTGGATTAAAAGAATGGGCAGAATTTTTGTGAAAACCCACTTCTGCAATACAAAATCACATTTATTTTCACAGGTCTAGAACACCTTTCACTTCCTAATTTCAGGCTTGTTTGCTATGTCAGCAGCAAGTGAGATCCATGGTCCTGCAGCTTGAACTAGTTCTATCTTGTTTATTTCTGTAACAGAAGAACAAAGCACTGTTTAATAAACATTCCAAGTATGTGATAATATCACGTTATCTGCTTGTCTTATTGTGCAAAGACAACTTTCTTGTAAATGTTCTAGGGCATTCTTAAGGTGAAAGGCTTTTATGGCCTGCCAACATCAGACATAGAGGCTCTGCTTGCTTCAAAAACTTGTCTTAGGGTTTTAATATTATTATTAAAAAAAAATTAATATACATTTAGGAATTCTTTCTCCGTTTAACTGTATAACAGCATTTTTTGCCTTGCCCCTCCCTCCCTTCCCCTCCCCTTCCCACAAGGGAATATAGGTAAACAAATATATATATATGTATATGAAAATACCTATGTGTCTATATATATACATACAATAAATTCTTATACTGGAGTCACATGCACTTGCTTAAGAGAAGACTAGAATTACCTTTTTTCTTGGTTACCATTGCTTACAAAGATGCACTCATATTAACTCCTATTAAAATGAAGATGAGTGGCATGTTAACTATCATGGACAAGTCTCACAATAAAAGTTAGATGAAGTGACTGGTAGGCAGAATTCATTCTTGTGGTATCTGAGACCCTCTTACGGTATGGAAAATATTTCTTACTCTCGAGTACAGACTTCTATTATACTACACTAAAATACCTCTGCTGTGAATAAAAAAATCTTAAATGTAAAATTAGTCCAGCAGTAAATTTTATGCACTTTGTTTAGAGAAACATCTTGGTAAGATACTGCTGCTTAGAAGCCTCATTTTCAGCTGAAGTCTGGGCTCCAGTGAGTATGTAAGAGGATCTGACATCTCTGCACAGGATCAGTCTAATGGATGAGTTGCAGGGGGGACAACAAAGGACCAAAGGAAGGACACCTTAGGAGGGTGTCCCTAAGGTGTCTGGTCAGTGTGAGGAATAGTGACAACAGTAGGAAAAGGGAGCCAGCTGCCAGAAAACTTAGTCACCTTCTTCCTCAGACACTTTTTCCATTGCAATATAGAACTTCCCTACCCTCCACATCCCTTGCCTTTTGTCTTTGGAACTGTGGTTCTCCTGCAGACGAACATTAACTAAACATCAAAAATAACCTCCAAGTCATCATCCTTCTGCTTGCCTGTAGTTCTCTTTGGGAGCTCTTTGAAAAGGCCTTTTTCTCCCCTTTCCATCTCTTTGGAACACATCAGTTCTACAGGCTTAGGAGCTAGTCAGTGGTTCTGCAGCTTATTGGCATTAGGAAGCCAGTGTGACCAGTTATGATCCAATCTGTGTGAACAGACTGATGTCTGAAGTGATTGCGTTTTTTTCCTCCCAAGTGTCAGTCTTTTCAAGTAGTGTGGAGAAATGCCAGAACATAGGGGTGTTTTCCTTCAGGAAACGAAGTCTAGGATGCTTTAATACTTCTTTAAGCTACTCTTGTTCTTCATAGCTCCGGGTTAACAGGAGCTAGCCTGGGTTCTGACTTTCGAGCAGCACAATGTTAGAAGGATATAAAGCTGTGAGAGAGCATCCAGATGGGACAGTGAGGTGTCTGGGAGGAAAGCCGTATCAGCAGTGACAGCCTGGCTAAGAGGAGACTGAGGGGAGACCTCGTGACAACCTACGTCTTCCTCATGAGGGAAAGTGTACAGGCAGGACCGATACCTTCTCTCTGGTGACCAGTGACAGGACTCTAGGAAATGGTCTGAAGTTGTGTCAGGGCAAATATAGGCTGGGTATTATCAAAAGGTTGATCTCTCAGAGCATAGATGGGCACTGGAACAGGCTCCCCGGGGAAGTGGTCACAGCTCCAACCTGAGAGAGTTAAGGAAGTGTTTTGACATTGCACTTGGGCATGTGGTTTGGTTCTTTTGTAGGGCCAGGAGGTGGATGCAGATGGTCTTAGTGGGTCCCTTCCAGCTCAAGATATTCTATAATAACTGTTTTAAATCTTATTTCCTGGTGCATTGATGAATATGCAATTCCTCAAGTCTCCAGTGTATAATGTTTGATAGTTACTAACAGAGTTCTTCCAGTGAAAAATGCCAACTGTACTGAGGTCTTAAAACTGATGAAGTTATGACCTTATTAAAATACTTATTTTATGGATTGCATGATTTCTACCAATGGCATGTGTTACTCATTATGATGGAAGTATGGCATTTTATATGAGGTTTAACAAGGCCAAGTGTAAGGTGCTGCACCTGGATTGGGACAACCTCTGTTATCAGTCCAGGCTGGGGGAAGGGATCAAGAGCAGCCCTGTGAGGACTTGGGGGTGCTGGTGGGTGAGAGGCTGGACATGACCCAGCCATGGGCACTCACAGCCCAGAAAGCCAAACGTGTCCTGGGCTGCAACCAAAGCAGCTTGGGCAGCAGGGTGAGGGAGGGGATTCTGCCCCTCTGCTCTGCTCTGGTGAGACCCCACCTGGAACCCTGCGTCCAGCTCTGGGTGCCCAGCACAGGAAAGGCACAGAGAAAGTCTGAAGGAGGGCCATGAATATAATTAGAAGGATGGATCACGTCTCTATGAGGAAGGGCTGAGAGAAAATCAGTCTGGAAAAGAGGAGTAAGGATTACCTTATCTTGGTCTTCCTGTTCCTGAAGGGAGCCTACAGAAAGATTGAGAGAAACTGTTTACAAGAACATGTAGTGACAGGACAAGGGGGAGTGGCTTCAGACTGAGAGTAGGTTTAGATTAGATGTTGGAAGGAAATTCTTTACTGTGAGGTTGATGAGGCACTAGAATAGTTGTCCAGAGAAGCTGTGGGTGCCTCATCCCTGGAAGTGTTCAAGGCTGGGTTGGATGGGGTTCTGAGCAGCCTGGTCTAGTGAAAGATGTTCCTGCCCATTGCAATGGAGTTGGAGCCAGATGATCTTTAGGGTCCCTTCCAATCCAAGGCATTCTTTGTATTCTATCCTGTGATTGTGGTGGTGGCACAAGGTGGTTTCAGGCTTATCTGTGAAGCTAGAAATGGAAAGAAAAAGATGGGAGAAGTATAGTAAGGCTTTGAAGTGCTGATGAGGCCCAGAGGGGGCATATGCACACAGCAGGTGGGCTTAAATACATTTATTATAAAGCTGGGTCTAGGTCTCTATGTTACGTCTTTACATGGAAGCACTTCTTTTAGTTTGTTTTTGTTTTCCTTAAAATTGCCCCTATACAGAACTCTAAATTCTGAGAAATGGGTTTAGGAAAAATTGTATGTATGATATTTCTAAATAAGCTTTTTCTGGTGAACTGTGGACTTAACCAGTGAGTCACCAGGTGAGATTATTTTGAACTGAAGAAAAAATTCTGTGGTGAACAGGTCTGAAGTTAATGCCATCACAATATCAAAATAATTTTTTTAACATTTGAACAGAAATTACTACTCAATCTCCTCTTTTGAATGAGCTTTCACTTAGATTGCTTTGGAACCTGTAGTTCAGTATGCTAATTAGTAATAAATGCTGCTCTTTTGACAAGAGGAATTATACTGCTTGAATGTCTTGAAGCTGAAGGGGGAACTGGACAGGAAGGAGCTCAAAAACCTGCCAGTAATAAGTGTTCATAAATAAATATATGGTAATATATAGTCTGCAGAATTATAGACAGCATTTTCAATTATAAGGTGGTGCCTGGTGTTCTGCTGGTTGCAGTGTGATAAATGAGTATTGGCTGAGAGTGGTGAACACTGTCTTCTGGCTAAGACTCTTCTTTGAAGCATCACTTAATCCTTCGTGGGGAAAATGTCTTTGGACTGAAATCTCAATATTTTTCAATTTATTAATTTATTTTAAGATATGTGATGGTATGATAGTCTAGGCCAGTCTTGGTACTAGAGTACCAAATATTCTTGGTACTCTTTCATGTAAAACACTTGAAAACATGATAATCAGATTTCAAATTTATATATCTAGCTTTCGGTTATTCTGCTTTTGTTTTCAAGTCCACAGTTTTTGTTTAATATATTGGAAATTACTAGAGAAGTTGATTGTAAGGCATGATATTTCTGTCAGTGTATGGAAATCTTCCATCTTCAGTTTCTGTGAGGCTATTCTACTCTTGAAGCTTTTAGTCAATTAAAATGGTGTATTTTTGATCCTTTTATCAGTCTCTTGCTAACAGAATACTTGTTTGTACTCTTTTGTTGCTGTCTTTCTGACTAATTTTTTAATGAGTGTGCATTCCTTTTTTCGAGAATTTCATCCTTGAATCCTTTCTTATGCTCATTAGATGATTCTCCTTACTGTTGTTTCCACAAGTTTCTCCAGTGTTTAATCTTTTCCTCTATTTTTATCTGTACTCAATATCTAATAAAACTTCCAAGAAGGTAGGAAGAAATTCTGACTTGAGCATTGTAAGACTCAGTGAACTGTCTCTGTGAATGTGTTAGATATAGCAGCATACTCAGTGACAATATAAACTTCAGAGAATAGAATTCATGCAAATAACAGGAGACTCAACAAGTCTGAGAGGGCAGTTTTGCTTCTGTATAACTAAGCTTCATGTTGTTAGTCTTTTGATTTTTGCCTGTACAAAGTCCTTACTAAATGTTTTAGTAAAATTTTAGCTCCTCAATTCTACTCCCCCTTTTCAGAAATTTGAAAATTAAAAGAAAAACTTCTCAAGTCTGTCTCTCTCCAGTCTAAGAAATATATTACTTTTTTCTACTTTGCAAGAACACAAGAACTGTGGTTTTTATGCTTTTACATTTCTTTTAGATGTTTTTGTATGTCCAAATTTTTTTGGTATTTTTTTATCACAAACCACTGTTTGCTTGTTATGCAAGTCTTATGATGAACTTGTAAGCATGGAGAAAGAGAAATTTGCTGCTTCTGTTGCTTGGTTTTAAATTGCAGACATCTCTGCAAAGACCTCTTCTGACTGTATAGTGTTCTACTTGGATAATATACATGGACTAGAGGGTTTCATATTTCATTAATATGCTGCAAGTAGATAAAGCTTTGCATTATTTTGGAGTGGGTTTTTTTTTTGTTTTCTTTGGGTGTTTTTAATTTTTTTTTAATCTATACTGTAGGCATACGCATCAGGATGTGATATTGTGGTACTGGGGACTGACTTCGAACGATTACAGATAATCCCTGGAGCAAAACATGGAAACATTCAAGTGGGATGTGTGGACTGTTCAATGCAACAGGGGAAGGTATGTAGAGCAGTGTTTCTAATAATGTTCCAGCAATGTCGTATTAAGCACCTTCTTAGGAATGTGTATACTTGCAAGTTAGGGGAAATATACTACAATGAATAGTAAAATGACTGATTGCTTTCTGTCTTTACTTGTAAGCAGCACAGTAATTATAAATAGTAACCACAGATATGATAGATGGTTGTGGAAGATAGGTAGGACTGCACAGGAGGCTGTGGATTCAGGGCTACATTCAGGGCAAGAATTTGACTAAGAGATTACTAAGTTGGAAGCAAAAGTAATTTATTCACTATGGCTTTGCACTACTGGGCATGTCATTGACATTCTTTGACATGTTAGTGGCTGGCAGGAGATGAGTGCTTCCACAAAAATCACTTTCAGATCATCCAGAAGAATGACATCTGTTTCAAGCAATTCCTAAAGCCTCTCTTGGATGGGGTTTGCTTTCTTGAATTCCTAGCTTTTGTTTTTTTGTAGCTAGGTCAGCATCAGAACGTTGCATTTTAGACAACGCTGGGGTTTAATTCCTTTTAAGAGAGCTTTTTTTTTAAATTTTCCTGTCAGAGTCAAAAAGAAATAACCAGGTAACTGTTCACTGGGATGTCACAGTTCTGTATCGCTCCATTGGGATGTCTCAGGGATTAAACTGTTGACCAATTTAGTGGGAACTTTGGATAACTATTTGTTCATGTAAGAGGGGTTTTCTACCTCTGTTGTTTCTTTAAGCTTGTCCTTGTGAGTAGATAATGTCAGCTTTCTACAAGCCTTATGAGCTGATGAGAGCTTTGGTTATATTCTGGTGTCCATCTTGAGACAAGACCTCTGATAGAAACCAGTTTTGTTGTGAACACTGTGCTGATGAAACCCCAGCCACACCCTGTTCCTGCTTTTTAGCATTTGAGTGATAAACTCTTGCAGTGCTGGTGAAGGAGCACAAATGAAAATGAGGAAATGTTTTTCTTTGTGTCTCTGACACCTCATAGCCATAGTCTACCTGAGTTTCTCCGTTGGCTGCTGTTAACTAAAGGGTTTTTTTTTAGTTCACTGAGCATTATTTCTCTAAATTTGCAAGGTCATCTGGATTGCATGATACTAATTCTGTATACGTTTAAATGAGAAATTGTCCTTGAATTGTAAATGAGCACACATGAATGTATCACACTGTAAGGCTTACTAAGCTTTAGAGATTCTTCATTTCTTAAGTAGACCTGTGAGGTCATTTAGAGTCTGCAAGTTGGTATTGTATTGCTGTACAATTGTATTGCAATTGGTTTGCTGTAAGGAAACTGGATGTATTTCTAAAATGCTGTGGTACTAAGCAGTGGATGGCTAGGAATTTGCTTATTGACCAGACTGATCAGTGAATTTTCAGGTCATTCTTAAAAGGGTAGAATTTCTTCTTAGGCATTCTTCATCAGTACTGACACACAAATTCCACTTTGGTTTGTCAAAACATACGGTTCCAGTGCTCTCAGTGTGTCTTCATAGGAGGAGTACTCCAGCTCTCTGACCATTTTTGTGTCCCTTCTTTCAACCCAACATGTCCATTTCTGCCTGATGCTAGGCAGAAACTGGATGTGATACTCCAGTTGATGTCTCACTAGGATAGGGAAATCATCCCCTTCACCCTACTGGCCGCCCTTCTTTTGGAGCAGTCCAGGACCTGGTTGGCTTTCTGGGATACTGCCAGCTCATGTACAGATTTTTTGTCCACCAGTATCCCCAGATCCATGTCCACAGGGTTGCTCTCAATCTGTCAATTTCCCTAGTCTGTACTGATTCTGACTGACCCAGGTGCAGGACCTTGCCCTTGGACTTTTTGAAGTAGGTGTTCACATGGTTGCACCTCTCTGCCTGCCAAGGTCCCTCTGGCTGGCATCCCTTCCCTCCAGCCTGTGGCCTGCTCCAAACATCCTGGTGTAGTCAGGGAACTTGCTGAAAGTGCTCTCAATCCCACCATTATTCTTTTTGGTGGAGTGCAGCTCAGTGAAGATGCAGGGTGAGTCGCTGTGGAAACTAGTGGGAAGTTTCGGGAGCAGCAGTTGCTCTGGACACTACAAGTTGAGCATTTTGGAATACTAATCTTATCTTTAAAAACCACTGAACAATAAAATAGTTCACATATGGAAAAAATGTCCACATTTGGAGAAAAGGAACAAAGGAAGAAAATCTAATCAATATGAGTTTATATAAATTTTTGCTTTTGGGCATGGAATGGAATTATTAGAGAATGCAACAGTAAGTGAGGTAGTCAAAGAGGATTAGAGAGGGCAGATATTAGTCTGCAAAATGCCTGAAGAAACTTCTTCCTTGCAAATGTGACAAAATTATTCTTGGCATTTTTGGGTCAGGCTGATGTTAGTAGGATGGAAATTTATTTAACTATCTGTTCTTCTAATGTAGAGGGTTTCTCTAAAAGCTATGGACCTTGTATAGATCTTAGGTATGACAGTTTAGTTTGGTTTCCTTTCAAACTTTAGTGGCTGATGCTGGAATCAAAATACTTTTTATAAAGTGAATCTAACTTACTTTATTATTGTTGAAGGAAAACTGTGAATACGTTAAGTCAGAATTTTACAGGAACAGAAGATTGATTATTGCAGCATATCATATCTCTAGATGTTCTCCTTTTAACTACCATCAGTTCAGAATGCAGGACATCTGTTGTTCATGACCTATGCAGACTCCTTAATTTTTGTAAATCTGTAATTCAAAATACTTTTTGGCCACGTTGTTGTGTGACAATTCTCTCAAGCTCTCTGCCTGAGGTCTTTAACATACATTTGCTTGTTTTGGCTCTTCTTAGCAAGTCTTCTAGGCTTGCTTTTATATAGATACCTTGAGATCAAGTACTAATAATTTTGTATTAATGCAAGTTTGAGGTGATTGATAATCTGTGATGAAATAAGACTTTCAAACACTGATTAAAACTGACCATATTGCAACTTTTTTTGGACTGTTTTATGTTAGCCTTTAGTAGTGGTTTTATTTACAGTTTTCTGCATTGGGTGTTTTCTTGGCATAGTTTGGATCTTTTGAAATAACTTTTTGAAAAGTAGCCTGTTCTAATGCTAGGGAAGTAAACAAAAGTGCTCTGATTGTTTACTGGTTCCATGTCTGAGAATTGGAACTCTGCAGATTGTTTTGAGTGTTTACATAGTTTAATATGGGGAGAATACTGCTAATAATCTGATTTTAAAAAATTGTCCAGCTATACTCTCAGTAGTTTACTGTGATTAATGAGTAAATGAAGGATTGTATTTTTATTATTGACAATGCTAGGTTAGAGATTTTTGGTAAATGTAATTTTCTGTTTTCAAAAGGAAATATGGATGTGAGCTTCAAATTTATCTACAAGCAGGGTTAAAAGTTAAATCAACCATTTGCATCTTGTTTCTATTTGTTCAGCTTGTTTCTTTTATGTGTGTTTTTATAAATATAAATGTATATTACTTTAGATTGCAGCTTCTTATGGAAAGGTGATTTGTATCTTTGAGCCAGTTAGCATCTTGAAGCAGAACAGCAGTCATCATAATGTAAGTATTTAATCTTAATTTATTTGAGCAGTTACAAAGCCTGACAGATGTTACTTTAAAGTAAAGTTTGCTTTAAAGCTGGAGCTTTTTTTATATCTTCTTTTAATGCTAGAATAAAGGTGGTCCTTGGGAAGTGGAAAGGGTGAGATAAGGACAGAAGCCTGTAATTTGAAATAGTTTTGAGGAAGATAGGCTTTACTCTAATGCTTCATATTACTTGCTTATGTAACCATGCAGTTCATAACCATAAATTTACCAGAATCCAAAAACACATACACAGCCCCATTCTGCCATGAGTGTAGGCATTAAAATAGAAATTTCCTTTTGAACCACCCTGTGTAGCCTTTATGTTTTGGTGTTTTTTGCAGTTCTTACTTTAACTTTTGCTTATGAAATTACGTGCACTTGGCCAAATTGCAATAGTTTCAGAAATCTGTGGCTTTTTTAGAATGATTATACTTCAGTGTTATAATGGTGAATAAGAAAAATATTTATTCTTTTGGGGCTTTTGGTGACAGTGGTTTAGTGATTAACATCCAGAATCTTAATTTCTGAATAATAATATGATTTAGGGCAAATTACTTAACCATGTTTCTTACATGAGGAGGCAAATGGCTATAATTAGAAGCATTGGATTCTAATTGCAGTCAGTTTGTTGATATAAGAACTTTGACAGCAATTGCTCAAGGAGCTTATGTCTTCTCTTCAGGGGCTTGGTCACCATTTGTATTAACAAATTGTTTATATGACCATCTAGTGGATTCTCCTCTTTGTACTAACCAACTCAGTCATAAGATCCTCAATGTACATGTAAACTTGTGGTATATATATTGTGGTGTATTATACATTAATTAATTAGCTGGAAATTAACACCTACATAATAATTTACATCACTGGAAAGCAGTGGACTAAAACCACCGTAAGATGTGCGTTCTCACGCTCCTATGAACACTTTGGCTATACTGCTCTTGTTTTTGGTCCATCCACCCCATTTTCCAGTCCATCATGAATGATTTTCTATACTGGTAGAGAGTACGCTTAGTTTGAAACTTCAGAGTTGGAGTAGTAACTGTAAGCAGTAGAGGAAGCACTCACCACCCATGATTTGCTTTGTTTTTAGTTGAAGAAATATTCTGTTACTTCATTCTTCCAGTTTACTTTTATACAATGGTTTCCAGCATATTGTTCAACGTTTTTGTAAGATTGTCTCTGTCTTCCATTTATTGGAATGTTCAGGGTCTAAAGAACCCCAAAAAATCCAGCTCTGCAAATACTCTGTGTAGGTCCTTATCTGCAGCTGCTTCTTACTGTCTTTTGCCAAACTTGTGAAAGACTGAGTTGTCATATTTGAACTTCACGTCTATTTCTGTGTGATATTTTTGGGGTGGAGGATGACTACTTTTAAGAATGTCTGGAATTAAGAAAGAAATTGGCTCCTAATATTATTTCCAGAAATGTTTTCATTTTCTTTTATAAATCAAAGCATCAAACCTTTTTGGCTATTACAGAAACAGACAAGATAAATATTTTGTAAACTTAATCCTCAACTTGTTCTAGAGAGTGAAGCAGTTATGCAAAAGTGAAAAATACTTGACTGTCCTGTTGTATATTAAGAAAATAAAATAAAGGAATGGAGGGGAAATATCGCTTGTTATCTTGACCTTTCTGAACTTCAAATTCAACAATGGTACAGATATCAAGCACCAGGTGCCTTTAACTTGTGTAATTCTTGGTATCTTTTCTTTGTTTCAAAAATAAAATCTTCCTTCCTTCTAAAACAAATCTCAAATTCCAGTAATGATTTTATATACTATTTTTTTCAAGCTAAACTTAAAAATAAGAAGTTAAAAACCTCATAAGTATGGCCATGTTAGTGAAAAGCTATTTTGTTTTAATGTCAGAATGAATCAATTGTTATTAGATGAACAGTAACTTACATTAAACATCTCCATAAAACCTAGAGAATGCAGTGAAGATGTACTATTTATATTATAAAAAGAGGAGAATGAAGAGTTTTCATGCTAATGTTTGTAAATACTTAAAATTTCAGGGGTTACATTACCAGTGGCAGAAGAATGCTCAAATCTCACTGGAAGCCATAGTGCATAATCTAACATGGGATCCCACAGGTACGAACACATTAAAAGAAACACTGCAACTAATTTTTTTACTTTAAATTTTGTCATTCCTTGTGGACAAGGTAAAGGTTTTTTCCCCCGTCCTAGCATGATAGAGAATACCAAAGTGGAGTGAAATGTACCTTTTGTCACTTATTCCAGGAGAACTAACATACTAAGTGCATCTGTATGGTCTGGCTCGATTATTCTTATCTGAGCTGATAAGAAAATGTGGCTTAAATGGTAAATATTTGTTGAGAAAGACTAATGTCTGCAGTAGACCTAGGCATTTCTTTTAGAGAATAACTAAAATTTGATTAATTTTCATAGTTTGAACTCTAGGTGCTCATATCTACAAAAAAAAATCTAGAAAAGGTGTATCTGCGAGTTTCTTTTCTGCAGTTTCAGCTTTGCAGTATTTTTTTTCCTCTCTCTCTCTCTATAAAAGTCTATAGTTTGCTACTTGCTTGTTGTTAGATTTTGATAAATATTTGTTCCAGGTACTCGCCTTCTGACTGGTTCCAATCGTCTTCAACTTTGGTCCAATGTTCCATTGGAAAACCCTGCTGACAATGACAGTACTGAAAGAGCAGGTGTTGGACTTGGAGAGTGGAGATGTATCTGGCAATGCAAGTAAGGAATCCATTTAAAGACAAGTAATTCCCTTTTCTTTACTGATTCATAACTTTGAGATTAAATACTTAGTGTTTTGCTTGAAATGCTATTGCATACTGTTACTTGATAAATATTATCCATGTGAGATAAACTTTATTCATATTTCCCTTGGCTGTGTGGCATTCTTTCCTCTTATGAGATCAGTTGCAATTGGTTTTGGAGCAATTCTTCAGCTACAAACAAGACTAGTAAAATCCTGAGGGAAGGCTAATATTGAAGCTCTCCAATAAGTGCTCTTCCTTGTAGAAGAAATAAGGTGAAAGCTGTGTAATTGCTGTCAGGACTTCTTTGAATGAGTAGGTCCTGAAAAGGGTCAACAGAACTTGTTTTTTTTGTATACCTTTTATGCCTGTATGTCTTCTGGCATTTGTAGTGCAATTAGATTTAGAATAGGTTTTTCTTGTAGAGAAGTCTGCAAGAACGTTATTTTGTCCCTGCAAATATCCTGTTTTAATCCCTGAAGGAAACATTCCCAAATGTTTTCATATTTGCCCCAGCAGGAGAATTTTGCTTAAACCTGGATGGACTTCTTTGATACAGGGCTTTTGGTATAGCCTTGCTCTTGTTACTGCACAGAAAAGCACCCTGCTTTATTGACCTTAATTTAACTTAATCCCTTTTGAAAGTTGGGCCTTAACAACATGTTGCATGTGTATTAAATTCAAGACAAAAATATACACTGTATCTGTGGTGTGCAATTAAATCTTTGTATGCTTTTGTTGCTTTTAATAAGCCTTTTTACTTAGTCGGTAACTGAGTGCTTCAAACCCTGTAAAGGAAGCTCATTTATTAGTGCAGCCAATTAAAGTAAAATGCTCCAAAAGTTAACCACACAATTAGGTTTAGAATATTTTGGTGTAGCACCTTATAACAGTATGACCATTCATATAAAAGCTACTTTCAGACACTTTTTAACTACATTATTCCTTTTACACAGTTTTGTTTTCTTGAGTTGTAATTCTAGGAAATATGAAAAGTGAATCTGTCTTTCAGGAGAAGTTGGAGGATAATATGGTACAACAGAGACCATTTTGAGATCCTTATAGTCGTGAAGTGGAACTGGAGCAGGTTAATCTGTTGGCAGCTGCTTTTCTGCTACAATATTTTTGAATATTAGATATTCAGCTACAAGATTTTAGTTTTCTGGATCGCTACAGCCATGTGTTGTACATGAGTTTACATCTTAGTCTTTTGGACTTTGTTAAAACTTAACTTTTACACAACAGAATACATACTTGTATTTAAGAATTGAAAAAGTCTTGTGTATTCAAGGAAAAAAATGTCTAGAATTCTATAAAAGTTGTTAAAGGTTTTTTTTCTCCTTTTAATTGTCTTCATTCTATAGAACTGCTTCTCAAGTTTGTTTAATGAAATTCTCACCAGATGGGGAGTTTTTTGCTACTGCTGGAAAGGTAAGCATTTTTTTCCTTAGAGCTTTGTACTAATTCAGATAAGCATTAAAGCAAACCAACAAAAACACATTTAAAAGAAAAAAGATACTTAATGAAAAAAATTTTTTTTCATAATTATTTGTAGTCTGTCTATGTGTCTTTACAATTTGGTAAACATGAATTTGGTAGAAGGGTGGTTCCAGGCAGGGAAGTCACACCAAATATTCAGTGCTTACTAAAATATTAATTTTTAATTTGTACCAAATTATAAGACATAAGAAAAAGAAGAGTTTTGAGGAATGGGGAAATCTGTGGATGAAATCACTGCTAGCTATCCTACTAGTAAGGAATATAATCAAATACCAAAAAATATTTTAAAGAATCAAAAATAGCTCTTTCATATGTTTTTGTGTAAACATATCTGTACGCCTTTTTGTGTCTGTAGAAGAGGTTCACATTCCCCTCCATGGGTGTATTGGCACATGGCTCATGACAGTGTTTGTGGCCAGTCTCACTAGTTGGTTCCATGTGCTCAACACTGAGCAGTTTGTCAGCAAAAGCAGAACCCCTTGGCAAAATAAGCAAAAAAAATTAAAGCAAATTGTCAGTCTTTTGTTTTCCTGAAACAAACTAATCTTCTATTTATACACCAAAACTTGTTGTTCAGGTTTTGTAGGAGAATAATGTCCTTACAAGTCAAAGCAGAAAAAAAAATCAAGATCATGTAGAGGATCCAGTGAACAAATGTGACAAACCCATTCAAGAATTTGTATTACTTGTTAAGGAATATGAGTGGGAGAAGTAGTTGTTTTCTGCATTGAGTTTCTGCTACCTACTGAAGAACCTAAAGGCTGCAGAGTTACTAGATACAAAACAACATTCTAGTATGTAAAGTTAATATCAGTTGCTGATATTAGTGAAAACCTGGTTTAAGAGTCTCAGAATCCTGAGCAGTAGAAACCTGACAGAACTTGTTTCAGACTGAAGAATAAAAGACAGTTTTGCAATTTGCTCTACTCTGTCTTGGATGCATGAGTGAAAAATTAGTGTGTACACATAATAAGTGGTTAGAACAGCCTTTGATTTAGTAATAATGTGGAACTTGTCTGTTTGGGTCATAGTATCCCTTAATACATGCTTAAAAAACAAAGAGTTGATGGTGATTCAGTCTGCAAATAAATCTTGCTTTTGAAAGGTAGTTGCCATGCATATTTTTGTGATTCAGTTATGTGCATCAGGAGCAGATGAGTAATTACATCTTTATTTGTTGTATCTGGTTTTTTTCCTTTAAAGCTTGCCATTTCAGGTCATCGTGCTTGATTAGAAGACTAACTTTTCAGACATTTGCTGTCTTTAAAGAAAAGATAAAGGTGTAACAAATTTGTAAAATTGCCTAGGTTTCCTTTTCTAGGGAAACTATACTTCAGTTAACAAGCTTCCAACGCACAAAGTGAAATACTGGCTTTCTTCATGCTAGATTATTATCTGTATAAAAACAAAGCAATAAATTCTCATGCTCCATTCTTTTTGTGCTTATTTGAATGTTGCATTTCTTGCTATATGTTCTGTGATGCCTTTAACTGTCATCGAAAGGAGAGCCATTCCAGCCACTTTGCAGATAAATAAAATTCTTTGGGTATATGTTTTATGTAAAAAGGTAGTGTTTGTTATTGTCAACAATATATATATATATATATGTATTCCACCTTCTTTTGATAGGGTAGGAGTTAATGTTTATTTTACAAGTCAAATGTTAATGGTTTAATGGTTTCTAGTGTTACAATTTAATGGAATGGTGGAAAAAGGAATTAATCTGCAAATAGTTTATATAAGGTTAATATTACTGCAGAGTTTTTGACTCCAATATTTTATGTCCTGTTATTTTAGTTTATAAATTCCTTCAAAGCGAATTACTGAATAAGTAAGAAAATTAGTAAGTAGGAAAATTAATAACATATTTTTACAATAAATGCTTAAGTTAGTTCCATGCCTGGAGAACTTTAAAGCACATCTTTGTTTCTATGTCTTACTCTTAACTTTTTATGAGGGACAATGCTGGTCAGCAACAGCAACCTATTGTCCCCCCCAGTAGGGTCATGTTATGCATACCCAGGTTATTTCAATATTTTAGTGCCATTCACATTTAATAGTTGATCAACAAGTTGTGAATCTGGGTCCAGATGAATTTATCTAGTCCTTGAAGGCATAATCAATTCATGTGTGTGTCTGAAAACAGGCTGATCAGTACTGAGCTTGTTTTTTGAGATATCATCTATGACCTTTGTTTTCCTATTTCCAGTTAAATTTATGTAGGGAGTTGGGGATGGTAGAATTAGTTGTATTAACATTTGAATACCTTCTCAGGTTAGTGCAAGTTGTGGTTTTGTGATTAAAAATTGTCAGCTAATCAGAACGACTTATATGAAATCCAAGTTAGTAATGGCAAGAGATAAGTGGAAGCTCTGCTCCTGTGTTTTCTTTAAGATCACATTTTGAAGTTCCATTTATGGAGCTGTTCCTCTCAGATAAGAAAAACATTTTACTTTAAAGAAAAACGAAACCTCAAGAGATGTACCTAAAAGTACTTGAAGTGCATAATATTCTTAAGCAAGGTAATCTTATTTACTGTCCTTTTTTGTCTTCCCACAGGATGACTGTCTTGTGAAAGTATGGTACAATGCAGAGAACTGGCGGTCAGCCGTATCACCACCTGGTGCCAGTCCAGAAAACCAAGCAAAAGAGCTTGATTTTTCATTTGTTTATTTGGCTCATCCTCGATCAGTAAATGCATTTTCATGGAGAAAGACCAGTAAATTCATGCCACGGTCAGTAGTTCTAATAACTAGTTCATAAATTGCCAAAAAAAACCCCCAGCTCTGCAGTCTGCCTCTCTCTACAATCAACAGCCACACAATTTTATGTTTTACTTCAGTTATTGAGTGTGCACACCTTTTATACTGTTTTTGCTCTTGAGAGGAAGGCAAGTGTCCTCTTACCTGGGAAAAAATTGAAAAGATATAAGTCTTAGAGACTGACCTAGGCATTGAACTAAATACAAAATCAGCTCTTGAAAAGTCATTTCTCTTTGCATTTTTTTTGATTGCACTAAGTGACCATTCATGCATTTAATCTTGACTTGTTCTATCCTGATGGAATCAGAGCAAAAGTTCTGTGACTTGAAGTCCTCTTTTACAAACATTCAAATATTTTCGTGTCTTTTTATTTGTTTCTCTGCCTACTACAAAGCTGGATCTCTGTCAGAAATAGTATCTGGAAATTGGATTCAAGTATTCATTTGGAACTGATACCTTTAGTTTGAGGTGTTAGGGTTGTGTTCAGATGATTCCAAAATGACCTATGCCTAGTTTTCACCAGTACTTTAAATCTTAAACTGAAATAGTGTTAGGAGTTTTGTGGCTTGCAACCATCTTTTTGCCATGTTATTCCAAGTAGCAAACAAATTTGTGTACCTTTGTGTTGAGCAAGTTTATGTTGTTCATTATACCAGTCTTTAAGACTCTTCTTAAATATATACTAACTCTGTGTGTCACTTTTGAAAATCCACCTGCTCCATGGTTCCTCAGGGAGTTTGCTGCTGGACAGTCTGGTCATAGCTTTAGAGCATTATGTAGAGCTAAATAGTGAACTCGTATGATCTGGAAACCTGATGATATGCATAGTTTTTTCCAGTATCTGGTTTAGGGGAATGGGATTTTTTGGCTATATATTTAACACAAGTTAGACTTGGAAAAATAGTAACTAAGATTAAAAACTCATAGATTTAAATTGTCTGTTGTTTCCCTGGTATTATCTGAGTTTCTGTCTTTTGGACATATATTGTTTTAGAATTGGTAGATAACAGTAAGATCTGGAATTACGATCAGATATCCAGAATATTATTAGCTTTTTATGTGAATGACTTCAAAACATAAAAATTTACATTTTGCTATTCTAGGTATGAAGTTTTCTTTAAATTAAAATCCACAATTTGCTGTTGCTCTATTATGTGATGATGTTTGAGGTGATTTATAGTCAGATACTTGAACAGAGGGTAAGGCCTTTCCTACATCATTTATTTTCATAACAATGTACTGATGAGTTTTTCTTGTGCCAGTATCTGTAAGTTGGTGCAATTCCAAAGACTGGTAGTGGAAAACTGTTTGGAAATGTTGGTTTATTTTGATGCTGTGTAATAGTTAGCAGCTTCTTCACTCCTTAAATTTTCTTTCATTAGTGGTGCTGTCTGCAATGTACTCCTGACTTGCTGTAAGGATAATGTTTGTCGTCTCTGGGCAGAGACTTTGTTACCCAATGACAGTTTGTTGTACGGGGGAGGATACAGCAATTGGAGTGAAGCAGTGAACTTCACAAATAACTTCAAGAGAAATACTTCAAGTAAAGAAAAAGTGCAGAGTGCATTGGAGGTAAGAATTGAAATTGAACAGTGAGAATAAACATGTGAAAACTTGTGATTTTAGACAAGTTGGTAATTTGTATCTCAAACATGTATCACAAGCTGAAATCTTTTATATTTTTATGCCAGAGATGTGCATAAAGTGTTATGAAAGGGTGAATTTCCTTGAAGTCTTCCTTGGGCAGGCTAAGCTGACAGCTCTTTTGCTGAGCTTCTCACATTGAAGACACACTGTTCCAAAGTCACAACTGCCTATTTTTGTCTGGTGACTGAAGAAAGAATGCTTTGCAGTATTTTGTTCAAAGGGCTAGGAGCAGTAAGGAGTGGACATTATATATAGGTTATGTGAAACCCAGGGGTGATGCTGCCTTAAGATGTATGGTAGGGGCTCACTTGTTACCTCTGAAGTTGTGGGATGGTCTCTCTGACTTCTGCAAGTGGAAAAACATAATATGGAGGGAAGAAAAATAGTCTTTCTGCTGTAGTCCTCAGAGCAGACTGCTTAAAAGCATTAAGGCAAGTGATTCTTACCAGACAGTGTTTTCTAACCAGTGTGAATAAGGAAGAAAGTGTAGCATTAATGGTCTGCTTCAATGGTATGTAGAGCATATATGGGCATTGTGCTTTTATATTAATGAAATGATGTATTTAGCATGCTCGTAGTGCATGCGATATCTGAAAAATAGTGCAGCACACCTGAAAAATACGTCAGGCTAAAAGGCACAACAGCAAAAAGAAAATAGTCAAAGAGAGGAGGAAAAAGGAAGCTGGAGAAATTTCTGTGTTCCTGTGGAAAATAAGAGGCAACATTAGAAATCAGGAACAGCAATTATGTGATAATTGAGAGAAGACTGTTTGACGTGAGCATGCTGTGTAAAGATGGAAAGCACAGCAAGTGAAAAGGAATGCCAAGAGTGTATCTTTAATACAAATTGTGTACCTCTGTGTACCTTTGGGTGCTTACACAGATGTTTACAGCACAAAAGGCTTGAAATGTCTAAGTCAGTCTTAAAAACTAAATATTATTCTTTCCCTTGGAAATATACAAGTATTTGTATAAAAGAGGAAGACCTTAAAACTCGTGGCCTTTTGTGGGGTGTTGAAGTGCTGATCTAATTAGATCCAAAGTACAGATCCTGTATTTCATGAAATGAGACTATTCAGTATTGTTGCTTTGTTCAGAATCTTGAATAAGCATGGTGTGTGTTTATGAAACACAACAGTATTTTCTGTGAAAGTACAAAAAGTGTATGAATATTGTCTGCACACTGAAGTATGAAGTAGTTACTACATGAAGGTATTTTATGGGCCTTCATAAATAAATCCACAGGCACTGGTTTCTTTCTACTGCAGACTTAACACAAGTTTGCAAGAAATTCCACTGATTCTTTAAGTTAGCTTTTAAGCTGAAAAATATCGTTCATTAGTGCCATTTACAGATTAAATGCTTTTTCTTCTTGAAAGGATTTTAAATTATGCTTTATTCTTCATGCAGTTAAACCTGAGGCACTTCCGACGAGGAAGGAGGAGGTCAGGTGCCGTTGTAGCGCATACTGGATATGCTCTGCATCAGCAAGATCCTCATGAAGCTCACAGGAACATTCCTCCTCATGCAAATGCCCTTTGCCACTACCATATTGCTGCCAGTATCAATCCAGCCACAGGTAATAAATGTAATCTTTGCTGTGAAGTGAACTCCAGTTGCTGTTGGGTATGTGTTCTCTCTGGAAACTTAGCAGATATATTTGTTCAGTATTTATATGATCATGCAAAATTGCTAGTATGCCGGTTTCATTTTTACATGAAAGAACTTTCTACAGTAATGAAATTATTTGAATAAATTTCCAGTGCAGTAATCCTGTCTTTTATGTTGTTCATCTTTTAAGTTGGATTGATAGTGTCTAAAATGGGGAAAGCTAAGTATCTGTAACTTGAGTTAAAATTTACTGTGAATTGTGTATGATACTGGGAACACACTGATAAAATAAAAAACGTCTAAGCTTCTTAAAGTGAGCACCTGACACTTAAGTGTTGAAATAACCACACATTTATGTCCTTCTGTCTCTGAACCAAACAAAACATGCCTTCACCCTGTATTTCATAAACTTTGATATTGCCTTGCACTGGAACAACATGTTGATAGGGGTTGAGGAAACTCCCCTATAGCTGCTGATACTTCTTAATACGTCTTTATTATCTGTGTACGCTGTTTGTTATCCCAAGTGACCGTTAGGTGTGATAAGGCCCTGCTCTCCTGGAGATGGCTGAAGATTTCATTTTCATGAAGCGTGTGTCATTGAAAAACTGACTAGAGATGCAATATGGCATGACCTTCATGAGGGTTCTGGTGTGGTTTTCTGTGTCTAGACTTAATGAACAAACATACTATGTAATTCTTTTCTTAAACTAGTTAAACTCTCTTTTATAGTATTGTTTTTCTGTTCTTACTTAACTTGTTTGAAAGGCCAATTTTCAGCTAAGAGCATTTATGATGAGTTCATGTTTCTAGCTATACAGTCTGGTATGATTGGAAAGAACAAGTGATTTCCATTAACACTGCTTTGCTAAGCAAAGCTCTAAACACTTTCTCCTTGATTATTCTTCAGCATTTTGAGTGGCAGTTCATTGGTTCATATTTTAACAGACAGGACTAGAATTACATCCAGCCTACCAGAAGGAAACTTCTTACAGTTTTGTGCTGTACCATCAGTGCTATGATATTTCTAC
Source organism: Agelaius phoeniceus (assembly GCF_051311805.1). Taxonomy (NCBI): domain Eukaryota; kingdom Metazoa; phylum Chordata; class Aves; order Passeriformes; family Icteridae; genus Agelaius; species Agelaius phoeniceus. Next base: position 30,728,300 of record NC_135303.1, on the reverse strand, counting down.
AGAAAAAGTCTCCAGTCATTGCTTGTTATTACCCAATGTCACACAGGAAAGTTTCTTGAAAGCTTCTTGGAGATTTGTTTATCTCCTCTTATATTTTTTCTTCTTCAGATTGCTCAGTGAGCTAGCTAATCTTTTCACGTAGGTAGCACATAATCTTTGACCTTTTTTTTTTTACTTGCTTTTAAAGCATTTTTTTTCATACAGAGTAGCTAATGTTATGATTAACCATGGTTAGCCATCAACCAAGCCCCAGGCAATTGCTTGCTCACTCCCTGCAGGACTGGGGAGAGAATCAGAAGAGTAGAAACCCCCTGGACTGAGATAAAACCAAGTTAATAGGTTTTATCTCAACCTTGTTTTCCTTAATAGGGGAAACAAAAGCTGCACACATGACCAAAGAGACACAAGGAATGACTTCAGTGCTTCCTGTGGGCAGGGAGATCTTGAGCCATCTCCAGGAGAGCAGAGCCCTATCACACATAACAGTCACTTGGAATAACAAACACCATCCCTTCAAACTTTCCACCTTCTTCCTTCCTCCTCCCACTTTAAGTACTGACCATGATGTCATGTGGTCTGGAGTATCCCTTTGATCAGTTTCAGTCACCTATCCTGGCTGTGTGTTCTCACAATGTCCAATGCAGCCCCAAGTTCCTTGCCAGTGTGGCAGTACAAAAACCAGAAAAGTCCTTGGTTCTGTGCAAGCCCTGCCCAGCAACAACAAGCACATCTCTGTGTCATCAACTCTGTGCTCAGCACAAATCCAAAACACCACCCAGTGCAAGACACCATGAAGAAAGTTAGCCCTACTCCAGGCAAAACCAGCACAACTATGCAAACTTTATCTTTGCTTTTGATAGACTTTGCATTATAAATATGCCAAGCAGCAAACTTACAGAATGACGATAAAAACAATTTTGAAAAAAATTAGAAAAATTAGGTACGTAAAACTTGTCTTTGGCTTTTCTAATCTTATATTCTTTTTATGCTATCTATATCAATCACTGTCTGTTTCAATAATGTCTTTTGGATCACTTGTCTTTTAACTCAGTAGATTGGAGGATAGCAGGTTGTTCTTTATTGTAGAACCTCTGAGGTAACTTTCACAGTTTAAATCTTAATTTGAAGAAATAAGTGTTCTCACTCACAGTCAAGTCTTTAAGTACCTCAGTCTAACCACATTCTTTATGTAGACCTTTTCGTTTGCCCTTTTGAGATTAAATTTAATCCAAAAACCTAAGTGTATTTCCTTTAATTTGATTTAAAGCAAATTGGTTTGTGATGTCTTACTTTAAAATTTGCCATTACTACAGCGTTTAAAATTATCTGATAAAAACTAAAGCCAAAACAGCTTTATCTCTCATTCACTTCACATTTTGAAGAATAATGCTTTCATATATACTTGTATATAAGAATATAGATAGGAATAAATACAACATGTATGCAACAAAAATCCTTGCAACCTACTTTTATACTATAATTTTATTTCTTCTCTTGTCCAGCCTGGGTGGAATTCTGTGAAAGGAATAAGCAGTGGTTGCTAGGACAAAATCGCCTCTAGGCAATTGCAGAAAAAGTTACTGAATTCAAAGACCTAGAAGTTTTCTGGGAAGAGATACTGTGATTTATGAAGCAAATAGAAATTCACTAAGAAAAATGTCCAGAGCTGAACATCATTTAGAAGCTGGTAGTTTTAGATGGAAATTGGGAAAAAAGTGATTTATTTAGTGACTTTGATAAATACTAAAAAAGCATGTGAATTTATAATTAATCTGAAAAGTAATTTTTCTAGTTCACCTTATTCATGCTCACTGTAGCTTCATCTTTCAAAGGGCATCAATAAATTTTTTTCTTTCAGATTCTGTTACTTTCCAGATGTATAATGATACTTTTGAGACTGGCATTGGCCTGTGTAGGAAGATAGACTTCTTAAATGTCCTGTGCTACTTCTGCCCTGTTCCCCTGCTGTGTCCCCAGCCTACAACAATACTGCTAGTTGTCGTGGTGCTCCTTTCTTTTATCTTTGTGCTGTCAGTTACAGTTTTCTTTGGCTAGATTGGACGATTAGTAATTCAAATATATTGCTGATTTTGATAAGAACAACAGATTTTGGGTGAAAAGTATTTTGTCTCCCAGGATGTGGAATTTAAGTAATGGTGCATAAATAGGGAACAGAAGGAGAAGAGACTATACATGGAGACTTCTAGGTGGGAATTACATGCAGAGATTTTAACGTGTTGCTGTATCACACATTTGGGGAAATTGCAGTAAATCACCTGTCTGCTTTTTAGCCTTGATTAATTTAGATTATGTTACTCTGCAGCAGTCTGATCCTTGCTTCTGTCACACACACTTTGTGATTTCTGCTTTATTTTTCACAGCAACATGGGACATCAAATACCATCAAACAGCCATTTGAATTAACAGAATGTATCAGAACCAGAACTCCTGGGGTTTTGTGATGGTGTTACAGAGGGCATTCATTGTCTGATCTCTGTACTGATTTTTGCTAGTGTAAACCCTGTGGTCTTTGGTTACAGTCTATATCTACTGCAGCACCCTTTTTGAACTGAATATTGGAAAACTATGCTTAAATGATTTGGTTCATACTGAGCTGTGGTAGCAAAATAAAAAAAAAAGTAAATTAACCTGCATGCACAGTATTACATCAACATTGCAGGACCCTACTGTTATCCTAATGTAAGCATACTAAAGAACCTCTGTGTGGAACAAGTCTCAAAGCAGGTGGTGTTGGTGCAGGGAATGACAAGTGGCAGGACACTTGGATTTATTTTGTTCATTGTGGGATTTCTGCTTGAAAACCATTTCTCTAAAATTATTTTTTGACCTGACTTACTTAGTTCTCAAGAATGTCAATCGGTATCTTTTTCTGGTAGATATTCCTCTACTGCCTTCTATCACATCTCTAAGTCTTGGTGAAAATGAAGAAAAAAGTGGACCTTTTATTGTACACTGGCTAAACAACAAAGAACTTCATTTTACCTTATCTATGGAAGTGTTTTTGCAACAACTTAAAAGGAGTTTTGAACATCATTCCCCTGAGACTAATACTGAGGATTCTAATCAAATGGATGGCAGATCAGAAGAAGGTAAAAGTCATGCAGACATATGTCATATAGAGAAATGGCTTTCAGTTTTTGAAGTAATTTGTAATGTTCCCCTGGGGGAAGTGAGAAATTGGCAACTTGACATGCAAGGATACAGAGAAATTACAGCGGCATTTCAATGCATTTTCTTCCTTTGCACTGAAAGTATCTAAGTGACTTTAAAAAAAATGTATCTGGAAGTTCTGATTTCTCTTTTCATAGGTGTTCTAGAAATTTTGATTTATATATGCTGAAAACTGTGTTATTTAATTAGGCCTGACTGGAGGCCTGTGCATGAAAATGTTACTTCAATATTAAGGAAGCAAGAGCAACTTTAGAATTAACTTTTTTTTAGATATTAATGTATAGCTATATTAAATAGCTTTTTCTATAACATTATTCAAATGTTACTATCAAATTATTCAATTAATTTGAATATATACATCCTGGAGATTATTATCCTTTGTTCTTTCTATGCTTGCAAAAATTTGTATAAAACAGAGGAAAAGAAAAATATTTCAAATTAAGGTGCAATACAAACTATTTTGGTTTGTTAGACACTGAGCTCTGTTAGAGGATTTATGGTTGTAATCTTCTTCCTTTTAAGTTAGTTCTTATATGGGTGGCTTATAAAAGGCCTGAAATTAGCTCCAGTGCCTGAATAACACTGCTTGTTATACTTCTGGTTTTGAATATATATATCTATATCTCTCTCTATATATATATTTATATATACATACATATATATATATATATGTATGTGTGTGTGTTGTAGAAGCTGATGAAAATTCAGATGAACAGAAAGGAAACCAAGAGAAGAAGGAACTGGGTGATGAGAAAGCTGCTCCATATTCAAGCCTTGTTCCTTTATCCTCTGCTATTTTTGATCATGAAATTGAAGTTCTGCTTTCTGAATGGAGTAAAAATGCTGACATGCTCTTCAGTATACATCCTATGGATGGCTCCCTGCTCGTGTGGCATGTGGACTGGCTGGATGAATACCAGCCTGGCATGTTTCGCCAGGTGCAGGTACTTTATTCCTCCTGAATTTTACATCAGTGTTCAGTGAGAAGTTTGATGGGAACCCTAATACTTAGTCTTTCTTTCTTAAAATTGCAGGTGTCATTTGTGTCAAGAATTCCTGTTGCATTTCCCACGGGTGATGCAAACTCTCTTTGCAGAAGTATAGTGATGTATGCTTGTACCAAAAATGTTGACTTAGCTATTCAGCAAGGCAAACAAAAGCCTCCTGGCCTTACACGATCTTCATCTATGCTTATCTCTTCTGGACACAGTAAATCAACCAACAGCTTAAAACTAAGTATCTTCACACCTAATGTTATGATGATTTCCAAACATGCAGATGGGTCACTGAACCAGTGGCTAGTGAGTTTTGCTGAAGAATCTGCTTTTTCAACTGTACTCAGTATTTCACACAAATCCCGGTATTGTGGTCACCGTTTTCATCTCAACGACTTGGCTTGCCACTCAGTGTTACCACTGCTGCTTACAACCTCACATCACAATGCTCTAATTTCACCAGATGTTGAGAAAGCAATACAGACAAATGAGTCTTCTAAGTCTCAGGAGTCACCAGTAAGACCTCAGAGTAGAGGCAGTGCAAATGTGACATCCCAGGATCCCAATGCTGTTTACAGTGAACTTATTCTATGGAGAGTAGATCCTGTTGGGCCTTTGTCCTTTTCTGGTGGAGTTTCTGAACTTGCTCGGATCAATTCTCTTCATGTTTCGGCTTTTTCTAATGTTGCATGGCTGCCCACACTTATACCCAGCTATTGCCTTGGTGAGTTTCATTTTCTGATTTGTGGTGTATTCTAGAATAAAATGAATATAACCTAATAATTCACCTTAATAGATAATGCAGGTACACTTGAATGTACTGGAAAAATGTTAAGCATTAACATTTTATTTCACAAATTTCACAAATTTTCAAGCTGCTGATACTTGGGAATTCTTTATTCCTCTGTAAAAGGTTTCTATGTTCTACTCTTTTATGTATTTGATATTTTAGAAGCTTATGCAGTAAAGTTCTTAGGTTCTAGTGCATACTTCATAGCATGCTGAAGATTTAAATGAGGGAGATTTAGCTCTAGTTTGCAAATGGAATTCTTGTTTTCTTTTCATATACTTTGATTTGGTTGCTAAGCACAGCTTTAAACTTTGTAATCCTTGCTTGTGAATAGAAGAGGACTTCCTTTTATGCTGTATAATTTTTTGACATAACTTCAAAAATGCCTGCTTTCAAAAAACAAAAAAGGAAGCCATATGGTGTTTGAATATTTGAGCACTTTCTTCTTGCTTTTCAGGTGCATACTGTAATTCTCCAAGTGCCTGCTTCGTGGCTAGTGACGGACAGCATTTAAGATTATATCAAGCTGTAATAGATGCTAAGAAACTTCTGTGTGAGCTCTCCAACCCAGAAATTTCTGTGAGTGAAAAGCCATCTCAAGTTTTTGCATGTTATGACTTCATTCAGTTGCACTAGGCTCAGACTTGGTGACTGACTAAACTGGTTGCTGAGGATTTCACAGATTATTCTGCTTGTAAAAACAGATTAGGTAAAGCTTTTTAGCTATACTGTATTTCATTTAATCTCAAACTTTGCATAAGGTTTGATTGGGAAATATCTGTCAAGTGCTTACACCACAAGGAATAATAACTGTGTGGGTGCATTGCTATCCTGAGGAAAAGCTGAGACAACAATTTAGCTTTTGGGGAAAGGACAATAAATTGCTGTATGTGAGGCTTTCCAGATAATCTTGTCACCTTTAAAACCAAATGTGCTCTTCATAAAACAGGAAATGTTACCTCTGTTCTTACTGAATCACAAGTAGTGTATATTTTATGCTTTAGTTAACATTTGCACAGTGATGTTGCACCTATCCAGCAGGTTGTACCACAGAAATGCATAAAGAGTTAACAAGACCCTGTTTCTTTCCAAATAGAAATATGTTGGAGAAGTTTTTAACATCATAAGTCAGCAATCTACAGCTCGCCCAGGATGTATCATTGAACTGGATGCCATCACAGAGCTTGTAAGATCTTCTGCTATACTCATCTTGTGTCATAATTAGCTTTTTAAAAAGTATTAATAATAAAAGCAATACCTGTAGCTCTCCATTAGGTAAATTTGGGGTACTTAGACTGTTTTTGACATATTCTTGTACTTGTTTTCAACAGTAGCTGTAAATGGAAAGAATGTGAGTAATGAAAGTGCATTTTCATGAGGAGTCTTCTGTTGATGTGCATAACTTACCAAGTTAAAAGCTTCTGTGTTAGGGAGCACTATTGAAAAGTATACACTAGGATGTTCACTTCTTGTGTATTTTCACTTCCTTAGCATGGCCGGAAAACACAGTTATTCCATGTTTTTCAAGAAGACTTTATTTTAAATAACCAGGAGAAGGAAATGCCTTCAAAGAAGATCAGTTTATCAGACTCAGGTAAAGAGGTTTTTTTTTTTCATAGAACATTGAAGACAGTGTTTTATTTTTCATTCTAAAGAAGGAAAACCTTTTTAATGGCTTGGCTTTTATCATTTTAATGTCAAATACCTTAATTTGAAGTCTTCAGAAGAATGTAACTAGTGAAACTCAAGGGTGTTTCACTTCCTTTGAGTTGTTTGCAACCAAGTTTTAGATCAAGTAGTTTAAATCACAAGATACCCATTGTGTCCCGTGTTAGGCAGTCCCTTAACATGAAGGGGGGAAGGGTTTTAAATGTGAAGCCTGTGCTTGTAGGGTATGACACAGACAAAACTTGCTGTATCCTGTCATGGTGGATGCTGTTCTTTCACATCAGCTAAATATTGCTCCTCAGGCCTTGCATGGTACAACAAATGGAAAGCCAAACAATTCCTCCTCACTATAATACTGCGAGTAGTGTGTGGATTTCTAGATCCTTGGACAGATCTGGACTGCTCTGGAAAAAATGATGAGCTTTCCTTGGTGGAGTGCCTCAGTTATTTGGACATATAGGCATTGCATTGTTCTGTCCCAATGAAATAATGCGCGAGGAAAAAGGAGTTAGAGTAAAGTTTGTGATACCAGGTCATCTGCAGTACTAGATGAGAGTCCTGAATGAAAGGAAGCAGAATGGTGGGAAAGTGTCAAAGGAACCAAGGGAAATATTAAATGAACTGAATATACATAGTGATTATTTGGATCTGGAACTGGCTGTTTTTAACTGAGGAAGAGTTTTGGAGTAGTGAAGATAATCCCAGCCCTTAGTGGAGTTAGAAAAATGCAACTGAGATGTTCAAAATTAGAAACAAAATAGAAAACATAAAAAGTGTTACTCTGCAGCATAATCATATGTTTACATCTTGCGTATGACACACAGAAATAATTTTAGAACAAATAGGGAGTTACTTGATCTTAGGCAACTGTATACATCTGTATGTGTTCTGAAAGTTGGTAACAGATTGCTGCATGCCATCCATGTAAGGAATTGGGCTAAATGGACCCTTTGAAAAACTGTTAAATTAAAACTGTATCATTTGCATGCATTCTAATTTGAAATTATTTTCTAGTATTTTCATATTTCTTCTTTAATAATGAGGTAGTTATCTCATATTGTTTTTAAAAAGAACAGATTCATTTACATTTTTCTATGGTACCATAACCACTGCAATGTTAAAAGCACAGGGAAAATATAGGCTATTCTTGGTAATGTTTTATGTATACACACACCTAAAGGGTCAGAGGAATCATGGAGGAAAAAGACTCCCTAAATTAACTATTCCTTCTTGGTCCTAATGGGTTGACTTTTATATGAAAGGAAGAGAATACCTGGGTGAACTCTCCAGAAATGGGCACCTATTGATAGTACAACTCATCTCTTCTTTTTGTGTAAAACTATGGCAAGTAAATTCTTAGGAAGAAGCATTGTATCTCTTTCACTCTTCTAGACTATACTGTACTGATAATACATTCTGGGATTTAACTTTAAACATAGCAAAGTCAGCCAAATATGTTGTCATCTCTGAAAGAAAACACTGGCAGTTCTTACATGAGTGTACCTGTAATTGTAGTGTTTGTTGATTGTGGTAAAAGACTAAGAAAGCTAATGTAAGAGTTAGATGCAGTCAGACCATTGCATTTCAGTATATTCATGTTAGCTTAATCTGATTATTTGCTAGCCAAGAAAATTTAGTTTTGCTTTCAGGTGAATAACCCCTAAGATCTTCCTGTTCTCAATTTCACCAGGAAACCAGCAGAATGGATTCTCTGAAAAATTCTACTTAATAGTGATAGAATATACACAGAACCGTTCATTACTACATATGTGGCATTTACATTTGAAAGCAATTCCTGTCTCAATAGGTAAGCCCTCTTTCTTGTAGTTTTCTTTTAAAAAAACCACTGTCTAGTGAATATCTGCTGTTCAGTGTAATCTAAAATGTTTCATCTTTTTGAAAAGATTCTGCATTTGATTACAAGATTTTATCACAACCATTCTTCCTTGATTACCTAATCTTCTGATTGCTGAAACTCTTCAGTTCAGCCTGAGCCTAGAGTTTGGTATTTTTTGTGCATTCTAAGGACAGATATGCTTAATTTGCTCTAATACAGTCTAACAGTTAAGATGCTTTGCTTTTTGGAAAGTTTTAGTTTGCAATTTTTGAGTTTATGCATACATTTTAAATAGGACTGTAGTCTGAACATCAGTGATGCCCTTACAATTCTAAATAATTTTGATGTTCTGAAATCTGCTGGTCCTCTTTCAAACTACCAAACTATCTCTAAAACTCTTAGGTTTTATAGAAAGGTAAGATACACTTCGGTAGTTTTCTGTTAACATTTAAAGATATGTTAATTATTTATATTAATTATTTAATAAACATAAATCTATACCACTTACGAGAGAAATCTGTTATAAACCATGTTTCTGTCATTTAAACTAAATTAGCATTTCTTACTATTGCTTTCAAATAAGAGAAAAAGTGTTATTGCAGTTAATTTATAAGTTAGTGAGAATAATAAAGATCCAAATTTTCTGATGTACGTATGTGACGAAAAAATTACTGAGAAGACTCTGCAGCAAATCTGTTGGAAATTTTCGTGTTCCATTTCCAGCAATTTTATAGTCCAGATCTTGAGTTTTATCAAAAAAGGGAAGCATTCATATCACATTCTCTGAGAGCCTATGTTTTAAGGAATAAAATAAAGCTGTTATTAAAACACTTCTCAAAAATAACTTTCATCAGTTTGTAAGCTAAGACGTGATGGCTTTAATTTAATTTTCCCTAGCTGCAGGTATTCTATGCTTACTGAAACCTTATTTTCAATGGATAGCCAAATACATATTTCTTTGCAGTTGTTGGTCTTTTTGGTCATGCTTTGATTGTTTTATAATCTCTCAGCAGTACCAGGATCTCTGAAGTATTTAATGTGAGATGTCCTAGTGTTTTTCTTTAAATCTGAATATGAGAATACATTTCATGACAACGAATGTAAAATTTTAAGTCAGGTTTTGTCTGTCTCTTCTGGAACTATTAAAGTGAATAAAATAACTTCTTACATTAAAAGAAATCATTGATCTTTTAAAGTTAACAATGCATACCTTTTTTTAGATGACAAGATAGGTTCAAATCCATCTGAAGAAACAACACAAACAGAAGAATTGTATTCTTCACCAGATCCAGAGAAGATCCAGTCACCTTTCACTCAAAAGTATCGGGCCTGTAGAGCAAACCTTCAGAGTACCAGCTGGCTTACTCTGTCTTCCAAAATGGTGTACAGTCAAGAGTTGAGTATGCCAGAAGGAGTAGAAATAATAAGTGTAAAGCCATCAGCAGGTTTGTCATCTTTTTTTAAAATACTAAAATAGGGAATCTCTGCCTTTGTGACTTTGGTCTTAAAATAGCAACAAAGTAATAGTGAGTTTTGGATTTGTTGTTAGAATCAACATGTGTAGGTGAATCCAAAAGGTTTGCTAAAATGTACTTCCTGTCACTTAATATCTCAATCCTGGAACTAACATTAAAATAAAGGTCTTACTTAAGAGAATAGTAGAAATACAAATTTTGTTTTGCAGTCATTCATGAAATTTTTTGTAGGATCTGTACTTAAACGTTAAGGTTTTCATCAGCAGTCTTTCTAAAATACAGTTTTAGGTTTTTCAATGGAGAAATTTTTTTTTTGACAGAATATATATTAGTATTCATGTTTAAATAATATTATTTGACTCCTCTCTGGGGCACAAAATGCAATCAAAGGGTAAAACAGTTTCATGGTATATTTGACATATTGTCTTTGTGAGGCCCTGTAAATGACCTCTTTGTGAGGAAGCAGTAATACTTTTTTTAATTTGGAGTCATAAAATGGTGGCTGAATGAAAATGTTGCTAATTTTGCTTTTTAGTATTTCCTCCAGTAAGAGTGTATTTTTTTTCATTTTAGGACATCTCAGTTCTTCTTCCATATATCCTGTTTGTCGTGCACCTTATCTGCTGGCTACTTCCTGCTCTGATGGAAAAGTTCGATTCTGGAGATGTAGGGTTGTCACTGAAGCTTCTTCCATGCCACAATATGGCACAGACAGTGATGTTAAATATGTATGGGAAGAATGGCCATTATTGATTGAGGAGGGACTTCCTAGTAGTAGTGCTATTAATGTTCCAGGGAGGCCAACTGATGTCAGCTGTGCACACACAAACAGATTAGCAGTGGCGTACAAGCAGGCAGCATCTAGAAATAGCCATCTTTCTCAAGATTTTGTGATGCACGTTAGTATTTTTGAATGTGAATCTACAGGGGGTTCTTCTTGGATTTTAGAACAGACACTTAAATTAGATGAGCTAGGCACCATGTTGGACTCTGGTGTTAGTGTTGATAGCGATTTAATGGCAGATAACCAACAAGGTACTTCTCTGTCTCATGGTGGAAGCATTATACCCAACACTAAGCACTTGGTACACTTGGATTGGATGTCTAGGGAAGATGGTTCACATATTCTGACAGTGGGAATTGGATCAAAACTTTATATGTTTGGTCAGGTGTCTGGGAAGAGGCAGGAGCAAAATGGTAATGAGATTGCTACAGTCTCCCACAGTGGCAGTCCTAAGGCTGCAACTCTTTCTGGGTTTGTTTTGCTGCGTTGTGTTGACTTGGTTTCATCTGTGGAGGGGTCACCTCCTTTTCCTGTATCCTTGTCTTGGGTGCGTGATGGCATTCTGGTAGTTGGAATGGATTGTGAAATGCATGTTTATTCCCAGTGGCAATCCCCTTCTAAGCAGGAACTAGTTAGTACAGATTCCTACAGTGGAAGTATGCCATGCCTAACTAGCTTAATGAAACAAAGCCAGTCAGTGGCCTCAGGTCTGCATCCACCAAAGAGAACTTTGACCAGATCTATGACCAGCCTTGCACAGAAACTTAGTGGGAAAAGGTCTGCCTCTGATCTGTCTATGGAAATTGAAGATTCTGGTCTATTTGAAGCAGCTCATACATTATCTCCAACTTTACCTCAGTACCATCCATATCAACTGTTGGAACTCATGGATCTCGGTAAAGTACGCAGAGCAAAAGCCATTCTATCCCACTTGGTGAAGTGCATTGCTGGAGAAGTTGTTGCTGTAAATGAGTCTGAGTCTAACCACGACAGGAGGCTCAGATCTCTGACGATCAGTGCCAGTGGAAGCACTGCAAGAGATCCCAAAATGTTCAGTAAAACAGAGACTACAGACTATATAGAAATAGACTCTGTTCCACCATTGCCTCTGTATGCTCTGCTTGCTGCGGATGATGATTCATCTTATTCCTGTTCAGAGAAGTCCAATAATCAGCATAGTCAAAATAAAAAGGATATGCCCAATGACAGTTACGAAAATCTCTTCCAAAATACTGTTATAAGTACAGATGACCTTGTCACATTTGAGGCAGATGAAGACAGTTCAAAAGTCATTGATCTTTCTCAATACAGCCCAACTTACTTTGGACCAGAACATGCTCAAGTTCTTTCTCGTCACTTGCTTCACTCAAGCTTGCCAGGTCTGACTAGGATGGAGCAAATGTCATTGATGGCCTTGGCAGATACAATTGCTACTACCAGTACTGACATTGGAGAAAGCAGGGACAGAAGTCAGGGTAAGCTGTCTCTTCCAAGTTAAATGTACTACTGTGCTTCACAGCCTTTCCAGGGTTTTTTCTTCCTGTTGTGGAATATTTTTGTGGCTTGTAAGATGATGATGCACCTTCATTTCATAGTATAACTGTTTCAAGACCTATTGCTTGGATAAAAGTAAAATTTTCTTTTTCCACCTGCTAATGCCACTGTGAATCTATCAGTCCACATACTATAATTATTTTAAATTAACTTTTGAAGAGACAGGAATGACAAATATTTGTTGTATCATGTAGAGAAATTGAGGAAGAATTTGGTTTTTTTTTTTAATATGTAACTTTTTCTGTCTCTTGCATTAAACAGAACAAATAACTTCAGAAGTTTTTATATTTGAAATTTTCTTCTTTCTCTTTTCTTGAAGGGAAGAACTATGGACTAAGCTATCATTTACAAATTCAAAGTATTAGTAGTCACAAAATTATATTTCTTCTGTTAAGACCCACAATACTTACTTGAATTAATTGCTGTAAAATGTGTGTAAAAATATTTATTTCCAGGTGGAGAAACTCTCGATGAGTGTGGTTTAAAATTTTTATTGGCTGTCCGGCGTCACACCTTTCTAACAACTGCGCTTCCTCCTGTGCATCGAGCCCAGCTGCTTCACCAAGGTAACTGATGTCTTTTCTTAGATGAGTTGAGTTTTAGTGATGTAGCTGCACCTGTGAATGGTGTGCTGTTGATGTGCCTCTGCAGAATCAGTAATTTGATTCATTGGGGTTTTTCAAGAAATATAGTCTAATATGAATGAGTGCTAGAGCAGAAAATGTCTTGTTTTGGTTGTGGTAAAGGTCTCGGAACTGATTTTTTTCAAACAAGTTTTTAGTTGGTGGGGGAGAGTTTCTGTTTCCCCAAATTAAATACCCCAAATTTTCCAAATGAAATTCTACTGCCATGTTGTTCCAATAACCTTCTGCAGAAATAATGTAGTAGACAACTGTACCTATTTATGTAGGGGTTTGGTACATATTTGGAAAAAAAAATTACTACTCAGACTTTAAACATTTCTGTATACTTACTGTATTTATACAATCAACTATTTCATAGAGGGAAGGATTTTTTAGTACAATTTAACTAGTTCCATCCTGATATTGCAGATGACAGAATGAGATGGATTTGATAAGTGATAATCAGATGTAAAGGACTGGCTATGATTACTCCTTTAGCCATCATGACAGTTGTGATAGCATTTTCAGTTGCATGGCTTGTCACCCCTCAGCTGAATCAGAGGAATTTGCCACAACTCCAGAGCAGAGTATTGCAGAGTTAACTTTCTGATGGACTAATTTTTTAGTTGAGATACTTCTGTTTCTGGTGAGCTCAGAAATTGGTGAGAGTGGGAAGTGCCTCCAGGGCAAATGTCGAAGTGCCTTTCTACAGAAAAGCACCTGGCCCTCACTAGAGTTGCAATTATCCCTAGCCAGCTATGTTGTTGTTTAGTAATTGCTTCCTTCCTCGTGAGATTTTTTTATTTCAAGTTTTCTTATGTATCTCTATCACCAAAGGTGTTTTTGCTCTGATTATTTGAAACTTGTGCATTTTCTAATCCAAGTCAAAATAGTGAACCTATCTTTCAAAATTTTGAAAAATGTAATCAGTACACTGCACTTTGTGTCATGGCTAATCTTAGTGCCATTTACTATCCGTATGTTTGAACTTCATAGAGAAACTCTGTTCTTCACAAACTTACCTAAGGAGTTTGCAGATGAAAAATTGTCTCCAGTTGTATAATTTTCTGTAATATTTGAAATGCAGTCCTAAGAAATACTCTTAAATTTCTGTTTCCTTGCGAGCAGTGCACTTAAAAATTCAAAACAAGCAGTTTGACCTACTTTCCTTCCCCTGTTCCCATCCCTTTATCTTCAGGTTCTGGATTATTATTGAATATGTTCTGAATTTTCTTTTTCTTTTTTTTTGAATGCTCATTGTACAGGTTTATCTACTAGTCACTTTGCCTGGGCATTCCATTCCGTAGCAGAGGAAGAGCTCCTGAGTATGCTCCCTGCAGTGCAGAAGGGCGATCCGACATGGTCTGAACTCAGAGCTATGGGTGTAGGATGGTGGGTTCGAAACATCCACAGCCTGCGGAAATGCATAGAAAAGGTAAACAGAGCATTCTAAAAAAACCCAACAAAATCTTTCCAAACAGCTGTTCTCCAGTGTTTACCTTCTATTTATGTAGTTTTAAGTTGTTAGATAATGAAGTTTTTCTGAGTGTTCCATGCTGTGTTTTTTTGTATCTAAGCTGCTCTGTATGAACATGAACCTCTATATTTAACTAATTCTTTTTAGTACTTTAGACTTCAAATTCCATTGTGGAGTACATTTTTTGCTCTTAGATACTTCATCTTAAAGGTAATATTGTACAGTGCTTATTGTGGATGCTCAAGATACAGATGAAGCATATAGTTGTTTTTTATAGCAAACTTGAGAAACAAGTAATGGGAAAAGGTTCTTCTTAAAAACCTATCAGATGTGGGAACAACTTAGATATTATATGTACATCTGTCTTGCAAATTGATTATTTTACATGATAAAAAAACCTTTCTATTGTTTTGTTTTGGCTTGGTGATTTCATTTGAGGGTTTTGTTGCGTTTTTTATATTAAATACTTTAATAATCACAAGTGTGGTAATAAGCCTAATTTCATTATCACTTGTTTTAAGCTTTTGGAAAAGCCAAGTGTGTTGAGCTAGAAAATGACATGCACAAGATACTTTGACTACAAAGCACAAAGTGGTAAAATGCATGTCTCTACTTTTACTTTTAAATCTTCAGTAATTAATCATTACTTTATGAAACTGCCTTGCATTAAAAAAATGATTACTTTAACTGCCTTGCATTAAAAAAATTCCAGATATTCTGGGCTCGAGTTTAAGATTATCTTACATGGCACTTGGACTATTCTTGCTGCCACTTACCCTTTTTCCTTTCCACCTTCCAAAAGCAATCACTGGTCCCAGCCTGTTTTTCAAGACTCCATCTTGCAGATGCAACTAGTAAATTAATAGTAATAACTAATAAATTAATTTTGCTATGATTTTAGAAACTGATTTCAGATCTAGGGATTCCCATTTGATCTGCACAAAAGCTTCTTGAACTGGAAGAGCATGGGCTAAGTGATATCAAACAGGTTGTTCTATCTTCACATGTTCTTACATTGGACTCATAGTGACAGTAGGGATCAGGTATTAAAGAGAACTTCAGAGCACTATGGGGTATGAGATGCCAGAAGCATCAAGAATCTAATTTAAGATTAATTCAAATTGTGATTGTTTTTTTGCTTTTGAACTGTCTTCTCAGGTGGCTAAAGCAGCTTTCCAGAGAAACAATGATCCACTTGATGCTGCCATTTTTTACCTTGCAATGAAGAAGAAGGCTGTTATCTGGGGATTGTACAGGTATTCAAGCTTTTACATGGAATTTCACACTGTCTATTTTAATTTTTGGGGAAAAAGTTGAATGTGATTGTAATTCAAAGGAAGCACAAATTCTATCCTTGAAAGCTGAGGTTGGATTTCTAAACTAGTCATTACATTGAATGAGTAGTTTCTAACCTTCTTATATTTACTGAAAGAGTTTAGTTGCTATTTCTGAAGGTAGGTGCTGCAATTTGAGATTTTAGTCTCAAATCTCCTGTAATTTCAATTAGTGCTTAATTCTGATTTACTTTTGAGGACTAGCAGTGTAGTGTGTAAAATGTCATGTCTGTCTTTTACATAAGTGTTGTTTAAAAATTTTACCTGCAGATCAGGGGACTGACTTATGTCTTCTGAGGTGTAGTTTGATACAGCAATTCAGTGTTGCAAACCTTCTGAAAACTAATTTTCATTGTCACTTAAGAGCTCACCTCAAGAAAAAAAGATTTTCTGTATCAGGTTATTGAAAATAACATTAGGTTTTGTATTTATTGATGTTTCTGATATTTTTAAATAAGTAGCCTTCTCAAATCCCAGTGTGGTGAGGGACTTTGCATTTCCTAATTTAAAGATCTGTGTAAAATTATACTGACATCTGCAGAAATTAAGAACTGTAGTGTAACTAATAAAGAGTAAAATGTTTTTACCAATTATCTTTGCTATGCAGGTCCCAAAAAGATACTAAAATGACACAGTTTTTTGGAAACAACTTTACTGAGGACAGATGGCGTAAAGCAGCCTTAAAGAATGCTTTTTCTTTGCTTGGCAAACAGCGGTTTGAACATTCTGCAGCGTTTTTCTTGTTGGCAGGACACTTAAAAGATGCAGTGGAGGTAATAAAATTTTCAGTGTTTAAGACTGTTACATTGTCCCAAATGTACAAATACTTTGAATGCAGTTTGCATTTTGCGTTAATATGACCCCTGAAGCTTCTTATGCTTTCATTTTTTTCTCTTCTTTCCCACCCCAAATAAATGATAAATACAAAACCTTCATCTCTACATTCTGATTCCTTTTTAGCTGTCATATTACTGATACTGAAAAGTGACACAGGTAATTTCTCTGCTCTAAAACTAAGGGGCTTACCTACAGTTAGCCTCCTTTCAGATTTTCTACCCAGTCCTATAGGAAGACAGGCATAGTTTTTCATTAGGAAGTTCCAGATGTGGTGTTTTGGCAGAGATGAGGATTAGCTCCTAGAATCCCTATACAAAAAAACAAAGCAAACACAAATTATTTCCTGGGTCTGTTTGAACTGCATAATTGTGAGGAAATGAATCTCTGTAATAATAAAGGATTTGTTCTGTAAAGCTTTGTAGCTAAAACAACCAGAATCCAGAGGTAAGAGGTGGCATGTGGATATTGGTAATGATCTATTGAAGCTGGTTGATTTCAAATATCTGTTGTCATGCCATACTGAAACTGAAAAAATGCAAATCCAATCTTGCATGTGATACTTAGCTACACCTGTTCTGCTTCATTCCTGCTCACTTTTTATGGAGTTGGTAGACCTACTTACTTTAATCTGAGCAAATTTATGTCACTTCTGCCCTGTAATAATTTTAAACTGAGGAGAAATGACAAAGTTTGATAATTTTAACATACTTATTTTTAATTAGGTCTGCCTTGAAAAACTGCATGACATTCAGTTGGCTCTTGTAATATCAAGACTTTATGAATCGGAGTTTGAAGTGTCTAGTACTTACAAATCTGTACTACAGAAGAGAGTTTTGGGAAGTGTGTCTACTGGAAAAGAGAGCTCAGGGAACATTCACTGTGACCCTTTCTTGCGAAGCATGGCATACTGGATTTTGGAAGATTATAGCAAGGCTCTTGACACTTTGATTAAACATTCTGTTGAAGATGAAGGAGGTAAGAATATAGGTATTTGGCCCGTTGACTTGATTTTAAATATTTGCTCATTTAAGCCACAGTTTCTTGAAGTGTCATCTGAACAAAACCAGGTACCACACGGTTCCTCATCACTGTCAGTAAATACTTGCTGTAGCAATCTATGTGGACTTTAATAGCAAGCATGGTTACTGTATTATTGTTATCCTGTATCCCATGGATGCATACTTTGTCCTTTAAGCATGTGACTATCTAGATACTGGAATGACCCTGCAGTAATGCAGCTGTTTTTCCAGAAGCAGTCTAAAGGTGAAGAGAAAAATTAACTTCTTAAATTAATTTGACTCCATCACAGCCTGAAACAAAATTTTTTTTGGCCACTTATATAGGAGACTCTGGAAGACATAAAAGCCTAAAAGCTACAAAACACCATTTTTAATTAGGTCTGCAAAACACCATTTTAAATTAGGTCTGCCTCTGTCATGCAGTTTTTCAAGGCAGACCTAATTAAAAATGGTGTTTTGTAGCTTTTAGGCCTTTATAACAGCTGACTACAATAATAGACTTCCAATAGAAAGGTTTTGATACTTGAAATGGTACAAGGAGGTCCATGTGCTGCCTGAAACAGCACATGAGTCTCCTAGAGCATTTCATTTCTATGTTCACTTGCTGGCTTATAGGCCTTCTAAGAATTAATTGTATTATTTCCTATAGCTAGTGTTTTCATTGAAGTTAAATGCTTCAAGTCTTAGGTGGGTAGCTGGTTTCAGTTCTGGCTACTGAGAAAAATTTGAAGGGGATAAAAAAAGGCTCAAATACTGGAATTGGATAATTAATTCGTGAAACTGGTTTTTCTATCTTGATCTCATCTTTCTGTGAAAAATCATTTTAAAGTGTTGCTAATTCTTCTGAAATCAGTTAATGGCTTGTTTGTGGTGTCTTGCCTTATTTTCTTACCTAGAATGTGCATTTTTATGTAGCTCTCTCTGTTAACTGTCACCAGTTGTGCTATAACTTCTGATAGAGGAGAGTGTCAGGGTTTATTTCAGCTATCCTGAGACCTTTGAAAGCTGTGTGAATCACGCTATGCTGATTGTTATACCTCTTCAGGTTTTTTTTTCTTGTGGACATGAAAACGAAATGAGTAGGTGTTGCACTGCTATGTAATTAATTTATTTGTACGTAATACTGCTACCATCATGTATAAATGTTGTAGGTTTCCTAGTTTTATTGTAAGTTGTGTTTTTTTGAGATGTAGACAAAATAAAAAATACTATTCCAATTTTTTAAAAGCAACCTTAAATAAAAGAAGTAAGATATTGTCTTATTGTCATTTAGACGTGGAACATGGAGACTTCAGAAATCTAAAATTAACGGAAAAGTGGCTTTGTTTGACTTCAGTAAAACTGGCCTGAGTACAAGGAAAAGAAATGGTAGCTGTTTTAATTTAAAAAGTCATGCCTGCTGCCCCCACTATGCTTGTTTGTAGTAGGTTTGACAGTGTTCTTCCCACTGAGGTATTCACATGATGAAGGTGGAGAGGAGGATGCAGTGAAGTAAACCATAGAATGGATGTGTGAAATAGACAATAGAATTGATACTAAGACCTAAAAGCCTTCTGAGGAACTTAGGACTTTGCAGATTGATTATTTCATACAGAGTGGTACATTATCCTCATGCTGCCATATCTTTTCAGATGAAGGGGATGGCTCATCGAGTTGCAACCCTGCAGTGTTTAACTTCTATAACTACCTAAGAACACACCCCCTCTTGCTGAGGCGTCATTTTGGCTCTTCTGACACATCTTCCACACACATCTGCCTAACAGTAGAAAATGGATTAGCTGACAAAATCAACCTAGGTGAAAGACGGCTATTTTTCACCACTGCATATGCTCATCTAAAAGCTGGTTGTCCTATGTTGGCCTTAGAAGTGTTATCAAAGATGCCCAAAGTTGTCAAGAGGTCAAAGTTATTCTTTAAATCCTCTAGTTTAGTGGAAACTAGTAAAGATTTCTCACCATTATCTCCAGTTAAAGAGTTTGAAACAAAAGATCAAGCTTCCAGTATTGATTGGTCACAGCCAGTATTCAATGGTCTAGGTTCATCTTCAGATTGCTCATCAGGAAAACATTCAAGTTCCACTCTTTCCTTTGATTGGAGCCAGCCAAGTGCTCTATTCCAAGATGAACAATTGCAATTGCAGTCAGACAGTGATGAAAATGAAGAAAGTGAAGATTCTTCCCTGATAATGAAAGAGCTAAAACCTCTGAAGAAAACTGAACAATTACAAGAAACAGGTTCTAGCTACACAGAATCTTTCAGTATAGTTGATGATAAAGATATTCTGAGTCCATCAGAAGATATAATTTCAGCACAGCTGAAGTTTAGGGCATGCCTGAAAATCCTTACTGTGGAGCTTCGTACGCTATCCACTGGCTATGAAGTTGATGGTGGAAAGTTGCGGTATCAGCTTTACCAGTGGCTTGAGAGAGAAGTGGTAGCTCTTCAGAAGACCTGTGATTATGGTGTTGAAATAGACGAGATACAGTCAGGAGTGTGCGGGATGCCAGAGGAAGCTACATTACATGAAAACACTGAAGACTTAGCTGACCAGGAAAAAACTATGCTACAGAAAGAAGACTTTCAGAAACGACGTCAATGGCTTCTGAAGTATCAGTCTCTCCTCAGAATGTTCCTTAGTTACTGTATACTTCATGGCTCACACGGTGGAGGCTTGGCATCTGTCAGAATGGAATTAATTTTGCTCTTGCAGGAATCTCAGCAGGTATGTGGGGAAGCTTACTCTGCTTTAGGTTTGTAGATTTATTTGGAAGTGTTTTTTAATATTTTTGAAATTTTCCTACTGTAGCATACATGTGTTTTTTAATAAATCTGAATCTGTTTTTAACAGGACTTTTTATGTACACTATTTTTTGTTGTTGTTTTATGGAATACTTTTCCCTCTTTCAAAAGTTATTATGTTTCCTTAAAGAATATGTACTATTGCTTTGTGTATGTGTTTCTTGCTTGATTTTAGGAGCAGTCAGTACAGATACCTTCCAGCCCTCCACCGGAGCAAAACTCCATACCTCTCCTATTTGCTTGCACAGCTAGTGCCAAAACAGTGGTGGCTAATCCATTGCTACATCTTAGCAATTTAACTCATGATATATTACATGCTATAATAAACCTTGATTCACCACCTCATCCAGATACTCAGAACAGCAAGGTATGTATTTTTTTATAATTGTGTTGTTGTTATCATCTGGTTTGCTGAAGCCACAAATTCTTATTTCAGACAGCATGAGAACTTTGTGCTGTGCTTGTTTGTGACAAAGTCAAACCATGAAGCATAATCATTTTCTGTAGTACTTATCTTGAGCTTAAAGAAATGTCCAGTGATCATCGATCATTGTTGAGGTGTTGAGCATCTGGTTCAACAAGCTGTTGTAGATTGGCCTCTCTCAGAACTGGATATTTGTCCAAGAGGACATTTTAATGGAAAAGATGTTATACTAAACCATCAGCATAATATTTGTCTTTATGACAGTATGTTCATTACTTCTTTTATGTTAATGGCAGATTCTGCATTTCATTCTTAAACATAAGTAAAATTAAATGTTTAAGTACAAAAACTGAGTGCCAGCAAACTTCAATAAACCTATACTGTTTTTTGTGAAACAGTATGTGTTTGTATAGTAGTTTTTAAAAATTATTTCTGTAAGATTTATCCTGTATTTAACCTTTGACTGGAAATAAAACTCAGTCTTTCCTGAAGTTTTGTATTGTTAGGTCCCAGATCATGTCTGCTTTTACTAAGGATTTCTAGAGAACACTAAAAAGATGGCTTAGTCCTAGTTAGCTTTGTTTTACAGGGAACAAACAAATAAATACAATAAACTGGTTTTGCATTAATGGAACCTTTTTGATTAACAGCTTCTCTAGCTTTTTAATGTTGGTGTGTTCTGTGATACATTAAGAAAAAAGTATCAGCTGTATTAAAAGTACAATACTGAGTAAATTGAATGTGTGTCCAAGAGCTGCACTAGAATTGGTCAAAAACTAAGGTGCATTATAGTTTTCATTCTGAAATAAATTCTTTGTATTCTGAGCCAGCAAACTGCTGCTGTTTTAGGGTGTAATTACATAGGACTATTGAATACAGGCTTAATATGCTGCTGTTTAATAATTGAAAACATTTCAGATGGAGCTGATCTGTGATTGTGTGTTGGTGGGGTGAGTGAGTTTTCCGCCATCCTTTTCCTAAGGTGTGAACTGATTTGTCTGATACAAATTCTGAAGCAAAAGGTGGCTTTGTAAGTGCATAAGGACTTAGATCTTTTGTGTCCAGTGCTTGTTACACATCTGTATGTAGAGTGCTGTGATACTAACCACAGCTCACTTTGGCTGTAATGAGTTCTGTATAACTTTGTCTTTCAGATATATGTAATGCATACCTTAGCAGCGTCGCTCTCTGCTTGCATCTACCAGTGTCTCTGTGATGGCCACAGCTACAGGTAAAGTCTATGAAAAGTGATTTTTAGACAGCTCTCTCATTGCTGTCATGGTAATGAATAGGGCACCAGAAGGCCGTGATCACACTTGCCTACATCTAGAAAGTGCTATCCCTTGAATAGTTGTAAACGTACTTTTAAAAATAAATATTATTTCCCTGTTCTTCTCTGTTTCACAGCTCATTTCAAGCAAATCAGTTCACTGGAACGGTGTACCAGGCCGTCCTATTAACTCAGTGTCATTCTTTAAGAACAGGAAGCTTAGAAGAAACAGTGACTCCCAACACATCACCTGCTCAGTGGCCAGGTATCTAGACTTGTTTCTTTTCTCTTAAGGAAAACTGAGTTATCTGGATCCACTGTAAGAGCACGTGGCTATGACTTTCTAGTAGTATTTGTGACAGCTGTGTTGAGTTCTTTGATTAAAATGTTGTGGGTTGTTTTTGTTTTTTTTTCAAAACATCTAAGTTACTACTTCTGATTATTCACTAAGTCAAGTTAATTTATGTTGCTTTCTTTAACTAAAAAAATGTTGGTGCTGGATCTAGTAAAGAGAGAGCAGCTAAACAGGAGGTAGGGTGAAGTCATGTCCTGTGTGTGCTCTACTTGCACCACCTGTAGCACTAGTATCCTACTTCTTGAGTCCTAAGGACTGGGAAGGCTGTCCTAGTTTGTGCTCCAGCTAAGAATTATTTTACCTTATGGACAACTTCTGAACTACCTTAAAACTATTAAAAATGAGACATTTATAATAAATCATGCTTTTCTGTAGCTGTAAAATTAATGTCAGATTTCAGGTAATACTTAGAGTGTGCTGACATTTATGCTAATTAAACTGTGCTAGGGAGCTACATTAGAGGGAGTGTTATCAATGTAATACATCTAGGTATGGGCTTGAGTTTACAGCACTAACTTTAATGTAAGCATAGCCAGGAAATGTGCTTACTTATTGTGAGAATTGTTTCTTAAATCAGAAAATTCCTCTTTAAAAATCTTCATGGATAACCTGAAACAGCCTTTGTATTTGATGCTATGTCATTTTTTCTTTTCTGTCAAACATTGTCACTGAATTTAGAGATTTTATCGAGAAACTAGTTTGTCATCTGGTTTTTTGTTATTTAGTTAATCAAAGGGTTAAATTTCTGATGAGTTGGGCAAGGAATTGTTAGCAGTTGCTCTTATGAATCACCATGAACTGACTTTCTATTTTTTAGTAGATTCACATGCTATGTGTGCAAATTGGAGAGCATGACAAAAAGCAGAATTCTTTGGCCATGACTATGTGCACTTTTACTTGTGTGCACAAAGTGTCACGTTGAAGGCACATGTGAAACTACACCCTTTTGTGGGAGCATAAAAACATTACAAGAGGTTTAGTATTGGGTGAAAGAAGACTTGCCAGACAATGTGTAATGCGGGTTGATGTCCATGATTTTTGATTGGTTTTACCACTGTAAAGTGAGAAGATAGAATTTCAGTTTTCAGGATTATAATGTCATTATAATAATTGAAAAAGTGTTACGCATTTCTTTAACCATTAGTCCAAAACAGAAAGCTAAAAAACTAATAAATTGTTAAAAATTAAGAGCTTCTCTCTTTCTCCTGAAGTTTTCAACTTGGGTTTCAATGTGTAGAGCTTGGAATTTTTCTACACTAAACATTACTAAGTAATGTAGGTTGCCAGACAAAATTATAATCTGGTGTATGTTCACACACACATCTGTGCTTTCTTAAAGAATATGTTTATTTTATATAAACAGGAATGACGACTCTAATACGTCTCTTGAATTCTGCTGGTGAGGAAGCCCAGCCAGGTCTCACAGTTCTACTTTGTGAAATTCTAACTGCAGTCTATCTCAGCCTGTTCATCCATGGCCTTGCAACACATTCTAGCAATGAGTTGTATAGAATTATGGCTCATCCACTTAATAACAAAATGTGGTCTGCTATCTTCGGAGGAGGAGCTCATACACCCAGCAGAGGACAGCAGCAATTGAAGACAAAAACTGGTCAGTTCTCTTGTTTTGTATATATTTGTCTTCTGGGATTTCTAAGAAAATTATGTGACTGCTGAAAGCTTAATTACTTTAAGTAGCTTGTGTTCAATAAGAATTCAGTATGGTTTTTGATTTTTTTGATAGAAAAACAAGGATCTGAAATAATTCGTTAGATATTGCGTAGAAGAGAAGAGTGAAGCAGAAGTGAATGCTTCTGAAAAAAGGTTTCCAAGTAGCACAGCTGCTCTAGTATGAGAGAGTTAAATTGATTTTAGAGAGTTTCCAATACTATTACAGCCTACTTTGTGTTTATTTTAAAGCTTTCCAGTTCTCTTCTAACTGGAATATATTCCCATTTTACAAATACAGTATGTTTTCTCTCTTTGACAGGTAGGCACTTCCCAATGCCTAGCCCACATCAGGTAGTAGTGTTCTCCATGGAATGCGTGGGGTTTTCCAAATCCCTTGCCTCCTTCAGTACTCATAGTCCTACCAAGCCTTCAGGCAAGATACTAGATTTAGTATTAGGCCTCTACATGCAGTTTGCTATGTGTGGTTTGTTTTTTTTTTTTGCATATGCAGAAAGACAGAAAAACTTCTGTTTGCAAGCCATGATATCAAAATTTGAAGTAAATTTTTGTAACTAAAGAAGCACATAAATTGGGCCTTTTTAAAAAAGAAAATTGTCAGCACAGTAGTACCCTTATGGCTCTTCATTTGAAATAAATATTAAATACAAAATTACTATGACCATGGTTTGAAAAGATCAGAAGTGTTTCATATCTTTTTTGGAGAGCTGCTTGTTTTGCTTTTTGAATATAAGCATTATTGTGCATGTGGATTTCTAAGTGTTCATTCCAGACATTACAAGTGAAGGGCATCTTGTTGATACTCTAAGAACCCTTTAGAAAAGTAAACAATCTTCAAGTTTTAAATTTAGGTGGTGATAAACTATCCTCAGGTCCAGAACAAATTCCTGTAATGCTTTTATTTTTCATATAGTTATGTGCTTTTTGATTTAGTTTGACTTCTACAAAAACAACAGCAAAAATGCTACAATTAACTAAGTTTTTAAGAGAAGATTTTCTAAAGACAAATTTACTTAAACTCTGATGACTTTCTATATCACATCTAAATATATATGTAGAGAGACAAAATGTAGCTTTCTATTAAAAAAAATAATTTAATATTTAGATGTATGCTAACATATCAAAATTATTTATCTTTATGGAAAACTGTAAATGTGGTCTGTTTAAATATCTTCATCAGACTTTTAGAAAAATGTTTTCAGAGCAGAGATCTTTACCCCAAAGTGAGCTCTTATTTTGATTAGTTTTCTCTGTGGTACTGAGCAAGCATTTCTCTCTATCACTTTAGTAAGGTAAACATGTTTGCTGTCACAGAATTGTCAGTGAAGCTTTAACTGGCTTTTGTTGGAAATTCTGCTAACTAGGTGTTGGTAACTCTATACTAAACTGTGTTAATATTACTGCTACCACTGGCTTAAAATGCTAAGTATTTTTACAAAGAAGTGTATTCTGAAATGCATACTAAATATAGCCTATCTGCTGCATGTTTTTTTGAAGGAGGAATGCTGGCTGCCTGATTACAGGTTTAATGAAACTGTTGCTGGAAGAATCCAAAAGCTCTACCTAAAAATTGAAGGGAAGAAGGAACATTTTTAATACTAGGTTTTAGGGATCATCACTGAGATAGGGGCCTAGAGCTGTTGTGGGATCTCTATTTTTGGAGTTACTCAAAAACTTGAACAAACTAGGCCATCAATTACATCAGCCCTGTTCTGAGCAACGGGTTGGACTAAGTGTCTTTCAACCTATGTAATTCTAGGACTCAGGACTATGTGTTTTTAATGCGTGTTTATGTAAAGCAAATTTGGGGGAAATGTATTTCTCCAAAGCCCTTTCTTGGTCATATTGAAAAAAGATGGTGGGGGAGAAAGGGAAAAAAGTAGACCTCCAATGAAGCAGAGGGATTAGGATTAAAATCAGCTATATTTTTGTGCCTTTACTGTTTCTGACACCCAGCAGCAAATAGAAGTGACTGGAATGCTTATTCCAGCCAACTAGCCATATTGTTCTGTAATGTTATTTAGATTTTTTCCATGTCTTACCATTTTGTTATGCTTAACTAGACTATTTACCCTTATATTTACTTTTAGATTTTTTGTGAAATGCTTCCACTCTCAAATGGAGATTGAAAGCTAAAAATTCTGAACACTAATAATTCTAATACAATAAGACTATGCATGTTCTCTCCTCCTTGCCTCCTCTCCAATCCTTTAGTACATATTTAAATGTGGGTGTATTTCTTTTAAGAGAAGTTCATAATTCCATGTACAGCATTGGTTAATAAAGTTATGTTATTTCCCTTTCTGCTCTTTGCTTTAGTTGACTTGAGCATGTAGTAGCTTTGAATATAAAATTTCACTTAAATAAATATGCTCTTTCTCTTAGACTCAAATGGTAAAAACAGGAACCAAAAACCAGTATCTGGTAGTCTTATAAATCCCGAACCTCTATTAGGAATTATTTTTTATTGAAAACTTGTCTTAGTGCCTCTGTCACATAACAATCAGACAGAACAAAGCAGTTTGAATGCTTTTCAGCCGTGTTTCTTGTTTTTGCAGTTGCAGCAAATGATTTTGGCAAACAGAGCTAGCACATGGTGTTTTGTTTTCCAAGAGGCAGTTATCATCTGAAAAAGAACCTTGTTGTTGATTATAGTAGATTCTTTTCAGAATCACATTTACTGTATTTCGCTTGAAATCTACCTAAGCAAACTGTTTTATAATTTAAGTCTATATAGAGATGGTAAGTTCTTTATCATCCAGAAGGTTCTTAAGGAAGAATATATGTTTGTTTTAACAGTTAGAAATCCATAGCTTCATTTCATATATTCAGTTATTCCATGCTGCAAGAGTAAATGAAGGGAAGTTGAAAGCAATCTGGCTTTTAGTTCTTCCTGGGAAGGTTGAAAGTAACAAATCTTTTTGTTATTATTGCATGTCTTAGGACCCAACAGAAATTAAAGGATTTTCCTTGTGTGAAATAGTGCAATATTCTTGGAAAATAACATAAATTTTACTTTTGTCTTATAAGTAAAATAGGAGCAAAGATAAATGTTTCAAATAAAAAATAAAACACATGTAAAAGATTTTTAATTAGAAATAAATGAGAAATTTGAAAGTGTGTGTAATGGGTAATTTGAAATCCCAAATTACAGTCAGAACTTTAATGACATTTTTAATGTAGTTATATCTTTTAGAATGTATAAAAAGAAATCTGCTTTAGTAGTGTTTGTCATACTTAGGTGGTTGTTCTTTCATTTACCTCACATACTGAATTTTTTTCCAATGGCTAGCCTGCAGTATTCTTAGAAATACAAAGAGTGATCCAACAAAAAGGAATAAAGTACTTTTTTAGTAAAAAAGTAAAAACTTAAACTTACCTTTTGAATTCTGCTTAGAAAAACAACCTGCAGGCCTATACTTGCTCATTTCTGTATCATGCAACACTTGCTCCTTATTTCATGCCTAGTGAATTTCTTTTATTTTAAGTAGTTGCTACAGTTTAGCTGGAAATTCATAGTGATGCATGTGCATGCTCCTTAACTGATAAATTTTGAATAATGAGATGAAAATTCCTTGTACTGCAGTTGTTGTGGTTTTGACTTATAGCACAGGTAAGTGGATTTCAAATACTATCCCTAACAGGAAAAAAAATTATGATACAATATACAAGTGCAACACATAGTGTTATGATATTCCTGTTTCAAGATGAAAGATGGGATGTCTTCATCTTTTATTAGATTCTATATATGAATTCTTTTGTGGCTGTTGTGCTTTAACCCCAGCCATTACACCCTGCCTCCAAATGTCCTCCCCCTTCCTCCTCCTTCCCCCCACTTTATGTGCTGACCATGATGTCAGATGCTCTGGAATATCCTTTTGGTCAGCTGGGCCACCTGTCCTGGCTGTGTCTCCTCCCAGCCTCCCTGGCACCCCCAGCTCCCTCACCAGGGTGGAAGTGCAAAAGCAGGAAAGGCCTTGGCTCTGTGTAAGCCCTGCTCAGCAATAACAAAACATCTCTGTGTTATCAACCCTGTGTTCAGCATAAGTCCAAAACACAGCCTCACAATAGCCACTTTTGAAGAAAACTAATCTGCCCCAGCCTCAACCAGCCTAGTAGTTCAGCTGCTTGTGATGATAATGCTTGTCATCATATGTAGTCAAAAATCTTTCTGAATCCTGGAATAATATGTTTATTCCTGGTCCAGAAATGACCAGAAGTAATAAAAAAATTCCATTGACTAGTGTGAGTGCAGAGAATTTGTCCCTTTGAAGAAAACACATAAAAATTGTGAGGTGTGAAAATCCTGGAAGATTTTTTTTTAAAAAACCCTTGTATTTAAATCTTAATGGCCCAGAGTTAAAATTGCACTGTTGGCTCGGTTTGTGTTATGAGCAAGTAAGTCTTACATATGGAAATAAGTGTTTGTAAATTACCACTGTTCTTCTTTTGTTCCGACTGTTAGACTTTGTTTTCAAGTGATTGGAATACCCATAAGAGTTTTGAAGGACATTGTCTTTCAGGCACCTATCAAGACTCAGAAAGTCTCTTGTGGATAAAACACTAAAAAAATAAGGGTGTAGAAAATGCTTCATGGTAGTTTACTTCAGGAACAGATAGGTGTGCTGGCTCTTCTTTTGCCATCCTCAGCGTTATTAATAGGAGAAGGTAATTTTGGAAGCTTCAGTGGTTGTTAGTTTTGATGTTCATGTTAGTTCATTCTTGCAACTGGTCTGGCCCAACATGTTGGTGCTTGAACTCAGTGATAGAGATATCTGTCCCTCAGGTGAGTTCTTTAAACCTACAAAATTGCTTTCTTGGCTCATACTTATTACTACTGTTAAGGCAGCCCATATTCCTCTCTCAGCTAAATCAGTGTTCCAGGTTTTGTGGACTCCAAAACAATGTTCAAAAAAATCAACTTCCTTTTTATCTTCATATTTAAGCTTTCTTTGTTTTACCTAAGTCTTGAACCCCCTCTTAGGTTTCACTGTAGAAACTGGTCTCTGCACATTCCATGTATCTATTTGAAAACAGAATTAAAAAATCTTTAAAAAACTCCAACCATACAACAACAGGAACAAAACAAACACAAGCTCCACCTTCTACAATCAAGTAGGAAGTTGATTCAAGTCCATTTTCTTGGTTACAAAAGATGGCCAACAAATCTCCAAATGTAATTTCTTTTCTCCCTTGTTGCTTTCACTTCTGATGTGTTCTGGAGAGTCAGAACACTGACAATTGGTAACAAGTGACAATTGGTATCATTCCTCCTCTACCAATAGAAAGGCTGTATTGGAGTATGATTCCTAACAAGATCATGAAGTATTGCAGGGTATGAGGGGATACAAATATGTTAAGATATTCCTGAAATCTTGAATGAGCTATTTCCTTCAGTACTGTAATAATCAAGAATGAAAATAAAACCTTCCATTGACACTTCTTAGTTGGAAAGAAGTCAATGTTGGGGCAAGCGAGGGGACCTCTCTGCTCCTTGGATTTAGGGTGTTACTGCAAATAATTAATCTTTCCCTATTTAATAAGTTGTATATTAGATTGTGTTAGTTAAAATGTTATCTTTTATATTTGCTGAAGAAATGTATGTCAGGGCATGCGGATTTAGCAGAATTGTACTACTTAGAAAAAAAATACAGATCTCCACTAGAGGGACACGTGGAGTTACAAGTTGGAGCAGGAATGGCAAGCTTACGTATTTGCAATATATATTCTGAAAAACAAGTCTCCTGACTTGTCTTAAAAGCTAACATAATCAGTATTCAGTAGTTCTTATTAAGTAATTTAGTTTTGCCAGATCGTTGGCTTGAGTGATAACATTTGTCACCTTTGTAAGAAGAGATCTTCTCATGTGGTTATGGGTGTATTATTTGCAGGGAGTTTTTACATTCTGGAGTTCTAGTTATATATTAGTTTTATGTATTTGAGGATTAAAATTCTCTATGTTTAGTTGTTACATAAATGCTAAGGTGAAATTCTGAAAACTTGTCATGATGGAAATTTTTACTTTTCATTACAAATCTGTTTATTAAAAGCAATAGGGAGGTAGAGCAGAAGGTTTAAAGCAACATACTTTCTTTTCTTCTCACATAGATGATGGAGAGAAACAGCAAAAACATTACAGGCTTTCATCAAAAACCTCTGCAAAAGAGAGTTCTCAATTGCCTGCATTGCCATTGGTAGACCAACAATCATCTTACAAAGAAAGATTTATCCCTCCTGAGCTTAGCATCTGGGATTATTTCATTGCAAAGGTAATTTTTTGCTGTTTTGACAATTAAGTGTCTTCTATCACTTCTAGATTGGTAGTTTTTCTCAGTCATTATTCTAGGTACTGATGTGATAGAATCTGCTTGTTTTTATTGCTCACATTTAGCTTTTTCTAAAATGGAGCCTATACATATTTTTGAAACAGCTTTCTTGAAAACTGTTGTTATTCAAGGTTTCTTTTTTTCAGATAATGATATGAACAAATACTGTTGATTTTTATAATTACAGTGTACAAATGTGTAGATAATTACGGGTCAGGTATTTAGGGGGACAAGGAAATGTGAGAAGCATTTATCAGCTATTTCAGCTGGGTGAAGTGCATATGCATACACCCTGGAAATCAAATTATGTTGCCTTGCTAAGTCCATTGTGGCAGATCTTTCTTTCTAGAAAGTTACATACTTCTGTGGAGTTGTACACACATTTCTATATCAAGTGTCATCTACATAAGCAAAGTAAGTGTTTTTTAGGCTGGACAAAAAAGAAAAAGCAAATACTAAATAGCACAGTGAGGCAATGATAAAGGGCTGATCATAAATATGATCAGGGAGAGGATAGGATTTCTGTGAGCTCTCTGAAGAGAATACACCCTAGTGGTTTTGGCTTCTCCTGACAGGCTTGTGTGTCCCACATCTGGTTTGGTATATCTGGCAAGAAAATAAAATAAGACTTCAAAAACAGCTAGTGTTTTCATTTTCAGCATTAGAATTTTTCAGTAATGTAAAAAATAGTTAAGGTGTTAACTTATGTATGTAGTGCTTATGGACCATGAGGTACAACTCGAAATGTTACTAAATGGAGTAAGATGATATGTCTGCTTTTCATAAAAAGCTTCAAGCATTGTAACTATTCAGTTTTTAAAAGGTAATTTAGAATGAGATGTTGGCTAGAAGATATTTACAGAATTTTTTTGAAATTTTTAGCCATTTCTTCCATCGCAAAGTGGAGTGGAATATGATTCAGAAGAGAGTCAGGAAAGTGATGAAGATCATGAAGACAATGATGGAGATATGTTTGCATCAAATTCACATAACCAAGAGCATTCTAATTCAAATTCTTACAGGTAAGTAACACTTCAGAATGTAAGATATTTTGCCATGTCTAGACTTGCATTTCTGCTTTTTTATTTTTGAGATAATATACCAGTTACGTGATATTTTCATGTATTACCCAGTAGTTAACTAACTGTAGTTAATTTTCAAATCATTATTTTATTCATTTTATTAGTATGTTGTGTAGTAGTTGTGATTTTTGAATTCAAAGTACCTATAATATTCTAAAGTATGGTTTGTAGTTTTCAGTAGTTTATAATGAAGATTTGAAGGTCTAAATTTAAAACCTAATATTGAATAAGTGAGAAAATTATTTTCCTATTAGTAAATGACTTACTAGTGCTTTCTTGTTAGTTGGTCACTGATGAGATTGGCAATGGTTCAGCTGGTACTTCACAATTTGAAGATTTTCTACCCTTTGGCTGGACATGATCTTTCAGGTAATAAGCGGCAGAGTTGTCTCTCCATACCTAATCAGCACATTAAAATCAGCAATGTGTTGAATAATATGCATATGTGGTAGCTTTTAGTTCAAAAGTTCTTAGTTTTTTAGTGATACGGGAATAAATGTTCTGATAATGTTTATCACAGAGCAGGTATATTTATGAAATGACATTGCGGGTGGCTGAGATGAATGGGTGAGAAAGAATGCTCAGGTTTCCCTGTGCTTATGTTTTCTTTGCTTTTTAGTCACATAAGAATTTTTGCAATATTTATTTCCTGGTACAATATTTATTTCCACTATATTTTGTGATTGAAGTAACATCATTCCTACTCCTTGTTTCATAGACTCATAGAATGGTTTGGTTTTGGAAGGGATCTTTAAAAGTCATCTGGGTCCAACCCTGCCCACCACATTGTGGACAGGGACATCTTTTACTAGATAGTGTTGCTCAAAGCCTCATCTGACATGACCTCCTACATCTGGGGCATCCACAACCTCTCTGACAACCAGTTTCAGTGTCTCACCATCCTCATCATAATAATTTCTGTCTTTTATCTGATTTAAGCCTACTTGCTTGGTGTGAAAACTGCAGGCCCTAGCACTATCACTGCGGGCCCTGGCAAAGAATCTCTGTGTCTTTCCTGTAAGTCTACTTTAAATACTGAAAGGCTGCTGTATTGTGTCCCTGGAGCCTTGTCCAGTCCAGGCTGAAGAACCACAGCACTCTCAGCCTGTCTTCACAGAAGAGGTGTTTCAGCCCACTGACATGTTTTTGTTGCCCTTCTTTGGATCCCCTCTACAGGTCCCTGTCATTCCTGTAGGGGGGTCCCCGTTCATGGATATAGTATCCCAGGTAGAGTGTCACTAGAACAAACTAGAGGGGCCAAATTCCCTCCCTTACCCTACTGGCTGCCCTTTTGATGCAGCCCAGTATGCAGTGGGCTTTTTGGTCTGTGAGCCAAGTCATGCCCAATTTTTCATCCACTGGTATCCCTAAGTCCTGCTCCACAGGGCTGCTCTCAGTCTTTTCATCACTCAGTTTTGGTACTGGTGATTGCCCTGACACTTGTCCTTGCTGAAGCTTGTGAGAGTCACATGGGCCCACTCCTCAGGCCTGCCAAGGTCTGTGTGGGTGGTATCCCTTCCCTCCAGGACGACAGCTGCACAGCTCACCCTGGTGTGAGCTGCCTGCAGGTGTCTCTCGCTATCCTTTTTATGCCATTAGCAGAGACAAGGAACAGTACCAATCTCAACACGCATCCCTGTGGCATGACACTTGTTACTGATCTCCATTTGGACGTTGAACCATTGGATGTAACACTTTGGGGGATGTCATCCAACCGGTTCCTTAGCTGTCAAACAGTCCATCCTTTTTGCTCGATTTTCCTTGCCCTCCAGCACAGTCAGTTCACAATAGAATGCCAGTAACAGATTAGTTGGGCACAATTTGCCCTTTATCAAGGTGCATCAGCTTTCTCTTATCACCTGCCTGTCATCCATATGCCTTGGTATCTTCCAGGTACCAAGGATCAGTTTCATAATGATCCACTCCATGATATAATCTCATCAATATCTGAGAAATCTGTTCCCTTTTTTTAGCAATAATAGCCCTAAGCAGTTCATCTTTTTATACTTGCAAATACCTACTTGAGGTTTGAACAAAGCTTTCTTGTGGAGATATTCGAAATAAGCTTCAGTCTTCACCTGCTGGAATTATCTTTATCAAGGTTATAACAGAAAGGGGAGGGGTTTTATTATTATTTACTTCTCTTTCTAGAGCTTCCAGTTAGCTCCCCGATATGCCATGCAGTTTTGAAAACTTTACAGCGCTGGGAACAAGTTCTTCTCCGACGTCTTGAGCTGTATGGGGGTCCACCTCAACATTATATTTCAGTTCATGCTTCTGAAGATGCCCTCGCTGCTGGTCCTGCGTTGCTTCGCCACAAAAGTTTACTCGAGCCTACAAACACTCCTTTCAGGTAAGTCTAATATCTGTAAACACTGACTGTAATATCTTTGATATAAATTGAGTATTAGGTTGTTAGTGCACATGATAGATTGCAATTTCAATAACTATATGAAATGAAGGGTACATGTCAGATTTCATGCATCTCTGGTTTGAAGCAAGAGCAGGAAAAATGTACCACAGTTTTTAATTTTTTAAAATTCTTTTACTTACGCTTAACATGGGTTTTGAGTTTCTCCGGAAAAAGTATGCTTGACAAAAAATGAAGAATAAAACATTCATCTTGAGAGATAATATGGATTAGTGACAGTGAATTAAATAATTGCCTCACCTTTAGAGATAATAAAATTACCTCACAGTCCTATCAGTATTACCTAAATTCAGAGAAGAAATACTTACCATTTATAATATTTGCATACATATGATTAAACATAATTGCATGTTCAGCCAGAAAAGTGTGCTCAATCTCTCAAAGTGTAATTTTTTTATAGATTTCTGCCTTTTTAGTGTTACTGACACCTGTGGATTTCATAGACGGAATACAGAAAGTCTAGCTTTTTATTGTAAAATATTTAATCATGGTCACACTTTTAGTAACCCATGTTGCTTAAAAGTGATCAGTTTAACATGTATCTGCTGTCTGACATTATTTTTAAATTATGATTTAAAGCAATTCAGAGTTTGATGGATTTTGGCTTGTCATAAGCAGCTATATATAGCAGCTATATTTGTATTTATAAGTTTTGCTTGAGTGTGTCATTTCTAGGGATAAGCATAAACATTTGAATTTTGATTTGATTCTACAATCCTTCCAATTTTGTTACTAAAAAATCATGGATGCTTCAGAGAAGTTATACAGCTGATGATGTGTTCCTAGCAGGAAGTGTTAGTCATTCATTGTCCATATGAAAGGATCACTCTATAGGACTTAACAGAAATGATTCATATTCTAAAGAATGAGCTGGACTAATAAATAATCGATATACTGCTCTTACCATTATGTAATCTCTTAAAGAGATTTTCTCACTTGTCCTTAGATAGAAGGAGATGATGCTACATACTCTATTTCTTCTTCCTTTTGCACCTCCTCTCATGAAGAGGGTATTAAAGTGCTTTCAGATTGGTCTTAGTATACTGTCTACAGGTCTGTAGTTTTGCTTCAGCATTTCTTCTGACTATAGTTTGATTAGAATATAAAATACTGCACTCTTGTATAAGTATGCGCACGGTGCATTTATTCAACTTTGTTCTGTAGATCTAGCAGTCATGTTGCGCTGTCTGTGAAGAGGCTCTGGCAGTACTTGGTCAAACAGGAAGAAGTCCAGGAAACTTTTATCAGAAATATTTTTACCAAGAGGCGATGCCTAAATGAGGTTGGTATGGTATATAAAATGCAGAAAATACTGCGGGTCAATCTGTCAATTTTTGTTTAAGTTACTTGGCTGGCTTGTTTACTTCTGCTGCATGAAAGGTTGATGTATTTGTCAATGACTCCAAATCTACAGTATTTCATACAAAAAAATACTTGTGCCTTTTTCATAAAATACAAAAATAATCAGACTTTGACTGTAAAATGAAAACCAGCACAATGTTGCTACAATCAGTCTCTTCTTTAAGATCAGTATAAAAGCTGCCTCAAAAGAAGGACAAAATGGACCATTTCAAAGATTAAAACCAGTAATCTAATGAGCCAGAGTATCTGAAGTTTTAGTTTGTCTCTGCCATAGTCACCCTGGCTTTTATCCACTGCTTATGATCTACCATGTTAGGATTCAATTTTAATATGAAAAGTGCTCATGCAGCAATTAGTATTTCTGTCCCTGGTTATTTGTCACAGTGTCTAGTTGGATTCCTGTTCCAGATGCAGTTAGATGTTTTTAATTTTGGTTCTGTAATGAGCTTTTGGATTTTTTTATCTCACTTTCCTTCTTTTTCTTACTTACTGCTGCTCCTAATTTTGAAAGAATTGCTGGTATTACAGAAAAACTGTAGCATAGCAGAAATGGAGGAGAAAGAAGCAGATGTGAACAAATTAATATATGCAAGAGAAAGAATATTCATGACTAGTAAAGCCATGACAGCAGAGAGTTCTGCATGACCTAACCTTTGTGCTGTCACAACTAAAATATTAGCTTGTTTGGGTAATGTTGGCTAATTTTGTTCCCTACAGAGTGCAGTTAAAAGGAAAATTTTTCCTCTTTGCCATTAAAGTGCACCACTTCTGACCATATCTTATGTTAACACAGCCATGTTATGCTGTATGGACAGATATTGTGGAAAATTTTAGATGTGTTTTATATGTTTCAAGATAGGCTCACAGCCTTACAGAGCGTAATTTGCTTTATTTTCTATCTTGTTGCTGATAAAATGTCAGTGTAGACTGCTTATTTTTCAAGAAATTTTGCTTTTGGAATGGACACGGTGCTGTTACAGTACAAAGTAAATCAGTGTATTCTGTACTGAAAACAGAGTTTAGAGTTTGTTAATTATTCTTACTGTATAAAATATGCACCATGTGTTTGGAGACATGCTGTTGTGTTTCAGTTGTCCTGTGTTGGGTAAACAACAGGGAATGGAGGATTTCCTTTCTACCATGCATGTTAGGTCTTATCTTTATGCTTTGTTTTGTGGTGTTTCTTTCCTTGGTGAAGTCATTAGAGGAGCACAATGACACCATGAAAAATTCCGCAGTGGAGGAGCCCGTCATCAATAAGGTACACAGTAATAATCCTCAAATTTATTAGACCTAATATAATTATGATTTTTTTTTTGTCTAAATGGTGCTGATCTCACTTAAAAAAAAAAGTCTTTGCTCACATAGCAAACAAACTTAAAAATTTAAAAAATGCAAGGGATTGAGTTAAACGGTTTCAGAGTTTGTCTGAAACTTAATTATCTTAGCTGCATTAACCAGGTACAAACAATATCTGTTATCAACTTCTGTAGATTGGCTAAGTGAAGAACTGAAGTTGAGATTTGCCCAAGTGACAAAAATTCAGTAGTAGTATGATTGATACATGGTACCTACAGAACCTTTGATCAGTATGAGGTACAATAGTTGCTTTTAAGTGAAGGCAGTGAGCTGCACTTTGATCAGATTTTTAGCATGATACAAGTTTGCTACTGAAAGCTTTCATTGAACCTTATTTAAAAGATGGTGACAAATCAACCCATATAACAGTGTTTTAGCAACCATCTCGAAGGATTGGTGTGACATGCTGAAAAGGTAGAGTACTATGCCTAGATACTCAAATGAATACCATATTCCTTTCTTTTAGAAAACTAGTGTGAGAACAGAAATGTGAACCCTCTGTGGCTTGGGCTACCTTGTTAATCTTAATTATGTGATAATGCAGTATTAGCAAGTTGGTAATTGGAACTGGCTGGAGAAAAAATAATTTTAATTTTGTGCAGGTTTGTTCATCATAAGACACAAATCATGGTTTTGTATCTGTTTGCCACTGCAGTTTTGTCCAGCGTTATATACATAAAATTAATGAAGTATCAATTTTGTTTTGACTTGAAAAAAGATATTCTACTTCTTCATCTGTAACAGCTGTTTTTTTAGATTTTTGTAAAAGACCTTTTTCAGGTCTTTGACAGAAAAATCATACTGTTTTTCAAATAAAATATTATTGTTTAAATCTTTTAAAGCACAGAAAATTAAGAATTTGAAGCTGAGAGGCTTGAAATAGTTCTGACATAATTCTTTGGGTTTTTTTTTTAATTAAATATTACATTGATAACTCAGGTTTGAATTCTTAGGTCACCATTAATTTGGCAGTGTTATTGTTCTTACTGTAAAATTACTTTCTAACAGTCAGTGTCTGTAACCTATCAATTTAATTCTTTCAGTGCTGAGTTCTTTAATTTTAAAAAGGACTTGCTACAGTGCTGGTAGAGTTTAGAGTTTTGTTGTGTGCTGGCATGTACCTGATTGCATTTTTAAAATACAAAATTATAGACCATATTCAAATCCAGCATTAGATCACATGGGGAAAAAAAAAGTCATAGCAAAATGTTTATTGTTCTGACATGTACAGGATTTCAGAAGTATATAATTGCAATAATTGTGATTAGATGCACTGATGAAGTTCAAATTCATTTTCCTGTTCAGCAACTTGCCTGCACCTTCTTTTGAACTTTTTCATCAATTTCAGTGGCAAAAGGTGGTTGCTAAGAGTAATCATAGACTTAGCAACTTTTTTGAGAGCAAAACATCAAAATTCAAAATTTCAATCAACAGTGTGCTGCATGTAGCCTTGCTAGTTTTCAGCACCCCTGAAGAATTTGGAAATGAACACAGTACTGTGGCTTGTGTGACAAGTTACATTTTCTCTGTTGCTGTGGTAATCTTAACATGGCAATGGGAAGCTATATTGTTATACAAAACAATATGGTGTAGCATAATTGTTACAGGCTATATTTGTTGAGTTTTCTTAAAATTAAGGGGAAAAAATTTTCACATGTAACATTGTTATGTCTCTGTACTTTCAGTAAGAAGTGGTATTGCACAGAAGTTTGCATTTAAATGTGCTTTGTTTTTTAAATATAGATAGAAACAGATTTGGGATACCCTGGTGGCAAGGCAAGAATAATCCATAAAGAGTCGGACATCATTACTGCTTTTGCAGTTAATAAGGTGAGTATAAAGCAGATAGAATAACCCAACTGCTGTGGTTTCCACCTGATACACAGGCACACTGTGACTGGGTGAAATAGGCTTTGCCAGCCATCCTGCTGTTTTTAGCACCTACAACTTTTAGCAGACCCTTCTCTAAAGCACTTCAAAATTACCTTTTCATGAATAGTTCTACTACAAATTTTCTTCTGTTGTGCAATGAATCGATCAAAGGGGGAGGTGGCTTCAATTTTTTTTTAGGCTTGTGGGTAGGAGTATTTATCCTTTTCTGTCAAACAGGAAGTTATATTTTCTCTGTTCAGCCACATAACGCTTCAGAACTTGAGGAGGGGAGCCTGATTGCAAGCCTTGTAATATAGTTACCTGTTGCTTATTGTCTGAAAAAAGCAAGGAGGTACTTGAGCTGCCTGAGAGGTACAAGATGCAAATAGTGTGTGATACTATCCCAGATGCAAATAAGTTTTGAAAGGGAAATGTCAAGTATAAATGTACGTAGACTTGTAGATGTAAATGTTTGGGGTTTGTAAATTAAGTGTATATTTTTGTGAGCAACAGTGCCATAATCAGAAAAAAAATAAGTCAATTTTTGAGGTTTTCTTTTGCATCTGTCTTTCTGTATGTTTATTTTTTTCAGGCAAATCGGAACTGCATTGCAATAGCATCAAGTCATGATATTCAAGAATTGGATGTTTCTGCAATTTTAGCTACGCAAATCTACACCTGGGTTGATGATGATATGGAAATAGAAAATAAAGGGTATATGTTCTTTGTTTTCAGTATCACACTTGAGTGTGCTTAAATCAGAGTAACAAAACATGGTATTTACTGTTGCTGTTCAGAATCTTAATTTGAAATGTTTTCTTCATCTCTAGGGCTGATGATTTCCTAGTTATACATGCTCGTGATGATCTGGTAAATGTTCAGGGAAGCACTCCTTATACTCACAGTAATCCTGGCACACCTATCAATATGCCTTGGCTTGGTAGTACACAAACTGGCAGGGGTGCATCTGTGGTAAGTCACTTGTCAAAGATTAGCTTTTTGTATTCTATCTACTTCTCTCCTTTTATCTATTCCGTCTTGCTTGTTATATTTTGTCGTAGAATATAATATAAATATAACCTAAATATATATATACAACCTTTATATAACTAAATATAACCTTTCTGTTATAAAACCTTTCTGTTGTAAATCAGGCAAGCTGGATTTTTTGGTAACAATTTACTTAATAGGTTAAAATATTTAAGGGACAGCTAAACAAGCAAAGCTTTCAGTCAAGTCATACATGCTTTTTTTAAAAGCTTCACCTAAAAGCAAAGAATCAGGATTTAGGTAAGAAGTTAGACTATACATTCTTCTTTAATGACTTGAAGCTGAATGGTCTATTTGAAAAGCATATATTTAGCAGGTTTCAGAATATAAATTCATAAGGATTGGGTAAAATGTTTATATGAAATTTTGTGGTAGCTTTTATTTTAAGCATAAACTTCAGCTTCATTCTGAGCTTCAGAAAGAGATCTTGTGTTTGGAATGAAGCTTGGCCCTGAGCAAAAGAGATTTAATTCAGATCAAATGATAATTATAGCCTGGCCATTGACATTCTTATCTTAGTTCCTGTGGAGCATAGATGGAGATCTGTTGATTAGCTGGCTGAGAGATGCCTATTTGAAGACACCTAAGGGAGCTGAAATGGTCATACAAGACACCTGTATCTCAGTCCTTCTGCACATGGAGTGCAGAAAGTGGAGTTTTCCTAAATAACCAAATGCATTAAGTCTTGAGACTTGGCTGTACTTGGTGTCATTTAACAATTAAAAGCAAGTAACCATATGTTAATTAATATTGTTGTTGACTTGCAAATAGCTGATGAATAGGAGAAGTAAATAAGGAATAAGCAAGATAAGATTGATAATGTTTTCCACATATAGAAGTGGGTATTGTGCCAGTCCCTGTACCTCTGCCTTCACTTTAGGAACTACTTAGCCTAGGTGGCAGTGTTGCAGCTCTGCTATTTCAACCAGGTCTCTTGTGCAAGTATTCTTTGAATGCCTTTGGCACTTTCTCTTCTCACTTTCATTTTTTAGATATATATATATATGTACATAGAGAATTTTTGTGTTCCTGTATTTCTCAACCTTATTTGTGTAATACATTAATGCAAATGGTATTTACATGGCCTTTTATTTTGCATGCTGTAAAACTTTCTTCCTAAATATATTTGGCTATGCTTGTGTTGAACGTTTTAGATGTTAAACTTTGGACCTAAATTTTGTCTGGCATATTGTTTGACTGTGGCCAACAACCCACTACAGAATAGAAAGCACCTGCCCAATAGGGAAGGAAGACAGAGGTACCTAATGAAGGACAAAGTGAATGAAGGAAAAAATAGGGACTCCAGGGAGGAAATAGTGTTGCTGTGGAAGAACTGAAACCTGGAAGAAAAGCAGCTTTACTAAGATCTTTCTTTTGCTGCTATTTGCTACTTTGTTCCTTCAGATACTGCTGATTCTTGACCTCATCTTTGCTTTTCCGTAATGTGCAGCCCATTTAGTAGTCGTAGCCCACTGTTTTGTACAATTACTGGCTGTCCAATCTCATTGTCTTTGCTTCACTTTCATCAGCAAGGGGCACTCAGTCAGTTAAATTTTATTAGCTGTAAAGTTTTTCTGACACTCTTCACTGTTCCCTGTTTAGACAGCTCATACAAGGTAAGTAAGGAAGGTCAGACACTTCAGCACAGTTTGTTTACACAGGTCTTACAGGAAGTGTTTGTGGGAGAGTACTGAAGGGAAGAGTATGTACCTACAACTCTGAAATTCAGGCAGTGTTACCAACAGCTTGTCATACAAGTCAGTGTGACTGACCCAATATTTAACAGTTTAACAGTGGGTGGGATGGAGTTAAAGTGCATTTTTATTTTTCAGTCTTAATGTACATTAAGGCACAAAGCACCCAAAGCAATCAGTGTCCAGCAAAACAATCAGTGTTCTAGCCGTCAGCTGTTCTAAGGGCAAACCGAGGGCTAGCAGTGTCAAATGTCAGTTACATTACCAATGGAAGTATTTGCATTTCATAATTGTACTTCTAAATTGGAGAAACTGTACCAAGGACTTCTGTTAGTGTAGCCCTTCAAAGGCACATTTCTGTAAATTTGCATTTTTCCAAAGCATAATCCAGCAGGGGTTAGGGGATCATGATGTATGCTTGTCTGTTGAATGGAGGAAGATGATTTCCATTAACTTCTGGGTAAAAGTTAGTTGCTGTAAAACTCAATACAGCCCTTCATTTTAGTGAAGAAATAGAGTGGACATGAATTATTGTTCTTCCATTTACATTCAGAAGATAAGTTGTGAGTTTAGAGAGCAAAGTATTGCAATTATAAGTGCACATACCACTTTGTAAATGTTTGAAGAATATCATTCTCTGTTGTCCTGAATTTTTAAATGTATATATAATTTTACCAAACCATTTGGCTTTTTCCTTGATATTTAAAGTACTCAGAGAAAAAAAAAGTGACATATATATTT
Source organism: Agelaius phoeniceus (assembly GCF_051311805.1). Taxonomy (NCBI): domain Eukaryota; kingdom Metazoa; phylum Chordata; class Aves; order Passeriformes; family Icteridae; genus Agelaius; species Agelaius phoeniceus. The sequence goes on along the minus strand of NC_135303.1, from coordinate 30,686,261 downwards.
CAAGATCATATATTTTATCTTTAGAAAGTGTTTTGGTATGAGCTGAGGGGCACAAGGCTTTCTCTTCAACAGTGGTAAAACTTTGAGAATTGAAAGATCTAAATCTGCTTCCAAAATGTAATTAAGAGGATTGTGGTTATTCCACAAATCCAAACCCAGCAAAATTTTTACAAGAAAGTAAATTATTTCCCTTTTGAGTATTTTTCCTCTTTTTGTTTGCAAACTGATAATTTAGAGGCTAATACCTCATCGCTATCTACTGCCCCATGACAAAGCAATGTTAAAATACTGTACAAAATTACAGCAGTTGAAAGCCACAGTTGGAGTCAAAGATGTTAAAGGTCTTTTCCCCTGAAAGTGGTTCAGTGCCAGCTTGCTGTGGTGGGTGGTAAGTGATAAGCTGTTGTGTTGAATATAAGTGCCCTAGCAGTAAAATTTCATATGTGTTCTCATTTGAAGTTAGCACCTGCCACAAATACCTATTTTGCCCTTCTCAAATGTTGAGGTAAATAATATACGTAAAAGCAAACCAAATCCAACAATTCTCTGAGGGAAGAGGGTCTTCAAAGAAGTCAGATACTTTTGAGAGCTGTTGGAGAGTAAAAAAAATGAAAACTTTAACATACATTAATAGAAAGAAAAGAAGGGAAGAGACAATACAGGCACAGATGTATTTCCATTATTAAAAAAATCTTTACTCTTTTTTTCATTTTTGTGATGAACATATAATTTTAATAGCTGGGGATTAAATGTTACTCTCTAATGTCTCCAGTCCTCTTTGCACACTGAGTTCTTCCCAGCTGGAATTAATAAAATGAGAGAAAACAACGATCTGGGTGATATGCCTGGCTCAAAGCCAGTTTTGGAATTTAGGAGCAAGCATGCTACTGAAAATTCATTGGATCTGTATTTGCAAAATTATGAATACATTTGAAGAATTTATTTATTTATTTATGTACTTATTTTATACCAGTTACATGGTATATTGCTTGTTCTGGATGGTCACAAATAGCTGCTTTTCAATCAATGGCAATAAGTTAACTAGACTTGAAAATAGATATATTCCTTCCTATTTTTACTTCTGTTAAAGTTTGTTTACCTCTTTCTTTACATGCTTCTGCCTTTCTCTTGCTTATCTTACAATATTCAGGAATATTCCAATAAATTTAATGGAATCAGAAAGGAATTGGCAAGAAAAGAGGTAAGACTGCAGTCTAAGGAGTGTTTATATTTGGATCCATACATTTCTGAAGCAAAAGTTTAATATTTATCTAGACGTATAAAACTGCAGAAGTGCTAACATCTACACTAGTCTTGGAAGACACAGACTTCTGAATCTCTAAACCCAGTACTTGTTTTCGTAGGAGTTTTGGTAGGAAACAATTCTCTGCAATCACTAATTATTCTCTAGTTTGATAGCTTTTTGTTCAGTAATACTGTTTAATTTTTTTCTATTTTTTTATGTTGAACAGATGCTCAAGAAAGCTATTAATAATGTCAGAAGAATGGCTTCTCATCCAACACTGCCATATTGTGAGTTCAGGTTCTTATAAAAACCAGAAAGGTTATAAAAAGATTATATATTTCTTACTCATCTGTTTTTTAGTGTGTTGCTATTTTATACTAGCACAACAATCTATTATATGTTTTGAAACTTCTTTATAAGCCATACTTACTGAAACTATTTTTTATTTTAAAAACAATATTGGGAGATGTAGAATAGCCTTAAGAAACAGCAAAAAGTACTGTATTTCTCTCTTATTTGTGACTAAAATGAAAGATAGTAGCAAAAATGTATTATTATCTCCAAATAAATGTAAATAGCTTCATATTTCATGAGCATCTAAATACAAATCATCATCCAATAATGAGTAACACGACTTTGAGTTGCAGTGTTACGTCCTGCTCCTACAACAAGACAGACACTATGGCATAATTTTAGCACTAGTTATTTTGAGATAGTGTGAGTTTTCTTGAAATTATAAAAGCTGAAACTCTTGTGAAAGGTCTTGTAAATATTTTCTGTTGCAGACCTGACAGGTGCTCAGGATGGAAGTGTGAGAATGTTTGAATGGGGTCATGAACAGCAGATCACATGTTTTCGATCTGGTGGGAACTCACGGGTAACTCGAATGCGATTCAATTACCAAGGAAATAAGGTAACTGACAAAATGCTTCTGTATGCTTTCTCTTCTCCCCTCCTCCACTATAATTGCAAATTAGCAGAAACATCATATGCTTCTAATTTAAAGTATCTTCTTAAAATTGTGGATATTTTCTCTGCAAAACATACTTATGTATTTACTATTACTGTGTATTTTCTTTCAGTTTGGAATTGTTGATGCTGATGGATATATAAGTTTATATCAGACAAATTGGAAATGTTGTCCACTTACTGGAACTTCACCTAAGCCATATTTGGTAAGCTGAATAATCAATTAGTTTCCATAAAGTTGCATTGCATTCCCTAACTTCTTTCTCCCTTCAGAATTGCTAGGAGAGGGCAAGGATTGTGATGTTAACCAGTATTAATCAAGATTAAGTTATGTATTGCTGCCATCCTGTGGTCTGTATGACAGCTTCTTACACTCTAATTATACTTGTTAAGTGGAGAGTGGAAAATGTAACATGAGGTCTGAAATAACTTTAATGTTAATTTAGACTTGTCAATAATTGTCACTTGTCAATTAATGGACAGTTACATAGGGCTGCAGAGTATATTTCTGTGAAAAATTAAGAGTCTTACAAGGCATACCAATACCTTTGTATCCTATGTTTTTTAAATTTCTTATGAAACACCTTTTCTTCTTTTTAATATTAATATTAATATTGCCTGCTTGCACAAAATAGATTCCTTTTTAATTAAAAATTTCTAACATCAATTTTTCAGACATGGCAATGTCATAACAAAACAGCCAATGACTTTGTTTTCATCAGTTCATCATCGTTGATAGCTACAGCAGGATTTTCTTCTGACAATAGGTAAGATCTATTGTGATAATTCATAAAAGTGAAGTGGTGCCATATTTTCTCTCCTTTCTCCCACTTTGGATTTTTTTTTATGATTCTTCTTAAGCAGTTTAAGAGTACTTCTGCTTGATTTCTTTCTTGGTGGGAGAGAGAAGCAATGTTTTGCAGCTAAATTCATGTCCTTGTTAAGGGAGGTTTCATGGGGAAGCACAAATATCCTGCTCATGTTCCCTATGAGGAAGAGAAGTAGAAAGGAGGTCCTGAGTGATTTCACCGGTAATCCAGTGAGTGATGTGTGGGAATGGTTTAAAGCTGTGCCAGGGGAGGTCTGGCATGAGACTGGACATCAAGAAACATTTTATTACCTTGAGGTTCAGAAATTGGAACAGGCTTCCTTGAGGTCAGTCCCCAAAGCCTGTCAGAGTTTGAGGCATTTGGACAATGCCCTTAATGACATGCTTTAACTTCTGGTCAGCCCTGAAGGTGTCAGGTGGGCGATTACATTATCCTTCTAGGCCCCTTCCAGCTGAACTATTCTATTCTATGCACATGAACTTGTCATAAATTATTTTTATAGCTCTAGGGAATTTGCATAGCTCTAGGGAATTTGCATAGCTCTCAATTTCTCATTTGTTTTCATAACTAAGTATTGATCAAAAAATACCAAAACCTGCTAACATTTCTGTGAATTAAGCTACAAAAGACTGTTAATATAAATGCTTTATGGAAATAGCCAGTTGTAGAATAATTGTGTAGAAGGCATGTTCTTGCAGCATATGATAAACTATGGAAGTAATTTAGGGTCTGCTCAGACATCATCATTGAGAGTCTATTTACAGTGCTTTATGCCTGAAACAACCCTTTTAAGGTACAGATGACTTTTCAAGAGTCCAAAATACCTCTGAACATCTGTTGCTGAATTAAGCCATGTTTTTTTTCTACAGAAATATTTGTCTTTGGGATACTTTGGTTTCTCCTGCAAACAGCTTGGTGCATGGTAAGTAAACTACAACAACCAAAATGTTTGAACACAGTATAAAAAAGTGTATTTGTGAGTCTATCTTATGGAAGAGTTATTGTGGGAAGTAATTTTAACATTGGCAGTAAAACATCTTTCATTGTTCTGTGTGAGTGCACCAGTGGGAGTATAGAACCAGATTCTTCAGAAATTCCTTGGTGTTCATATGCATGATTGGTTTCATGGACATGAGCACCTTCCTTTGCATGCCTTCTGTCCTTGTTTCACAAGTGCAAGCCAGACATTTCTGTTCTTTTTTAAAAGGCTCTGGGCAGCTTCTGCTTCAGATCAGTTTTTCCTCTAAATTGGATTTTGGGGGGTGCAAAAAGTATTTATCCCTGTTTCATTAGTTTTATTTAACCCTGTTTATTAGTTTATTTATGTAATAATATTGCAAAGTATTACTACTAATACTTTGTTGCAAGTAATACAAGAAATGTGTTTCAGTATCTGAAATATGGAATTGAGATCAGGGAGTTGTGAACTCCTTGTACCTAAAGTATGATGAAAGCCTAAGTGTATGTGAGAGACATATGGAATTTCTAAATGTAAATTCATAGGACCTTTGAACTACAAGTAGAGCATACCAAGCTGTGTTGTAATAATTGTAATTTTCATTCACTTTTCCCATTCATTTAGGGGAGTAGACATAACCAAATAAACGTAAGAAGCAGCAAATTAGCAGTAAAATGACCAGTGGAAACTTGCAAGATATTTGTGCAAGTAGTTTAGAAAGATTTTCTGCTGGGCATATATGACTTAAAAAACCAAATTATATTACTTAAAATAACAAAACTGTTACTTTAATAGTATATTATTAAAATAATCTGTTTCTGTTTAAGGATTAATAGTTTGTGATTACACAGGGATCGAAAAAAAATTATGTTAATACAGATTTTAATTGCTTAATTTGAGAGATTTTGAAGATTTTTTAGCTTCAGAATGTCTGAGGGGAACGTGTATATTGGTACTGCAATAAGTGGGCTGGTTGTGGTCAGCTGGACTACAGCATCAAAGTCACTGTTGCTACTGTCTTGAACTATTAGGGTTTGATGGAAAATGCAAGTTAGTAGAGTGTTTTATTTGAATTACTTTCCTTTGGCTTTCAGCTTTTATCTGTCATGATAGTGGAGCAACTGTGCTAGCATATGCTCCAAAACACCAGCTGTTGATATCTGGAGGCAGAAAAGGCTTTACCTGTGTAATTGATCTTCGCCTAAAGCAGCAGCAACAGTTACTCCAGAGTCATGATTCTCCAGTCAAAGCAATTGCTGTTGATCCTACAGAAGAGTATTTTGTCACAGGATCTGCTGAAGGCAACATAAAGGTATTAATGAGGAGGAGGGGGCAGAGGTGCTGCGTACATTCAGAAAAAAATCTTGTACAAGTGTGGAACAATCAGATATCATATGTACTACATTTGTTCTTAAATCTGACTTTCACATTTATGAATTTAATTATGAAATGTCAGCCTTAACCTCTTCATAATGCAGTCCTCCTTTTAATTAGTGATAACCTTATTGTCTCTCTATATTGCTTATTATAGTAAATGAGTACTAGTATTTTATAAATGTGTCATTACAGATTGCTACATATTCTTCTCTTACAGTTAGTGTCAGAAAAGTAAATGCAAATTGTAGTGCAATTCCTGCACAATTCACTGTTGACAATTTTAAGATCATGGTAATTTTCCTTATAAGAGATTGATGTTTTGATGCTTTTCCAGGTGTGGAGTCTGTCTGCATTTAATCTTCTTCACACTTTCATCAATGAGCATGCTCGACAGTCTCTCTTCAGAAACATTGGGACAGGAGTCATGCAAATTGAAACAGGACCAGCAAATCACATATTCTCCTGTGGTGCTGATGGAACAGTAAAGATGAGAATCCTGCCTGATAGATTTAGCCCTTTAAAGGATGTGTTAAAAAATGATGTGAAATTTATGATCTAATGTTTTTCTCAGAATAGTGAATAACATTCCCCTTCTGCTATCCTTGAAAATATTTTTCCTGGAGCTTAACCATAAAGGAGATGCACAATGATAGCTTGTGATACAAAGATGTTTTGGGTTTTTTTGTTTCTGCCCTTCTGCCCCCAACCTCTTATTTATTAATTACCTGGAGCTTTTAGTCCCTGATGCACTAATGCCTTAAAGATTAAAAGGTCCTTCAGATTTTGATCATTGCCTAAAATGAAAGCTAAATATGACTCCAAATTACACAGTTATAATTTATAAAGATGTTACTGAAGTGGTTTACTCTTCCTTTTGAGATAATTACACTCGCAGGTGGAGTGTACCATCTGGGCATGACCTCTGCTTATATTCAACACCTTGCCACCTAGTAAAAGCATGTCAGTCCTGATGGAAACCTTAGGTAATGTTTTTTCACTGTGGCAAAGAAACCGTAACTGTCTCTCTTCTCAATTTGTTTAGTTAGCCAACAATAAAAATGTATACCTATGTGCAGAAGAGAAACAAAGTTTCCAGGAGTGAATAGTCCTGGTCGCGCAGACATTCATATAACGAGCCACTTTTTCTCTCCATTCCTGAAATCCAGGTTGTTTACCTCTGTAACTTGCCTGATCTCCTTCCTCTCATCTAGAGTATAAGAAACTGAAGGATGTTCTTTAACTTATCTTCTGTTCTATAGCTTGAATCACTGCCATCAGGATGGCAGGCTGACCTTTTAAAAATAAATATATTTTTAACCCTGAACACTCCCTTTACAAAAAATAAAATGTAAATATGAATGGATATCTTCCTAGTAAAATAGTCAAGATTATGTGTGAAGCCTTAGACTTGATCAAAAAGATACAGGAAGATAGTGCTTTAGGATATGGCACTAGAATTTCTTGAAAGACTATTTATTTAGATGTCTGTAGAGGAAATAAAAGAAAAACCCAACCTAATTTATTTTTACATTTTTTCCAGTAAGACTTTTATTTAGCCCAAAGATAGTCCATTCTTAGCACTTACATTCTTGTTTGTCTGTTTTTCCTAAGTACTTTAAAAAAGGAAAAAGTAGTTCAACAGCAAAGTACTTCTACACTGTCAGTCTTTCTTTCTTGATGTTTATGTTTACATCTGGTGTCAGATGAAAGAAAACAAACTGGGAAGGATAGATGTAGAGGGTTTTTTTTTTTTGCCAAAATATTAGACTGCATAACTTAAATGTTTGACCAAATTTTTAATGCACAAGGCCTTTACTTTTTTTTTTTTAGTCAGCTAAACTGCTTCTGTATGTATTTTGGTTTACTTTTCCTTACTTGAGAGTTTGACAAAGGTTTAATTTGTAAATTAGATGTGAGGCTGGATTACTTGAATGCCAATGGTGTACTTTTTGCTAAAAGATATTTTGTGAAATATAGCACCAAGATATTAACTGTAAAATAAACCTGTCAAATTAGGAACTATGGGGATAAATAAAGCATAGCAGAAATGAAGGGCTTGTATAATGAACTATGTAACATTCTCAGGATGCTTTTATCTTAAGAATATAAAGTTGTTTAAAAAGATTTTGTAAAATGTATTAAGGTCATTTTAAATGTATGTTTCGCAAGTTGCAGTGCAAACACTATGAAGGTTTTTATGCACATAACCTGAATTTTCAAATTGTGCAATAAAAAGAATGTGAATGTTTTGCCATGAAGAAACATGTGACAGCATTTCAAACTGGTACAGCTGTTCAGTGATTCAGTTGTAATTGTTCTTCCTTAACACTTAGAGATGAAATTGAATGTGATTTCAAAGCAGTTTAAGTACAGTGATGGACCAGAATAGTGACTAAAAGTGACACCACCTTACAAAATAGACTTGCCCAATGAGTATGAGTTATCTGCTCAGTGGCTGAGTTTCTAATATTCTTTATTCTTGTGGAAGAAGGAAAACAGTGGGATAAACAGTAGCACACTGCTTTAGAATCAGCTGAAACTGTCATGACTTTGTAGCTGCTTTATATACCTGCGTCAGTTTTATACACCCACTGAACTAACAAAGTTACATGTGCAAAAATCATGGCAGTATTATATAATTATGTCCTTGATGTTTTGTCCTTAAATATTTATATCTCATTAGCTTTAATACTTCAAGCTCAAATCTGTTGTACTGGCAATCACAAAAAGCTGTCTTACCATCTGCAAACTGAGCAGATTTTAAATGCAATTTGCCAAGACATACAATGTTGTCATTTTTCTGAGTAAAGCTGCACTTTGAAAAATCCTGGCAAACTTATATGCTTATACCAGAAAAGTACTGACCTTGACCAGGCATTTTCAATAATGTTTATAGTTACCATAAGCTATTCTTGAAACTAAATTATGTAAAATCACAATGTATTTGCCACACCTTTATAATCTTTCCAATAAATCCTGCAGAAACTCAACCTTCTAGAGTTCCATGTTGCTGCTATTTCATTTACAAATCAGTTGTTCAGTTGCCTATTGTTCATTGTTGTTTAACTATTGTAAGATGAATTATCAGTAGCTGTCTTGTAATGATGGATTAAAAATTAGTTAAATTCTGTTGTACATGAAACTTTTAAAGGGACACTCTCAACTTTGAATCTAGTCATTGGAGAAGAACTGAACTCAGAACCCTCTGGCTGTTGCCCTTAACTTCCACTGACTTTTGTCCTCCAGCAATTAATGCTTTTTCCCTGTTGCTATGCAAGTTACTCAAACTTAAGGGTACTAGTGCCTACAGAGGTCCCAGTGCTTACAGTAGCCATGTGCACAAATTGAACGTAAAATTTGCTTTTGCCAGTGCTTAATCAATAATACTTTTTTTGTCCAGACAAAATAATTTAGCTTGTAGTTGATAATGTCCCTTTTAAATATCATAGAGTGGAAGCTGTGACTTGTGTTTGTCTTTGTAGCAGTACATGATACTGTCAGAGTGTGTCATTCTTGTGTTGCTAACTGATTCCATTACCTTAGACACATGATCCAAGTTCTTCATGATTACTTCAGCAACTTGTGAAAGTTAAAACTGGCCATCTAGGTACTTAAACTGTCTTGTGTGACTTTACACCACAAAATTCTCAGCTGACAGCTGATGTTGCAGGCCGTTGATGGAGAAAGGTGGAAGAGATGCAGATTTTGTACCATGCCAAGGTGGTGCAGGGTGAGGTCGTAGATGTTCTACTGCATTTTAGGAACCTCAGAACCAGTTGCAGGAAATAAACTATGGAGATATCCTAGGTACCCCCTTCCTATTAAGAGCACCCAATGTTAGATTAGATGCAATAGTTATGAAAAAAGCAACAGTGATTAAGGGGAAATAAGCTTGGAGATTATATATTCTCCAAGGTAATTATTTTCAAATGTTTATTTTTACTAAAAATAGCAAAACCATCGCTAATGGCAGGTTCAGCACACTGATCAAATTACTTTCTATAAAATAAAGAAACTGATTTACCAAGTTTTGTAGTGTTTCTTATTTCTCCCATTTCTAGCTCTAAAATATGCATGATTTTTATTTTTTTTTAATGTCTTATGGTCTCAGGCTTTATCTTTCCTTGTTCTGACTTTTTGGTGTTTGGGAGGGGGACTGGTTGCTGGGGGTTTGTTTTTGTGCTTTTTTTTTTTTTTAATGTATAAGTAACAGAATTGGGCAAAACAAAATTATTTTGCAGTGTAATGAGGCTGATGTAGTAATGGCACTTTCTGTTGTCAACTTAACTTTTGAATCCCCTTTTCTGTTTCATTTAAGCTTGAAAACCTGTGTAGGTCTTTGGGAGCTTCATCCACCTCTGTTGTCACCTCTAGCAGAGGTACAAGTATGAATGCACCTGTTACAATCTGATGAGTGAGAGATGCCCAAATTAAGGAGCAAATGAGACAAAGTGCCAGTTCAACAATACTGACTTTATTTGTGGCTTTTAGTGTGTAGGGGAAAGAGAGAGGCAGTGCCAGTAGAAGACAGTCACCACTTACAGATCCAGCTGTTGGTCCTTTTTCATCCTGGGCTTCTCAGTGGTGGAGTGGGGGGACCTAATTCATCCTTCTTTTAGTAAGTTCTGTGCAGGAAGGGGTGCTGGGTACACAAGACAAAACTGACTATGAAGATTTTTCACTATGTGTTTTAGCAAACAAAGGAATCCATGTTTATTAGCTACAAGGTGCATAGTTCTCTAGTTAGTATTGGTTAATGTATTGTATTGGTTAATGATTCCATTGTTTCCATTGTTTCCTAGTCTAATTAGTTCTTTCTCTTCTTTTGGGTCGGTGGATTTCTTGGATCGGAGGGCTATGAGCTGCTGGTTGCAATCTCCCCCACCGGTGTTACCTTTTATCCAATCAAGATGATTGTAGCACGGTTGCTCAATTGGATTTATTGGTGTCTTCCTTATCTTGGGAGCTCTGCCTGATGTCCTTGTGGTCTGTGAATTTGGCACTTTTTGGTACTACTACACAGTAGTACATCCTTCTTTCCAAGTTTTGTTAACCTCCCCATGGGTCATTTTTTTAGTAAAAGCAGTATTGCCTTTATACAGCCCAGGTTCCTGGTATCCACAGCGGGACCTCTGGAGGCTCTTGGTGGTTGCAAAGGCCGTCTGTCCCGTAACTTGGGATGCTCCTCTTCGTCGATAGGTGTGTGAGCTGCTGCTGCTTTCACAGTCTCTCGCGCGAGATGTGCGGACCGGGTTCTGCTAACCTGATCTTGCCCCTCCCAGGCCTCGAATTAGCACCTTCCTGGCACGAATTCCCCTCCTCTCTGGCCGTAAGAGTGTTCAAGACTTGTTCTCTAACTCCTAGGACCCCCTGCGCGAGTCACACGACAGTGGGTATGAGTAGAGCATGCATCTCGTCAGGCTCGCAGCGCGCTGCTGCCAAAATTTAAACCGCCTCTGCATGCAGCTCGGTGCCTACAGACGACTGTGCGCAGAGTTTGGCGGCGGCCGCTGGTGCGAGAGGCGAGGCGGGGCTCGATCGGCCCCGCCTCGGCCCGGGGCGAGCGCAGGGCAGGGCAGGGCAGGGTTGGCAGCGGCCCCGCCCCGGTCCCGGCGGGAGCCCCGAGCCCTGAGCCCTGAGCCGCCGCCGCCGCGCCCGCTCCGCTCGGCACCGCCGCTGCCGCCGCGCCGCGCACACACAGTGAGTGCCGCCCTGCGGGGCCCGGCCCCTTCCCCGGCCCCTTCCCCATCCCCGGCCCCGCCGCGCCAGGCGGCCCCGGCCCCTGCCTTGCGCGCCCGCAGCAGCCGCGGCCGAGAGCGGCGGCGGGGCGGGCTGGGGCCCAGCGGCGGCCCCGGCAGAGCTCTGGGCTCAGCCCGGGGGGCGAAAAGCGGCCCCGGGTCCGGGTCCGGGTCGCTGCCGCCTCCTGCCCTGGCGGGTCCCGGCGCCGCGCTCCAGGTGGGAGCTTCCCGGAACCACGCGGGGAGAGTTTCCTCACCGCCGATGTGCTTGGGTGAAGGCTGCTCTGCTCTGCGATATCGAAACTCGCCGCTCCTCGTAGGCTAGCTTTTCGCTATTTTCCCAGAAATGTTTCTGCTTTCACTCGGAGTGAGCCCTGCCCCGCGTCCCCCGCTGTGCCGGGGCGCGCAGGACTGACCTGTAGCTCTTGAGGCAGAGGCAGGCGTGGTGATGCAGCTGAAGTCTGCACGGTGGTGGTGAAAGAAACTTTTCTGCCAGTTTGGCTTTGAAGTACTACTAGCAAAAATCCTGAAGTTCCGCCTGTAGTTGTATCTATTTACATACTGGTAATCAAATAAAAGAGATCACAGTTCAGTGTGCATTTTTCCTTTTTAGAAACCTGAATGGTCAGACCTTCCACACCTCTGTGTGTCTCTAGAGGTACATGTTCGCAGTCTTTCCTGACCTCGGGTAGAACGAAACACGGTCCAGGTGATGCTTCCCCCTCTCTGCACGTGTCTTGTTTCAGTCATTCCTTTGCGGAACTGCTCGGCGAAACCACTCACGTTACAGCCTGGTCAGAACTTCTCCCAGCAGTCGTTTTCACGCTCACTGCCTGGGTTGACTGTTGCCAACTCTTTTATCTTTTGTCAGCTCTAAATAGGAAATTTGCTTTGAAAGAGCATCGACAGTGGAGGCAAAAAAAAAAAAAAATGTCTGGAGGGGACGAGTGTTGCGGTGGAAAGAGGTCCGAGCCCTGTATTTGGAAGACAAAAACTTTGTGAACTTGGAACATGCTTAGAAGCAGGAACAAGGAACTGAAATGTTCTAGTACGTTTGCATTTGGTACTTGAGCTAAAACGTTCTAGTACATTTAGTGTCTCTGCTTCACCTGAAAGCAAATTTCACCTGGAACACTATTGAAATAGAAATTGTGGTGCAGATCTTTGCAGGAGCATAAAATACCACAGCTTGAAATGGAAGCTGCTCGCTGTTTGCCCTGACAACAGGAAGCTGCTCATTTCCGTTAAATAGTAACTTGCCTAGTCTGACTAAACCTAGATTTCAGCGTGCTTCATGGCTTAACTTATCTCTTTTGAGTTTTCTTTAAATAGTTGCTGCTAGGTAAAGAATAATAATACTTGCTGCTTGAAAAAGGTGAGTGGATAATCAAATCTCAACTTTGGTCAGTTTCATATTTTGGTGCAACAAGGCAAGTACTGCAAGTGATGGGCAGTAAAATGCCTAATAAGCATTAAAGCAGATGATGCATCCTTACAGTTTAGTTTTGTATAAAACTAATACTGAACTACTGAAATAGAAATTTATGGTATGTAAATGGTGGCTGGTTTGAGATAGTTATGTCTTAGGATGAATTTTCTTCCAAGTTGCAGATGTTTTTCTTGAGTTTACCTCATAATAGAGGTTTTGGGCTAGAATTCACCTTTATGTTTTGTTAATACTTGTACATGAATAGTACAAAAATGAGAAGGAAAAAAGTCACCAAATGGTATTTGTCATAATCTTACCATTGTATATATCCTTTAAAATTACCTACTTAATCCAAAAGGTTGGCAGTACCTTTCCATCGTTTTTTTTCTGCATTTATTATATTCTAGCAGCTTTAACCATGTTCTAAGTAAATTTGGTTACAGTTTCTACATGCTTTAGATAAATCATGAGGCAAATAGATGGTACTGTACTACTTTTACTTTTGTCTTTATTTTCCCACTGCCTTTGTAGGTAGGTTTCTTGTAATTATTATATTTTCCCTGTATTGGACTAATGATTTAAACTACTTTCATCTTCTCCCATTGACAAATTTCTTAACTGTGTTTGTCACATTTTGTGAATCAGATTGAATTGATGAACAAAACAAAATTTTACTGAAAATTAAGTATATAGGAAGAATTTTCTTGTAGGGAAAGTATTCTTTGTGCACAATATACCTTGAAAAAGTGTTGAGACAAATTTCAGTAATGCGTATCTCAACTTGAAGATTCTAGCATTCTTGTTTTTGTTTGGAGTATCAATAGACAAACTGTGGTGCTCCAGGAGCTATGATTTAATGTCAAAGTAACTTGGGGAGTTTTTTGGGCTGGTCTGGGGTTTTTTTTGTGTCCAGCTACTCACAGTCATGAGCAGCCATGTTGTCAATTCTATTTGTGATAAAAATGTCTACAACATTCTTCAACTGTAATGTAGTGCAAATTCTAGGCCTCTTTATTTTATACTGGCTTTGGAATCACTGAAAGTTAGTATGGCTTGAAATTACATGGGTTTTTTTTTCCTCTTATGCCTCCAATGTCATCAGATCATAAGACCCAGAGTAAATGTTATTTGTGTTCAAGTGAAAGTTAAGATGGCATTTTTCAGTTAAGCACGTGAATAAGAGGTTTCACACAACAGTTTTACATTCTCTTTCTCAAGCAATGTTTTGCTCAAACGAGAATTTCCTTTTCTAACCTAGAGATTGACCTCACCCCCACTGAGAAGTGAGCTCTGTGCTCTGAGACTGAGGTGTGTAATTTGCAGAGCAGTGGCAGCACTTGGCTGTTTCCTGGCATCTCTAACAAGTCTCAAGAAGGGGGAGAGTGTGCAATACAGGATTTGTGTTAGAAGCTGTTAATCCTGTGTTTCAGGTGCTCTTGTCTGAGCTGATCGTTGACACTGTCACTTCCAGCCAAAACATTATTTCTTTCTTCATTTCAGTGTGGTGGTTCCTGGAATCTCTGTAGTAAGGCAGGTGTATGAGATGGTGTACTAAACAAAATGCATAGCTTTTAAATTACAGGAGTTAAAGCTGCTCCTTAATTTCAACACATTGTTATTTGGAAATACAGATAATGGATAGTAAATGTCTCAGTCCTTGAGCAAACTTTGCAGGGACTTAAAAGGTGTTACATGACTTTTTGATGATAATACCCTTAGCTGGCATTGATGAGTTGTATGCTGAGGATAGTGGGATCAACAAAACTGGACACATTAAAACCCAGCATTTTCTCCCAGTTTATGGAGTAATGCAGTGAAGAAAGTGGGAGTGCAGTAGTGCTGGCCTATGGAAATCAGGCTGGGTGCAGCTGTGGCTAATGGCAGTTATTTGGATACACATCTGGCCCTGGGTGATGGTTGTTAAACCATCTGAAAGAGGCATGTGTGTGTGTGTGTGTGCGTGTGTGCGCGCATGAGTTGTGGGCTGGGCTCTCTGTGCTTGCAATTGAGCAATTGGTCTGGTCTGGACCTGTGTCTGGAGGCCCCAGAATGAACTGGCAGAACTTTCATTTACCGTAGCAGTTTGATATTTATTACCTGATCAATTGCAAAATTTTTATTGTGTGGTGTGTTTAAGCCATTCTCAGTTAATGGATTCATTTTTGCTGTAGTACTGGAGCCTTGCTGGAGCATGTCTGAATAGTGTGCCCATGCTAGGGAGGTCTTGAGAGGAATTCAGGAAATGGCAGAGCAAAACAAGCTGTTTTAAACAGTACTGGTTTCTATAGTTGAAGATTTTATATGCTTGCTTCTTTTATTGTCTTTGGTACTTATAAACTGAATTTCCAGCTGACCAAGTATTTTTACAAGCGATATATTTTTTTCTTGTTTGTGTTTTGTCTGCAGAAGTTACTGGGGCACAGTTATATTCAGGGTGAACTGTAAATAACTGAAGAAAAACCTGTAACTATAGTCCATGTTATTCCTCTACTTGTAAAAGGAAAGATTATATTAAACTTTAAGGTAATGAGAAGCAGAAAAGCAAGCTGCAAGCAGAGGAAGCATATACCTGCATGTCTCATCTGTTAAGGTATTTGTCTCTTGAACTTTGAAGCTGGAACACCTCTCTGGTGGTGGAAATAAAATCCATTAGTTACCTGTGACTGATTGTTCTCTCCAGCATGTATATGACACACAGATAGTGTTGTAATTTGGTTGTCTTGAAAGGCATTTTAAGTAATAATAAGTGATCCAATGAGGAATAAAAACCAAGCATGCCTGTTAGGTAAAAAGTGTTTAGGAAGGAGACAATAATTTTATCCAAATACATGCTAAATTGAAATTTATCAAACAAAATGTTACCATATTTAAATTACTGATTGTGCAATATCAGTAACCACAGGGTGTGTAACCACTGTGATTCCATGAAGAGGAATTTCTCTTTAACTTCTAGCTGAAGTAAGTTGTTCTCAACCCAATTCCCATACTCCAGTGCTGCCCACTTCCAATTTGACACATAGTACTGGGCTATCTAAAGTATGTTGGCATTACTGCAGAATATTATACTTTCCTAAAGACTTACTTTACCTGCAAGTACAGGTGGGTGAAGTTCTGGAAGTTAATTGTACCATTCTAAAAAAAAAGGTATTAAAAATTAGGCTTCAGGTGATGAGGAGCAGTCTTTGTCAGAAGTCTGTTGGGTGTATGTGCAAACTAGCACTTCCAGCCTGAATATATTGCTACTCTCACTCAGTTTTGAAAAAAACAAAAGCGTAATTTCCTGCTTTTGCCAGTTCTGCAGAAATCTGAGACATACGCGGGTCATTGCTATCACTGGAATATTGTTGATGGGATGGGGATAAAATAATCTCTGCTGGTTTCTTATGGACATGGGCACTGAAAATGTTAAGCTTTATATGGGAAAGTATAAAAGCAAAGGATATGTCTGGGCCCATGAATCTTCTGCTGTGTTCCAATTTCAAAAAGTGATGTTTGCAACAAATCCTTTTTATCCATAAATTGTGCATGGTATAGCAGAAAGCTTATCCCCAGCAGCTATAAATAGTGAAATTATCTAAAATATGATTCAGCTTTTTTATTGCCATGTCCGAAGTAAATAACTGCCTCTTGACTTACTGAAAGCATTCCAGTGTGTTGTGGGCTGACCTTGGCTGGCTGCCAGGCATCCCTCAGAGCTGCTCTATCACTCACCCTGGTAACTGGAAAGGGGAGAGAAAATAGAACAAAACGTTCAAGGGTTGAGATAAGGAGCAGGAGAGATCATCCACCAAACAGGATCCCAGGATAATGAGAAGTAAAGTAAGTGTTAAAAACACCTTCCCCCCACCTGTCCCTCCTTCCCAGCTCTCCCTTGTCCCCAGCAGTGCAGGGAGGTGGGGCATGGAGTTTATGGCTGGTTCATCTCGCGCTTCTGCCGCTGCTCAGGGAGAGGAGTCCTTCCTCTGCTCCAGCGTGGGGTCCCTCCCACAGGAGACAGTTCTCCAGGAACTTTTCCATCTTGAGTCCATTCCACAGGCAGCAGTTCTACATAAAATGCTGCAGTGTGGTCACTCTTCCATGGGGTCAGTCCTGTTCCAGCGTGGGTCCCCCAAAGGGTGGGTACCAAGTCCTACCCGGAAACCTGCTCCAGCATGGGCTCCTTTCTCCAGTGGTCTGCAGGTCCCTCCCAGGAGCCTGTTCCAGCACAGGCCTCCCATGGCTCCACAGCCTTCTTGCACACACCAGCCTGCTCCAGGGGGGTTCTCCATGACCTGCAGGTGGATCTCTGCATCCCTGTGAACCTCCATGGCTGCAGGGGCACAGCTGCCTCTCCATGGGCTGCACCATGGGCTGCAGGGGAATCTCTGCTCCAGCACCTGGATCATCTCCTGCCCTCCTTCCTCACTGACCTTGGTGCCTGCAGAGATGTTTCTCTCACATGTTCTCACTCCTCACTGAGCACATCGGCCCAATAACCTTTTTCTCCTTCTAAATATGTTACCACCAAGGTGTTGCCATCATTCCTGATTGGCCCAGCCTTGGCCCCTGGCACATCCATCCTGGAGCCAGCGGGCACTGGCTCTGCCAGGCATGGGGAAGCTGCTGGCAGCTCCTCACAGGAGCCACCCCTGTAGCCCCCAATACCAAAACCTGGCCATGCAAAACCAACGTGTCATGCTATTTTAACAGTTACAAAGGGCATTTTAGTGCTCCTTTGCCTTGGGGAAGAGAGAGGAATTTGCTGCTATATTAATTGCTATTAATAAAGCATCACCATTTTATATGAAATGCATTTGAGAGCTATCTCTTGTATATCATGGTTAACTAGTATGAAATCAGTAGTGAAATCATACCTCCCATCTTTTGCAAAACATTTGGTAGATGGGGTTTTTTTGAGTGTTTACATACTGTGGTTTCAGAATGTAGAGAAATACTAGTTTGGTGTTAGAAGGTAGCTGTGCCTTTCTGACTTATCTGCTGCAGATGTTTTTTTCTGAGTGGTAAGTATGTGCATGCATAAAACAGATAGATAAGGTAAGCCTGGTTAAATGGCCTGTAATTAAGCCCTGATTATTGAGTTGGTTTGGAGTATTCATAATTAGATATGTGTTTGTTTATGATATCCTTCCACTTCTCAGCAGAAGGTTATTTGTTTTGTATATATGCTTAGCCCATTTTCTTTAGTGTATTAAAGTAATTTTCAGGCTCTGTGGAAGAACCTTTGCCCACCTTCAGCTCATTCCACATCCTTCTTCCTCCATTCAGAACACAAAATCTGCATTTTATCAGGTGCACTTCAAATGAATTTTTTACCTTATGCTTTATAAGGTGAAACAAAAATGAACAACTGCTTAGCAATTTTTTTTTATAATTCTAGCTCATCTTGATGTTTTATTGTCAGTAACTGTTGATATTAAGATTTTGTTTAATCCTGACGTATATAGCACTGTCTTTATGACTAACTGCAGGACTGTTTTATTTAAAAAAAAATAATCTTCTGAGGAAACATTGTTTACCTTTATGTCTTTGATATGGAGAAAAACATTTTGCTGCTGTTGGGCCTGTAGCTTGTAGTGTTTGGGATTCCAGACATAAAATCTGTGTCTCAAGTAGTCTAGAGTTGATCTTATTTATAGTATTGCTAGAACTTTCAGCTCTGTTATCTTTTTGGCATGACTGGAATGATTTTGTAGGCAGATAAGTGGGGTTTAGTGGCATGTGAAAATTAATTATGTTTTTTATGAGATTAAAAAGTAGAAATGTTTTGCAAAAAATTCAGGAAGGAGGACAAGAGGACAGAGCAAGAGAGACAAATCTGAGCATGTTGTGGGAGTCTTGAAGTTTGCTTAGCTGTCCAGAAGTTTGCAGGCCAAGTTAGAAGAAGATAGTTGATAACTTTTATGTTTAGATGTTTTATTATGGCTAGGATTATAGTAAAACAGGGAGTAGGAAAGCTCATTCTGATCCTTAAGGTCCATTGCACCCCTTAACATTCTGTGAATCTATCTTCTGTGATTTCCAGTGGTTTCAGAATAATTTAAACACACTGAGGGGAAGTCTTTCTCTGTTTGACTTCAGTTTTATTTTCTTTGTAGTTACTGTGTATAAATTACAGGATGCTTTAGCCTCCTCTCTGATGAAATAATGAAACAATACAGATCTGTTACTATAAGCAGTGCTGTAGGATTCTTAATAGTTTTGTGTAGCTGCCAGACAGCTACACAAAGATCCTGTACTTGACAGCATATTGACGGGTAGAATTTCTTCTTGTTTGAAGATCTCATTTTTGAAATTGTTTGTGTGATACCCTTGTATTGCCATGCATTTCATATCAAGGTCTTATCTGCAACTTTTGTGAATTCAATTGATTATTTCCAGGAATATTTACTTAATTTGTTCTCCATTAAGTTGCAGTACTTCAGTGTATTAGATCACTCTCATGTTAAGGAAAAAGAAATATTCAAATCTTGTTTTGTTTGGAGCTTTTGAAAATTTATTAGAACTTACAGGTAGAACTGAATGATAGTAGAAATGCGATTAACATCTGAAGTGTAGAAAAATCTGTGTAATTCAAACAATGAATTTGTGTTGTATTGGTCTGCAAAACACCACACTGGTCAGTGATGCAGAAAGTATGCTGATTGTGACCAAATGCTTTTGTGCAGGTTTGCCAGCAGTATTTGCTGTACAAGTAGTTTTGAATATTCAGGTGGATGGTTTAAAGTCACTTGAAATGTCAATTTTGTTTTTAAAACCAGGCGGATAATTGGGGGGAATAGTGAATATGAGGTCAGTGATAAGTGATAAAATATTTATTCCTGTGAGGTGTTCAAATGTAATCTCAGGTGATTAGCAGTTTATACATTTATTCTGCTTCAGATCTTACATTGAATAGTATGGAGAGCCTGAATTACTACTAAAAGATCCATCTGCTGAAAGCATGTTCAAGGCATCACCAGAAGATGGAAAGCACAGGACATGATCCTTGCTGTCGACCTCAACCCATGGACACTGCTGTCCATCTCATCCAGGATCCCTAAACATTGGTTGTTTGCCAGTGTTTTCAGATTGGCTTTGTCCAAATTGTTTATTTTTCCCCCTTTTTTTTTTTTTAGTAGTTTCTTAGCATTTCAGCATACTAATTTTTCTAATTACTTGATTTAAAATTTAAGGCCTTTAAAAAAAACCAAAAAACAAAAACACAGAATCCCACCCAAACTGTACTGGTGTAAAGATCCTGCTTTACATGGAGTACCCAGTTGTACATATCGAGCCACGTGTTTAATTTCAGTGATCACAGAAGAAGGTGTATTGAAAAAAAAATTCTGAGTGTTTGGGTCCACCTGATGGAAATTTTCAGCATTTGAGACCTATAAAACCTCTAAGTGCCTAAACCAGAGCATGTGCTGCTGTTCTGCACACAGGAAGCCATGTCACAAAACCAACCTTGCTTTCTGCTCAAGCACAAGAATTTATATGCATGTGACTTAGGTTAGGGAAGCAGAGTGTGGGGTTACAGTGGACTTTAAAATTTAGGTTTAAAATTATAGGACCTCTCTACTAGTCAGGCTTAAATGCAGCACGTAGCATTTAATAATCTCTAAGCTTCACAACTGTATGTGAGAAAGGTAGTACAGAATTCCACAGCTAAAAAGGCAGTTGTGACTTATTTCAATTTTATTTGTCTTAAAACAATGTTGCTTAAAAAGTGAATAGCTACAGCACAAATCTGAAAGTTAGTGTTCTGAGTCTTGATGGCAATAAAGACATTAACGGAGAAGAATGTCAACTAACAGATAGGCAAAGGAATAAATTATTAGCTAGGAGGATTAAATTCAGAAGTTGGATCAAATCAAATACTGGAATAAGGATTAGAAGAGCCTTGAGAAGCTTAAATTAATGCCTTGAGATGAAAAACAAAAGACTGAAGAGAAAAAAAAAGTGTGTTTATAGCTTTATTTTTTCTTAATATGAACAACTGAGTAACATCATAATAAAATAAGCTGAAAAATAAAAATTTAACAGTGCCAGGCAGAAGAGAGGTCTTTGTCAAAGGCTCTTCATAGAAGAGAAGTAATTTAGATACCCAGTATGACAGTCTGAAACTATGTGATCATGCAGCTTTTTTTCTGTGCTCAGTCAACTAAGGGCTTGCTCTGTGGCAGTGGTAGAATTTGTGGACTAAAACTTTTCTGGAAGGCTTCCTGGCTCTAGAGCACTTTGGGGCGTCCTCTTACCTTGACAAAAGCTGTCAGACCCACCTGTGCTATTACGAGAAGCTCACAGCTGGGGCACAGCTGGGTTCACCTCTGTGCTGCAGGCCACAGGGGCGCGTGGACCAGAAGTGCCTGAGGCCCCGCACTGGCTGTGGGCATCCTGGCTGGCTGTGGGCATCCTGCCTCGTCTGGGATGGCCTCAGGGAGGCAGGCACATCACCCGGGGCGCCTTGGGAAGCGTGTCCCCAGAGTGGGGCTGGTTCCCTGCCTGAGAAGCCGTCTGCCACCAGCAGTGGTGTGGAGCCTGACAGGAGTCCCCTGTGGTGGGTGGGTGACCAGGTACAGATCTCACTGGGCTGTGCTGGCTACAGAGGCAAATAAACAGTTGGTGTCACACTGGCAGTGTGAAGAGCTGTGAGCATTGCCCAATTTCTTCTGCTCAGGTAAATTCAACTGAAGTTCCCTCAAGGGCAGCGCTACTGGCCCTGACTAATTTGGAGGCAATTTGTTAAGGTGCTTAGCGTTGCTGCAGTGTAACCCTGAAAATAACATGCCTTAAACTTGTTTATACCTTAAACAGGACCATATTTTAATTATGGTGTTCAGGCTCTTGAGTGAGTGCTGCTTGTGGAAAGCTGTGCATCCTGCTAGCAGAGGCCCTTCAGTAGTCAGAGCTGGGAAATCCCTTTCTCTGGACAGCCCCCATCCCTCTCTCAACCCTCTTTACTGACAGAAAGTACTATAGAAACAGTGACTTTCTCCAAAATAAAACATGCAGAAACTGTTACATCCTGCTAGACCTCTCAGTTGAAAAGCACATTGTAACATTCTCTGCTCTATTCTCCATCAGTGGCCTCAGAGCAAGCTGGGGAAGTCTGGAAGCATGCAGCAGAGCACAGCACTTAGGTGTCTGTATCCCAAAGGTTGTGCTCCTGTGTCTGAAAATTTTGGCTGAATACAGTAAGGTTGAAATGGAAAATAGCTGTCTGTGCAAATGCAGTTATTGTGCAGCAGTTGTTCTGTAATACTCACTGTGTGGCAACTTACAGCAAAACTAACTCCTATTTTGGATCTGAATCTTGAAACTTTCAATGCAAGATTACTTCAAGGGAATAGAAGGCAGTCGAGTGCTTCAAAACCATAACATTTCGTTTCCCTTCAAACCATAAAATTTCTTTTTTCCCTTCCCTTTAAATTATTTCAAGTTGTGTTATTTATGCATAATTTAGTTTTTATCTATAAACAGACATTGACAGAGTAGTTCTGTTACTTAAAATGGGAATCCTGAGGAGATTCACAAGTCCACATAGTTTAGAAAAAACGTTTTTGACAGCAACAATATTTTTACAGTCTAGTCTAACTGCTGAGAGAAGGTGGGAAGATAAATTAGTGAAGTTACTCTAACATAAGCTAGTGAAATAAGAAGATGAAATTCAAAAGCTGTGGAAAGACTTCAGTCAATAACTTGCCTGCTTGCTCAGAACTCTCTTCTTTGAGTGCTCTAAAGGAAGTAAACAGATTAGTTTTACACCCATTCTTCTTGTAGTACCTCTGGCACTATACATGCACGTATGAATGTTTAGTATGACTAGCAAATTTCACCATTCCCCTTTTTATGTGCTCCTTCTATGCAGATCTTGTACTTAATTCCTCTTTCCCATGCTCTTCTCCTCCTGAAAACCGCCTGGAGATACTTGAGTAGTGTCAGGTCAAGGCAGTCCTAGATGTCCCAAAATATAATCATCACTAAAGGAAAATAGGTTCCTCTTTGAGTACACAAGATCACTCATTGACAGTGGAAGTGTGTAAGTCAATTAACACTGGTGACTATAAAGCTGGTTGGGTGATCCAGGGTAAATATGTTCCAGATATTGTTGTCTGTTTTGACACCAACCTGAAAAGAATCTGTTGGAGGAAACTTCTCTCTGTGACATTTTAAATTCCTTTTACTTTACATGATTGGAAGAGTTCATATTTTTTTATTGGGATAAAGCTTCCTTCCAAACTGTCAAAGAGAAGAATGTAATTTCTTTTGTGTTTTGCCATTATTCAGGTGAGGAAATTTCAGTAACTTTATTATATTAGTATTATACAAGATAGTTTTATTACATAACATCAGTTTTTTTGCAGTTTAGGAGGTAATTCATCCCAAGCTAAACTTTGTTATGCACAGAAATATTTC
Organism: Agelaius phoeniceus; assembly: GCF_051311805.1. Taxonomy (NCBI): domain Eukaryota; kingdom Metazoa; phylum Chordata; class Aves; order Passeriformes; family Icteridae; genus Agelaius; species Agelaius phoeniceus. The sequence goes on along the minus strand of NC_135303.1, from coordinate 30,663,316 downwards.
TCAGACATCTATTTGTAATGCTTATTTATTGATTTGATTCATTAAGTGCCATGTGCTTTCAAGGTTGTTTTTCTGCCTACGATTCATATCTCTTTTCTTTTTTTTTTTCAGAGTGACAAATCCAGACAGGTTTCTCTAAATTTCTCTGTAACAGCTGCATGTAGTTACATGTACATCAAGTAAGTGTAGTACATCTGAGCAGTGTTCTCCTCTGTAAGAGTAACATACAGAAACTACTATGATGAGAACTTTTTTGTGCTTGGGACCACAAGCTAAATTTCTTCACAAAATCTAATTTTTCCCTTGTTCTTTCAATGTATTACTCTTGGACTGAAGAAAGTAGCTCAAAATATTCAGACCTACATTTTCATTCATAGATCTTTAAATATTTTTAAAGCAAAAGTTATGTTTGTATTTACTTGGAAGATGCCTGGTGTAATTTCAGCATGCTGGTATTCTCCTTAATTCCTTGACTATATGCTCCCATTTTTTCAGAATCATAGAATGGCCTGGATTGGAAGGGACCTTCAGAGGTAGATCAGGCCTGGCCCTGGCCCCCACAGTCATCAAGGACATGTTTCACTAGGCAGTGTTGCTCAAAGCCCCTCCAGCCTGGCTTTATACACTTACAGGAATGAGGCATCCATGACTTCTCTGGGCAGTGTGCCAGAGCCTCACCCTCGTGGTAGAATATTTCTTCTCTATGTCTGGTATAAAACTACCCCCTTTCAGCTGAAAACCCCTTGTCTGGTCACTATGGACTCCAGTAAAAAGTCCTTCCTCTTCTTTCTTTTAATCCCCATTTGAGTGTTGAAAACTCAGAAGAGTTTTCTCCAGAGCCTTTTCTTCTCTGGCCAGAACACTCCACCTCTCATCCTGTCTTCATAGGAGAGGTTCTCCAGTCCTTGGATCATCTTTGTGGCCTCCTCTGGACTCTCTTCAGCAGGTTCACATCCCTCTTATGCTGGGGGTCCCCAAGCTGGATGCAGCATTCCAGGTGGGAGTAGAAGGGCAGGGTCAGCTCCCTGGACCTTATAGCCACATTGCTTTTGATGCTTTTTGATGCCTTTCTGCAAGGGCACACTCTCAGCTTATATCCATTTTTCCCTATTTTTGGTTTAGGTTCTGTTGCATGCACTTGACCCTATTTCCAGCTTACAGCTCTGTCAATAATTTGTGCAGCTGAACATGACAGATAGGCAATAGCTGGTTCTAGAAAGAAAGAATGGAAGAAGGGAAGGCCGTATAATGAAAGTCACAAATTATTTTGCTTTTAGTCTGTATTCTTTTCAGGGATAGTTTGCCTAATTTTATGAAAAACAATGCATGGCCTTAATCCTCTAGGAAAGACTAGTAGGGTGAGAACAGTGGATGTAGTTGTGTATCTGTGCCAGGTGACAGCCTCAGTGGCTTTGACTCCAACCCAGTGCATCCCAGTAAGAAGTTTCTAGGAATACTTTATTATATTTGTGATTTTTCCCTGCTTAGAATGACTTGCAACTGAAAGAGTCTCATTTCCAAAAAGAGATGTTCTTAGCTAATGTGACACAAGATAGCGTTTGCATGAAGCTTAATTAACGTAACATTTTCCTATGAAACTTCTAGATAATTCTGGTATCATGAAGGTGTTTAGGAATTTCTGGGGAAAAAATGAAATCTACATCAGATTTCTAGATGATTTACATAGAAATGTGGCATCTATAGAGATAATTTAAAAAAATAGTTTATTACAGGGTACTGCATCTTTAGGGGAACTGGCCTTTTCTCTGCCTACATTCAGAAAATACATTCTTGGATTGTCTCTGTATTTTTATGAGTATTACTTATTTTGGTGTTTTGTGGGGTTTTTTTTTCCCTTAAAATTTCTGTTTATGTGTAAAGAAAATGCACCTCTTTTGTCTTTGTTTGTCAGCCCTCCCCTGTTTTGTTCGTCAGCCATGGGAAGCCAGCACTTTTGGCCCTTACATGCTTGCTTGGGTAGCATATGTAGATTGGGAACCTGTTTTTCAGAGGTAAAATTATGGAAATTTGTTGCTCTGCTGACAACTTATTTGTGTAGCTTGGAATGAAATTCTAGCGCTATCTCAGAATAGCATTAAAGCACCTCCTTGTGTTAACTACAACATCTAGTACCAGATAGCTGTAAGGAAGTGTGCCTTGTCAATAGCCATATAATAAGGAAATTTTACAGTGTCCTTTGGATGACATCTGGTTTTTTTTTGTTTCAAAAGAATTGAATTTTGCTGATGTTACTTGCTGGTGAAGATGTTGAGTTACAAGACATTCCAGGACATGCAGCTGTGTTAGCTCACTTGCAAAATAGTGAATGTATTTGTTGTAGAGACTGTGCAAGGAGACCAGTCCCTCAGTGACTGATGCTTCTTTGCTTGTTGGAGAGCTTGAAGCCAGGAATCTGGAGCTCTTGAGAGACTGCTTCAGATGGTGCATGTTAAAACCAGTAGAAGCCTTTTCAGTCTCAGGCTGAAACCAACTCTCATGCTGCAGTCATCAGCTGCTTTCATTCAGATTCTTCTCTTTATTGTTTTTCAAATAGGTACTTTAGAAAACTCCCTCACTTCTCAAGCTTCTTTCCTGATAGGAACTAAATATATAATATTTTAAGCCTGTTAAAATAGTTTTTAACATGGCAGAAGTTGAGACATGTCTATGACTTTACTAAATTATTCTTTGAGTAGGAAAATGGATTTAAAGAAATTTAACTTAAAAATTATATTCATAATATCAAATAAATCAGAATCAAACTCATTATGGACAATTTTCCTGGTTTTGCTGACTGTACAATTTTAGTGTTTCTGGACCTAAATTTCACTGCTATTCTCCAATTAATATTGAATGCTATTCACTTTGACTCACAGAAAATCTTTTCTGGTGTTTCATCTCTTATAACTAGGGACAATCAGTACATATTTTTTGCTAATGTCTATGCTGCTAGTGTGAAATCACTTGATGGAATTTTTACCTTTAATAATTAAGACATCCTGTAATTCTTTTTGATAAGATAAGGTTTGTAAGAAAGAGCTTTATAGCTTTTGTCCTGGTTCTGTGTGCACTCATACCAATTTCATTAGGCCAAAAGTGGTGGCTGTGCTTTAGGAAGAATAGCTGGAAAAAGCCTGCCTTCTGAACCACTGGTGCCCATGTAGCAAGCATTTGCATCTCATGTTGTGCTCTGCACAGGCACTTGCACTCTTTACAGGGGTAACTGGAGAATTTGCTCCAGTGTTGGAGACTTCCAGTACAGCTCTATTTGTCTTGTGGCTGGTCTGTTCTCACATGTTTTCATATCATCTTGTGAGTTAAAATAATTCTTTCCATTACCTGCTATTCCGACCCTGGATATTTTCATAGGCTGAGGTCTTGCCTGATGGGCATGCTGGTTGAAAGAGGAAATATATCAAACTCTTCTGCCTGCTGTTCACTCCCTTCCCTTGACTGCTACATTCCTCCTTTGCAATTCCCCTGGTTTGAATCCTGCTCTCCTGAGCACTGCAGGCAAGTACATGATTTTCTTTGCATACATACATACGCATCTGTCATAAATAACATCTCTAGGTGGAGTCTTCTGCTGGAATCACTGCTCATGGTATTTATCTTCTGTTCTTGCTAGGGAGAGACAGGTGGACTTCTCTGCCAAGCGTTTTCATGCTGCCACAGGCATAGATACACACTGGCATTAGCTGGTGTATTGTGGCAGCATTTCTGGTACAGCGTGCAAGAAGGTTGGGCTCATTGATCTTTTAAAACCTGAGTGATTTTAAGGTTCTAAGAATAGGCATCAACAAGCAGGCTCACATGGCCGCATTACTAGCAGATTCTTATGCACATTATTAGCAAACGTGGCAAGACATGTTTTTCTTCATGCTTAGCTGTGACAGCTCCTCAGAGCAGTGTTTGTGATGGTGTAGCAGATGCTTTTGGAGCTCAAGGGCATGTGGGGCTGTAAGGTCCTGTAAGGGAGGACCTGGTGAGGTCCTGGTACACAATTAAAGCTGTGAAGTGGTAACTGAAGCAGAAGGAGATGCATTGTGTTTGGTTCCTTCACTTTCTGCATGTGAGAAACTACAATTCCTTAGCAAACATTGTCAGGATTCAGCCATTTGAGCTTTTAAGAGCTAGGGTGGAAAATCTCTGGTCACTTAAAGTTATCCTTGTTTCAGCTGAAAGTTAAGCACAGTTCTCAGCACACACTGCTGAGGTAGCTGCTCATTTAGAGTTGGCCTGAGGATGAAGAAAGCCCAGTTTAATAAGATAAATACCCAGAAGGAGAGAAGCTCAGTGGTTTTTGTTTGTATTAGACATACAGCGTTTCAAGCACCAGTAGGTGTTGAGATTGTGGGTATGTGAGCCTCAAAGGAAGCTATGAGGTGAATATTGTGCTGGGAGCATTTGGGAATGGTTTTGGAGTTAGCTTCTCCACTGTGGGAATTGTGTGTCTTGCAATGAAAGAGGCGGTTGATGAAATAAATGGGATCAGCCACCAATGCTGATGGGCAAGTCTGATGCAATGACATCCATGCTGGGGACATTATCATGGTAACCTGAATTTGGGTCTTGAGATGGTCAAAATCTGTCAGATTGGGTGGGTAGAGAGAAACAAATGTGGTGCAGCTAGGAAAAGGGTTTGAAGGCTAGTAATGTCCCCTGTTACAAAATGTGTGTAATGCCTGACTGAAGGTAGTGGGAAATTGGGCTGAGAAATAGGGCACACAACAGAAGTATTTTTTTAAAAGTGTTTTGTGTGGGTGTTGTTTCAAATACAGGATCCTCTGTGGAATCAAGCAGCACAGGATTATGCATGACAAATAAACACCAGTGGAAAGGTTGCTGCACTAAAGGCATACATAACTGAAGGAAATACAGTGAGCTAATAACTTTTCAGTCTCAGAAAAGGAAAGAGGTGACCAGAACAATTTTTTGACCTATGTGGTCTCTAAATAGTTAAAGGATTATCATGCATGACTTTGGGTACAGGATAAAAAAGCAAGGCATCCTCAAACCCACACATTTTATGACTTTAGTGAGTTTCCATAGATGAGCTGAAGCTGTGCTTTATTGTTTAGCCACATACCAAGTGTCTGTATCATCCTTTGTATGCAGATGAATGTCTTGTGTGTCTTACTACTGTTGGCTTATCTTTTTCAGAGCAGTGACAGATTGGTTGATTTGTCACGATCTTGTGGCACAGGTCTTTTCCCTTTTGTTTCCAGTGGGTGATATCCTCTCTGCTGAAGGATTCAAGTCAGTTGGCACTGATTTCACACCCCTTCTGCTGCCAAAAATGTCATGCTGTCCTGTTTCCATGCTTGTATTGTTTTCTTCCTTGTGTCAGCAGAAACTTTCATGTTCGTCAGAATGAGGAACTCAATCATGAGATCAGTTAGCCTTTTTTATTTTCCCCCCAGCAGTTCTTTTTTTGTGAATTAATTCTTCAATCTGATGTGTTGTGAAGCTAAACAGATGCTTTTGCTACCACAGGGAGCTCTCAGGCTGGGTGAAAGGAAGGAACAGAGTGGATATAACATGTCTGAGGGTAGGGAATTGTGCAACCACTTCATTTGAAGGCAGTGCTTAAAAGTTTTTGTTTATGGAAGTCTCTCAATCTGACTTTGTGCTTAGATACACTGACCTGCATCCCATTTCACTGAAACCCTGCCCTGATTTGTTCCTTTTTTCCTGTGTGTTTTGTCTTTCTCTGTTCAGGACACCTCTCAACTTTGTGGGAGACGCCTCACAGATGCTCACGTTCTTTCGAGCGAAGTTTTATTTTTAAAGTTTTGTTTAGATACATTGAGAGACTCAGACACTACCCAAAATTGTAAAAGAAGGCTTCTTTTAGTCTGATGTTTCCCCTTCCAGTACTCCATGCTAAAATTTTTCTTTTAGCAACTCTGCTATCCAATTAGGTATTAATAGTCACCTGTTGTTCACTATATAAATATATATATATATATATATTTAATATGATGTTTGAATTGGAAAAGATAATAGGTTGTTTTCATGTCACCTCCTTTTGAGATAGCCATTTCTGAATAATGTTTCCATTTCTTTACCCTCTCTTTAAAAAGCATTCCATTACCTGGAGTGCTGCTGTAAACCAAGAAGCAGTAGTAGTTGGTCAGATCACTTATTCACTTCTCCCATTCCCCTTATTGTTTGCTATTTTGAAGTTTTCCTAAATTACAGATGCAAATTATTCAGCCTTAAATCCATATCATCGTCATCATCATCTGCATATGAGAATTTTATGAGAATTTTGTACTGTGTTTGGATTCTGAGATATTTTTAGGAAGGGTGTTTGATCCTCTCTATGTCAGTTTTTGAAGTATGGGGTTTTTGAGCATTCAGTACTTGATAGAGCTTAGCTTTGTTTCTCAAGCATTAAGCTGTGTACCTGAATAAAGTGCCTTTCACAAAAGCTCATGATCCGTAACGTGTGCACTGGGCCACTGTAGTGTGTGGCATTTATTGTGCCACTTGTCACAGTGAAGGGAGAGATTTACTCTGCAGTGCAGGGGAATTTGACCCAGCAGTGCCTAAGTACAATGGATGTACGGAAAACAAAAGATGCAAGACACTGAGGGATTTTTCCATTAATCTTACCCATGTATAAATCTGTGTCTAATGATTAATTTTGTAGTTAACTCTTATGAATATGTGTCTCTCAGGGTCAGCAGTGGCAGGCTTGCATTGCAGGATGTAATGAGAAGGGCTGAGGTGGCATCTGCAAGCCACATCTGTGAGCATTGGCTGTTGTGTATTAGAAAATCCTTTGCTCCATCAACATCTCACTAAGTATGTGTGTAGCTGACATACATGTGCATGTCCGAGTATTTTTGTGTTTCTACTAAAACATACAAAGTTTTAAACAAACAGCAAACATACAGACTTTTAAAAACTCTTCTTCCTTAGCAGTTGTTTAATTGTTTCTATATAGCTTTTCAGTACAAGTGGAAAGTCAGTCAGTACATGTGAAGGAAGGACTGGGATTGTTCAACATACTTGAAATACTAACTAAGGGAAAAGAGCTGGTAGTGCTAAATCCTGATCTTCAGTCTCCTTTTTAAAATGCATGAGAAAGCTAAAATGATAGTATTTCTTAAGCTGATTAGACTGAATACTTGTTTTTGCTGTAGTTCTTTGCTTCTCTGAAATCCACAATACAGAAAGTGATTTAAAATAGCATTAGTTGTGACAGAGATACTTCAACAAAACAGGACAATGCACGGAAGCCAAGATGCTGTGGTTTTCTTCCCTGTTACACTTGTATTTAATTATCTGCTGAACCAGAGTGCTGAAGACATAGATGTATGATTTTACTGTTCAGGATTTTCCCAACTTCTTCAAGAGATGCTTGAAGAGTAGATAGTTTAGGGATTTATTTTTTCCATTGATATAAATGAACAAAAATAGATATTTTGATTGCCTTGTAAATTAATATAACTTTTTTCTAATTTCATGTTTACTTGTACAATATAAGCAGATAACTCCTATTTTTATGTCCCTTAACTACTGTAAATTAAAACAAATTATTAAAACTAGTCCGTAAGTATTTCAAATAACTTTCGCCTGGTATTAAAATATTTAAGCTGACTCCAATACTCTTCCAGAAGATCACCTTGCTTTGAATTTTCCCTACAAGAGGTGCTGGAGTCACAGCAGCAAGGATAGAGCTGTGCCCTTGAGGATTTCCCCTTCATTTTCTGTACCGTCTCTGAAAGAAGCTAAGCCAGAATTTAGCAATGCTGCATCTCTTATTTAATGTTACAATCAGTTGTGCTCATCCATGTATTCAGGAGAGGAAGCAGTGCTGTTGCTTATAGAGACTGTCTTCCTGTCTTTGCCTCCAACTGCATCTCACCACCACATCTTTGGACTCCTTCCAAAAAGGACGTGGTCTTTTTCTTCTTCTGCTTTGCATTTGGACACAGATTGTACAATTTCCATTTTGTTGCAGCTGTATCATGATGAACATCCCTTCTCATGTTTTTGATACAGTGGAGTGTATGGTGTCATCAGCTGACATGGTATCTCATGCCATGTTCTACATAAAACGATGAAAGGCATCACAAGTCCCTGACAAAAGCTGGGATTGATGTTCTGAGAATTCTAAATTCTTTCTGGATGCTGCAAGGCAAGACAAAGTTTTGTAGAGGATTGACCCACCCAGATTTGCATTATGTGGAAGCTGCTCTCCTCAGCACACTTGGGTGCTTAAGGCACTGCATTTCTGTGTACCTCTGCACAGCAGCTCCATGCAGTGTGGAGGGATGTCTAGCATTTTCCAAAGTGAAAGAACAACTGTCATGCTTCAGTGCTGACAGTCAGCAACCAAAATGTATCACATAAACAGAACTGTGAGATCTTCATCCTTCGTAGGGAAGTCAGTGACTTTTGGGAGGTTGTCTTATAAGATAACTCAGTTTGGTTAAACATCTGGGCTGCTAGTGAGAGACCCAGCACAAAAGTTGAAAAAAACCAGAACTTGTAATAAGTATTCTAAGCCTTACCTTTCTTTTTGACTTTTTTTTGATAAAAAGTAATGGCTTTTCTGTTTCTGAGCCAGCTGTGGTGCTAGGAAGCCTTGGATTCCTAGCACCACAACTGGGTGCCTTCCCCCCTTCTCAGTCTGAGGTATGAATTCCTACTGAGCATTTCTGCCTCATCTCCAGAAATACTCACAAGTCCTGGACGTGCTGGGACAGCTTCCCTTCCCCAGTGCTTCCCCTTGTCAACCAGAGGATTTCAGCCTCGTTAACGTGGGTGTTTCTCAGCCCCATGAGATGTGCTTGTCAGTTTTAAACACAGGGGTAGCCAACACGTGCCACCCCATGTCTTCCTGTCAGGCCTCAGTTGAGTTCCTTAGTATTTTCCTGTGTTCAGGGATGGTGTTTCATGGGGCACCTCAGACAGGCATTGATGTCTTTTGCTAAGGAGTCTTTCAAGGCTGCAGCCCTGAGGAACCTGTTTCCTCTGCAGCAGAAGAAGGGAGCACTCACCTGAAGGAGATGTGAGGGCTGTTTATTGATAACTACAGATAATTCCAGATGCATTCCATGTATTCACTGTCCTCTGTCATTCTGCTTCAAGTGCTGTCAAGTGATTTTGATATTTAGGTTGTAAAGGTTGTAAAGAAACCAAGAGTGCAGTAGCATCATGATCCAGCTACTTGTGTCCTCCTGGAGGGAGGAGATGTGAGCACATCTGTCCCTGCCAGTCAAAATGTGAGTAGACAGTATCTCTGTCAACCAAGATATTGGTTACTGATAACATAAACATTTAGGAATACAGCAGAGTGGCATTTGAAAGCACTTTGTTTTGTGGATGAAGTGTGCATGTCTTAGGACTATTTCTGAATAGCCAACCAGATAGCAGTTGTTTAATACTGCTGTTTTATTTAATAGTAAATCAAGGTTTATGTCGACCAGATTGATAGCACAGACTGGTGATGGGATGCTGAATATATTCAGGTACCTAAAACTAAATTACTTAATTTTTGTAATGAAACTGGTCCCCAAAAACTTTGTAATCACTAAAACATGTATAAAAATAGAAATACGTATTTCATTTTAAGAGAGTATCAGGTATCACAAATACAGTTAAACTGGAGCCTTATGGGTACCTTCACAGATGTTACATGTTAATGGTTTTTGTCACTACCTGGAATTTATCTTTCATAATGTTGCTAACCCTTTTTCTTTTCCTGGAGGTTTATCAGACACTTTGATCAACAGCTTCTCTCTGGTTTGCTGCAGAAACAGATATTATTTATTTGTTAGGGTTGGTAGTTCTGCTGAGATGCAAAAGATACAGTTTCATTTGTCTTGTTTAGTCAACATAACATTTATATCTAGTTTGAGTTTTAGTATAAACCACCTGTGAATAATTAACTTACCTGTGGAGCCAATTTTAGAGCAGATATTTGTAGTTACAGTGTTTTTACTCTATGGAACCAGTAGTAGGTGAAATGAGAAATCTGTAGCTTTATACATGAGAGTTTTGCCATAAAAAATTTGGGGAGGAAAAAAACTGCTGTTTTACTCACCAAGGGATTTCAGCACACAGCCTTGGATCAGATGTCAGCACCCTCACAAAGAGCTGACCAGTTTACTGGGATTCACAACCACCAGCAGGCTGGGGGAGGACTCCTGGTGATCAGTAGAAGCTGACATGCATGAAGTCCTGGTTCCTGTCTGGAGAGAGAGATGTCCTTCACATCGAGAGGTAGTACCTGGGTCCCCCAAAAGTTCATATCCTGAGCCTCTGAAACAAGACTTTTCTGTGAATGGACGCTGTTAATACATGAATTTGGAGTAAATATAGTCTGTGAGATTTGTTTATTTCTTTTTATAATGATGTTAGAAATAGCTTTTAGGTGGTAAAAATTTTCTCTTACTTCAAGTCTCCGCCAATGACCAGCATTTCTAACCCTGTTCAGTTTTGATTTCATTTGGAAACCAATTGGTAAGAAGGCATCAGTAGATTTGAGTTGGAGATCAGATAAGATGAGCATAAATCTCTGTGGCCATCAAATATGTTACTTTCTTTCAGATCTTTGTTGCACAAACATGATTAACTGAGCGGTTTCTGGTTTCTGGTTGTTGTTGTTGTGCACATTGGCCCTGCAAAGAATTTTACAGCTGCATTTAAGAGGAAGAGTTGGCATTCATGTGCCACACTCTTCAAAGGACAAATGTTCACAGATACCACATTTCAGAGGATCTGGAAGAAACAGACAGTGCGTACTGTGAGTGCTCCCTGTGTGCATGGTCAGTGAGGGCTCTGCAGAATCTGTGTTGCCCAGAGTCATAGAGGGGCTGCTGACATTTGTTACACCTTATGACTTTAAAATGCAACATTTCATGATGAGTGTACTTGCCTGCTTCTTCAAAACTAGAGAAATAAAAAAAATGTATCAAGTTCACAAATCTAAGACAAAGCAATGGTGTTTGTCATCAGTCATCACAAAATACCAGTTTTGAGTAGTAATTTTTTTTAAATGACATTCCTTTTCTTGACTTTTTGTATTTAGACAGATTTCTTTATTTGTCGTAAATACTTGCATATTATAGTGTAGTAGTTAATTTTTTTCCAGTATTTGCCCATTCATTCACTATTAAATATTTGTATTTCACCTATTTCTGATAAATATTGGAATAAATGTCAGAAACCCACTATGACAAATTGGAATTTTTGTTTCTTTCTTGCAGTCATTAGGGCCAAAACTGCTCTTGTTGTTATTTTGTCATGCCTTTGATTTTTGCAGTATTCTCACTTCTTAATCCCTGATCCACATTGTTTGATAGACTGATAAACTTACTTCTAGATATCTAGGTATGGATATACATATGGAGTCTGCTGTACTTAAATTCCAGAGAAATTTTGAAAAGAAATTATTTGTGCAGTGACTATGGAAGAGCTGTCAAGAATTGGTCACAAGCTTGAAGGTCAGTCTGCATTTACAGTATAAACTGTGGAGTAAAAACCACAGAAGATTATGAAAGCAAACTCTCAGGAAGTGGGGAAACATGATGGCCTTAGTATTATGTTGCCCAAACATGCTCACTGTTTACTGTCAGGTGAGTTCCTGCTGGCTTTTTCCTGACGTTAAAAACAAGCTATGTTATGTAGATGTTGAAATTACCTGTTTTGGGAAGGCACTGCATTAGCTTTGAGTCAAATATATTTGTAGTCTGGCCTCATAATGCCACATTTCAGCTCTGCTTTTCTGTTCATCAGCTGGACTTGCTACTGTCTGCTACACACAGACAACTGCACTGAGATCAAGTAAGAGTGTTTGGTTATAAAAATCCAGTTTGAATGAAAGTGAACATATAAGCTTTGTGCTAAATAGATGCTATTTTAGTGCTTTCACTTAATGTGTTCCTTAGTACTGTTCTCTTAGTTTCACAGTTAAGACAGGTGTCATGTTTGGTATTTGGTAATGGAAATTTGCTTTTTCTATTTCACTTACAGAGATGAAGAACTTCATAACTCTACATTGGTTTAAAATACAGATGAAGTTTTTGGGGGAAGTCTTACTTGCTTAGATAGCGTTGTTTTGAGTAAAGGAAATGTTTCAAGTGGTGGCAGTCCCTGCTTCATCTTTTTTCATAAGGAATGTAAATGTATTTGCCATACATTTAGAATTAAATGCTCTAAGGCGGCCAGGAAGTAGAAAATATAGATTTAGTAATTTTTGTTTTCATACCCCTCTAAAAACATGGCAGGCAGTTGTCTCTACCCAACACTGATTAAACTAGAGTATCCTAATTTTTCTGATGGCATGTCTGTTACTATAAATTAGCTGCATAGGAAAAAATATTGAAGGGGGATGTCCCAGATAATTGCTGTTTTACAGTGGACACAGAAACAACAACATGGCATTCCTGATTTATGATGGGCATTTTAATTCAACACTGTGCCCCCCAATAATCCACCACCTCTGCATTCAAAACAATCCTGCATGTCCCATAAGAGGAAATGCTGGCACTGATTTTGCAGCTGGGAAGTTGAGTTACAGGTAACTCAACACATCCTGTCCAAGGGGAATAAGGTGGTTACACTATCCCATTTCTGGAAAGGCGGGATGGGGAAGGGGAAAACAGAGGGCCGAGCAGGTCTGAACTAAGTCGTGGCAGGCAGAAGCTGGGAGCAAGGGGTGAGCCTCATGAGCAGCACAATTGTATCCATACTTTGAAGTGATACTTCAGGTTTTAGAGTGGTTTCAAATTCATGGAGCCAAACTAGTAGCACTACATTGTGTGCTATATTGCCATGGTACTGTAGCTGTCCTCTAGATGTGATTAAGTTTTTTTTTCAAACTAATCTGGGTTTTGAATTGGGAAAAAATGATAGGTATTTTATACTGCTACCTGGTGTTTTGCTAACAGATTTCAGGTTATGTCCACTGCTTCAGAAGCATTTAGTTCTCCAGATTTGCCATACCAACATGTACAAAACACAATTGCAGCCTTTCTGTGTGTTGCAGTATAAAATGCTATTGCAAGGCTATATGGGAAGCCTCTTGCTTGACATTTTAGCCAGCGCTTTCCTGCTCTGTTCCCTAGATGAGCAAAATTCATTCAAGAAGCCCTGGGCTTTTTTAATCAGGGTGCTGTTGCCACCTCGTGGCCAAAACCACTAGCAAATTCTCCATGACCTACATCAATCACTGACATGTCCAAGTGAGATGGATGTGGGATGCACAGAGGGAGCAGGTGGATCTGTTCTGAGAGACCTGACCTCAGTGCAGCTCTCAGAAGTTTGTTACATGGGATTTCTGATCCAAGTGCCACATTCCTTGTGTGCAGAGTCAGTGGCAGTCTTTGTTCTTTCTCTTGTCCCATTTATTTTCTAGTGGACAAAGATAGTAGCTATTGTCCATACTCAGTCTCAGATTTTGGAAACACAGAGTCCTAAGCTTTTAGGAAGAATTGCAGAAGCACAGCCCTGACAGACCATCTGCCTGAACAAGTAAATCATCTTAAGTATGTGCCATAGTTCAGCTTTCTGTAAACAAGATATTGAGCAACAAGAGTTAGAAGTCTTGTTCAGATCTTGTTATCCATAATTTTTTTTTTTGGAAACTGAATACTTGAAATAGTTCCTGAAAGTCTTGCAATAACCCTTTGAAGTGGTATTCAGTTTGGCTGAGCCCCAGAGTGCAGATTCTGTTGTTATTGTTGCTAAAGCAATTCTGAGGGCTGAAGTATGAGTTTCCTGTAAAGTGGATAAAATTGTTGAGAAGTTAGACCTATGAAATAAATGCATTTGGAGTCTAGCAAAATTCTGATGAGTTTTGTTGGTTTGGTTTGTTTTAATTGGAACTGAGAGCAATCAGTAGAAGTCCAATATTGAATTTTTAATTCAATGTGGAAATGCTGACCAGAGTTTACACATGAAATTTGCATGAACATTGCTCACTAATGTAAGCTTGCTTAATAGAAGGAAAAATGAGCAAGGTATGGATTTTCAGTGGTTATAACTAAATTAGAGATCATCCAAGACCTTCTTTTTGAGACAAATGCTTAATTTTAGCTGCAATTAATTATTTTATATTAAAAAATAACAAAAAGGAGAGCTCCTACTTGTGGTTTAAATTCTCCCAGCCAAAAAAAAAAATAAATTAAAGGTTAGCTATATATGTCCTGTAAATGGACACCATATGCCTATGCTGGCATGGTAAATGGAGAGGAAGAAGAGGAAGATGGTGCTGCTCTGGTAAACAGACACTCTCACTTGGACCAGTCTGAAGTGCTGTTTTCTCAAGTATGATTTAGTTATGAAAATGTTACCATAAGCCAGAGGAAGCAAGTGATGAAAGACTTCCATAAATTATGAGTTCCTGAATTTCTTTGGGTATTGAAATTCCAGCACTTGTTTAGCATAGTCTTAGTTAATATTTTGCAAAAAAAAAAAAAAAAAGAAACTCTTGCAAGTGTTCGTCCAGATTCTTTCTGGCTTCAGTCTAAGCTTTATACAAATAATAAACTGATTTAAAGCCAATTTGGAACAACCAGATATCAATATGGTTATTTGAAGGAATACCATATAATTAGGTACATCTGGCTTGTGAATGAAAACTACAGCTAAACTCAGTCTTAAAGAGAAAACTCTGCTTAGGTTTAATATCCATTTAAATCTCTCTTTTAATCTCTTAATTGAATTTGTACTAAAAGGAGATTATTCATATAGGTATTTTTAAAAAGATTTTTTTAATTTGAAATTTTTTCTAGATAAGATTTCAATTTGATATGCAAGTGGTGTTTTGACTGTTTGCATGATTAATGTCTTTGATGTCTTGGAGAAAAAGGGCATAGTTTGATTGTTACGCATTAGCAGAACACTAGGATTGTGTGCTTGGGACCGGAACACAACCCTCCCCAGCTGAGACATATGTGTTTTCCCACATGTGCACCACTTTTATATGAACAGAAACTTTCCTTTTTATAAGATAATTTTCAGTTTCCTGTTCTTTCAGCATAAAAAAAAGCCATTATTTGCATACAGTTTTGTAGCATGTTTAAATGTTTAAACTGTAGCATGTTTAAACTGTATTTAACACTAATTCAGGCACATGGTTTTTGAGCTCTTTTTGAGTTTTGGCTATGTGATACTAGATTTTCTCTTTGTAATTAAAATATCCCTTTCCAATTAAAATTGTTCTAGCATTGTGTTTTGCTGCACAGGCATCAGGCAATACCACTTCTGTCATGCTGGGAGCAGATCTGGTGTAGCTCATGGCCTGTGGTGGGGCTGTCAGCAGGTTCTGTGTAGCACACTGACTCCCTCTTCTTGCCTGCGGAAACTGTGACATTATGGTGTGATTTCTGTTTTCAGTGCAGGGATTTTTTCAAATCTGTGTTCTTGGTGCTCTGTCCCTCAGATTTCTTAGGCCTTGCTTTTATTTTTGCAAAGGCTGCAACTACATATAGTAACACAAATATCTCATCAGAATTATATCATTAATTACTCCTGGGAAGCTTATTTTCTTGTGTGACCAAGCTACAAAACTAGCTCTGATCTGCTTACTCTTCACCAGACCAGAGAATTGCATTTTCCTACCTCTGTTCATGCAGGCCACAGTCTCATTTTCTCCAGTGCTGCTCTTTGCTTGGCATAGCACTGTTGGCAGGAGCAATTTGTGTGTAGTCTGTTACGGGACCTTAAAAAAAGTTCACTTAAAAAAGTGAAAATAGTGAATGAAATGTTTGCTATTTGAATAAACAGTGCTATAGGCCAGTGACAGTACATGTTGTGTGATTTGGTGCAAGGCCCTCAAAAACAGTCTTTTTGACTTCCCCACACCTGTATGAATTTCCAAATCACCTACTTGTGGCAGCAGCTCTCTGACCACAGAGAAAAACATAACTTTCCCAAGCATCTTTCTGGGAAAGGCTGTAAGAAGATCAGCAGAATGAATAAGAAACAATTCTTACCTTAACTTGCTATACGTGGTATTGTGAACATGTAAAATGTGTTATAGAAATTTATTTACCAAAGGGTGGTTTCTTGATTAGCCAAGTGATAGTATTTTAAGTAAAAAACCAATTAAGTCCACCTGTAGCGAACTAGGATATAAAAAACCAGTAAGTTTCTTAATAAAAGAAATTCATCAACCTTCTATAAATACATAGAGTCTATACCAATTATAATGCCAGCTGGGGGCCCGTTACTGTGACACCTCCTTTTTGTGGATAGCTCTGCTGGTGTTGGCTGTGACAGAGTTAATTTTCTTCACAGTACCTAGTATGGGGCAGTGTTTTGGATTTCTGCTGGAAACAGCCTTAATACAGGAGCATTTTCCTTACTACTTGCACAGGGCCAAGGCCTCTTCAGCTCCTCACCCCACCCCACCAGCAAGTGGTTTGGGGCTGCACCAAAAGCTGGGAGGGGACACAGCCAGGACAATTGGCCCAAACTGACCACAGGGATATTCCAGACCATTTGGTGTTGTGCTCAGCACATAAAGCTTGGGGGAAGAGGAAGGAAGAGAGGGACATTCAGAGTGAGAACATTTGCCTTCCCAAGTTACTGTTGCCTGTGATGGAGCCCTGCTGTCTTGGAGATGGCTGAACTTCTCCCTGCCCATGGGAAGTGATGAATTGTTCTGCTTTGCTTGTGTGTGCAGCTTTTGCTTTGTCTATTAAACTGTCTGTATCCCAACCCATGAGTTTTCTCACTTTTGGCCTTCCAATTCTCTCCCCTGCCCCGGGTAGGAGTGCACAAGTGGCTCTGTGGGGATCAGTTCCCACTTGGGGTAAGCCATAACAAGAACAACCAAGCCCTTGAATGCTATTTGGTATGTTTGCTCTTGATAAATTGTTTTGTGCTTTCTTATGTACTGAAAACTTGTCTTCACTAAATGCTAACTTCTGGATGAGTTAATCACTCTCAGTGCACAATATCTATGTGACTACAATAAGACCTCTTATTATTAGTGGGTTTTGGCAACATGATATGTACGGACAAGAAATCAGAATTACATCACAATTCACATCTCAGAAGACATGGTGTTGCTTTGTGTGTGAATTTTCAGGCTGATTTTGAAAAGAAAAAAAGATAGGCCAGTGAAACCCTTTCTGAGCTGAGAGCAGTCTTTACCCTGGAAATGTGCTGTTCTGTAACGATAACAAACATTGTGAGGTTGACTAGAATAGATCAGTCTGAGCCATCATTCCATCAGGCCTGTGCTGAGAGTGTTCTGTGACTGATAATACTGATAATCCAACCATTAATGGGAGATGCGTCTAAAATTTATGAAGAAAGCTTCATTTTGAGGCTAAATGAAGGAGTTCCCTCACCTCTTAACCCCAGGAGCTTTTGAGTGTATCTTCACAATAACTTAAAAACAACTCTTGTCACTATTTGGAAACTTAAAATATCAGCATGTTTGTGTCAAGGACACCAGTTTGGAAGGTGCACACTGTATGCTGTCTTGACAGTTTGCAAGGTGCTTACTATCATGTTGTCTTCCTGTCAGCTCTGAATATTTATAAATGGGATCATGGGTATTGCAGAGATGGGACTTCCAAATGTTGTAGCGAAGTTATGTTCAATATGAAGCAGGTTCAACTTTATGGAGCCTTTTGTGCATGTATCCTCCTGCCCTCTCTCCATATATTTTCTGTCAGGGAGAGGAGCTGGAGTGAGGACTATCTGTTAGGGAGGTTTAACTGCATCCATATGGCCTCCAGGATCTGTCCCCAACATGCTGCTTTTTCCTGTCCTTCACTTGGTAGGCTTGCTGTGAATTCCTGTGTCACCCAATACTGCTGCTCATTCGTCTGGTTCATTGTCAAGAGGAGGTCTTCAGATACACTTTTGTACATCTTACCCTGTGGTGAAGCCATAGCTTTTGCTCACTCTGAAGGCCCACACCACCAGTGTTGTGTGGGTTCATTCAGCACCAGATTTGTCATATTTTGCTTTAACCATTTGGAAATGAATGTATGGGCAGACCTCAGTACACCAGTAGCGGGTGGAGAATGGATGTTTTAATGGGAAGGTCTAGAAAAAGGGAAGGAGGGCAGCATGGGGAGGGGAGGAGAATAGCATGAAGTGCTGGATGCCAAGCATGGTGCAAATGCCATTGAGCGATCCCCTAGTAAAATTATCAGGTGACAATGACATGTTTTTATAATTTGTTAACTTATAGTTGTTAAATTCTATAATTTATTAACCACATGGCAGAAGCACAAGCTAGAGTACCATTCACGGGTTTCCCCAACAGGTGGGAGTATTGTATGTGTTTCAGCAAGTGCTGAAACCAGACCATCTGCCTTGGTCTGAAGTCTGCTGGGCAAAAGGGAAGTAATGAGATAAGGGAAAAAAAAGCAGCAAAAATCAGACCAAACCCAGGAGTACACGTATTTTTCATATCTGGAATATATCTCAACCTGCTAATTTTTTATTTATTTATCTTAGGAAAATTCAGCCCAGAAAATTCTCTGGACTGAATTTTCCTAAGATAAAAACTACCTGATAGTTTATGTGCATGTAGAAAAATTATTTTAAAATTCCGCATCATATGTAACTGAGATGTTAGAGTTGTGCAGTTACATGGAAACACTGATTATTGCTGAAAACAGTATTTTTGACATTATTCATAAGCTAAGCACTGTCTAGGTTATCTTGATGTATGTCTTGGTTATGGTAGAAGATAAAACAGTAGTAAAGTCTGGTTACAGCAAAAGATAGGCCATTGTACCTATCTTTTTAAAATATTCTTTAAAATATTCTTATTATATAATATTATATATTATATATTATATATTATATATTATATATCATATGTATAATATATATTATATTATATATTATATTATTTATATTATATTATATTATATTATATTATATTATATTATATTATATTATATTATATTATATATATTATATATTATATATTATATATTATATATTATATTATATAATATTAATATTATATATTAGAATCTCTTTTAAATATTCTTATTTACAGAGCTATATAAACAGTGCTATTAAAATCACACAGCTAATCAAGATAATTTTTTTTTACTCAACTCCAAAATAATTAAATTGTGTAAGAGTTGGAATTTGGTTTTGCTGTGCTCACACCTCACGGACAGTGCATATTGCACTTTCTGTTGCAATAGTAGAAGTAATATAGCTACAGATGGTGTTGCTTTACCTCTGTGTTAGGAAATAACTTTAACTTCTTGGTTTGCCTGGTTTGCTTGGTCTGCTTGCAACTGTTTAAGGCATAACTGAAAGCAGAAGAACTTTGATAAAGTGGGCATAATACAATTCTTTGTTTCAGCAAGAAAGCTGAAACTTCACTTTTTTTTTCTGTGCCTGTAGCACTCTCTCCACACTCTCCCCACCCTGCACACACGATGTCTGCGTGCAGCTTCGTGCCCGTGTGTGGCATCAGCAAAGGGCACAGACTGCAGGTCAGCGCTGCACCCTTGGGCACTGACAGCTTGGCAGGTGGATTTCTGCATGCTGGGAGAGGAGATGGACAATGCTGGAAGAGACAGCAGATCCTGCTTTTGTGCTGCAAGATCTCAGTGCTCTGAGAGCTCACCCACCAGTCTGAACTAAGAGAGAAGTGCTAGAAAACAAAAATATTTCCTGTTTTCTAAATCTGTGCTTCTTGAAACTCAGTGCAATTATGATCTGCCTGCCTGAGGAAAAGGTTGTAGTGGTACTGGAAGGAACGCAGGAAAGGAGCAAAGGAGCAAGTTAAGGGCATGCCTCTCTGCTGTCTTTGCCTGCTTACTCAGTCAGTAACCTCTATAAAAAGGTCTTTCAGGGAAAATCTGCAAGTTACTAAGGCATGACTTGCAAAAGCAGTTGTTATAGTTAATTTCCTAATGATATCTCAGCATGGTTTCCAGACTTGGATTTAACAATTTTCCTCTTATTTCTATGAGGAAAATACCAACATTATTTGTACAGTTTTTTTCCTGAGGTACTGTGTTAGCATCTGGTTGCCCTTATGAGAGGTCAGCATGTTTGGAGATTCCATACGTGTATGCAGACCAGACCTGATACCCTTTTTTCTGCTTGGAAGGTCTTAGACTTACATATAACAATCTTACATCTTGTTCCCTCTCAGAACATTAGTTTGAGAAAAAGTCAAAACTCTTGAGAATTGGTGAAATGCATTATAGTGTGGCACATAATTCCCCAGTACATTTTGTAAATTGTATACCTAAAAAAATTTAATATGTGTGAGTGATTCAGGATAGTGTCCGATGTTCTCCTTATCCTGTTTGAAAACGTGTGTCATGTATCCATAATCCACACACACTGAAGAGCCTCAGAAGCTGAAAATCTCTTAACCCTAACTTCTAGTGTCAGAAATAGGTACAACAGCTTATTGTGGCTAAAAGGAGAAATGGCAAAAGGTTTTCTTGTATTTTTCCTCCAGGAATTCTGGCCTGCTATCTGCGACATTATCTGTCCAAATGTGTGGTTGGTTTTAAGCCCTTCATTGTAGGAAGTTACTTTTGTTTTCCGTAAGAGAATCTGCTCTACAAAATTTTGTTGTGTCTACTGATTCTGTTTTTAGAGTTTTTGCCATTCTTTATTTTGTCCCTCCTATTCCATATATCACATGCAGTGATATATATGGATATATCATATGCAGTTTACTTGTACACCTCTTCCTTTTCCTCACAATTGGGAGTGTGGTGGGAAATCCTAATCTCCTCAGCTGCTATCAGGGTCTGTCATGTGGCTTCAAATAATTCAGTAAGTTACAGTCGGTAAAAGAGACATAACTGACTTAGGGAAAATGACTGATGACTATCATCTCTGCCAGGGTATTGTAGTTAGGCACAGATCGTATTTTTTTATTGTTTAAAGGTTTGAAATCCACTGAATGTGACATTCTGGAAGAGCAGAAGGTATTCATCAGACAACTTTATTATGTTAACAAAATATGGGGAAGTTTGGGGTTTTTTTTAAATCACATGAATGTGTGAAGTCTTAAGTGTGACATTACCATGTCCTTCTCTCTAGAACTGTTCTAGGGCTGTACAGCGTTTTTCTTACAGCAGAGGATTTAGTCTTGCTTCCAATGGCAGCTGCCTCCTTTTGAAAGCTTCTTGCTGATACTTTTCTGGTAGTGGTGCTGCTTCCTTTTTTTTTTTTTTATGAAACAAAATATTATAGTCTTTTTTGACATTTCAGAGTCTTCTTGACAGCAATTTTAGCACTTTTTTTTTTTTTTTGCTGCTAAGATGCCTATTATTTCTGTTATATACTTACAAAATGCATCATTGTATTTGCAGCCTCTGTATCTAATGGACAAATGCTGGTGTAAAGAGAGCTGTCTCAGCATGGATTGTGACACAAAACATAAACAGGGTTTTGAGCTGGAGACGGGGGATGTGCTGAGCCATCCCTTCACAATTCCCCATGCACTACTGTAGTAAGCCAGGGCCTGGCTCTAGTTTGCTCTTGCTGTGGTGACCCTCCCTTAGGGTTTAGCAGAAGTCAGGACAATTTACAGATGATGAGTTAAAAGTGAAGCCAAACCAAAACTAGCTTTTGTTTGTTTGTTTGTTTTTGCAAAGTAAAACCAAAACTTGGGGTTTTTTTCAGCAGAGAAGGTTGGAAAGGACCATACTACCCTTGTCTTACCCAGCTTTGAAGCTTTTAGGCTTTTAGCCACTGAAGTTTATCAGCCCATGTTTTTTGTGTGTTGTACACAGATGATTTCATTTTCTTGTGGGAATTCTGGCCTGCCCTCCACAACAGTGTCTGTCCAGATATGTGGTGAGTTTTAGGCCTTCACTGTAGGAAGGTAATTTTCTGTAAGAGAATCTGTCCTGTGAAATTTAGCTGCACCTACTAATTATGTTTTTGGAATTTTTGTTATTCTTTTTTTTTGTCGTTCCTATTCCAAATCACATGCACAGTTTACAATTAAAGAGGGATTTTTTTGGGCTTTCCAGGCTTCTTACTCACCATGGGATCCAAATCAATCTGGATGCTTTGATAAATGTCACTTCCCTGTAGATGTAATGTCATCTGTTACTCGGGCTCTAGTATTTTTCACTGACTCTGCTTAATTTTAGTCTGCCTCATTCCATTACTTTTGCTGTCTTTCTAAGGATGATAATTAAAGTTGGTTGGGTGCAGACTCTGAAAAAGGTGATAATGTACTATTATCGTATGCCAATACAAGTTCCTGCTTAACCCAAGAGCAGAAAATTACATACTTGATCAGTCTTTGGCCAGGTTGGAGTCTTCTCACCAGTCTTTTCAGTACATATACTTTTAAGAAGCCTAACAACCAAAATGAAAGAAAAACCAATTTCTGTAGTCTGAATTGAGACCCTGTATGCAGGAGTATCAGGACTGCGTGAGGAGATGTGATTTTGACTTTGTGCATAAGCAACGAAATAAAATCACTGTATTTTTTTTATCTATCCAGTGGGGTATAAAGTTTCTGAGAGATTTGAGAAATCCTGATTTACAAAACTTGCTGACATTTAATCACAGGTCTTATTATCTCTCTGTGTCTGTCTGTCATCTAAAATAACAAAAGGCATCCATCTAATATGTAAATCTGATCATGCAGGGATTTTGATGCTGGCTTATATTCCTATTTCTCTACAACACTTCCTTTGATTAAAGGACCCCAGAGGCTACTGCAGTTCTTCTGGACTCACCTTATGTTTCTTCCTGTTCCTTCTCTATTCTGTGTGAAGTTTTTTGATTGGTTTTAATCTCCTAATTACCCTTAACTAGTACTTTATTTTTTTTTTCCTTTTTGTTTATCTTGAAAGTGTGGCTTCTTTAGCGACATCAGTGATGTAGTTAGGGTAATACTCAATTTCATTCTCTGTGCCTTCAAGGATGCAGCGTTGTACACCACAGGAGTTGATAAGGCCTGCAGAAGACAGCTAGCTTCTTAAGGAATATCTTTAAGGAACTCATGGAGTTATGTGTATTGCAAAACAAGAAATTGGCAGTGTCACCAAAAGTCTTTAAATAAAAGGAAATCTCTCTTTCCTAGGTGTGGGCAGAGTACATGGCAAAGGACAGTCCTTATAATAAAATAACTGCAAATAGGATAAAACTGCAAACATTCTGAAGTATTATTTACCCCACTCCTCAGGGCAGCTTTGCTATAGGTAAAGAATTCATGCTGTATCTGTTACTTGCAAGGCCATCCTACCTACATCTGGTCTTCCCAGCTTTGTGAGTGTTTAAGCCTTAACGAGTACAAGGGAATGTTACAATCTGAACAGTTTATTTATTTTTTTTTCCTCTGTGCCTCAGCGCAGAGCAGCTAACAGCTTTGGCTGTTTCTGACTTCACTGTGAAATACAAATACACTTACTTCTACTTGACTGCAGTAGGACATTTGCTAACTATTAATAGCTGTTAATGATGTTACCTCCGGGAGACCCTGAGAGCCCTTCAGGCCCACAGGTTTGACCCTGTGAGACAGAGAGGTAGGTGGGAATTTGATGGCATGTTGGAGCTGGCAGTGTCATCAGGCACCTGAGACACCACACTTCTCCTTTTGTCAGAGCAGTCTTGTTTCCAGCGAGGTTTTGTCCTGTTCACTGTGCTAGAAATCCATTAAATGAGTTAGCAGGGATAGATGGTTCCCTAGGACAATGATTTTACTGGAGTCTGTGCTAACTGACAATAGGCTTTCAAGTAATTCCCCCTGATTTTGCACTGAAGGCATGTGTGACACATTGCAATCTGGGAGGTGGCTGCTAAGGACCCCGATTTCTTTGTAAAACTGTAGCCTATAGTAGTTAAAAACATCAAGTCTTTTCTGGGATGTCTGTGGGGTAGGTAGCTGGAGTAGCACAAAGAATCCAGATAGTTTTTCCTAGAATATAAACTTAATCACTAGTCTCAGGGTAGATGGCATCATGCACTGAGCACGACTGAAAGAAAATTATTTTTGCTTAAACTACCTGAAAGAAGGCTGCTACTTCTCATCTTTAAGCACCTATTAAGTCATCCAGTATTAGTCAGTGTAATTATGGAGGCTGCAGAAGTAATTCCAGATAGCAAACAGTGTTGAAATGTACAATTTAGCCTTAAAAACAAAACAATTTAAAATAGATTTTCCTGCAAGTTAAGGGAGCCCCAGTGTGATTGTCAGTCACCGCAATCAGACACTGCTGTGCACTTAGGGCTTTTTTGGCCTCTCCTGCTTGCTTTCTCATACCACGTTGGCAAGCTGCAACAAGTGAAAACTCCACCCTTCCTACAGACTGGGGAGAATAAGATTCATAAACGGCAACAGCTGGCGAGTAAAACCGGGGTTTCTCTGAAGGTGCTGTTTTTTCAGACAGTCACTGTGGGCAGCTGAGAAAGGGGCGGGATCCTTTGCAAGTAGGTTAGTTGTGATTTGCTGAATTCGTAGACTTTTCCCCTCAAAACCCCAGCCCTCTCGCTCTCTCTCTCTCTCTCTTTTTTTTTCCTCCTTCTGAGAGAGAGAGAGAGAGAAAGGGAGAGGGAGAGAAGTTGACTTGCGGCTGCATCTCAGCGCGCACGTCAGCGTTGATCTGGTCCCCAGAGCCTCGCCGGCGCCATGAGTTCGGAAGCCGATGAGCCCAAGGAAGGTACGGTTCTGAACTATTTATTTTCCTAATATATTTATTAGGGGTGGAAATCCACACGCTGCTTCTCTGAGCATGGAGGAGGAGAGTTTCTGCTCTCTTCAGCTTTCGGGTATTCAAAGGGGAGGGGGAAAAGGCCTTTGCAAAAGTGTTGGAAGCCCTGGTGATTTTGCGGGATACGAAGTGACCGAAGTGTTGGTACCCAGGGGTATCTGTCTGCCTCGGCAGTGGTAATTTACCCGCACGTGGAGTACAGATAAGTGGAAGAAACAATGTTTCAAAACACTGGTAGTCAAATGTCGAAAGAGGAAGATTTCTTTAGTTTGGGAGCACTGTATTTTTCAGCAAAAGAGGAAGTTGCATGGGGAGAAGTGAAAGGTCATTATTTTGGGAATAGGGTTGATGCCACTTACTTCCCTGCAGATGAGTGTTCGCGTGTGTGTGTGTGCGTGTGTTAAAACAGAGGAGAGTGCCAAAGCTACAGCGTGCTGCTGCTTCTGGACTGGAACGTGTGGAGGGGCTGGAAGTGCTCCAACAAAAATGCAATTATTCCCTGGTGTTGATCGGGAGGGGGGTGTGAGAGGGATTCGGACAGTGGGGAGCAAGCGGGGGAGGAGCAGGGCAATTTCCTGAAAGTGCCTATATACAAAAGAGCATTTATATAGATGAGGGAACAGGGCAGTGGTGGGGTTGTATGCTGCATTTCTTAGAATGGAATTGATGTTTCATGGTTACACAAAGTCCTTAGGGGGACTCAAACATACAGAGATCCAGTATGGCTGAGAAAAATAACTTTAAAAGCCCCAACAGAAAAGCAAGCAGTAAGGTGACCTAAGCATTTTGTATTTGGTAAAAACAAGAACTTTTCAGAATGTTTCGGGTGGTTTTCCCCTCACAGTCTGTACAACTTCCTTCACTTGAATATAACATTACCAGGGGCATCTCTTTGCTTGCTTAGAAGAGGATTTTGTTGATTTGCAAAAAAGTCTCCTTGCACTTAATCAGAATTAATGGTAATAGTGCTGGTAGAACCTGGTAAGTAATGGAGCCCAATAGCCTCTTCTTTGATATGAATAATCCTTATATTTTTTTTCTTGTCAAATGAACAGCTGAACCAAAAGGCAGCTTGTCTTTTTTTTTTTCTTTTTCCTTCTTTTTCTTTCCGAGAAGAAGGACGGATTTACTGAAAAGCAGAACTATAAAAATTATTTCTCTATAGAAACTTTGAAAAAGACAATATGTGAACATTCTCCCTCAGTTTTACTGCAGGAGAGATCTGCTTGCATGCTGTAGCAGGGAAGATCCTCTGGTTTATACAGGAAGCTCCAGACAGTTTTATGAAGCTGGCTATATTTGAAATGTAAATTTTATTGTTTGAAGAAATGTCTTACCTTCTTAGATGACTCTGATTCTTAAAATCAAATATGTTTGCCTTTCTGTACATTTCTTCATAAACAATTTGAAGTGCTATATTTTCATGCTGAAAAAAAAGCATTTGAAGCAGGTGTCTGACAAAAAAAAAGGGGGGTTTGCTTTTTGATTAGTTATTTTTAACTTGGGGAATATTTGGGTTTTGCTGTTCTTTGTTCTTAATGTGTTAGAATGGAAAATGAAACAGTAACCATTGTGGGAAGATGAGGTACAGATGTCACTGAGAAGGTTTTTCAGTCAGTCTGTAAACATATCCCTGGTAATATAGTCACATATTTAAAAGAACAATTTAGAAAATGCACGAGAAAAGTGTGTATGTGAATAAAAACTGGGATTATCAGGTAAAAATGTGGAATTGCAGCTGTCAGACTACTTTGCCTAGTCTGATTGAACATTTATAGAAACATAAAATACTGAAAAATGCAGTCAAATACCCGTGTATTAGTAGTGATCCAGTGTATGTAGCATAAAACAGTCAGAGTCTTTCAACAAGCTCTGTTTCATGAAGAAACTTGGGTTTTGTGCATAAAGAAAATGGATGCTTCACAAATTCAAACTGAATATGTGAGTCAGTGTTTTGACACTGAGGATATATAATTTTTAAGTGGTTTACCAAAGGGGAGGTTGTTGATTTTTGCTTTAGGTGCCAGACTAAATGTCACTCCTAAAGAGAAATTCTGATTTACCCACAAACTATACGGTCCACCTAGGGAACCAGGAGGTAAGTCCTGGTTATGGAAGGAGGAGAGGATACACTTGGACAGTTACAGAACAGGTATTTTACCAGATCCTATACATTTCAAGGCCCAAACTAGTGATGAAGGGTATAGTGGCTAATCTGCTACAAGCTAAAAAGTGAAAGTAGGAGAAGGCTACATGAGAAATGTTGGCTTAATGAATGTTTGTAAGCATAGGCAGATTTTTTCGTTTAGTTTCAGAGGTTCTCAATGGCCAGGAGCTGGTAAAGGGGTCTGTGAGGAGTTCTGAAGTTCCATTGCATCTTCCAGGCGTGACTCCCATGTGTTGGAAGATCAAGCTCAGTGAAGGAGAGAGTTGAGGGTGCAGTAATAACATTGAACATTGTGTGTGTTCTGGGAACGATCTGATGCTGAAGTGAGCAATACTTCACTTTCAGCTACTTTATACAATGGAATTGCAGTAATTGGAGAACATTGGGATGTCTATAAAAGTAGACTTAGTGTGGGTTATTTTTAAAAATCTACATAACAAGATCCAAGATTGTAGGCTTTACTACTGTAAAAATGAACTATATCCACTGTTACAATGAAACCCAAAATCAAGGTCAGTTTTGAATGGCTAACTCCTGAAGATTTTCTTTTTGTAATTAATCAAATAAAGGTAGAGCATTTGACCTCAAGTAAAATCTAATTTTTTTTTACAGAAACAGAGACTAAAAAGACATTGCTAGAAGACAGGCATTACCCCCGTATATATTACACTAATTGCTGAATATGGGGCATACAGCAGTGTATGTGGGCTTTTCAGTTTCTGTCTTTGATGTCTTCATGGTCTGTATTAGAATGGTAACATGAAACAGGTTTTTTTCCTCCTGCCATGCTGCTCAGTAACTTCAGAACAATCTTTGTATTTGTCTGTATCCCACCATGCTGTGGTAAATATGTGCATGTGTCTTTGTGGCATCAATCTGTATTGCATTTACAGATTCCAACAACTGTCATGATATAAATAACCCTGTCACATTTTCTTGTTTTCCTTGCTTTCACCCCAGATGAAACAAATCGTGTGTTAAAGTCCATAAGAAGACTTACAGCATTTAACTGCATGGCATAATTTCACTCTGGTGTTGATTGGTGGCATGTCACCTACCATGGAAGGTACCAAATGGTTTCAGGCTTTGATTTGACTGAATTCCTTTCTGAGATCTGAAGGAAATGTTATTATTGCTGTCGTGTTGAAACTATGTATAATGAGTGCACATTTTAAAGTACATGGCAGCACCAATCAAGATTATTGTGATGTGAATGCATTTCTTCAATAGAAGGAAACAGTAATTTATGTAAAGCTCCAGAGAACTTCAGCCTCATGCTACAGGTTTTATGCAGTATATTAAAAAAAAAAACAGGGGAAGTCTAATATCTCAAAGGAAAAGTAAAATAATAACAGATATCAGAGTGAATGTAATACATAGCCTGTAAAACACACTCAGACACGAGTGAGAGCCTGCATTGCACCTTTTTTATACTTAGTTTTGAATACCACATTTCAGGAGAGAGAGAGATCAGAGCATGCCTACAAGTGCTTGGAGATTTTTTTAGACGTGATTAGCATTTTTTTAATCCAAATGAGATTACTGAAGAATGAGCTCACCTGTTTTGTTCCTTTTAGAGCTCAGAACAACACAGGGGTTATAAAATCACAGAGCAGCCACTGTTTCATGAAGTTGGTGTTCCCTCCTATAAGTAGTGCTGGACTTGCTTTGATATTTTGCAGTCACCTCTCATGTGTGAATGTTTTCCAAGCTAGAATTTTGTTCTAGACAAGAAATCAAGTGCTCTTGAGCTCCTACAGTCCACTTGCTCCACCTACTTCATCAACGGGACTCAGTAATGTATCATTCTCCATCCCACTAATTCCAAAACTAGAATTTGTTAGAACCTGTTTTTATTTTATGACAATGAATGAGAAATCCAAACTGTAGAAATAGAGTACGTTATTAGTACTTAACCCCACAGATTTGAATCACCTTCTGCTCTCACCTGAAAGACTAAAAAATGTGGGCTTCCTTTGTTTCACCTGCGCTTTGCTTAGCCTCTCTTTTCAAGATAATAATCTTCATAAAACATTAAGGCCCACGAAACAGGGGCCTTTTGTTGTAATAATCTGGACAGTTCAGTTCAGAAGCATCATCTGGCCCCAGTGGATGTTTTAGACATCTTGATTACTCAATTTGAGAACTTTTTTTTTTTTATCTCACAGAAAACTTTCTTACTGTTGATGAGGAGAATGAAAAGATAGCTGGCTATGCATATCATGGACATAGCTTTGTAAATCGTAGCAATGCTTGACAATTTGGCCTTTTGTGCAGTCCCTTCTATAGTTATTTGGAATTATTAATAGGACAGAGTGATAGGAAGAATAGTATCCCCCTAGTACAGGAAAGCAGGAAAAAAGAAAATAAGCTTGTGAGAGTTTTGAAAGAATTATTACTAACCAGGTGCTGTAAAACCGTATCACATATGCATGAGGAAAGCATTGCCAGAGGTACAAATAGCAGGGAAAAAGGAAAACAAAGAAGCTAAAACCTTAATGAAGAAGAAGCAATGGGAAATTTTGGGGGAGTAAAAGTACAGTTCATAGGCAACCTGGAACTGGTAGATTTTTTTTAGTGTAGTTTGGGCGACAGTACATTTAATGAAGTGAGATGCAGGGAATAAATGTCTGTGAGGACAAAAACTGCCATGGTTTGTAGCACAGCTGCTGCAGCTTCATTGAGATGTGGGCCCTTGAATCTATCAGTAGGAGCACTGACTTCAGGCTGTTAAGCCATAGGACTCTGTAAGAAGCTGTGCAGCTCTCCCCTTCAAAGCTGAAAGAATGGTTGTTTTTATTTTCCTGGCCACATTGGGGTCATCTTTGACATAACCTGTTTGTGAGTGGATCAGATGGCCACTCTGATTGCTTTTCCTACAGGCTCAGAATTTAATTAGTTGAACTGGTGGTTTTTTGTTGTATAACACATTTGGAAGTCCATATGCAGTAGTTGTTTTCTGCAGGACACATTGTACCTCATGTATCTATTAATCTGTACAGCTGGATCAGATGAGGAAGCTAGGTGGTAATTTGAGCACAGGCCACGGGATAAACATGGGCTGTAGCTGATAGATTACTTCAGAAAATCACTGAAACTTAACAGGTTAATCATTTAGCTGTGATTGTAGGGTTGAATGCTAGATTGCTTTGAGAAAATTCCATTAATATAATTATACTTATGCAATCAAATCCAAAATGAATTGCAAGTTTCACATGCTTAGTTTCAAATAAGATACAGTCCCTTGAGCTATCTGGTTGATAGAGAGAATCATAGATTAACTGAGGCTCTAGGGAATTTCTGGAGGTCACTGGGCACAACCTTTCACTGAAGGCAGAGCCAGCTTTCATGTTGGATCCAAATTCAAAGTTAGATGAGGTTGCTCAGACTTTTTCCAGTTGCATTGATGCTGTCTTTGAGAGTGGTGATGCCGCCACTTCTCTATCAACCACTTTTCTAGTACTTCAGTGTTTGGTAACACTTGCTATGTCGTTCCAAATGAGACTTCCCCTTGATGCTGCTTGTGTCTCTTGCCCTCTTCTCTTTTGCTGTGCATCTTCAAAAAGAGCCTGGCTCTGCCTGCTCTGTAACTATTCAGTAAGAAGTTGCACATGTTGGTAAGGAACGCTGTTATTTTGATCAAAACTGGCACTCTCAACACATCTTTGGTATCAGGTGCCCCACCTCCCTAACCATGCTGGTGACAGCCTGTAGGACCTGCTTCCATTTTCCAGCTCTTTTTTTTGGGGAGATACTGGGGAGCCCAATACTGTTCATAGTATTCCACATAAGGGAAGAATGCAGTTTGGTTTCAAGTTCTAGGAGTAGAGCTTTTTCATCTTCTGAAATTGTTTGTTGTACTGGAGACTTAGTTTCCCAGTCTTCCTTTCATTTATCCGTGATCATAGTATTTGCTGTATTATGGTACTTACACCTTTGGGTTGTTTCCTTTGGGGACTTTGCAATCAATGGACTGCCACAAATGAGACAGAGGTTGTAGACAAGGAGCAAAAGTCAGAGAATCTCTGCAGAATCAAAAGAAATACCTGGGTAAGGGAATGGCCTTGCACAAACACTTGGTAAAGCTGTATTCTTTACCAGTACTACTTTCAAGCATAGTAACAGGCTAAATTAATTGCTTCTAAGAATAATGAGTGTTTTGTTATACATTAGCTAGGAGTAGCTTAAGAAAAAAATGTAACACTAATTGTAATTTTCAGTTTTTATCCAAAAACACCCAACATTTCTTTTATCAGTATTGATTTATGATTTGGTCAAACCTCCCATTAAATATTACAGTTTCAGAAGTGTTCTTAAATGCTGCTATTTGAGAAGCAAAATGCATCCCCTCTCCACTCAGTCATTTAGTGTCCCTCTAATAATAAGTAAAGCAAATGAAAACTATATTGCAGGTGTTATCTCAAAATTCTGGGCTGTTTTTTTGCTATAATTAGACTACAAAATGTGGTAAGAGTAGAGCATTTCAAAAAGAGGAAGGTTTTTCTGCTATTTCGTGAAACAATTTCTGGTTTTCATTTCTCCATACTCAATAGAAGTAGTAGGCTGAAATAGTTTAATCTATTTCATAATGGCTTTAAAGAAAAAATTACCTTTTTTCATATTTTAAGATTATTTTTTCATGTTTGCATATTGCTTAGATGCTTCATAGATCCAGAAGTATCCAGCAGTAGTACTGTTAGTAGCAGCAATTGCTGTTTATGACTTTGTAAGAAATTTGATGCTTAAACTGGCTGTTCTGCATTAATGAGTAGCACTAATCTGAACAATAGCCTTATACATATTGACACTGAGTTGTTTTTTTTATGGTGGGACATCTGAAAGTTACAGATGTTCATGTTTTCTTGGTTTGCATAATTATATTTGATGAGTTGCTTGTGTTTTTTAATGGTAGGTGTACACTTCCTGTTTTGTGGCTGCTTCTCTGTCATGACTACAGAACAGGATACACAGTGGGATTAGCTGCATTTTATTAAATGCAACTGCCGAAATCTCAGTGATTTTTAACCATATTGATGGCAAAAGCACAAGCCTTAAACCCATTGTCATTTGGAGACAGTCTTACTTTGAGGGAGAAGGAGAGAAACTGAGAGGCCTGTTGAGATATTCATTTGACATTCAAAACTTTGGGATCTTTTCTCACAAATTTTGTTCTTATTCCTAAGATTCTCTGCCTGAGTTGGGTGGTGATTTGATTCAGTTTCATCGGTTAATTCCCTGTCCCAGTTCTGGTGTGTGGTTTTTTTCTATTGCTTGGCTGGCAGGCAGTGGGAAGGAGAGAGCTCACATCTCTGGGTGGCTCACATGTTGGATTCAGTCTCGGGAACTTGGCTTTCAAAATCTTCCCCACAGAAGATTTTCTGTTTCAGCAGAAGCAATATAGAGGATTGGTGCACACTGTATAAACTTATTTAATTTTCCCTACCTTTTGCAGAATTTAGTATCAGCATTTGTAACTATGCAGATTAGTAGTGAAAGGTCAGATAGTCTATTTTGCATAGCAGTAGGGAAAACCTACATTTCAGTTTGACAGATAATGTACAAATGTCAGAGTGTCTGCAGAGTCCTGTTCCTGCTGGCAGTTTGCAGTAATGAGAATAAATTGCAGTAAAGTGGGAATAAGCACCTGATTTATTTGAGAGCATTTATCCTTGAAAGGTTTGAAACCTGAAATTCCAGGGACATAATTTGAGATGATTTTATGAATCTGTACAGGCCAGTAATTGCAAGTTGCTCTAAGGCATTGCTAGCTGCCCTGTGATTTTAGTGGATCTCTAAGAATGTGATACCCTCTAGTCCCTATCCCAAAATATTTACATTTACATTCATACAGCAATTAATAAAGAACTGACTGAATGCATGCACAGGCAAGCATGCATTTAATTAACTTCAAAGAAGTGTGGAGAAACCTTTGAAAAATGCAGAAACTCCATTGTTTTAAAACCTGAGGCTTTCTTGAGGAATGGTTTTGCTTTTGCTATGTCCACTTTGCAAAATTATTCTACAAAGACAGTTGTATTTCTAGAAAGATAAAAATTTTGGTTTAATATTAATGGAAGTGAGCAGATGACTCTGGCGAATAGTTCAGTTTCTGATTCCAAGGGCTGTTTTTTCCTACTTGTAATGAGAAAATGAATAGGTGTTTCTGTTAGCCTAAAAACACTTGTTTTAAAAACATTCACTGAGAAATAGTGATGTAGACTTCTTTAGGAACTTGAAACAATGAATCATAAATTTGAGCATCTGTGAACAGTAATGGTGGATACTTCAGGAAGGGGTAGGAATAAAGTTTGACTCTGGTGTCTTGTGGTGAGATGTCCTCATCAAGCTCGCAGCCTTGTCCTCAATGCTGGAAATTAGAGATTTAAATTTTGTGATGCAGGACATTGTGTCATGGATGCATGTTTAAACTCACTTTTCTTTGCAACAAGCAGTTGGTATCAAAATCAGTAACTTGCAGTTAAATGTTGATCCCTTTTTTGTGACTCGTTACTTGATATCATGCAGGTGGGGAGGAGAGGACGTGATGGTGAGGAAAAGAGAAAGTATTGACATTTTTATTTCAGTGCAAACATTTGAAATTTAAATTGATAATGCTTCTGTTCACCACTTGAAGGCTTTCCTTCTCCTGGTTGAAATTTGCATTCCCTCCTTCTTACTATGGGTAATAATCTTGGAAAAGTGAAGGTGCAACAACCTTTCTTGCTATTGCCTCCCCTTTCATAGCTGATCAGTGCTGTCCATTGCTTAGCTGAAAATACCATTTGATGCCAAATACTGCTGCAAAGTAAAGAAGCTAAATTGTCAAATTCTGCAGCAGTCAACAGTTGTAAAAGACAGTGCCGTCAAGTCTCATATGCTTTGCCCCAAGAAGAGGATTACAGAGAAGATGCAGCTTTAACAAATCACAGAACAGTTGAGGCTGAACAGGGACCTCTGGAGGCTGCCAGTTTTCAGTCAGTAAATATACTTGCGACCTTTAAAAACAAATAGGATTATTACTGCTTTGCTAGATTAGAGAGTTCTGTATCCAAATAATATTGCTTCCTGATGTAAAAGAGAGTGACAGGGTCAGACATAATGTTTAACCAAAGATTCAATTTTACAGAAGAAGATTAAGTTGCTACAATATTGAAGACCTAATTTTTCTCTTATGTTTTATATTCCACTATTACTTAAGGACATTAATGAAAGCAAAACCAAACTCATAAGATATGAGGGGAGGTCGACTGGTGTTTAGACAGTCTTAAGTTATGTTTGAGAGTTTTGGTGTTGTTAAGTCAAATATTTTAAAGGTGGGTTTGGATGGCACTACTAGTGGGAACAAAGAGGAGACAAAGCAAAGTCTATGGAAGATAAACTGTGTACCTGGGTCTTGGAGAGCCTGTTCTGAGCTGACAGCGAGGGAGAAGTGAAGATGAAAGACTCAACCTCTTGTTTCAGGACTGGATGTTTGGATAAAGGTTATGATAGTATGGATACAGAGGATACAGGCTGTAGCTACTAAATAATGGGAAAAGAACTTAAAACTTAGGGGTTGGTTTATTTTGCTCCTTATGGAATAAGAAAGTAAACATGTTAGGTGTGCAGAGAAAATTACCATTTCAGTCAGCAGTTGTAGTCTTCCATAATCATGGAAGCAGCCATGAGTGACTGATATGGAAGACAGACAAAGTACATATTCTCTGTACACCCATGCATTGAATGCCATAAAATTTATCCTTTCTTGTAAAAAAAGAAAAGGTAGTAAAAAATTAAAAACTGAAAAAGAGATGAAGGGTGCCTCTAGTGTATTAGGCCTAAAGAACAGCTGATATCTGCTAAGTAAAATTCTTAGATGGGATAATTTTGTGTATTCTTTATAATCTACATTCAATGTTGATATTGCAAATGAATATACCGACCAGACACCTGAGAACTGAAAGCCCTGGGTGTCACTACTAGATTTTATGCAACTGGGCTGTAGCTGTGGCAGTCTTAAGTGCCTCAGAGTGCCTCAGAAGTTGGTTTTATAGCTATTTATTTATTTATTTATATAATATATAAATTATATATATTATTAATTATATATAATATATGTAATTTATACTATATATTATATATATGTATATTAACAATA
This sequence comes from Agelaius phoeniceus, assembly GCF_051311805.1. Classification (NCBI taxonomy): domain Eukaryota; kingdom Metazoa; phylum Chordata; class Aves; order Passeriformes; family Icteridae; genus Agelaius; species Agelaius phoeniceus. The sequence goes on along the minus strand of NC_135303.1, from coordinate 30,628,353 downwards.
ATATACACATATATGCACATATGCACACACACATAAAGTTAATGGTAGCAATCCAGTCTGCTTTAAATATTAAAATGAAAGACAGATACCATGGGAGTCAAATCCTCTCTGTAAGAAACAGACAGTGCAACTACAGATTGACAGGGAGAGGCATAGAGAGCCAGAACTAGAAATACAGGAAAAACATTTTTAACTAGTTTCAAAGACACTGTAAGATCCCTCACAAACTTCTGTGTCATTTGAACTCTCTGAAGCCTCTGCTTTGGCTTTCTTTACATGTGATTCAAATACATGCCCTTTGCATTTTGATGGCCAGGTTCTGACATTTGCTTGTGAGTGAGTTCCCTGTCCCTCTCATGCCAGATTGGCATCTCCTTCGGACCTTCCACTTCACTGTATTTTTGCAACATGCCAAATTTCATTTTATCCAATGGATTCCAAGTTCTTCAGAGCTGCAGGTCTCAGAGTTTTTCCTTCTGCATTCAAGCCAGGAACTCTTTTTTTATATTTATGTAGTTCCTGTGCCTACAGCTAAGTGTTTTGGGGTTCATTTTTTGTGAGAAAACATTCTTTTTGCCAGGATGGTTGTAAGAGCAATTAGATACCACTTTTTCAGATTTCAAATTCAGGGTGCCACTTGGCTTAGGGAGCTTGGCACTGTTGCTTTACTGCAGTTTGGTATGTATTTCTAAGGCTGGACAAAATACAGAGTACCTGCATTGCATTTGATTGATTGGAAGGAATGACATAAGATACACTTTATTTCCTGTGAAAAGGTTTGTGAGCATTATTATTCACTGTGCACGGACACTTGGTACCTACAGAGGAACCTGATACAACCCTGAAAGGACCAACAGCTGAAATACACAGGCTGCGTATTTAACAGCACTGCACCAGTTGTTACATTCCAACAAGGATAACAAATGGTGGCAGAGGACTGGAATACCAAATTAAGTTCATAACACTGCTCTGTGTGACTGTCATTTTCTTGGTTTAGTATCCAGTGTATCCTGAAATATTCTGAGAGCAGTTATCTGAAGTAAATCTGATTTTTTTTCCTTCTTTTTAAAGCTATGCTGTTAATTAAAATACATGCAGAGGTTTTGGGGAAAATGGCTTTTAGGAGGCTTTTTAAAATTTCTAAATCAGCTACAGTATATGTATCATGTGATGCAGAGGCTGGCTGTGGGAAGCACAAGCATGTAAAACCAGAATAACTTGTTGGCACTGACTGCTCCCATGGGACTGCAAAACTCTGTAACATTCTTATTGGAAAGAGCATAATTCCTTGCTACTCTACTCAGCCTTAACCTTCAGGTACATTTTTTGGCAATTCCTCTCACCTCTTGACCAAAAAAAGTATTTTATTTTCTGGGTTTTTTTAATGGTTTGGGTTTTTGGTTTGTTTTTTTTTTCAGCTAGAATGTGGATCATCTTTTGTGGTTCATAAAATTTTGGACATTTTAATACACTAATATTAGAATTAAATAGCAAAATCTAGAAGCATAAAACAGTATCACATGCACACATATTGGCAATGACTTACAGAGCATTTTATTGGATGAGAAGAAGCTGTTCTAAATGGTGTTTGCTGACTTTTATTTTTCCCATGTTTCTGCAGATCAATATATGCCCACTTTCAGTTTGAGTATACAGCTCAGACATACTCTGTATTTTCAAAAATGCTTCATTAGCCATATTTTTTCTGAAATTGCTTGATTAACTGTTGCTCCAGAGTGACTTGCAGCCTCATAGCTGACTTCCAAATCCAGTAAGACTGCTCATGCAGTATTTGCCATGCACAAGGCTTGGCTTCAGATCGGGTGTTTTTCCTTTTGAAGGTCTTCCAGTGTGAATGCTAGAACTAGTGCACATTGCTTGAATAATTAACATTCTCATTGTATGCTCAGTTGGTAACAATTATGGCAAGACACAATTTAGTACCATTTACTTTACCTGTTAGGAGAACCGTAGGCAAATGTTACTCATGAAAGAATGCTTTGTATGCATTGAAAATTTTAGTTAAAACTTTTTTTTTTAGTTAGAATCGGTATTAATATATAAATCCCTCTTTTTAAGCACAAGGTGCCAAGCAAAATATTTGATTTTCCAATAAGGACCTCGTGTACACGAATTAAAAAAGTAGAGGTGCATGTGAAAGAAGCAAGTACTGTACAGGGCCCTTGTTTGAGGGGTTTTTTTCATTCCCCCTTCTGCACTTGGCCATTTGCTGTCTGGGTTTTCCACTGCCTGATGGTGCTTGCCCAAGCCATGTGCCCTGCTGACGTCCTTCTGTCCGTAAACTCTGTGGCTCTCCTGGTCTCTTCCCACTCCTGCCCTCAGCCAGCTGTGAAGTTGCAGTCCCAGTGTCTGAGGTTGAAGAGTGAAAGCTCTCAGTGTGTTTCTGGGCTTGCATGTCTGGTAGAAGCCTCAGTTTTCATCGGCTTCTAAAAAGCCAATAAGGGAACAAATGCTTGTGAATGTGGAGACTGGCCAATATGCTGAAGTGGCCGTCTGGGAGCTACTCTAATTTTGGAAGGAATTCTAGAAGAATTTTGGGAAGGATTGTAAGGATTTTAGCATACCTCTCACCCAGGAAACTTTGAAGCACTGAGATAAGAATCAAAACACTGACTCTCCTCTTAAAATAGAAAAAAGAAAACAGCATTAAAAAACCTTTTTGAAACTGTGACTCACTCAGATGGTTATTAAGAAGAAGATATATATATCACTTGACAGCTAGAAAAATCAACTTACCTTGTTCATATCTGAAGACTTCATAGTCTGTACCCTACCACTCAAGTTTTTTAATCATATTGTCATGTAATAAGTACATTGTGAAAATTGTTACAGCCCTGGTAACAGGTTTATAACTATTCTGCCTATTTTGTACTTCAGGATGTGTTTGTTCACTGGTACTTAGTCTTGTAGTTTATCACCATTGGAGCTTTATCTTACTGAAGTCATGTATTTATCTGTGAATTCATATATGTATATGCTTCTGTATTTATTTTTTTTATGTTTCTGGCCTGTGTCATTCCTGAAAACAAGGGTAGACCTGTGAAGACCCAGAAAGCAGAAGACAAAAAAAAGATAAAAAATTCAGTAATTCTTTCATCCCTTCATATCTAGGCAATCTCATGATTTTGGAGGTGCATGACTCATGGTCACATACACTCAGAGAGCATAACACTAATTCCACTTGATTTCAAGTTGCCTCCCTCCAGGGAAATAGTGCTCTTTCACTACAGCAGTCTGACTGAACATGCATGTATGGCATGTGCAGGCTTTTAGCTGTAGTTCTCACACACAGTCTGTAGAGAGGCAAACACACAAATCCACACAGGATTCCCATCAGGAAGTCCACTCCCACATTTCTCAGTGCAATGTGATAATCTTTTAAATGCTGCCTGCAGCCCTCAATCAGTGCTGTCCCTTTCCTCTCAACCCCATGTTGATGTTTTTGTTCCCAAAAACCCTCATCATTTTTGAGTCTTAAGTCGTTCAGCACGTGACGTTCTAGTCTCTAAAATGAGAACTGGGTCTCAAGGAACAGTGTTTCACAGTCATATTTTCTCTTCTTTTTGGACTGTTCTGTCAACACAGTGAGTCTCAGAAAGCTCAGCTCTTGACTTGACCATGGAATTTATGATGGTTCACTGTATTTTTTTTGCTGGATGCTTTTTTTTTTTCCTGCTCCTTCATAATGAGATGTTTAAAAATACTCTGTGACTCAAGTATTCATTGTCAATGTACATGAGATTGCATATACTCAGCTGCAAGTGATGTTGAATCTACCTTAGACGGTTGTCTTGTGGAAGAAAAAAAGCTAGGTTTTTTCCAAATGCTACCTTTTTTTTTTTAAATTTAAATAAAGTTGAGACATAGGGTATGTGGTAATAGTGTAATAGTCATTTGCCACAGTACGGAGGGAGGTGTGCTAGTTTCCATGTGAGGGAAAAGTCAGCATTGCAGCCATAAGTATGAGTCTTCGTGTACTTTTATAGCAGTCTCCTGAGAGTCTATTAACCACAATTTTAAATTTTCACTGAAAGTTTACACTTCCACCACAGTTTAAGGAAGACCTCTTTATGGTAAAATTCTTTGGGAAAAACACATCCAGAATAAATATTGGACATTCTACGTGACCAATATTTAGTCATTTTAATACACAAAATCCATGTTATGTACTATGTTAATACCATGTTAATACCATATACTGTGTGCTTGGCTATGAAAATCAAAAAATTTCATAATCACTAAGCTCACAGCTTTCACAGGAGGTTATCTCTAGCACCTTGTTTCCTCATTTAACTAATAATTTAGGAGATTTTGCAGATGTCTGCATTATTCCCAAGATTGATCCTGTGAATTTCAAAGTAATGGAAGCAGGATTTCCTCTGAGAGCTTTTCCTCTAGAACTACCTCCGTCTTTGGAGGCATGGCTTTACTGCACATAATAATGCTTATTTAAGTAATTTGTGCAGAAAATGACATCCCATTGATTTCAAAGGGGTATTTTTACATGATAACCTTTTAAAAGGTAAAGTACAAAACTATAGAGGAAAGAAATTGGAGCTATAAAGAGCAGTCATGAGGTAAACCAAACTGTGAGATGCTTAAAATTAGTGGTATTCCTTGCAGGTCACCAGAGAAATAACAATATTTCAGTTTAAAGTGCAAGGATGTAACCTGTCAACATAAAGGTGTGGTCAGACATCCAGGCCAGCTACTGTAATCACTTTCAAAAGGTGTCTACATACGACTGTATCCCTGAGTAGTTGTATAAAGGTGCATTTTCAGGTGCTGGTATCTGAAATTGCAGTCAGAAGTTTGAAAGGGGGTGCCTGGCAGCCCTTTGCCTTGGGAGCGCTGCCCTCCCCATCAGAACCTGTGAGTCCAGCACCTCTGATACACGGATGAGCATCTCCACTTCCAGATACCAGGTTAATGTTTTAAAAACCTCTTCTGGACACGTCACCTGTGCTCTCAAGTCACAGGAGCTTTCTTCTCTCTCCCTGTCTGTGACTTGTTCCAGTTGTCAGTTGGCAGGAGCAGCCCTCAGTGTTGCTCTGCTCGCTCGGTGCTGCAATTTCCTTTCAGCTCTCTCTTCGAGGAAGTGAAACCACTGAGATGTGTGTTTTTGCTTTTTGAGGTGCCAGACCAAAATGAAGCACTGCAGGCAGGAGAGAAAGGTAGCTGAGAAGAGCTGCCCTTACAGCGAGGAGGAAAACTCCATAATCTCTCTGTGATAGCTTCTGACAATGTTTCAAAGCACACGATAAAGTGTGTGCTGCATTTACCAGAATAAATACGCCACAGGCCAGTCTTCACCTTGGGTGTTTTGCTTCTCTTTCTGCTGTCAGCAGTAAAAACTGCAATTACATTAGATGAACAAGTAAGTAATAGCTTTACTGTTATTTAAGGAAGTATGTGTGTTCATTCTGAAGAAGCTCTGTACTCTTACTGCTTAAACTGAGTTTTATTCAAGCCGTGAAATAAATTTTAAGTCTTTGTCATTGGTAAGGAGGAAAAAATCTGATTATAGACTACAAAGAATTAGCAAGTTCCTTTTTTGCATTGGCTGAAATACTGAAGTATGAAATTTACATATTTAGCAATTAAATTAGAACCCATGTAACAGCACAGGGAAAATGAAACTAACTTCTAGTGTACTTACAGCAAAATAGATGGAAAGTAAGCCATGTTGGATAGTCCCAAAACTTGGATAGATGTTAGAAAAGTACCTTAGGAGTTTGGCAGCTTTCAGAATGGACCAGTTCCTGTTTTGGTTAGCAAAGGTAACTACATGTTGTGTTGTACTTTGTAAAATGTAAAATTATGTAATAGAAGAGGGTTTTTTTTGAAAAACTGTAAAATATTTAGCATACTGCCAACAGTAACTGCTGTTAGTAGGAACATCCATATCTGTGTGGAGTGTCAGAAAGAAGCCATCATAAGCATTAATAAAAAGACTTTTATTAATTAAAGTTATGAAATAACAATTGATATTCCTGTTTTGGAAGAGAAAGAAAGTTATCATTCATCCGTAGATCTTTGTAAAGCATTGGCTGTTGAGTTCTAGTATTTGGAAAACATGGATTAGTTCCACTTTAATAGTAACTGTTGCAGTTTTAGCTTTAAAAACACAGAAAGAAAATCAAATATTTTCAGTTCAAAATGACTGCTCAGCATCTTTAATGTCTTCCTGTATCTTTGTGGTTGAGAAGTGTGTCTGTCTTGTGATCTTGAGTGCTTTGCCCAAGATAGTTAACAAGGGGTTCTTTGGTTTTTGAGTGTCCTCTTGCACTAAAGATTTTAAAAACTGTACTCAGATACTTCATACTTCAAAACAAAATACTGATATGCACTGAAAGTTGTAATGAACAAACCTGTTTGAAGGTTTATGGGATGATAAAAAGGGAGCTTGTTATTAAGTTTCTCAAGATACTCTTGAATTAAAAATACAGATTTGTGTTTCATGTCCTGAAGGACAAGTTTCTTCTATTTGCTGGAACCCCTGAGGCACCCTGTGTCTGAACACACCCAGCTGCCCACATACCAGCAGTTAAGAGGGAACCTTTTCCAAATTCAGGGACTTACTGTCTGACATCTGCAGAGTTGATGTTTTCATTAAAAAAAAAAAAAAAAAAGAAAATACTCCCAGTCCCTGTGTTTGCTAAGCAAACCTTTCATATGTATAGTAAATGTAAACAGATGTAGTCTTCCTTCCCCCTGTCTGAGACTTCAGGAGAGCTGCAGCACAAAGGCAGCCATTTCCCAGACAACTGAAAATACCAACTCACACGTGTCTTAATGGAGAGAGTGCTGCCCAGGGAGTGTCAAAAACTTGTTGCTGATAACAGAACAAGTGATAACATTTCACAAGTCAAGTTTCTGAAGCATTGTTTGGGGTCTTTTAGCAAGAACTTCTTGTTCTTTTGAACAAAAGTCCAAACCAGTCATTGGGTGTAATCAAACATAATTTTAGAAGTGGAAATGTGGTCTAGGATCTACTTCATTGGTCACAAAAAGATACATTTAAAAGGTTATGCTCACAATTGTTATGACAATCCCTAGAAAGTAAATGTCTTGCTTTTACTGCATAAAATATAGGACATAGAAATGTTAATCTTTACTTACTTTTCTTCTGAAAACCAGTGTCTTCAAATTCCATCCAGAGAATCTCAGTGTTGTTTGCTGACCCATGGTATTTAGTCTTTCTTTTGTATTTCTGCATGGGTATCTATAGATATGTATAAAATAGATATCTTTAAAAAAATGAATGTGTTGTGTCTGCATTCACTGATCATGTAAAACGCTAAGCAGGAAAAGACTTTATAATGGTTGCTTCACTGAATTATCATCTTTATTTGAGTAGCAGTGGTTATTTGTCATGACATTGAAATAATCCTGGTTTCAGATTTCATTACGAATGTGAGAATCAGATTAGATTTGTGACTCATCTGATCAAATCAGGCAGTTTTATTGCCTCAATTTGAAATTCCATCAATCCATATACAGAGAGAGCTTCTAAACCATTTCTGAGCAACTTCAGTTGGTATCTTCTCAAAAGTAAAACTGTCTGAAAGACCATAAACCTAAAGAAAAGAAAGTTCTAGGGATTTAAATATGGGGTTTTTTCTGCAGCTACGTTGCGTTATTTTTGTGGCACTTAGTAAGACTATTGTGAATGTATAAATATTCCTCAACTTGCTGTCCAGAGACTGTCTGTTTCAAAGTACTGACTGCACACTTTTTTCTTTTCCTAGTGGCCACAGATGTCTTCAACTCCAAAAGTCTGGCCATTCAGGCCCAGAAGAAGATCCTTGGAAAAATGGTGTCCAAATCAATAGCAACTACTTTGATTGATGATACAAGCAGTGATGTTTTAGATGAGCTTTACAGAGTAACAAAGGAATATACACAAAATAAAAAAGAAGCAGAGAAGATAATCAAAAACCTCATTAAAATAGTCCTCAAATTGGCAATTCTCTACAGGAACAACCAATTTAATCAAGATGAAATAGCACTGATGGAGAAATTCAAGAAGAAGGTTCATCAGCTGGCTAAGACCGTGGTCAGTTTCCATCAGGTGGATTATACCTTTGACAGGAACTTTTTGTCCAAACTGTTGAATGAATGTAGAGAGCTGCTCCATGAAATCATTCAGCGTCACCTAACTGCGAAGTCACATGGACGCGTCAACAATGTGTTTGATCACTTCTCTGATTGTGAATTTTTGGCTGCCTTGTACAATCCCTTTGGACCTTATAAAATCCATCTGCAGAAACTTTGTGATGGGGTCAACAAAATGCTAGATGAGGGGAACATATAAGTTGTTGTATTATAGGTGACTGCCTATGAGTTACTTGTAGATGGAACACTGTTGATTTATGAAGGAATAAGGGAGCATGCAAAGAGGTTTTTTTGCATTATGACAAATCTTTCCTAAATATCTCTATTAATTGATTTCTTACTATGCGCTATCTGTTGCTATTCAGAGTCCATCTGGAAGAAAAACTGCACATGACTTTTTTAACTGTGCTTTGCCTATGGAAATAGCTTGATAAATACAATCAAACAGAATGGTTCAAGTAGAGTAAGAGTCTTGCAAGATAGATATACAAACCAAAACAATATGCTGTCAGACAATCCGCATCTTTCATAGATTTACAGAATTAATTCTTAACTATCAGAATCCAGTAATGTTGGTAACAGACTATCATGGTGATGGTACACTCTGTAATTTCTTTCATTTACTAGTAAAATAGACATATTTGATTCAGTTATAGTCGTTTATGCTCTCTGCACAGATAACAGCTTCCTAGTGTTGCCATTATGAAGCATTGAGTTTTAAATAAAATCAGTGATGCTGTCACATAGAGTCTTAACAGCAGGCTTGTGCATCTCCAGCTCAGAGGTCAAAACTTCCTGTCTGCCAGGCAGGATCTCCCAAGGAAGAGATCCTTATAGATCTGCACAGGTGCTTGCTTCCTTTGACCACATGGGGATTTTTTGAGGAATAAGCTACAGGAAAATAGCTGGACAGGGGAAGAGCATCCCAAGAAACTGCTTGTGGTACAGAATTTTAACTCTGCCTATGATAAGATAAAAAACAGTGACTTCTCTGTCAATTCCTTAAGATTTTTAGAATTCTGCTAGTAGAATCATAGAATCAATCATCTGGGTTGGAAGGGTCACAATTCTTTTCGAAAAGATGGGATTCAGTATATCTGATATACTAGTCTGATGTGTATGATGATGTGAATTCACCAAAGTTGATAAATAAATTGCAAGCCAATTTGCTTTGTGTACAGTGAAAGTAGAAACAGAAATTAATGTTATCATTGTGTTATATACTATTTAACTAATGGAAAATGGAACTTTAAATAATTTTTTTTTCCTTCTTTTCCTACTTCTTACCTTTTATCCTTCTTTTTCTTCCTCATCTTCTCTCTGCCTTGACATTGGGGATAAAAATGTGACTTTCTAGACACTGTAATGTACTTAAAAGCATGAAGTTAATACATTTCAAACAGCCAAAGACTTTTTGTTAGGAAGCATATAAAGATTTTGCTGTTTATTTAATTGCCAGTGTTTTTGCTGTTTGCTGTGTCCTTTTGTTTTAATGAGTAAACCAAAGAATATTTGCACTCCAAACTTCTCTTGTCTTTTTTTTCCCTAATCATATTTTAAATACTAAATTGTGCCAGCAACAAAAAGCATTGCAATGATTTCAGCACTACTTGTGATTTTTAAGAGAGAAATTTAAGTTTTATCCCTGTTAGATTGGTCATTAGGCCCTCAATATTCCTGGAAACCTGCCAGAGAAATGTGTTCAAAATGTGAATCCATTTTATGGAAGCCATTGGTGTTCAGCAGAGAGAGAAGATTGATGTACTACTACTTGTCTAGAAACAGCTGGGAACTGATGAAAGGACAGTACACCAGAATTTGCCAAGAAGTAACTTCTTAGGTTGACATCTGAAGGAGTTTCATGTAAGATCTCTTCCCATGCTTTGCCTAAACAGTAAACATGCTGTGTTCTGTCCATCAGAAGTCATGTGTAGGGATGCAACATCACGGAGAAAAATCGCACAAATTGTAAAGAGTTTAGTTTCTGGTGTATTTATTTTATCTTCCTGCCTAGAAATACCAAATTCTTCCTCCTGGGGTGAGAATAAAAAGGAACTTGACTTCTAGAAATTAAAACAGTTTTATCTACAAATCCTGTTTTTAAATTGTGTCCTGATTCTCCCAAAATAGCCTAATTTATAACAAATTGTAACAGTTACTGAAAGGAGGAGACAGTACCTTGTTTAGAACCAGGTGTATTACATGTGCATGCTGTGTAAAACACAGAAGATTATCTTTGGCCATGAACCAGAATATTTTGATGCTGAAATTTGAATTTTCTCTGGGAAAAAAAACTGCTTAAGTAATCTTTGTACATTGATAATTAACACCTACTTACATGTATATGAATGTATATACATTTTCAGTACCCAGGACCTTCCTACTGAGCTGCACTGTCTGGCCATTTACTTGTTAGAAAAAGTGAAAATTGCCCATGGAGATCTGATTATAAGCATGAAAACTTGACAGCTAAGAGAACATATATTTAGCTCACATTCGAGTTACATTTTTCTGAGATGCTGTGACATTGGTTCTTGTCTGGCATTCATTTTGAATTACAAAAGAGTTCCATAATGATGAAAGAAACCAATTGTGTTTGGTTTTCAAACACCTACCATGTTCTTCTGACATAGCACTCAAGCTATATACTTTTGCAGTTAATTTTTTCCTGCAGCACACATAAATAGTAGCTTTAATTATGAAAATTCAGAAATAAACTGACAGCATTTTTACCTGTAGTACACTTGTATGAAGGCATTGACCCTCTAGCAGAAACTTGACATAGTCAAGATTTTAAAAAAGGTTACAGTCTCACTGTTTAATTAGCGGTAGCATAATCCCATAATTTAGTATTGCAAAATTGATAATGCTGTGTTTTAATAGGGTAATAATTATTAATACATTAAAATCCAGTCACCTTTTTACAATGGGCATTTAAATCTCAGTACTTCTGGTGATGCGTATTTTAATGTCTTTTCAACAGTTAGTTAATATGTAAAGCCTAATGCCATCAAAATACATGTTGAAGTTCTGTAACTTAAAACTAATTTTACAGCTTTTTAGAGGCATTGAAAAAGTGCTAAGTCAGACCTTGGATACACTTTACAAGATGTAAACAAACACGATCTCATCCATATAATGAAAACAAAATATAGGGAGGTTATCTGGGCCATTGTGTGTGGGCTTTTGGCTTTTGGCCATTCCTTAATTACGTTTGTGTGCACAGAAAAACAAAAAGACACAATTGGGTAAATTACAAGCCTTATTCTTGGCCTTGAGTTCTCTTGAGATCTCTTGTATCTCCATTTAGGAGGTACAGAGATCATAAGGAATCTGGAAGCTTTCAGCAACTGATGTGAGGCGATTTGTGGTTTTGTTTTGTTTTTTTTCCCTAAATCATGTCTCCTCTAAAAAAAGATTCAACCCCACCCATAAATTCTTGTAAAACAATAGAGTGAGGAGATGGCCAACTGCTTTCTCATATCTCTCCCCAGTGAGATTACATTTTCCCAAGAAAACTGGGAACTGATTGTGATGGCAGTTAGCTTCAGTAACTTTCCAGTCCCTTCTAGTTATAATGGCTATAATGTGACTATTTAAAGGTAAACTGGAATTCTGCATGTAGCTCTTCAAGGGACCAGAGGGTGCTCATTTTCAGGGTCTAGCAGAGAGGGATCTAGCCCACTTCATTGTAGAGGGGACAGCGTTAAGAGTAGGATGGTAAGCTGTACATTGCATGGGCTTGGATGGTCTCTCTGCAATGAGTGTTGGCTGTCTGGTGATCGCCTACCACAGCTTTCCTTTGCCTTCTGCTGCCATTCTGAGCAGCTGACATTTAAAAGATAAGCCAACTCCTTTCCTACTGTTTTTACCCCAGGATTACATTACATGGTAATCTAAGGAGAATTGATAGGCTACATTACCTGCTTTACTTAATGAAAAACCACAAATAAACACCACGTTCCTGATTTGTTGGGTTTTTTTTATGGTGGGGGGAGGGTTGCATTGGCAATGTAATTAGATCTCTGAAAGACTAATCTACATCTTGATCTGGGTGTTAATAATGTTTTGGCTATAATCTATACCCTTATCAGTGTGATTTTCAGTACATGTACTTCTAAGCCCTTTTTTTTTTTCCCCGGAAGTGCTTTTGAACATATTACTTCATATACATGAGATGAAGACTCCTATTTGCATAACCATTTGCAGAAAAACTTTGTTACAACTGCTTTTTATGGAGATCTGGGCAGGTCAGCCAGCATTCATGGTTAAGTGGCAAACATCTGTGCTCTAGATAAAACAACTGTCAAAAGAGATTATAATTGTCCAGGAAAGTTCTGTAATATGCATTTCACATGAATGAAACGTCTTTTGGGAGGGGAAAGTTTCCTATTTATCTTAAAATCAAATTGTTGTGCAAAGCTGTGACTATTACTTAGAAAGTTTAGACTTAGTAATGTAGTTATTTCAGTTTGTGAAAAAAAAGACACCAAAACCCAACAGAACAAGAAAACTTGCATTTGAAAGAAGTTTTGAAATAATTATCCATTTTACTATTTTAATCTTTTCATGCTGAATTTTGCATACGGCAGTTGACATATTGCAGCTTTGTAATTCATATATAGTATTAAATATTATAGGTTAACATGATTTCTTTTTATGTCTATAAAAACAAAGGAATAATATCTCCATACACACTATGTCAAAAAGCTTTCTTTCACAATTACAACAGTGCTCAGTTTGTGTAACAAATCAAATTTTCTTAATGTTTAAACTACAAACTGCTGAAGTGACCTCTCTTTTCTTAGTACTCAGTTTTACTATTTAGAGTTCTGTTTTCCAATTTTAATGTTGAGATTTATGGGCAAGACACTCCTGAATCAATATCCACTTTTTCTTGTGAGCTTGGGAAATGCAGGTGCTGATATACATCTTGTAACCATCTGTAAATTTCTACTTGCTAGCACAACACCAGTTTCTGGAGAAACATCCCTTACGGCATTTCTTTCTATTAGGGAGCAAATTGAAAAGAGGCGTCTTATAACTTTGGGATGTACCATAATTACACAGTATCAAACAAAGAAGCAGGCTTTAATGATTAAGAATAATGTAATTAAGAAGGTACTTTGCTTGCCCAGCTTTCCCAAGCAATCAAAACTTATTTGCTATTTGTTGTTTCTCCCCTGTGGGAAAGTCTTAGTATGGTAGGTGGAAGACAAAGGCAGAGCTTCCTACAGTTACTGTGATTTAGATTTAAATTATTTTTACATGTAAGGCTTTCCACTGTTGACTGTAAAAATCTTAACACTGAAGCTTTTCCTTGGCTTTATGACAAGTTAATTCCTATTTCAGTTTGCATTATATATTTGAGTTTAAAATGTGCTTTTATTGTGCACATAAATATGAGCAGAAGCAAAACAGCAGCTGGCCTTGTGCCTCATATCATGCTTTCTAGATACCTTGGGGTTTTTTCATTAGATGTTTTGGTTTCTTAGTGGATATCGTTCTGAAGGTTTTCATCAATTCAGGTCATTCTAAGAGAAAAATTGTTTGCTTTTCACACAGTTATTCTCCAGTTTCTGCTGGCACCTTGCAGCAACCTAATGCTCTTCATTTGCAAGACATTTGTGGGACATTTTGAAGTACATTTTTTCAGAATTAATTTATTGTTGATTTTTTCTGTCCAAGCTGCAGCTAATAGTGGATGAAAAATATGATTGCATTTAAGTTGCGTAAGGGTTTTCTAATACAGGGAGTATGATGGCGTAGATAAAATAGATCAGCTCAAGCAGGGCCCACATACCACCAACCCTTCTTCTCTTGTGTGGGAATACAAATGCACTAGTTATCGAATTACTATTATCAAATAATCAAATAATTATCGAATAGTGTTGAAAAACTACTTGGCTTTCTTGAGCAGGATTTACTATTTTATTTGGGGAATCCATTTCAGTAGCTGGGCTTGGCTAGGGTTCTGAGAAGTCCCCTGGCTGTTGATAGCCTAGAGTTAATTAAGGGTTTCTGTGACATGAAAGAACAGCCTTTCCCCGTTCCAGAATCACTGACTTCACTGACTGTAATGGAGATACTGTGGTTTTTTGCTTTGTTCGTTAGAGGGTCGGTTTTATTTTTTTGGAGAGTCATAACTGTGTATGGTCTGCTAGGCCTACTAAGAGGTTGCAGAAATAAAAGGGACTGAGGCCAACTGGCTTATTACCCCACAAGGCTTTGAGCCAGAGGGGGAATAAGTGCATGGGTCCAGGGACATGACATGAGATCAGCTGTTCCTTTCAAGAGAGCTGGTTCTATATCTCAAGAATCTTGATAATTCAGCAATGACAAAATTATCTCATCCTTGGAACTAAAGTGAGTCTCTTTGCCCAACCAAAAGCTGTCTCAGTTACAGGCTGCCTAACTTGATTTCAGTAGTATGGACACTCCCAAAGGTACATTTGCTGTGCCATCATATGAGAAACTATTAGGGAAATGTGGAAAGAAAAGCTCAGCACTTTTCTGGGAGGAAGGGCTGTGATGAGACAAAGATCTCATTAAGTTTGCTTTGCCATCCACACTGTGATAAGGACTGCTGCCTGCTGTAAGCACAGGCATTTGACTTTGTTTAAGTAAGACAATATATTTAATCCTACAGTTCCAGTATCCTATGACGCTCTAATCTATGGTTTACCCCAAAACTAGGACTGAGAGGCTCATGCTACAAAATATGGAAACAGGGAATGAGGCCCTTTAGAAAATAGTATCAAAGAAAACTAGTCTTTGCTATGCTTTGGAGCTGGGAGAACCTTGGATGGGGTATTTTGACTTCCCACCTCATTTCTGATGAGAAGAGCAAGTGCAGAAGAGGAGTACAAGGTGTTTATGCTGTTAGCTAGTTCTCCATCTTGTTTCTAGACAAAAGGCTATTCCATACGTCATGTATTCTTGACTAAAATTTTTCTTTACTTAAGTTAAGGAGGAATTCTTACCATGGAATACCGACTATTTAAACCTGTGGTGTTTTGCTTTCATTTGCATTCTTGGGGTGGTTGAGATGGAAGCTGGTAGAGTGGGTATTTCTGAGACACAACTGGAACTCTGCTGGTAATCTAGGGGAAACGGATGTCTGTTGTGCACAGAGAAAACTTCTGTAAAACTGGAACTAAGAACTGTAAAATGTCCTTGGTGGTAACTTGACAGGCCATTTTAGAAGGCACAGTTTAAAAGTAACTTACCTTTTGTAAGTTACCTTTTTACAACACTTTGTGTTCATTAAAGGAGATGCCTGGATTTATTCTATGAAAAGAACCTCTTGGAATTTTTAGCTGTTCTAAATCTCAGTACGGCTGTTAATTCAGGAAGCAAGTGGACGAAATCAGTTTTCTCAAGAAGCATTTCAAGTGTTCCATCTACTCATTAAAGATTCAACTCATCTGCAGAATCTGTTTACTTGTAACTTTATAGTAGTGCAAATATGCACCTGATTTCCACAGAATGTGACATATGGTTATTTGACAGTCTTTCTACTTCTTGTTTTAGTTCGTGTTTTTAGTCCTTGTGGGGTCTTACTGCCTTTTTTTCTTTTTTTTTTTAATTCTTTTTTTTTTTTTATTTTTCCCTTCAAGGGAGCCAATTTAATGGATTTTTCATGAAGAATCATTTAGGATGAAATAGTGTGGTTGTGTTATGGGAGTAACACCATAACCTTTTGCTGGCACCTCCCTAACTTGTCACCACAGGATGCATTTTCAAAGCTGTAGACGTGCACAAGCAACTAGTTTCTGCTTCAAAAGTTTGATCTACTACTGTGTCACTTCATACCTGCTCAGCAGTCCACCGAGCCCTGACTGACCTAGGGCTTCGGTCTCCCTTGAATCCTCTGTCTCTGATGGATTCAAATGGAGAGCTTCCATAGAGCTCTGCTTGTACCCCCCGCTTGAATTTTCCACTTAATTGAGTGGTATGTGCAACAAATGCCAAAATTAATGTTTCTTGCCAAAACAGGGATATGAGACCTCCTGTGATGTGGGTTGTTGACAACAGCTATAAAAATGTTTGCATTTACATTTGCAGTTGGTGCATAAGAATGTGTGCACTGTTTACTACACAGTAGGCTGCTCCTCAACATCTCATCAGGAAAGCTGCTTTTCAGGTTCTGAAGGTGACAAACAAGGGATTCAATGGCAAAAAATCCCCACTTACTAATTGCTGCAGGCTCACAGAAAAATAAAAGAAGACAAGAGAATGGAAACTAGAATGAAAATACATACTACTATATGCTGATATGCTGCAGATGAAAGTAATCAATAAATATTACATTGAAACCATGAAGAATTTCTCAGTTGGGCTTTCTAAGTAGTTTTATCTAAACATTTTTAGTAAGGGAGTAATTACTATGGTGAGCTGGGCCATACTGTTGGTTTCCGTGAGATAAACATGTGACCAGCTCAGGGCCCAAGACCCATCCATGACCTCTCTGCACTGGCAGCCAGAGAATGGCTGCAGAGAGGGAGAGGTGAAATGGGGGAGAATGACCCGGCAAGGCGTCCTTGGTCACAGCAAAAAAATATCTGTTCACAAACCCAGGGACTTTTAGAGCACTAAGGCTATCGGGAGGCACCATCTGTTGGAGGCTGTACTTTTGCAGTATTCAGTGAAAAGCGCTACAGTTTTTAACATGGATTCAGTATCTAGTTCCCGGTCATGGCAAGAAATATCTTCCCCTTCAATCATGTTTGTAGAGAAGTCTTTGTTCCCAGTGAATAGGCCTCTGCAAATCTCCACGAGCAAAACCATTTAGCAAGCAAATAAAGAACTTGAAAATTATAATCTAAAAAGATCTTTTAGCAATGTTAAAAAATCCAGAGTAAAAGCATGTCAGTCAATTTTTTTATTCCCCTTGTATAAAAGTTTCCAAGGTGCTCACCATCTCCAGCCGCAGACAGTAGAAACCATTTCCAATGGGATTACAACTCCCACAGTACCCACAACTGTGGGAACCCCTAGTGCAAGCCTGTAGTTTACAAAAGGCTTGTAAAAGAAAAAGACCCAAACCAAATTATCTAACCTGTTAGCCAAAAGATGTTAGCACATACACCATATTTGCTTCAGTGCACAGCACGAAAATTTACTGTTAATGGAAAGAACTTACCTGCTCTAGGCATTGAAGCATAACAGGAAAGAAACATCATCACATTCAATATTACAAGGTACTGAGTGGGGGTTTTGGCAATTTTTTCCTAGTGAAAAATGTCTGAAATGTCAGTATAAATGTTAATGATAAATATATGCTAGCTCACACTGTTCACTAAGAGACAAAATAAAGCAATTTTGGTCCTCCTTTTTGAACTGACTTATTTTGTTAAACCCTGGCTGGCTGTGTTTGGAATGTGGATATCCTGCTATTATTCTCATTCACTATGGCTCAGTCACTGAAAACTCACTATGGCACCTGATCTTGGTTTGTGGCTTAACACCTACTCTGCTCGTGTTTCCACCTACCATCACTTCAGTTTGGTAAGTGCAGCAGTCCATCATACCTTTTTCAGACTGATATATATATTTTCTGATAGCTGTATGACTTCTGGAACAAAGTTTTTCTGACTGCTAAAGGAACCCATCAAACACCTTTCCATCCAGAATGGTTCCTTGTACTTTGCATCTTTTAAATACAGACAAATTTAACTTTAAAAACATAAAATATAGAAGTGATGTACCATCTCTTTTATGCACTTTATTATTAAAAAATACACTTTATTTTGTGTTCTGAAGGAAAAAATAACCATTCTGTTGAGGAAACTTAATTGTGTCGAAGTGTGAGCCCTCCCTTGATTCTAATCCCATTCTAAGCACAAAAATAAGGTAGCTGTAAAAGTTCCTGACATGTTAACAAGGCCTGTTTATTTGGTATCTAAGCAACAAATTCTGCTGTAGAAATATCTCAGGGACTGATTTTATTTGGGCCATGCAACCACGAACTTCTAGGCAAATTCAAGAGTAAGTCCCATACTTGAATAGCCCATCATCTGTAAAAATACAGGAGATGGAAGACTATGGAATGTGAAAGACTAGAGCTGAAATGGCTTGTTCAAGATCATGAAAGATCTGATGGTGGACAGAATCAGCACTGAAAATGTACCTGGCTCTCTTAGGCCTTGTTTATAGAAGTACCCACAGATCTGAGCTGCTCTAGATTAATACACTTACATAGGGGATTATGCAAATAAAATTGGTACTGAAAGGATGACCACTCAGTCCTTGTAGGTATTTCCAGTCTTTACTAGATGCTGCTCTCACAGCATTCTGGAGACTTCCCTTTCTTTTCCCAGGTGGGAGCCCAATCCCACACTGTGGCAACAATAAACAAAACGTTGAGTGTTGAGGTCGAACCAAAGCTCACAGATGTTAAGGGCTCAATCTGTTACTTCCTCAGGAAGGGCAATTGCAATCTGACTCACCGCTCTGCCCTCCTCCCCCCCAGGAAAGAGCCTCCTCCTGCTGCCAAGCACAGCACAGCCAAACCACAATCAGCGATATTCTCTCTGCAAAACACACCCAGCTGCACCGGGACTCTCTCTGCTGGGCAATTCGCTCTTCTACTGAGCTGCACTCAAACGACATAGACAAACTTCCGAAGTTTAATTAGTTGTAAGGGTATTTAGTGCTGTGACAGAAAAAAACACCTCCAGTGCAATGGGTTGTTTCTGCGCACAGTCAAGAATTTTCCCCCACACTTAAAGCTTGTGATTGATTGTAGATTATTTATCTGATGCAGTTTCCTTGGCTGCCTTCAGAAATGTTTTTTTCCCCTGTCGTTTCCAGTAGTTTCCCTGTGGGTGGTACTATGAATGTGGGCACTTGGGGCAGCCTTACCGTAGCACGGGCTCACTCTAGTGCCCACAGTGTAAGTTGCAGTTGAAGCTTTCAAACCCCTGCAAGCCGAACTGTGTTATAAAATCATAGACCACTAGTCTCTGTTCCTACTGTTTCTAAAGGAGTGAATGCTACAGATTATTTGAGGTCAGAAATTATAATTTATTCTATTTTGGAAGTCTCCAAATAGCTGTCACTCAGAAAACTATCACCTTTCTTCAATGTAGACAGTAAGGCATTTACAGCCAAGAAGATAACCAGGCAGCAAAACCATTTTTTCTTTCTATTAGCTGCAGAAATAATCCTAGGTTTACAAGAAAGGTTAATAATGATTTAAAGTTTATCTGTGCAGAGGGAATTTGTAGATGATTTCCTGAAAAAATAATTCTGTGCATTCCTTACAATCCTCTGTTCCCTGTGCAAGCCCCTAGATTTAAGCATTGGCCCTATGAAATGCCAGAATAATTACATTCTGAATAACACTGTCTCACACAACACCTGCAATAATATAATGATTAAGTGTGTATATTCGTACTTAACCCATGGTCTTGTTCAAGTAAACACAACACACTCTGCTACTCTTTGTGCTTCACTCTGTTCTCCTTCGCTTCACCATGGGGTCACTCCCACAGGCTGCAGCTCTCCATGACCTGCTCCAGCATGAGTCCCTCCCACAGCATGCATTCCTTCAGGAACAGGCTGCTCCAGTCCCCAACAGGATCACAAGTCCTGCCAGCAAACCTGTTCCAGTGTGAACCTCCATGGGGTGTCTTCTCTACGGGCTCCAGGGACTCTGGAGCTGGACCACCCACTGTCACTCCCTCTTCACTGGCCTGGGTGTCTGCAGGGCTGCTTCTCCCTCAGCTTCCCCACTCTTCCACAATTGCTGCAAAACGCCTTTTATATTTTCTTAGACACGTTCCCAGAGGCACCACCGGCAGACTTTCTGAGGGTTTGAGCTGTGCCTGATGGTGGATCCTTTGGATCCAGTGGGAATGCTGTGCTGGGCCTGGGACTGCCTGCAGGCCCCAGGTCCCTGCACCCAGCGCTGCCCTCTACCCATGGGCAGCCAAAATCCATGGGGCATAGAAAGCATGCTGTATTGCACTTTCACTGCTCAACAGAGTTCCCAGGGCTCTGGGAAAGCAATGTTTCCACTGGGAAACTGTAAATAGAGGGACAGAAAAATTGCACACCATGAACAAGATTACTATAAAAGAAGTAATTGTAGATTAGCTTTAAACGGAGGCAGGATGTCTTACACCAGGGTAGCCTCACAATCCAGCAAGGATCTCACAATCCAGCCCAGCAATGGCCTCGCTGGGCACGTAGACAGGACAGGACAGGACAGGACAGCTCGCTCCTTCCCATCCTTCACAGCAGCCAGCCTGGGAAAGCAGGGCCAGGCAGAGCTGATCCTGGGACCCACTGCCTCCATCCCGAGCCCCTCCTTGCGCTCTGCATCCCTTCCTTACCCTTCTCATCTCTTCCTCTCCCCTTGTCTTCTCCATCTCGTTCCCTCCCTCTGTTCCCCATCCCTTCCCCACCCATCCCTCTCCCTTCCTTTCCCTTCATTCTTCCACATTCCCTGCCTTTCACCTCCCCCAACCCTTCCTCTCCTCTCCTTTTCCCTTCCCTCTCCTCCATTCCCCATTCCTTCCTTTTGCATGGAAAATCACACTATGAAAAACCAGTGTCCATAAAGGAGACAGAAGAGTCCTGCAACTTTATTTGAATAATGGGGTAGAGTTCACCGGGGCACACACCTGCGGGATTTCTCGAAGTTTTGGAAGGCACAGCCTCCTTTTATCCAAAGCTCAGAAACACAAGCTATTGCAGACCCTTGTCTATTTCAGGAGTCGAGCTGTCCGGCTCTGCAACAAACCTGCAGTTTGAAGTTAATAGCGACATTAAGAACGATTTCAAAGACGTTAACACCCATACTTCTGTGCATTGAATTGTTTGTAAAGACATTAGCACACATCTTCCCCACCACTTTCCCCTGCCCATCCTCTCCCCTTCCTTTCCCCATCTCTTCCTCTCTCTCCTTTCCTTTCCTCTCGTAATCCCATCCCATCATATCCCTTCCATTCTTCTGCACAACCCTCCCTCGACGCTCCTTCCCCCTTCCTTCCTATGCCTTCCTTCCTATGCCTTCCTTCCTATGCCCCCCTTCCCTGCCCTCGTTCCCGCCCCTCCATTCCCCGCCCCTTCCTTTCCCCGCCCCGTCCCTTTCCCCTTCCCATCGCACACTACAGTTCCCAGCGGGCTGCGGTGCTGGCGCATGCGCGCTGGGGCGCACCTCCCCGCCCCGTGTTGTCCCTCCTGCGGGCGGGTCGGGGCCGGGCACTGGGGTCGGGCAGTGGAGCCGGGCGGCGCCGAGCGGAGCGGAGCGATGGCAGCGGCGGGGCTGAGGTTCGACGGGCGGGTGGTGCTGGTGACAGGCGCCGGAGGAGGTGAGCGCCGGCCGGGGTTTCCGCCCCCACGGGAGACGGCAGAACTGCTCGGGGGAAGCCCGGGCGGTGCGGGCTCCGCGGAGCCGCCGCTGCCGGCGGCCCCGGCAGGTGTCCCGGGGGCAGCCGGTCCGGCTTCGGGGGGGAAAAGCGGGTTGTTTCCGCAGAGGGGAGAAGCGGGGCTGCGGGGGAAGTGCTGTCCGTGCCGTTCTGGCCGTGCCAAGGCTGTGCAGGGGTCAGGGCCGTGCCTCCTGCTGCCGTCCGAGGCCGGCCCGGCGCTGCCCGCGCTGGGAACCCCTCCGAACGTGGGGCTTTTCTGCTGTTTGAACACACGCGGGGAGCAGCGCCGCTGCGCCCCTCCCAGCAGTGGATGTCCTCCTCCAAGCGCTGTCCTGGTACCCTAATCCCTTCCACCTGAGCCTTGGACGTAGCGTCGGAGGCGTGTGACCCCTGTGGCTTGGCAGGGTGCTGCTGCAGCAGGGCTCTCCCGTGTGGGGCTGCTGACGGCAGCCGCCCACCCGCTGCTGCCTGCCCGGCCCGCGCTGCTCCCGGGAGCCGGCCTGCGGGCAGCGGGGAGCGGCAGGGAGAGACCGCTGCCAGCAGCAGGGCTGGCCCTGCGCTGTTGGTGGTCTGCAGGCTTGAGCCCTCCGGGGAACGTGGAATGCTTGGTGTTGCCAGGAAATGTTTTTGTATTTGTTGTTATGGCGTGGGGTGGGTTGGTTGTTTGGGTGTTTCTGTTATTTGTTTCTTCCCCCTTTGATTATTTTTTTTTCATTCTCTGCGTCCATGCTTTGGCCTTTGCCTACTCTGGTGGTTGAGCAAAAATACGGGCTGTCAGTGTGGATGAATGAGAGGCAAAGTTTGTGTTTGTGATGAGCTCTTTAGGAAACTTGTTTAACCATACTCTGAAAAGGTTCTGCCCTCCCCACAGTGGAGTTTTGCTCTCATTTTGTGGAGCCGAATGTTGCCAGCGGAGTCATTTTGGGGTCCTAGATTAAGTGATGTCTTGTGAAGAAGTAGTTTTGGAAAGCACTGAACAGTCTATGTACATCACCTGAAAGTGACCAACCTGATAATGATTGAGACCACGTTTTTTAATGGTGCTTTTGTGCTTTTACCATATCTATGTTTGTGGCCTTTTCCCTATATAGTAAGTTTCACTGAAGAACAGGTTAAGACCTTGCATAATAGCAAAACAAGGTCACTGTGGCAGTAACAAAGCTTCTAAAAAGTATTGCACTGAGTAAAAGTTTCATGTCGTAAGTGTGTGTACAGTGATCCTTGTACTCATAGGGTTAGACTGAAAAAGGTTTGTTAATAGAGAAAATTCCTCTTGTATGTTTTATTTCACAACAGCTTTTCAGTAGGTGTTGATTAAATTTAAGCCAAGATTAAGGGAGGACCTGTTATTTACAGATTAGTTCTCATTTTGCTTTTATTTAATTTACATCGCTGTAGTTAGATTGCATTACTAATATTGTTTTTCAGCTGGATGCTGGTGAGCAGATCAGACCTGGGAATTTATTTAGACATCTGAATCACTAGTTTGTGTCAAAGTCATACCTGTTTGCACATATGCACATATCTGAAAAGTGTTTCTTTTCACTTTGGGGAGATCTTCTGTGAATTACTGTGTTGGACATTGTTTAGTCAACCTATCTTGTTTTTTTAAGGTTAGTTTTGATTCTTAAATGTTCAGTCCTTGCTTAGCAGTTGAGAAGACGAGCTCATATAGCATGGCCTGAGTTTTGTGCATTTCTCAGTTGTTCACTTCTCAGTGGCTTTTCAAAACAAAACAAAAAAAAAGTTTTCTTGGACTTGGGTTATATGAGCAGTTGAGTGTATATGCACCTCACATGTGAAGCTCTTGGTTGCAGAGGCCTAAGGGAGTCTTAAGGAAATTTTCAATTTATTGCTGTGAAATTAGTACACTTAAACACAGTATATACAATTCTTATTTTTCGCCTCCTTTTTTTTTTTTTTTGAGAAGTGGCTTTGAATGTCCAAGTGAGATGCAAAGAGATATTGTTTGTATTCTGAGAAACTTTCTTCTGACTGATGATTTTTTGATCATTCCAATCTCCATTTTTCTTAAATGAATAAAAAAAGGATCAGTGCCATTAATCCCAACAACTTTTGATTGCTACAGTGGATAGTATATCTGTAAATCATTTATTGCAATGAATGCCAAATACAACTAGAATCTAAGCCAGAGTGAAGGTTTAAGACCCTTGCTTTTGTTTGTAGTGCAGAAATTACAGTCTTCTCTTAGGACAGGCAAACTATGTATCTGTTTGGTTAGCTGAGGTATTAGGCATTCCTTTGTATCCAAATGATTTTGTCAATATATCTTCAGTCACAGTTAAATTTTGTTCAGTTTCTTTTTCAAATTTTAACTTTAACTAGGAAAGTATCTTATTCACTTAGTGCGTAATTAATTAACTTGAAACATCCCCTCCTTCTTCAGTGTTACCTCAGGACATTAAAGGTTCTTCCTTTCAAATGTATTTTTCTATCACAAGCACAAACTCAGCAGCATACAGCTTTCCCAGATGCTTCGGCTGAATCCAGTAACGAAGAGTAAGCATGGCTTGTTTGCGTTTTTTTTTCTCTTGACTGGAAGTTTTACTTGCTGTTTTTCTGTTTGTTTACTTTTATATTTTGTTCTTATAAAAGACTTTGAGCTCCTGGGGGAAATAATGCTTTGAACCTGCAAGGTGTTTGTTTTGAATTGGTGCATTTTTCTTGACGCGGTTCATTTTTTTGTAGCTTTTGTCTGAATTGTGATCCAGGAAACAAATTCACTCTTGTTTTTAACTTTTTCTTTTTTTTAAACTAGGTTTGGGCAGAGCATATGCTCTGGCTTTTGCTGAAAGAGGAGCTTCAGTAGTTGGTAAGTTTTATCTTTACTAACTTGATCTAGACAGTAACCTTTGCCTTTTCACATAGCTTGCATTCGACAGTCCATGCCCTTTTTGACAGTAACCTTTGTTACTTAATGGTTTTCTGTCTTATCTTTTGCTGTTTAATTTTGCCTCTAAGCTTTATTTTCTTATGAAACAAGTTGCCCAAGTTTGTCCTAGAGCTTACCTTTGCTGGAAAGCCAGTTTGAGTCAGATAATTTCTTGATTTAACTTCCAATTATGCATACAAGTTTTTACTGCAATCTGTGGCCAGAGAGTGTGTTGTCTTAGGTAAATTCTGCTCAGAATCTTCCAATATGACCATTTGAATTTGTGAATATGTTATCTTATAGTACTTTCTCTCAAGAAAGAAGTTACTGAAATGTAGCTCAAAGCATTGTTTCTTTCTGTGGCTCATGGGACGTCTGGTCTAGGTGTCAGTGCCAGGTAGCTGTCAGTAATTTCTTGTGGTTTTGTAGTTCCTTGGTTGAACATTAGCAGGGCATATTTAGTTGTGAAAAATGCTGTATCACAAGGCAGTCCTGAAGGTTAAGTTATATTTTGGGTACTCACCAGCAATCAGCATTGCCATTTTTAGATTGGCTCTTAGGAAAAATCTATTCACTGGAAGGGTTGTCAGGCACTGGAACAGGCCAGAGAGGTGGTTGAATGACCATCTCTGCAAGTATTTAAAAGACGTTTGCATGTGGCACTTAGGGATGTGGTTTACTCCTGGACTTGGCAGTGTTACATTAATGGTTGGACTTAACCTTACAGATGTTTCCAACCTAAAAGGTTCTGTGATTTTTTACCTCTGCTGCCTATGAATGAATTTGTACAGGTACTGTTGATGATTCAAGATTAAATGCTTGAAGAGATTTATGGACAAGACCTTGCTCGCTGTTTTTGTTTGTAGTTTTCTAATGACAATGCCAATCTCAGTTTACAAAATTTCATGAAAATTATTTGGTTTTACATCATTGATTGAAAATGAGTATGTATGTAGACTTAAAAAAAACTTAAAAAAAATCTGGGTTGTTTTTTCTTATTTTGTTTCTGTTAATTGCCTTCTTTGATACTTGCTATATTTACCATGGATGTGAATAATTCACATTGAGTTCTTATTTAGCAAAAATTATGTCACTAAAGCAGTCCAAATATTTTGTATTGACTCTCTGTAGATGGTGGTGGTCTTACTTTCCAGAATGATCTGAAAGAAAATGTATTTTATTGCCTGACCACAGCTAATGCTCCTTTATCTCTTGCCCTTATTGTGTAATAACTAAACAGTAAGTTAAGAATTGACTGTAAGGGCAACTACTTGTTTCCTTTTGGAAACTTCACCACACTTCAGCTTCTCTTGCAGTGTTACCTCTACATGCTTGTATTTGTTTCTCTTGTTCTCTTACAATTCTGACTTCAAAGAGTTGAGAAACTACTTGTATAAATCTTTAGTTTTATAAAACTCAGGCAGATATGAGGCTTATAGCTGCCTTGTCTCTTTAAAACAAGTTCCCTTTTATAAGTTATGGAAATGAAGCTATGTTGAGACCAGTGATCAAATACTCTGGAGGAATATTTTGAGTAGTTGGAAGAATAACAGTAGGCTCCAACATGACGCCTTTGTCCAGTCCTGCATCTCTATTGAGTGAGTTGCTGTTGGTGTGGTTAAATTGACAAGAGCTACCTAGGTGGAAAACTCTCTTCCCATCACCCTGAGGCTGCCTGCTACCACTGTTTTTTGTTATTCTTTATCTCCTTGATGCCTCTCATCAGGAAAAGTTGAAAGGACAAAGAAGGGTTGATTTGCTTTTGTCTTGCATCCTGTGTCATCTCCAGACCTACCATTTCTTCTGGTCTCTCTGAGGGCTCTTGTGTTGCTGTTTTAGTTTAGAGTCATGCTTTTGAAGCATCTCTCCTGGTATGTATCCTATTTGTATTTTTGTTTGCATAGTGAAATGGTATTGAATTGCATGAGTCCTTTAAAAAACAGACTGGAAGATGCAATCTATCAGCACTGTTCATGAACCTACATTGTTCATGTGTGCTTGGTTTGTGACACCAGAATACCACAAGAAATCAGCTGGCTTACTGTTTAAAAAACTTGTACTGTAGATGTCAGGTGCTCTGCACCAACTGTTTCACTCTTCAGATTTGCTTTTGCTACTCTTCTATGACACACTAGCTAGCCTTAGAGGAGTTCTTCTCCAAGATTGACACTATAGCTATGCTCTGCCACAACCACTACAGTCTTTGGCTCTTTTCGACTGCGTGATTTCAGCTGAAAATTGCATGATGTAAACCTTGGGCCTAAAGTAATGTTATTTCTCTATTTTGTTGTTAGGGGCTTTTTTTCATTGTTCTCTCACAGTCATGGCGTTACTATTTTTAAGGCCTATAATAGCTCAACTCTTTCTTGTATACTCATTTTTGTTTCAACTCCATTAGTGCCTGTGCTCAGCCTAAGGTACTTTACCACCTCTGAAAATTTTACCAAATATTTAATTAGATTTTTGTCAACAAATTACTATTGAAGTGTGGGATAAGCATATATAAACTTGTCTGTGGTAGAGAGTTGTAAGGCTTTAACAGGACTGAATACTTTGTATATGTTTACCACCCAAATTCTTCTTTCCCAGGTGTTGTTCCTGATTCGCTTTCCTTTAATACCATGGATGTTGCAGGCTGAGCAGTCTGCCTGCGTTGCCTATCCTAACACATCACTACACTTAGAAATTTTCCTTAATTCTTTTCACTTGAATTCTGTTTCCTGCACGTTTGGATTGTTACCTATTGATCTGTTAGCTTGGAGATTTTTGTCTCCGTTGTTTTTTGCATCAGTGTTAAGGTACTTGTACTTCCTGCTTAAGGCTGGGCATTTTTTGTGTTTCGTTTGATTGTTTATGCTTGGTTGTTTTTTCTGGTTTTTTTGACATGTCCCTCCTCTTTTGATGCTCGCTTCTTCTGGACTTTGGCATTTTTATTTACTCACAAATTTTCTGCCGTCTTTCTACATTTCTCTTGAAGTGCTGCACACAAAGCTGAATATAGGATTCCAGATGAGGCTTCTTGATCTGGATAATACAGTGATTTTGTGGTGTGTCCTGCGAGCCATGTTCCTGTTTACACAGAGTTAAAAAAAAGGCACAAAATGGGTCTATTTCATTTTGTCATGATACAACAGACTTGGCAATTGCTGCTTTTCATCAAGACCAGCAAGAATATCCTTCATATTTTAGTTTGTCTGGCTTCTTGAGTTTAGAAATTAGAAGGCAGAAAGCTGGAATTCACCATAGCAAAAGACTGTTTAGCAGAATACCAGTGTTGCATGTAAATTCAGTCAATTCTGGCTTTTTTGCAATTCCATTTTGAACCCATTTAAACAACTTATTACAATTTTTTGAAATTCTTTGTCCAAATACAATGTTTTATGGGATTTTTTTTGGGAGTGTTTTTGTTCCCCTGGTAATTCTGTGAGGCTGTGGGATGTGCAGGAGTGCAGCAGAGTGTGGCAACATTACATTCCAGCTGCCATTAGTGACGTGTGTCCCATTGTGGAGAGCAGCCTGGACCAGCTGTGTGTGTCTGGTGGGCAGGATCTGAAGCTCCAGAGCAGGCACTTCTCACTTTGTTCAGACCGCTGGGTCTCTTCTATGATGGTGTTGACTAGTAACAGTTTAGCAACTCTATTAACAGGAATAAAGTCTTGTTTTCGGTTCATGCAGTAGTTAGAGACTAGAATAAATTGCCTGCGATTGGGGTATAATCTAGATATTTATCTCTGAACTTCAACACAATTACAGAGGTAGCCTGGGCAGGGCAAGCAAGTTAAATACATGATGGAGGGGTGGAAAAAGGTTCTGTTTTCCATGCTATTTAAAGAAAAAGGGATAATGTATGTTGCACTACTTTTAAAAAAATTAGTCATATGTCCTACTATTTTTCTCTTGTCATCTGTGATTCTCAGTAAGATCCTAGATGCGGCAGGCTTTATTAATATTCCTTATAACCTCCAGTGTGATAGTGAGGTAAGGACAGACCATGAAGTCTGAGTGCTAACAACAAAATTTTCATTTCTTTTTCCTGCACAGTGAATGATCTTGGAGGTGATTTTAAAGGATATGGCAAAAGCTCCTCAGCTGCTGACAAAGTTGTTGATGAAATCAGAGCAAAAGGAGGGAAAGCAGTACCCAATTATGGTATGTTATTTGTCCAGATGAGTGTAATGCTTTATCTGTAGGAATAGTGGACATGTTAAATGAAAAGTTGATGCTGCTAGTGAAAGATTACTGCCAGCTTACCATTAACATATACATTAAACAGGTGTGAGACCATGTGGGGTGGGGAGACAGATGCTAAAAGCAGGTGCATTAATTGCCTCATTTAATTAAGATTTGTCTACTAATGCCCTTCTCTTTTATCTCAGTTTTTAACATTGAAGTATTAAGTAGCCATTCATCCGCAGTCTTCAGATGCTAAATGGGCATGGATAGTTCTTGCTTGCTTTGCTTTGTGTTTTTCTTGCTGTCACAAATGTTGTGCCATTTAGATTTGCTGTGTGGGATTTGCTTTAGGCCACATGCAGATAACGGCTGGATTTGAATTTAGTTTTCACTGGGGCTATGTACACTTTATTTTTCTTAGCTCTGTGGAATTAGTTGTTAATATCCTGGAAGTACAGTGTATCCAGTTAATTTTAATTGAGAATTTGTATTTTTTTCTTACAGATTCCGTAGAAGATGGTGAAAAGCTGGTGAGGACAGCTCTTGAGGCTTTTGGCAGGATAGGTACGGTTGCTTAATTCATGTAGAAAATTGTTTACAAGTGCAAATCCATTATAAGCAGTGCAATTGACAACCTGTGTATGAAATACATCTTGACCACAGTAGTACTCACCAATTCTTGATTCCTGTAGTCAGTGAAATCTGAATAAGGAGCTTACAGCTTTTAATCTAAATTATCAACTTTTGTTTGGGTTTTTTATTTGTTTTGTTTCTTTGGGTTTTGTTTGGTTGGTTTTTTTTGTTTGTTTTTCTTTGGTTTTGTTGGTGTTTTTGTTTGTTTTGGGGTTTTTTTTGGGTTTCTCTGTTTTTTTTTTTGTGGTTTTAACAGAGGTGTAAAGCTTAATATATATTTTGTATTTTCCTACACTTCAGAATTTTGGAACTTCAATAATGGTTAACAATTTCTGTCACAAAGCACGAAGTCTATGAAGTGTTATAACTGGCTGCATAGAATTAGCATAAATAATGTTGCTGAAAGCAACATTTCATGGTTTTAAGCTCTTCTGCTTACCTAAGGTCAACATGCATTAGCAGAAATTAAAGAAGAAAACCCTAAGGTATTTTATCTAACAATTAAAGTTCTTTTTAACCATGTGATTTCCACTATTTGAAATTACTTGGTGAATTAAACTCAGGGTTAAATGGCTTAAAGTACACATAAACAAGGCCAACAGGAACCCAGTTAAATATCTGACAAGAAATTGTTATGATCCTGGTCACTTTATCAGCTTTGAGACTCTGTAGTTCCTCTAGTTATCATTTGGGCTACTGCAACAAAGGTGGTGGCATAAACTGCATAATTGGGGCATTCTGAAATTCAAAGCAGGCTTCAAAACTGTACAGGATAGCTGCATCCTGCAGATATTGGATTCCTAGGCAGCCAGCACTTCACAGCTATGCCTGCTTTTCAGGCTTTGTCCCATTTAGGTCCCTGTCAGGTTGAGTTGCCTGTCCAAAAGTTTTATGTTATAATATTTGTTCAAGGATAGAATTCATTAATCAGGACAAGGAGCTACTGAATATGTAATATGTATAATATGTAATATGATGTATATGTCCAGTGTTCTTGTGTGTGTATATTTGGAAGTGGGAGAAAAATAGAAAGCTTGTATTTTTATCAGTACATTGAATTAGTTACCTTTTTTTTATTTCAGATATTGTTATAAACAATGCTGGGTGAGTATACCTGTCCTGTTTGAGTGTGTACTGTCCTTTTTGTGTAAACAAATGTTGATCTTACATCTGTTTTGTTTTCCTAATGTCGCATTTTAGGATCCTGAGAGACCGTTCTTTTGTTCGGATAAGTGATGAAGATTGGGGTGAGTTGATTTTAAAACAACTTCCAAATGTTCTTTCTGTGCGAAAGATGACATGTACATCCCTCCCACGGGAACAAGAAAGAAAAGACAGGGAAGGCTTACCTTTTGCCCTGCAAGCTTAGTGGAACACTGCATGTGTTCAGTGTGCAAACCAGGTCTGTGCTGCAACACATGGTAGGTATATGTAGTTCCAAAGGGTAAGAAGGGCTGTTCTTCCCACTCCTGGTTGCCAAATGCAGTAAGAAAAAGAGCCATGTGAATTACACACAATAGTTTTTGTGAGCACAACATTCCTATTGCCAGCACTGAGTGGCTGAATACTAAACAGGCTTAAAAGACCCAGAACTAAGCAGAGAGGAAAGGAAACTGATGTGCCAAGGGACAGAAGAAAAAGCAAAACCTTCATTGAGGTGATAGATGATGATAAGTCAGTAGAGGAGACTTTACAAAGATAGTCTGTCTCTGTACTTCTGGTCTGAGTCGAAGTGCAGGAATTTTGAATGCTTTTGAATTCTGTATGGAAGAGGCCATTAAAGAGGTGGTATATGTGGGCAGCCCCTTCATAAATCAATGTATGTTCAGGCAAGTACTGAAAAGTGGTCTGTCAAGACAAACAAAAAACAAAACAAAACAACAACAACAACAAAAAAAACAACAAAAAAAAACCCTAACAAAAAAACAGTGTGAAGGGAGTACATTTTTGTCATGAAGAAGAAATATGGTGCATTTCAATCTGGGAGACAAATCCTGGAATTACTAAACTGATGTTAATTTGTTCTAGATATAATTCACAGAATTCATTTGAGGGGATCGTTCCTGGTAACCCGAGCTGCATGGAATCATATGAAAAATCAGAAATTTGGCAGGTAAAAATATGTGTTCTGTATTGCATTTTTCAGTAGGGTATAACAAACTGATGCATGCCCAAACAGGGAAGGAGTCTTGCATTCTTTTCTTTCACTTTGTCAGGGTTGAAGCAAAATCAGTGAAAATGTCTGTACCTCCTTTCCACTTCCTCAGCCAAATGTTTGAAGTTTTTTTTCCAATATATTTAAATGTATTTTTCTGGCTCTCCCAAACAGAAGTTGTAACTATGTAAAAATACCTTGTCAATTAATGAGGACTGGTTAGAAATGTTTGTTACTTGTGTGTTACTGCAGTTTGAGGGACTCTTGTTCTGCTCCTTCTTATTCAAATGACTGGTACATGCAGTTCTGCTCGTAGGCCATAGATTTTTTTCTTTGGTGTTTAGTTGTCATGAGTTTTCTTTGTTTGCCAGTTTTAACCCTTTGGACAAACGTACTTGTCTTAAAAGTTATGGGAGTGTTCTTAGTATGTTTTTAGTATGTATTACTGTTAAAAAAAGTGCAGTGAAATCAGACTTTTTTTTCCATTTTTGTGATTTTATCAAAAACCTTGTCAAAGCACTGATTATATTAATCTTAACCATACCCACGTGTTTAAAACTGTGTGGCTATTTTCTAATCCTGTGACCTAAATAACATTTATTCTCATCCAGGGAAGTGAACTGTGAGGATAGCAAAAGCCTTCAGTCTGGGAGTTGAAAATTAAATTATTTTTTCAAAAACAGCTTAATTCTAGAATTGCATCCAGTTAGGATAATGTTTCCCATGTATCCTTTTCTGTATTTGCTCAAATGACAGTGGTACTGCTTCTGCAGTTTATGGATAGACACGTCCATCTGCAGAATGCATGCTTTGTATAGAGTTTGTAGCTTTTCTTCATCATATTGAACCACTACTTGCAATACTTCTCTTCACTTAGATTAAAAACATTAGATTATTGGCAGTGAAGCACATAAAAAAAGTTAAATATATGTTGATCCCAGCTATGCTGTGTGTTTACAAGTAGATTTCAACAGAATCTGATAAGGCTTTGTGTTGTTTTTGCATGGCCTGGTTTTTGGTAGTGGGGAAATTACACAAGGGGCCTGTGAGAAGCTGCTGGAAGTTTCCACTGTGTCCAGCAGAGCCAACCATCGATGGCTTTGAAAATGGACATGGTGCTGGCCAAGGCTGGGCCAGTTAGAGGTGATGGTAATGCCTCTGTGATACCAGATTGGAGAAGAAAATCAAAACAAAAGGACACACAGTTTTTTCTGCCCAGCGATGAGGAGGAGGTGAGAACATGTGAGGGAAACAACATGGAGACACCAAGATCAGTGTAGAATGAGTAGCAGAAGGTGCCAGAGCTGAGATTCTCTGCAGGCTGTGGTGAGACCATGGTGAAGCAGCTGTGCCCCTGCAGCCCCTGGGGATCCATGGGGGATGCAGAGATCCACCCGCAGCCCATGAGGGAGGTGCCCATGCCAGAGGAGGTAGATGCCTGAAGGAGGCTGTGATCCAGCAGGAGACCCAGTGGAGAGAGGGGACCCTTGTTCCAGGTTGGAGCAGCCTGTCCTTGGATGACTGCACCCTATGGAAAGAGTGCCCCATGTCTCAGCAGTTTTGGGAGGACCGTCTGCCCATGGGAGGGACTCAATATTTGCAGCAGGTGCAGTATGGCTGCTGCTTGTGAGAAGTGGACCCGCGTTGGAGAATTTCAGGGAGAGCTGTCTCCTGTGGGAGGGACCCCATGTACTCACAGGGAATGGACTCCTCTCCCAGAGCAGCAGAAGAAAATCTCTGTGATAACTGAACAAACCATCATGCCCTGTCTGCCTGTGGTGTTGGTGGGAGGGAGGGAGGGACTGAGGGAAGAAAAGAGCTTATCTACTTCTCATTATACTTCTCTGTATCTCTCAGTAATAAATTCACTTCGTACATTTAAGTTGAGCCTCTTTTACCCTTGGAGTGTTTTCTCCCAGTCCTTATCTCATACCACGAACCTGTTGTTAATTTTTTTTCTCTCCTCTGCCCAGCTCTGGCAGGGAAGGGTGAGCAAGGAGCCTTTGTGGCATTTGACTAGTGTCAAACCATAACAGGGTTCCTTTAAAAGTGAAGGTGTAGACCCATTTCTATGGAATTGAGATGACCTGCAGCACAGCATTTTCTTGCCTCAAACCATCTGTGAACTGCAGTGGTTTTAGAGCTCTCATGTGGGCAGTTCAGTCACCTCCAAAGCAGTAATGGGAATAGCAAAGAACAAGACTTTCCTTTCCTGTCTTCTTCTGTCATGCATTTTATGCATATTAGAATTCTTTGAATGTGAATTCTGTCAGAACAGATCTTCAGATATTACCAGGTAGTTAATATTAAAGGAGGTAATTTTCGGTCAAGTAATTCTGAGTGCTGAAATCTCCTATTAGTTGTGAGAATAATACCAGCTGAAATGAAAATAGAAATGAAATTATTTTTCTCTATACAGGACCTAGTGTCACAGAATGTCTTTCCTAGTGTTGCAATATCAATCAGAAAGCCTTTGTTAGTTTTCTGCTACTCTGACAATGTGTCAGGATTTGTGAGATGTTTGCCATCCATCAAACATTAGTTACCTGATTGTTAGCAAAACTAGCAACTAATATTTTCTTATTGGTTTTGTGGAATATGGAGACTATAATGCCAAAGCTGGCAAATGTTGTTGTGTAGAATCAAATAACTTGAAGAAATAATTTAATTTTTTTTCTTCTCTTCTCCCTTAAGAATAATTATGACATCCTCAGCTGCTGGAATATATGGAAACTTTGGTCAGGCAAACTACAGTGCTGCAAAACTTGGCCTTTTGGGTCTTGCAAACACAATTGCAATTGAAGGGCGGAAATATAACATCCACTGCAACACCATTGCTCCTACTGCTGGATCCAGGCTGACCCAGACTGTCATGCCGCAAGGTGAATAATAGAAGGTCTACATGTACTGGTATTTTTTGAAGGACAACAAACTCTCTTACCTCTTAGAAAATGCAAGTCCTTTGCACTTCATGTACTACCTGTTCATTTTTCCTACTATCTTTTTGTCTTTGAACTGTCAACTTATTTGCTTCGTCTGTTGTGAGGAATTCTTACTTTCTGCCCCAAGATATGAAGCAAATTTTCTCATTTGCAAAAGCAATTTAATGTAGCAAGGCTGTTTAATTGTAATTTCTTCCAAGATCCTCCTACACTAGTGGAAAGGCTTGTTTGTTTCATCACATGTGACATCAAGTATGTGCATAAGGTGTCTGCACTTGTTACAATATTGCCTAATTGCAAAATACTGGGGTTTTGCACAACATGTCATGTGTGAACTTAGTGGTTCCATGATCAGCAGGAGATCATAGTAAACTGAGTTGCTTAATTTTTCTTTATTGCATAGCTACTAATCTTTAAAAGTTTCAACAGGTTTAACAGAATAAGTGTGCGTAAGTGTAAATTTAGGATAAATACACTGACTGATTACTTTGGCAAATGACCAGAAGAAAGAAAAATAATTTGAGGGGAAAAAAAAAGGTCTGTTAAAAGAAATTGCTCTCAGAAAATCTTCTAGAATCAGCCTATTTCATTTCACTCCTGACCTTCTTTTCCCTTATGATGAGCAGATTTCAAAGCCGAGGAAATCATCACATTCATCAGACTGATAGACAGGGTATTGGAGAGTAATGTATTTTGTATGTTAGGCACAGATTGAATGACTGAAGTAGCCTGGTTTAGATCTAAATAATCCTGGTGGTCATGACTCTAGCAATCTTGTAAATTGTAAATTGTAAGTTCCAGTGATTTATTGGAATTGTTTATAGAAGATCTGAACACATGAAGCATGCAATGTAAAATGGATTACAGTAGCTGGCAAGTTCTGAAGATATTTAATCTACATAGGATGATAAAAAATACCTCAGAATTTTCTTTCTTAGTCATTTTAAGAAGAGTGAGATCCTTTGATCTCTCTGTAAGGTACTTACAGCTCTGATGATATATTTCTTATCTTGTTCACTCAATTTCTGTCCAGTTTTTCAAATACTCCTAAAAGATTTGAACACCACAACTTAAAAATATTTCCAGAGGTCATCAAATTATTCTTGTTATCTTAGTCAGGACTTTCCTATTTGTCTTCAGATGTCTGCAGACACTTATGCTTTTTCATTGCCATACAATGCCATACATTGTTATGTATGTTCAACTTGACCCACATATTCTTGTTCTTGCTAAGAACTCTTAAATGCAGTTTGCATCTTTTGTGTGGTTGTTTTTGTTTTTTGGTTTTTTTTTTAACTTCAAGTACCTATTTTTAAATTATTTTAAGAGTGGATTGCAAGCATTAATAATAATAATTTAGGGCTAGACTTTGAAACTAAATTATGTGTGGCATAAAGTAGAATATTTTGGAAAAGACTAATGGGTTTGCTATGCACTTGCAACATGCCATATTAAATGGAATTTGACTTTCTTCTACTTTTATGGAACTTCTAAAAATGAACTTCTGTTTACCTTAGTTTTGCTATTAAAGAAGTACTTGAAATGATAGGCTTTCCTAGCTCTTCATCTTGGAAAATCTGTCTGTAATTGAAAATGCTTGATGACCTTTAGATGAGGAACAGCTCTATATCTACTGCTGTTGAAAGAATAATATTCTAAAAGCTGAAAAAGGAAATTGAGCAAAGTTAATATTCAGACAGTGGATAGAATATATGATGAGAGCTGCCTGGACAACCACACTGTTCCATGACAATGTCTCAATTTTCAGATAGCTTTCTATTGTACTAGGTGTCAATGAAAATCCCAAAATAGGATTGATATGTAAATTTAGCAGGGTGATAATTCTCTTTATTGTTTAGAAAAATCAGCATTTCCAAATGAGATAATTCTTAAACAATCAGCTGCTGCAATTATTTTTGTAATGTCTTGTCTATATAGTTGACTAGCATACTAAAAGGAAAATTACTCAGGTAAATTTCCATCAGGATTATGTATAGTTGTCTTGTCCTTGTTTCAGGCTGCCTGTCATGTGGAAATTTAGGAAGGCTGTCTGGCTTTGCAGTCTGCAAAGCATGTAGCAGTGTTCCCGAGAGTTAAACAGGCTTTCATCTCTCTGGCTGAGAAGCCATGTCATGGGCTTAGGCAGCATATATGTATCTCACTAGATGTTTGTATTTATTGAATCTTCAAATGTTTCATTTACCTGGTCCTTTCTTTTCATGACAGAGCACTATTGATAAAATTCTCCTGGTTCTGCTGTTCATAAGAGGGTGTTAGATTAAATAATTTGGTGAAACTGCAGAGTATTTGTATTTCATTATTCCCCTCTCCTATTTGCTCTAGATCTGGTCGATGCTTTCAAGCCAGAATATGTTGCTCCTTTAGTAGTTTGGCTTTGCCATGAGAGCTGTGCTGAAAATGGCAGTCTGTTTGAGGTAAT
Source organism: Agelaius phoeniceus (assembly GCF_051311805.1). NCBI lineage: Eukaryota > Metazoa > Chordata > Aves > Passeriformes > Icteridae > Agelaius > Agelaius phoeniceus. The sequence goes on along the minus strand of NC_135303.1, from coordinate 30,591,599 downwards.
TTTTTTATTTTTCCTTTCTTCTCCCTCCTTCCCTGCCTTTGCTCTTTCCCCCAATATCAGTTGTTTTATCTTGTCCAGCCTTAACCTTTTTGCTGAAACTAAATGACCATGTGTGAAATACATACTCAGCATAGACAGAAGAAATATTGATCTAGTTGTGCAGTATTTGACAAGTACTTCAGGCAGTTACAGCTTAGTCAAGTTCTGGTCTGTGCTCAACATGCTACCAATTTGATTGTTACAATTCTCAATGTACGCTTTTAAGGTTGAAAAGATACCAAAATTCAAAAGGCATTTTTGTTCTGAAAATCATTCTAACATAGAAAGTAGCTTGCAGGAAGGAGTAATTACTTAATTATGATATTCATTATAGGTATTGGCATCAAACTGCTAACTCATATATTGTATGGAGACTGTTTTATGTTGATCACATTCAGGTGCTTAACTAAACTGTTAAATACAACCAGTAGTAGTTCTTAAATTCTTAAGAAATTCTTCATATATTGAGTTTGTTCTGGAGTATAGTTTTGTTTGCCAGCATTACCACAGCTTTGCTTTGTGACATGTCCTAAGCTGATGATATTCTTTTTTTCTTGACAGGTGGGAGCTGGGTGGATTGGAAAATGTAAGTACTTTATGTTGAAGGATTGATCTTGTTTTTTGGAATTCACATTGAGACTTTCTTTAGACTTAACCTATATGCTCAAGACATTGTTTACTCAGGCAAGAACGTGAATAAAAGCCTAAGGTTCTGAGAAAACTGCTTATATTTGGTAAAAGTCAAAACCTTAACTTCATGTGGGAAAAACTGGTGACTTAGGTATGTGCATTGTTATGCTTTTGAACTAACAGTAACTGAAAATCTGCTCAGGTAACTTCAACTCTTGGATCCTGGGCATAATTTGAAGTAGAATTTGTGGTGCTAAGTGTACATTGCTGCCTTTTCTTGATAACTTGAATTTTTCATTATATAAATATCATATGCTGATAAACAGGCATGTTTTTCATTACTTTTCACTATTACTTATGCTTCTATTAAAATACTAGTGTGTAGGCATGTTAAGGCAATTAGTGTTCTTAAATAACCAGTAGCTATGCTACCCATGTATTTTCCTTAGTGACTCCAGTAACCAACTTAAATACTAATTTCAGGAAAACTTGCAGGAGATACTGAGGACTTATGAGAAGAAAAAATATTCAGTGTGTGAGATGCCTTGACTTTTTTCCTAAATCCATTGAACCTAGTATAAGCACTGTTTTCATGAACTGTACAACTTTTCAGCCTACATGAGTATCATCAGAGGGTTGGAAGTAGGGCTCTTAATTCAGGAAGTCATTCTGCTTTTAATTTTTTTTCTCCAACTTGATAACAATTTTGTACATTTCTAATTAACTGCAAGTGTTCTGTGTAACTGGAATAGTGTTTCCAAGAGGTGTGGGCAACAGATTAAAAGAAGCAGGTTAGCAGCACAAAACGTCTTGCTGCCCTTCACAAGCAGTTAGGTTTTAATATAGCTGAAAATCTGCACTTTGATCAAGAGAAAATACCATTTTTCATCATTATAATGGCCATTTTTGAAGTTACTGAAATGAGACCAGATTGTTAATGAGGTACCAATATAGCCTTATTCATTGCCTTCTGCTAATTAATGGCAAACCCAACATGACTGGTTAAGTATTTGAATTACAATCCAAGTAATCTAAGTCTGTATCCTTATGGAACTAATTTCACACTGGCCTTACCAGTTTCTCTCAGGTTACTGTATTGAAATACAACTTCAGAGACCATTTAGAGGTGCTGGCTACTGGTATTAAGGTTCTTTTACAGCTAACAAGTGGTTTTCACTTTTTCCCTGTAGTTTTCTATGCTTTCAGAAGATACCTAAACAGTAGTAGTCAAAGTCATGTCAAAAGAGAAAGCCTGTAGATGAATACTAGCTGCAACTTTTCAGTAGACAGAATCCTAAAACTAGTATTTCAGGAGAGTAAAAAGTCTGTTACAGCTTCAGTGAAACTTAAAACGAGTGCTGTTCCCTTTCTAAATGCTAGTTAAAGCAGTGAGCCCTTTTAGTCCAGCTGGAAGTTACACTGGTGAGTTACATTGGAGTACTTAAAATGTTTCCCTTGTTGTACCATCTTGAAGGTAGTGGCCTAGAGGAAAGTTGTATAAAGAAATGAAAAGCTTCTTTGTTTGTTACTGGAACTCTCTGGCTGATGTTTCCCATTAGTGCGCTGGGAGCGATCCTTGGGTGCCATTGTCAGGGGAAAGGATCAGCCAATGACGCCTGAAGCAGTGAGAGATAAATGGGTGAAGGTGTGTGACTTTGATAATGCCAGCAAACCCAGAACCATCCAAGGTAAGGGAGACTTTAATTTTGGGGCCATTCAGGCTGGGGAAAAGAATGTTTTTGGAAGACCTTATTGTAGCCTTTCAGTACTTTATGGAGGCCTCTGAGAAATAAGAGAAAGCTGGGACAAATGTATACTACTGCAGTAGGACAAGGGATAATGGTTTCAAGCTAAAAGAGTATCAATTTAGATTGGATATAAGAGGGAAGATTTTTACAGTGAGGGTGGTGACATATTGTCATGAGTTGCCCAGAGGAGTGGTGGATGCCCTATGCCTGGAAATACTCAAGGTCTGGTTAGACACGGCTTTCAACAAATTGATTTACTTGAAGATGTCCCTACTCAGGAGTTGATGGGGACTAGGACTAGCTGACCTCTGAAGATCCCTTCCAATCCAAACTATGCTTTGGTTCTGTATATGTGGATGGCTTGGGTAAGCAAAGTTTAGAAGAGAATGATTTCTTTCAGGCATTTGCTGAAACTTCAAAATCTACAGAGCTAATGAATTTTCTTATAAATGTGCTACATTAATAATTTTCTGTTTCAGTATGGTCAAATCTTTCAAATCTAAAGCAACTGCTACATTGTTACCTATGGCTTTAAGATTTATCTTAACAGTTTCTGGAGAAGTGACATCATTGTCATTGTAAGCATTAGAGTCAGACTGATGACAGTGTTGTATTTGATTGCACCGACATGCAGACAGCATAGTGCAATAGAGAAATTGTGTTTTCTTTTCAGTCCTGGAATCTTGGTTTCTGGTGAACATTTCACTACCAAAAAGCTCTGGTTAAGTTGTGGGATATATCACAGCAAAAAAGTTCTTACTGTGCCTTATGTTCTTAGGTCACATCACCCCCTTGGCTGGTGACTGAAATTATTTTCTCTTTCAATGCTTTGTATACTTTTCTTGTTCCTTGCCAGCATTTAAGAGTGCAGGGCAGGAGGAGAAAAGGTATCCATATATACAATGTCTGTTGGATTTCAAAGATACCTAAATGCACAGTAGATGTTCAAGCCATTGGCTCCAAAATCCATTAGGATATTTTGTTAAAAACCTTAAAGATATGTTTTTAGATGCCTTTACCAGAACCAGCATAGTGCGCACTTTGTCCTTTCCCTCATGTCTTGGCACACTGGGGAATGTAACCATCCAAACAGTAGTTCTACGTCACCTTACTGATCCTTGGCTTACAGGTATCCTGTTTCCAAATGTATGCAAGTTTATACATGTTCTCAGTTCTGCTATGGAATAGTATTTATAACAACATAATTCTAGCTTTATCACTTCTGATATGTTCTAGGACCTGTCACATGAGCTATGTTACTTTTATGGGCTGCTAGCAGAAAAGTGTTGTAGATAGGGATTTCTTTTCAAAGTTGCTTCAACATTATATATGGTATTTCACATCTGCCAGTTGATGCTATGAGGAGGAAAAACTGAAGAAGATTTTGAACTTCAAGTAAAAGTGCTTACAACAAAATATGGCAGGTTTCTACAGTCAGGAAGTCAAAAATGTTACATTGGCATGGATCTTCCATGCCTTAGATTCTGTTATGAACTTTTTCCTTGCAGTGCAATCAAGCCACAGCTACTGAATAAAAACTTGTGCATTAATTGTTGTATTGTGTATTTGTGAGAATCAGCATAAGGGTTGAGGAAAATTCTCGTTAGCTGAATAGAATTTTTAATTCTATTAGAAGTTTCTTCTGCTGTCAAATTCTTTATTGTCCTCTTTATTGCTTGAAGGTAAAGGAAACTAATTAGAGTACTAATTAGAGTAAAGGTTGAAAAGGTACAATACCTAACATCTGCAAGTTAAAACTCTTCCTGCAGATTTCCCTAATTTGAGTAATATGATTTTGTGAAGAGCATTTGTGTGCTAAGCATTAAGTTCAGTAGCAAAAAAAAAAACCAAAAAAGAATTAGATAAAGTATTTGCTTTTAATGTAGTAGAAAACCCTGTTTTCTACTACATTAAAATCTTTCATTTCAGAAAATCTTTAATTTCAGAAAAATCTGAGATGCTAATCTAATTTCTCTTCAGTTTTAAAGCTTCAGTTTTAGTGATACTGATAAGAGAGGCTTGTATTTTGTACATAAAGCAGAAAGACCAAATTAAGTGTGATGCAGAAGCTTCTGAATGCATGGTACAGGGTGCAGTAGGTCACAGTTGCACCATGCACTGCATGTTGGTGCAACTCCCAACTGTTTTCTCTTTGCCTTCATAGTGTACTACTTGCTCTTGTGTAATTGTCCAATTCTTCCTATTGTAGAAAGGGAATCAGACTGTGTTGTGGTAGAGGCAGAGGACCGGCATCCCTGTCTTGCAGGCTGTATACTGTACACAGCACTCTGTAGTATCTCTTGCACAAGTTAGTGTGGTGTTCTGTTATCTGGGGGAGCAGAATTTATTGTGTCTATGACATGGGTGAGGCACTCTGTCTCAAACTTCTCTTCAGCTGTGAAAATGTGAGCCAGCTAAAGGTCTGTTATTGGCTATTAGAAATTTTTGTGCATTTTTAATTCTCTTAGAAGCTATCTATTTACAGAAGATAACTCAAGTATTCTCATTGTTTGACTTCTGGCACATCTTAAAAGCTTATGTCTGACATAGAGCAAATTAATGTAAAACACATCAAAGGTGTGTGTGTATATACATATGCATACTTTGTGTGAATATGAAGAATTTGTGTAACAGGAGAAGTGTTCCAGCTTCAGTGTCAGCTTTCCTTTTATGTATTTAAAAAAAGGTTTAAACACTTGTGGTGTTTTATCTGTTGTTAACGGATATGGTTCATATGCAATGTCCCCTTATTGTAAAATCAATACTTTTGGAAAGAGATGCCCTTTGTTGTGACTATTTTCAACCTTTGTTCTCCAGCTTAGTCTTTTCCTTTTTTCTACTAATGATTTGCTGTACAATAGCAGGCCATTCAGAGGTGATGAACACTTAAGGTCATAGAGTTCACTGTTAGTCCAACAATTTAAAAAATACCCCTATAGCAATAATAAGATAATTGTGTTAATTAAAAAGTTTCCTACTGGGTTTGTTTCTGCCAAAATTATACCCTTTGGTATAATTGTGTATTTCTTGGATGTTAAAAAAAAGTTAAAAGAAAGTTGGTAATTACCATCCTGTGAGCCTCAACTCTGTGCATGGGAAGGTCATGGAGAAGAGGGAGGTGATTTGAGACAGTCAGTACAGATTCACCAAGCGTGTGTCCTGTCTGACCAGCCCAATGGCCTTCTGTGATGGAGTGACTTCATCAATGAGTAAGGGAAGGCCTGTGAGTATCATCTGTCTGAACTTGTGTAAGGCCTTTGACACAGCCCCCCATAACATTTGTCTAAATTGCTGAGCTATGGATGTGATGGACAAACTATTCAGTGGAGGAGGTGTTGGTTGGATGGTCAATGTCTCAATGCCCACCTGGTGATCAGTAATGAATGCTGTCCTTCAGGGGCCTGTATGATGAACAGGACTGTGTAATAGCTTAATGATATAGATAAGGGATGGAGTTCACCCTCTGCAAACTTGGTGAGGGTGCATGGAGCTGAGGAGTGTGGTGACACACCTGAGGGATGTCATCCAAAGGGACCTGGACAAGCTTGAGGAGAGCCCATGGGAGCTTCATGAGCTTCAACAATGCCAAGTGCAAGATGTTGCACCTAAGCTGGGGCAAGCCCCAGTATCAATACAGGATGAAGGCATCAGAAACATCCCTGTGGAGAACAGCTTGGAGATGCTGGTGGATGAAAAGTTGGACAAAAGCTGGCAATGTGCACCTGCAGCCTGAAAAGTCAGTTGTATCCCAGGGTGCATCAAAAGAGCCATGTCGAGTAGGTTGTGGGAGTTGATTCTGCCCCCCCAGAGGTCTCCTCTCCACTTGAAGTACAACATCCAGCTCTGCAGTCTTCAACACAGGAAAGACTTAGACCAGCTCTGGAGCAAGGCTAGAGGAAAGCCACAAAAATGATAAAAATGATGGAAAGGGAAAGGCAGAGAGAGTTGGGTTTGCTCAGTCTGGAGAAGAGGAGACTTCAGTGACACCTTTCTGGAGTCTTTCAGTACTTAACTTTTTGGCAGGGCCTGTTGCAATAGGATGAGAAGTATTGGCTTAAAACTAAGGGTTGGTTTAGGTGACCTATAAGGAAGAAGTTTTTTACAAAGGATAGTTAAACATTGGAATGGGTTTTTCATAGACAGGTAGTAGATGCCCCATCCTGTAAACATTCAAGGTCAGATATGACGGAGCTCTGAGATACCTGATCGAGTTGAAGAGCATCTGATCATTGCAGGGGAGTTTGATCTTTAAGGGTCCACTCCAACCCAAACTGTTCTATGACTGTGATCTCCTTAGTGTTCAGCCAGACACTAGCCAGGTCACCAACTTTATAGTCCACTTACATCATAAATTTTGGAAGAAAGACTCCTTGAAGAGAAGACTGTAGTATTCTACACCATTATTATTTTACAGGTTACCTTTGTACTGTTGATCCTAATTATGCCAAATAATGTTGTCAAAAATGCATGTTGTTAATCTTCAAGTCTCATGATTAAAAGTCATCTTTATGGTCCTGCATGTAAGTAGTTTGTGGCCATGCTAAAGTTGAGGAAACATTCAGGTTTGCTTGGAGGCCAAACCTGTGTTCTCCTGTGAAGATTTTAAAGCAATGTGAAACCTTCTTTTGTTCATGCAGAAAAAGTAGAAACAGTCTGTTACTTCTCCCAGTAGCTCTGCATTGCTTTTCTTTTATTCAATTAATGAATGAACAAAGGGATAAAAGAGATTACCTTTCAAAAGGTTCTTCCGAATTAGAATTATTGTTTTGCACATTTTCACATTATGTAAGTGTCATATTGTGACAGAGCTTATATCTAAAAAGGAAGCTTGTCTTTGGCAGAAGAGGTGACAACATATTTGTTTGTTTCTTAGACGCTCCTTTTCTTCACAAGATTAAGGCCACAAACAAATGTTACAATGATTCTGGCAGTGAGACTGGTAAGCAAGAGATAGTTTAGGAAAACAGGACTCTGCAAGAGGGCATGCAGTTTACCTTGCAGGTTGTTTAGAGTAGTGCTGTGTGATAGAGCAACATTGACTTAAATCAAGCAGCAGTGCAAGTCAGTATGGGCACAGGGGTTTTGAAGTGGAGGGCAGTGACTCTGCCTTAAGGCAGTTAAGAAATGATTTTGCATTTCTCTGATTTAAACACGTTTGTGTTTTTCTATGTGAGATTCTCATCACCTTTTGTTTGATTCTTTCTAATGTTTAATGTTGATTTTAGCCCTATTAAGCTTCAAGGAACAAGTTGTTCTTGATGGCCTGCCGTGACCATAGCTGAATTCATGCATCATTTCATTTATAATTTCGTCATTGTTCAGTCTCAGACTTATTTGTTTTTCTATCTGTTTGATTCAGGGTAGCAGTCAGGAGACTAACCTGTGACTTGTGTTGCAAATAATTCTCATAAGAAAATCACTAGTAATTTTCAGATATTTGCTTCTCAGACAGTTGAAACATACACCACTCATTATCTTCTCCTTTACAGTTTGAGATAAATGTCATGGTTGACTGTTGGTTGCAGAACTCATGGAACCTGTGCAGAAATCACTTTTCCTCTACTTTTGTGTGGGTGCTTGTAAAATGCAGCACCCTGCTCAATTTACAGATGTATATTTACTGTGTTTAAAGGTGAACTGAGAAATACCAGGCTATATCTCATTTGCTGATTGATGTGTGTGTTTTGTGTCTGTAACTGGAGTGTGTCATGTATGGTTTCTAAAAGTGAGTTTTCAATTCCTTTCTCTAGAGTCCATAAGTGTATTGAGTGATGCTCTAAGTCAGATAGAATCTCAAGGGAATATTTCTATGAATTCAACAAGCTCTGGATCAGTGGTCTCTTCTTCTGTTGACACAGTAAGTACATCTGTCTACCAGATACACTCAAAGGTGCGTGAAAACCTTGAGCAGAGAGACCAGTGTTGCTGCCCAACTTGTACTCTGGCTTGCTGTCTGCAAAAAAGAAAGGTGGGGTTTAAAATGGGATGTGAGGAAGCAGAATAAAAAACCTCTCCAGACTCCAGTCTTTATTGTTCCTATTGATGATAGGAGAACTTGGGGCTGAATAGACTGGATAATGCAGAATCTAGGTGCTTGTAAGTTCTGTTAAGCATCTCTAATTAGGGTATTATTCAAAAAGGGACAGAGCTAGGGTGTTGTTGGGCAGTGTCATTTTGCTCTGGCTCCTTCTCTATAGATAATTTTCCCTCATTTCAGTCTTATTATGGTGTTAATTATTTCAATTGTGGTTTGTTTTTGAAAAAATCTTGTGCATTGCTGAGAGTGCAGTTATATCAAGTTACGCCATTTATTCTTGAGGTAGATTGCTTGAAGCAAGGTATAATGCCTTGCATTTGGGTTGCTTGTATTGCAATGAATACATTAGTATTTCATGGTGTATTTATTACTCATACTTTATGTGTACATGTGACTGTAAAGAAAATCCTTAGGCATCAGGCTTGATAGAAGAATTACAGAAAGAATGCAAGTTCAGTATTAACTGGTTTTGATTTTTATTTTATGCTGATTTCTTATTTCCAGGCAAGTATTGTTGGCCGCAAATTGGGTACCAACGTGTATAAATATACTCACTTGGAGCCTATTCTGTATGCACTTGGTGTGGGAATGTCAACTAAGGATCCAGACCACCTAAAATTTCTCTTTGAAGGAAGTGAAGAATTCTGCTGTTTACCCAGCTTTGGAGTAATTCCTGCTCAGACGTCAATGTTTGATGGTGTTCCTTCTCTTTCAGGACTAAATATTGATCTTGCAAGGGTATGGAAGAGTAAAGTAGCCAATTTTCCTTGTGTGTCATGTAACTGAAAGGTGACTTCAGTTAGTATTTTTGTAATATTTTTAAGTTCCTTTTGTTCTAAAAATTAAAAATTCAGTGGTTTGTATTCTTACATCCTAAAAAATTATTCATTTACTTCACTTGTATAATGCATCTTCCTATGAGATGAGATGAGATGTATGATGAATTTGATATTCAATTTTACTTTGTGTTCACTACTCTTTTTTTAAACCATAAAAGCTTAAAACTTTATTTGAAAACATTTTGGGGATGAAATTATAAAAACAAAAGAATAAAACTTGGGTTTTTTAAATTTGTTTGCTCTGGACACTTTCTAAAATAGCTGTATGTTGACTTGGGAGGGAAAGCAATATATTAATTGTAATTACAGCACTGTCTTTCTTTACATAGATGCTGCATGGTGAGCAATATCTGGAGCTTTATAAACCATTACCAACTTCAGGTCAGTCCTTCTGTGTTGATGTGTTTTTCACTATGACAACAGTTCCTGTAGCCATATTGTAAATAGAAGTAGAGAAGCTTGGTTTCAAACTGTAGTACTGCATATCCTTTTTACTAGGAGTGGGGGGAAAGAGAGGCAACCTGTTTTGTTCTTGAACGAATTCTGAAACTGTGTTTTTGAGATCAGGTGTTGCTTTTCTGCAGTGTACTTAGTAAAGTATGCATCATCTTTGATACCATAAGCAAATGCACTACATACCTGTGGTTTATTCATCTAATTTGATACTAACTACCAAAACTTTAAAACATTTCAATAAGGTTGTATCATAAAAATTTTGGGATGTTTACCTAAGAATTCTTCAGCATTGATTGTGTCTGTGTGCCTGTAAGAAGATAAAATTTAAATTATGTATGTAAAAAACCAAATGGACATCCTAATGAGGAAGCTAATAACAATTACTTTTCTTTCTGTCAAAATTCTCAAGGCATTAGTTACTGCAGTAGCAAATTCTTTTCAGAGATGGCTGAGTTTTCCCAGATTACAGTATCTGAGAATTACTTGTTATATTAATTCAGGACATGCATGTGTCTGGATTTCCTCACTTGTAGTTTATAAAAATTAAGTTTTTGAGATTGTAGCAAAAAAAACCAAAACAACAAAACCAAAAACAATTGCAAGCCGCAAGTAAATGGCAGAATTTTTTTGTTGAAACAAAAAATTATCTGAAAATTATATTTAATACAAAGAAGTCTGATGATTAGTAATGAATTGCCAGGACTTCATAAAGGTTTTTGGTTTTGCGTTCTGTAGGCTGATTTGTAAACACATGTGTGTCTCTAAAGTGGTAACCTCTATGACAAATTTCAGGGACCCCTATGCCCAGGCTCTGAGCTGAGCTTCCCTCCTGTAGGACTGTGGATGCCTCAGCCCTGCTGAAATCTGTGGACAGTCCTTAAATGATTGGATCTATCTTTGAAGATAGCAATATGTTTGAGTCTTAAGAGTGATGTGCTTAGCTCTAAATACATGAACTACAGCAAAATTCTATTTTAAAAAAACCCCAGAAGTTATAAAAAGACCCCAAGCTAAACAACACTCAGATCTTCAAACCAAGATTTGCAAAGATTCCCAGATGCTGTTCTTATAGTCAGGACAATTGTAATTAATATGACTTTTACAATGCTTATGATGATGTTGATAATAAGAATTACAGTAATAATAATAATGACAGCAACAATAATGATAGTAGTAGGTAAGGAAGTTAGTAAGTAAGATAGTTAATAAGGAAGTGTAAAGAGTGATCTGTGGGCTTTGTTCCTGAAGCAAAACCTTACAGTGTGTCCATGTTCTATTCTTACAGGAGAATTAAGGTCAATTGCAACTGTTGCAGATATTCTGGACAAAGGATCTGGAGCAGTCTTGCTAATAGATGGTAAAATGTTTTATGGCTTTTGATGGGGGTGCAGTTACATTTATTAGGCTTCATTTTTAACTAGCTATACCAATAACTGCCAGCCCTTCCACGGAGAAGACTTTTAGCTTTTTAAATCTCAGTGGGATGTGGCAGTGTAATTGTTCTTGGTCAGTTAACCTACTGAATTAGAAACACTTTCTTCCTGTGCATGCACCATGCAAACAGATCAAAGTGTAATTGTTCTTGGGTAGTTAGCATACTGAAATAAGAACACTTTCTTCCTGTGTAGGTAGAATAATGCAGTATGCAAACAGATGAAAGTTTTTAACAATAATAGTACTTCCTCCTGCCTGAAGGTAGCCAATTTATATCCTGCTACCCACAGGAAGGGGGTGTGTGTCTGCGTGTTTGCATGTGTTTTGTGGGTGGTTTTGCAAAGGTTAATTATGTTATATCACTATGTTATGTAGACCCATCTACAAAGCATCGATCTTTAGGAGCATATCTTGCATTCCTTTTATGTGTCTGCATTATTTTATTCTAAACAAAACCCATTTGGTTGCTTTTAAATCCAAGTTAGAGGATGGGAATGTCTCCAGAAACTGATAACTTGCAGTTTCCAGAATCTTACTCTCATTAGGTGTGATTATGCCAAGGTCCTTCGGGAAATTAGACAGAAAGAGTAGGTTTATAGACTGTGATTTTCCAAACATTGTTGACCTTTTATTCCTTCAGTGGTCAGATAAAACTGTAAAAGGTTTTTTACTGACCATTCCTCATAGCTGTGTTTCATTTTCACACTGGGCTAATATGAAGCCTGTTTATTCCTGCAACATGCAAAAGTTCTTTTTGTGAGCAGAGTCTCTGGTTTTTAAATTTCTTCTAGAACTGGAAATTAACACTATTAACAAAACAGTTCTGTGAATTCCAGTCTGAGGTGTAAGGGAGTGAAATAGCTATGAGCTGCAGTAGGAAGCTGAATCTCAGTGCAGTGTAAGAAGTCTAGCTTCTTCAAAAGAAGAAATGGGTGACCTTGAACTCTGGAACTCTTCTCATACAAGGTGCTAGTACCACTTTTTGTATGAGTTCATAGTCTATTTAACACATTGGGTATTTTCAGTAGCTTTTAATACATAATATTTTATGGTACAATTCCATATTTAAATAAATTAATACAGTCTGAGATGCTGAGATAAATCTAATTTCAGTTCTGTGTTGTCAAATTTTTTAGCACTTTGAATGTTGTCACTTTCTCATTTTTTAATTTTAATGCTTTCAAATAGATAAAGTTAATTTATTTGAAACATATCATTAGTCTTCCCTACTAGGAAAGTGACTTCCAACAGTGCAGTGTGAAAGTGTGACCACTGTCAGTTGTTAAAATGAGCTTTGTCAAGTTTCCATCTGAACTTATGTCTTGTAACAGCACATGCTAGTTGCATGAAAAAGGAGATTGAAGACAATATATGACCTACCTCTTCTTTGTTTTTCAGTGAATACCTATTGTGGAAAGGACCTCGTGTGTTATAATCAGTTCTCTTTGTTTTTTGTTGGAGCTGGAGGATTTGGTGGAAAACGAACATCAGAAAAGGCCAAGGTAAATCCACACATATCCATATTTAAAAAAAACACCAAACACATACAGAGTTCTGTCAGCACTGCAAGAAAAATACTAGCTATATGAGCTAGGAAGTATAAACTAGCATTTAAGCAGCGTGGCTGAGCAAACTCAAAGGGAATTTAAATACTTCTGTTCACTGCAGAGCCTGAGTGAAAAGGTATTGTTCAGGTCTTGGGAAACCAGTGGTTTTGTTTTGAGAGTTAGAGAGAAAAGTGAATTGATAAACATTACAGAGATGAAATATTCCTACACTGAGATATTTGAAATGGTAGCATATCCTAATGGAAAGCAGTATTACGGTTGAGCTTGCAGTTTCTAGAAAAGATCTCTAGGTGTAGCTCTTTCTAAATGTTTGTGTTAGTATGGAAGAGACTTGGAAAGCATAAAGAGGAAAAGAGAAGTAGCATTATAGTTTGGACCTGAACTTTTCTGTTTTCAGAGAGTTAGCAAGTAGCAAACAGTGTCACATGAACACAGAGTGTGTATGTCAAATGCTTGAGGTAGCTATTTGGGTGCCTGACGTTGTCCCCTTCAATGCTGTGTTTGAGGGCAGCATCAGCTGTGACTTCATGTTGTTAGGCACTACAGTAATAAAAAGTTGAATGAGAAGGTATGTTAAGCTCAGTGGTTTTGAACATTAATAATGAAATATCTAGGTTTCATGTGTCTGAAATAGTGTAGGTGATGTTCTTTGGGATTTTTGCATGTAAACTTACCTTTTTTTTTTTACTTAAACCTGTATCAATTATATAGAAGTCTTACAATATATAAACTTTACAAATCAGGTACTGAAATGCCTGCTGCTTTAATGAGCCTCTCTGTGGTATAGAAAAATCACAGGAAATTGTTGCAGACAGTGTATTGAAGTCTTTGAAGGAGCCCTTAATTGTTCTGCAATCACATTTTATAAGCAGCGCATGTAAAAACCCGGTGGTTCAAGGCTAACCTATTGTGATGACATCAGTGAGTTCCAATGTAGTGCTCTGGCACTTCTTAGTAAAACATTGCAGTTCAGGCAACTGCAGTTTCTTCACTCTATTTAGTGAAGTGTGAGAATGTTGTATACATTATTTTATATTTTAACATTTGAAGAAGACTGTTTCAGGCAGCTCCTTCCCGTGATTAAAAAAATCCCCCAAATATAGTCTCATTAAGACAAAAATACAGCAATTCCAACAGAGGCATCAGCATGCAGGAGGTTAGTTTTCCAATGGTGAATTTTCCTGCTTTTTCCTTGCAGACATTCCCAATTAAAAAGAGTTTCAATGCCCCTCTGTGAAAAAAGAAATCCCAAGCTGAACAGACACATGTTGTAGTGTGTCTTTTTGTCACTTAACACTTTTATTGCAGTTGAAAATTGTATTGCAAGTCAAGAGGAGCAGATTTCCAAGTTGAGGTCTTCTGTGGTGAGCAGTGTTGTTGTGTGAGTCATGTGTCTCCTCTTGAGCTGAGGGTTTCTTGACCTGTGGGTAGAGGGGTTTCGTTTATTATTCACGTTGGCTGGTTTTAATGACTTAGTAGGTAAAGCTGAGCTTCTTTAAATGAGCTTGAAATAGATTGGCAAGTCATGCTTGTTTTGAGAACATGTTTAGGAAATGTTCTTGTCGTCAAGCTGATTGTGTAGGTCCACTGTGATTCTCTGAAGTGACGAGAGGAGTCCTTATCAAATCTTCCACCCAAGATGTGGTCTTGCTCTGTGTTAATAAACAGGGAAGAGCCTTTGCTTTTATTAGACATGAAACTACAAAGCACTTGGTTTCTTTTTATTTCTCTTTCCTTTGGTAAAGACCTTACACAAACTAAGATAAGGGAAATGACTCCAGGTGAGAATCAATTTGCTTCCTTTCATTTTAGAGCTTATGCTAGTTTCTTTTTGGACTTTTTTGTTTGTTTTGAAAATACAAGGACTAGAGGAGAAAAAATTATTTCAGCTAGTTTAGTAGCTTGAATTGGTCATGGTGTACTTTATATTTGTTATGATCTAAGATGTTCTCTGTCAGTATGTTGGTAAGATTTACATCTTGGAAACTGAACTATGAAGCTGTAGATTGCACAAGGAACAGCTTTTTTGCAGTAAAGTGGAGCTTAATATGCAGCATGTAATTGCAAAAAGAAAAAGTAAAATAAAAAAGGCACTGGAAGCTCATTAAGGTGAAAAGTAATGAAACAAGAGTCCACACGTGAGGTAGTAAATTATTTTGTTCTTCATTGTACCTCTAAAAGTATTATTTTAAAAGCTTCATTTTTGTTTATGTGTTCCAAAGCATTTTACTATTCTGTGAGACAGGTATTTTTTTCTGAGTGAATAATTCTTGCTTGGCTTTTTTTGGATAATTTGGAAGAAATGTTATCAAACATATCAGGTGAATCATGTAACTGTAGGCAGGATCTGATACCTCAGAATCACTATCTCTCTAAGGCTAACCTTGATGAGTGATGTTTTCTGGACTAAGTATTTTTTTCTATTTGTCTATAAATGTAGAAAGGATAGGAGGAAGCTTACCAATTTGGTAAATATTGTTTCTTTTTATAACTAACTGGTATATTCTGGCATTAGGTATGGATAAAATATTTTTGCTGTGAAATACTAATAATATTATTACTTGTACTTTAGTTAACAGCAGTTCCACCCCAGAGACCTCCTGATGCTGTAATTTCTGATGTTACAACAGCTGATCAGGTAAAGCTTTGTGTTGTTTTGGTGTGGAAATCTTTGTTTTGTTTGGAGAAAGGAGTGCTAAATGATGTTAACTAATAGTTTAGGTTTTCTGATATACCTCAGGTATTTATACTTGCTTATTTATGTTTATGTGTGTATATATGTGTGTGTATGTATGTGTAAAGCTAAAATTTCTTCTAGCTTATGTCAATGTACTGTGTAAAACACTTTTTTCTTAAGACTGATGAAATTTTATAATTGTTTATTACAAATTTTGTATAGAAGGAGGAGATGAATGTTTGTACTCTGTTGTAATTTTGAAAAGAAGGTTCAGGCTTCCTGAAATTTACACCACCTGATGCAAACAAACACATTGTGACAAAAAAAAAAAAAAAGAATTGCTCGTGGCTCACAGTTTTAAAAAAGTCAAATTTGTGTAGTAGGAAGAGTCAAGGGAAACCTGAAACACTGACAGACGCTGTCCGGATAGGTTTCTGTTTGTCTGCATTTCCACTGGTTCACAGGCACCTGCTTTCCCCAGGCAGAAACCTGTGCAAAGTAATATAACCTCCTCTCAAGGTAAACCTGCAGGTGACAGACAACCAAGAAAGGAAAATCTGGAGCTACCAACATTAGGACACAGAGTGCTGTTTCCAAAATCAACTTAGTTGTGGCAGGTGGCTGTGGCTTTGGAAGACGGAATTATAATGTTGAGCATTAGCTGAATTGTGCTAATTGCAATATCTGCTTAGCCTCTCTCTGATTATATATGGAATAATTAAGTCTTATCCAGCTGATTTTTATGCTTGAAGTCCAAGTTAGCCCTCCCCACTTCAACTGGGAAAGAGTCCCAAGATCAGCATTTTTGTTTATGTCACTGATGTAATGGCTGCATCCTAAAATTCACAGCATTGGTCTAGGAGGTACAGGTGTCCTATTCTTTTCAATAGGCTTCAATGAGAATTGGCAAGGTGAGCAAGGACCAGGGAATGGTGAGAGAGTACTTTTCTCCTTGCAGGTGGCTAAATGTGGTGGAAGGTGCTTTCTAGCAGCTGACCCTTTATTAGATGAGACACAGCATCCCTAACAGTTCAGTATTTAGAATTATTTATTTTGAATGTTGGAAAGACTTTCCGCTGCATGATTATATTGGAATTGATTCCAGGCTCATAAATTTTCACATGGTATTTATGATTGCCTTTTCATATGGTAGTTTTAGTTTCTGAGCCTTAAACCCATATGTCTAGAATTGTTATTGTGCACAAAATACTTGAAGTTCATGAGATAAAAGATAATAATAAAACACTATAGCACAGAAGTTGGGAAACTTGCTATTGCAAAACTGATTCTTGGAAATAAAAGAAGTAGCAGGGAGTAGCTACTTCACTTGCTTTCTTTTAAGATCTACTCTGACATGTAGTAGTTCTCTATAAAGAGAATTATTCTCTAGTTAGAAGTTAGAGGAGCCACAGCCAGTGGACTTTGATAATCACTAGAAGGCTTCTGTACCAAATTATTTAGTAGCATTTGTGTTTCAGTGATGATGACAGGATGGATGTACAGGAGCGGGGAATGTGTAGCACTTGGGAACTTTATGTACAGATACAGACTTTGATGAGAAGGACAGCTTGAGAAAATATTTTACATTTACCAAGATTTTACATTTATGTGTCTGTGGAATGACACATAACTGCCCAAAATCTTCTTTAAAAAATGGAAGCTGGCACACAAAGTGCTTGGAAATTTCTGAATGTCTTAGTGTTTAAATGAAAAGTGTGTTGGCAGAAATGACTGTTGCCATTCAACTATTGAATTGGTAGAGAGTATAAAACAGACTGGAAGAATTAGTTTGCAGATGGCTTTTGATTTAACTTAAACTTTACTTACGTCCAGTGATAGTTGTGACACTCAATTTTTGTGTTACCATAATTACATGGCTAAGCTGGTCTTCATAATTAGCACTTTTTCCCTTTTCATATCATGATTTTATAGTAAACCATCTGGTAAATAGACTTCCATACATAATTTAGAAACATTTACACACCTGTCTGTTACTGGAGATGACGACTGTGGTTACCTTGAAAGTTTATTCAGTTCTAACTCTACTGCAGTGGGTTTTTTCAAAGAGGAAGAATGTTGCTGACCATATGAAGCACTGCTTAGTGAGGAGGGCACTGGGAATGGAGGCCTAAATAACTGTTTCTGCCCATTGCTGTGTGTTCAGCAGAAGAGAGGGTACAGCCACCTACAATTTCTTGACAAATCTTTGTGCTATATGACCGTTGGCAGAACAAAGTAATCCTTTTGGTTAGTGGTATCAATGACTAATAGCAAGAGATATAATATATGTTTATCCCTCTCAGATCTGTACCCATTTCTGAGAAGTTCTTTAAATTCCAGCCAGTGCTTATGAATGAGTTGCAGTACCATGATGTAAGCTGCTTAAAGGTAAAAGTGGCTAAGAAAAATTTATAAGTATCTGATCTTCTAAAAGCCTTTAAAGCTTAAAATTGCATCTTGTTGAAGAAGGACATAAAATATTTCTTCTATTCTTGAATTTTTCTACAAAAAACTAGATGACAATTTTTGCATCTTGCCCTGTAGAGATTTGCATGTGTGGTGGTATTTTTCTAGCTTGTTCTCTTTCTCTAACCTGAACTTGACTTTAATAGACACACTGCCATAAGTCTTTTGAATTAAATAGACCTACTGACAGAAGATCAGGATGTCTAGAGGGTGTTTGACTATTAGCCATTAGCAAGGAATGGATCATTCAATTTCAACCCTATAGGGAATATTTAATGTAGTTACAGAGCTTTTGTCCTGACAATTTTCGAACTGGGTGCTTAAATTAATCAATCAAACTGATTTTGCAGAATAGTTGCTAATGAAATGAAAACTAACAGGCAGGGATAACCTGTATCTCTGGAGAATCTTGTCTGCATGTAGTTTTCACTCTCTTCCTAAATGTGTTGATTTCTTGGGAACTCGTTTTCTGACGACACACAACTGCAGTGCTTATTTAAAGTGGATAATACCTGAACTAATACAAGTCACTTTTGAGGAAGGAAATGAGTAAGGTGTCTTGAATTTGTTGTGAACTTTCCATGATTTGTTTGTTTGCTCATGGAAAATCTCAGTGTTCTGATATTCTACAAGTTTTCTTCAAAAAATCTGTTCTCTGTCTTCAAGTATCAGAAATGTTATTCAGAAATAATACACAGTATAGTGACAACAAATAAATAGTATAACACAAAGTATTAAGTCTTGCACAAGATGAAATTTTTGACCATGTAATTTCAGTTTTAATGTTCTGTTTTCTTTCACCTTTTTCTGAAAGCTACCCGTTTTGTTTGTGATACGCCAAAACTAAAGCTGGAATATGTGGAATTCCAAGTTTTTGTTAATGTCAGCTCATGTCTAATAGAACATCTAGTAATTTTACAAAATATTTGCCAGTAGAAAAATTCTCTTTCCTTGCAACAGTATCATATATTTCTCTAAAGCATTCTCCCTCTCTGAATTCTGACTCTGTGTGCTTGTTGCTTGTATCAGTAGGAAAAAACAGACATGACAAAAAAGTAAAAAGGAACATTTTACAGGTTTTGAAAAACATGGTGTCTCAACCTGTAATGCTTTGATAAGCTGTGTATGTGAAACTGTGAACCCTTTAAGAGTCTGCAATGCAGCATCATGTGCGTTATCACATGTAAATTTCTGCTACAGCTACTTTTCCATGCAGTTTGGAGATCTCAAACACATGGTACTTCTGCTTGAGGCTTCCAGGGTCAGGCAGTTTGGCCATTCTTGCTTTCAAGAATTTTTAAACTCTTCTTTAGAGCTGAGGAAGCTGAGCCTAATACTGGTTGGTTAAAGGAGCCTATTTATATCCTGTCATTTTTAACTTGCTTTTATTTGGAAAACTATGATAGTGTTTTAAGTGTTAGAGATATCTAAAAAGATAAAAATTCCAAGTAAAGGTTGTGGGTTTTGTAGTCTTAGTCTGCTTTGTGTGCAATGTTTTCAGTGATGCTGGGCATGAATGGTGTGTTTGTTTCCCTCTTCATCAGGAACTCCTTCTACATGTGAGGAAAAAGCCGTAGGCCTCAACTGAGACAGTGTAGGAAGTCAGTTTTCCTATGTTATTTGTTGCATCAAGTTATATTCTGAGGAGTAATGAGAGGAAGATCATCTTATGGTTAGAGACTGGTTGGAACTGCAGTAGTTTGACAATGGATTTTCTGTACTTTGTTCTGTGGGCCGCGGTCACACAGATAACCCAAAGCACTCAGGCATGGCTGCTCCTTAATCAGTGACTGTAGGAGAGGATTATACAATAGAATTTGGAAGATGCAATTTGGGAGTAGAACTACCTGGAGGATGTCTGAGCATCACAGGCTGAAATTGAAATCCACAGAGGCTGTGTTCAGAGCTTGTAAACTGTACATCAAAAATGTGAGGTGCTTTAAAGAGCTAGGCCTTCGGATTTTCTATTGGAGAGCTGGAATTTGTTTCTGCTGCTTGACATTTACATCCTTTTCTCCTTGTAGTTTCTCATCTTCAAAGCAAGAATGTTCATAAATGTTTGAGGCATTATAATTGTAGAGGGAATGTTTAAAGGAGTGGCATACAGCATGAGATGGTGATTTTTCTGGATGTGATACAGTTACAGCATAAAAAAGAGACATACAAGAGACATACACTGTATAAGTGAATATGATTCTTTACTCATTCAGAGATTTTGAGAGAGATTCAGTTAATCATACCTAGACTAATCTAAAACAACTATGTAAAGCCTTCTGTTCCAGGTATAAATCTAGCATTGATTGACAGGATATGAAGAAATTGCTGGTTTTTAGTGCTTTGGGGTTTTTTTCAGACATACAGTTTCTTTTTGTTTTCTCTGAAAAAGGAGAAAATAATTGGCCCCTGTCCTGTTTGAAGTAGTGCTATCAGCATCCTGTGGTTAAGACTGCAGGAATCACCTTCCCTTCCTGAGTCATTCTCAGTCTTGCAGTCCTGCTCACACCGCAGCTACCTGAGTTTAGTTTTTTTACTGTGTCAAATTCAATTAAAATTACAGTTCCTAATGTATCTGGAAGCAGTTGTGAAGACAATTATGCAGAAATCTAATTTGTGGTCAGAGAGTGGACTTTACAATAAAAACGGACTAGGAAGAATTTTTTGAATGAAAGAGGAGTGTGGGAAGTATTTAATGAATGCTTAATGAATTATTAAGCTAAAATCTACTGTGAAATGTTTTCTGCCTGTTGCCAGTAGGTCCATTATTATGAGGCTTAACTTTACGCCTGCAGATGGTGTGATAAAACCCTTCCAAGCCTCTGTGTAGTTCAAATGTGAATTCCTTACCTGTGGAAAGCCATCTTTTATTCTGCAGTCTTCATATGTGTTTTAATCCTAAGCATATGTAAATATTTGTGTTTTTAGACCATTTAGGGAATGATGAAAGAAGAAACAGGAAGACCCAACAGATCAATAGCTGGCTCTCAGCCTGGTGTCAGTGGCGTAATTTTGGCTTGATTGATCATGGGTCAGTTTGCACAACAGCAGACCTGCTGTCAACAGATAGGGTACACCTGTCTCAAAGGTGTAAAAGATCTTTGCACAGGATTTAGCAGGGCTCATTAAATGAGTTTTAAACTAGATTTGAAGCAGGGAAGGGATAAAACCAGGCTCACTAGAGACAAGCATGAGGGCCGCATTACAGTATTTGAGGGAAGATGTCTTAGTGGACATGGAATCCATGTGTCAGCAGAGACAGAGGAGTTATTCATGTACTAGAAAACATGGAAGCACTTGAGAGCATAGGGTAGGAATTATGTCTTCATACTCACAAAAAGGTGGTGGAATCAGTAGCCCAACTGAAGTGTGTGTACACCAATGCACACAGCATGGGCAACAAACAGGGGCAAATGGAAGCTGTTGTGCAACAGGAAAGGTATGACATAGTTCCCATCAAAATATGGTTGTAGAACAAGTTCTAATTTATACGCTGTTCTGTAAAGAGTCTAGTACAGCATTGCCTAAAGGTGTGTAAATTTAAGTGAATTTCAGGCAATAGCACAAAAGAGCCTCCTGAGAGATTTGGTGATTTTTTTTTCTATTTATAGCATAAATAATTTGCTTCATGATAAAGAAAATGTTATGTAGGTTCACAAATATGGACAGCATGACAGAAGAAAAAGTACTAAACAAGAAAGGATGATAGAAACGAAACAAAGGGATGTGAAGTCTATGCTAAGATTTGATAAGCTTTCTGTCATTTGTTCAGAGGCTTGTTTGCATAAATGGTACTTATTGTATAGTAAGTGTTTGTAATAGTAATTACTTTGAAAGTTTGTTATTAATGTCAAGTTTTATATAACCCCCAGTCCTTTGTGTTTATTTTTGTTGGGAAGATCAGAATATAATTGTTTAATCATGGCAATTTTGACAAATATTTGAGAGCTTGGATTACGGTAGAATTTTGTGTATTAGGTAATAAAAGGTACAAGTCTGGCAGTCAATTTTTTCGACAAGTTGTTATTACTTACTGACTTTGTTTCCTCCCCATGTCTATACATGTCTTAATAAAGGCTGTAAAAATTGTTAATCCATTTGAAGTTTCCCAAAATGAAGAAATGTAGTTTTTTTAATTGAGAGGCATTGTTAAGGGAAAGGCTTCTTGCATATTTGTCATGCTACTGAAAAGTGACTAATGTTCTGTTAAGTCTGTGTCGGAATATGTAAGTTGATACTAAATTTGAAAAACTTTAATATGGACAAATAGAAAATGCATGAATAGTGAAGGGTGGGGAAGTTTTGTGTACAGTGAATTACTTAAGTACTGTGCTAAATTTGAGTTCTTGAAACATCAACACTGCCATTTTAACTGGAAATTTTCCCTGTTCTTAATGTGAATGAGAGCCCATGCACATGCAGATGAGATTGTGGATGTTTTCTTCACAAGATGGCTTGACTGCTTTTTGTCTTAAATAATCTGTAAAAGCATATATATGTATGTGTCCATGTCCATACGTACAGGTATTCATATATACACACCTTTACTTTGTAAGGTAAGCTTTTGGGTAGAGGTATTTTTCTGCCCAGTTAGAAGGGAAAATACATGGATAGTTGGCTTCCTTTTTCATCAGCTTTACCACTGACCTTTATTACAGTCTGCAGGAAGACTGAAAAATTGGCACCGACAGGCTTGATATCGCCTTTTCTTTTGTGATCTGTCAGAATTCCTAAATTGTTAGGAAATGAGACTTGACAGTTTGTGTTATTATCTGGAGAGCAATTTAACCATATTATGACTGACTTCAGTCTAATGCTTTACATCAATTGATTCTTGTAATCTTTCAAGGATGCATCTTTGGTTGGTTGCTTGGGTTTTTGTTTTCTTTTTCCCCCCCTGTCCCCCAGAATGCTGTCACTTATGAAATGTCCTTACTGGAGGAACATATAAGTAGAGCCAACAAGGCATTAAAGCAGTTCTGTTTTCATGTTGACTGTAGCTTTTATAATGAAGATTTACTAAAGATTGTGGTAAATACAACTTGTTGGCAGACCTCATTTGGCTGCACTGAATCTGAAAAAAAACCTACTGTAACTGTTTTATTCAGTTCTGCCTGTGTTTTTTCCAGCTGTGACCAGTGTCACTGTTATTATTGAAAATACAAAAAGACAAGTATCATTTGCCGCATTAATACATCAGAATTTTAGTTAAATACATTGACCACATTAAATTCTCTGAACTCAGTTGTTTTCTAACTGCTACATTTATTTTGTTATCAAACCACAAGTATTTTTTACTACAGTAAATTTGAAAACCATTTGGTACAAGTATTGTCTCCCAAGTAGTGCTTATTATCACTCTAAATAAATAGTTAGTTCTTATTACAGTTTTAGTAAGCAACAGCTGCATAGCTAGATTTGAGATTTGGGCTTAACACAGAAATTTGTCTTTTTTCTTATGATCCATAAATTGAATTTTCCAGTACTGCAACTAAATGTTATTTAGCTAGAATTAAAATGTATTGCAACAGCTCTTTTGTGAAAACAGCCTCCTGATAGCTTTTGTAAAAATTCAAATTAATTGAAGAATGACAGTAAGACCCTCGAATTTTAATTTAGCTATAAAGTCACTCAATTATTTAATAATTTAGTATCTAGCAACTTTTTCTTGTGTAGCAATCTGCTGTTAGATTTCCGACTCTTTTGAAAGAAAACTTGAGTAATGAAGGGAGATAGCCTATTTCATAGAATTCTGTTGAAGAATTCTCTTTAGATTTTCAGATTTAAATTTACTTGTGTGAAAAGAAAGTATGGGTCTGTCTCTCACTAAAAATGTCTTTCATAGTGTTATAACTTTTACATATTCAGGAAGTTATTTGCCCTCTCTTTGGTCTTTTTCAGGATCCTGAACACAGACCCAGCTGAGCTTAAGTCTTACACTAGTATTAAATTTCCAGTCTTCATTATTTTCCCAAGAAATTATACCAATAATTAGAAGATAATTGAAAAAAAGTTATAATAAATACACATTTTTGGCAAAGATAAAACTACAGTTAGAAATTCCAGATCCATGTTGTCTTTTTTTTCTGAAAGGAAAAGTGTTTCAAAACCAGTAAACAAATATGTAAACAGCCACGGAGAGGTATTAGCTTACTGTTTGCCTTTCTAAGGTTTGCATGCTAATGCTATGGTGCACTTCATGATTTTCTTCTTGCTGTTTTTAGTGTCTGGTTCCACCTCTCACAGAAAGCAGAGACAAGGTCCTTACATTCCATCTTAACTCAGGCTCAAAACACTTGCTGTATCAATGAAAATTGCTATGAGAAATAAGAGAGAGGTAGAGCTTAGATAGGTTAAAGCTGTAGATAGGTGGAAAAATTACCCAAATATTAACAGATTAAAAAAGAAAACACATCCATTGTGGTTTAAAATGATACAAGAGTTCAGAACATTTCTAGTTACACTGTCTGCTTCAGACTTGATAGAAGAACAGTGTTGGGCATATATTGGAAAAGTCTTACTTTTGGGAATCTTTTTTTTTCATCCTTCTCTTTAAGAAATATGCTGTCTTCTTTCCTCCAAACAGAATTTATTCATTCAAATAAATACATACCATTTTTTATTGTCCTAGTTCAAAATGCTGGGAAAAGTTTTTACTGACAATTTGTTCTAAAGGCCAGTAATGTGCTTCACTAAAATACAATTTGTTTTCAGTTTAAAAGCTTTTTTTCAATTAAATCTATGTCCAATTTGTATATGTCATCATAATTAAGCTGCTAAATTCTTGGAATCTTCATTAGTTAATGTAGTGTACCGATTTTCACTGTACTTCTGGGAAATTTTTACTAGGGAGTACTCCACTGTCATTTAGTCACTGGATTTCACTGTAATCTGTTGACCAGAGAAAAAGGTTTTATTTCAGAAATATGCACTGGTTGGCTTTTGATATCTCTCATAATATGAACTGCTGCTGCTCTGCATGTACAGCCAAATACAAGATTTGATAATAAAAATGCTAAAGCTATACAGGAAGAGAAACCTTAAGTACTGCAGCCATATTCTTCATAGTTTCTCAGACTTATTCACAGTATATAAAACACACTAAATCTGTGTTTCTCTACTTTTTTAGTAACAAAAGAGAATATTTAACATGAAGCAAAAGTCTTCTAGAAAGCTTGGAGTGTTACTTTGGGGTATTGTTTGTTTTTGCTACTGGGGTCAGCTGCCCATGAATCTGCTATGAGAGAAGTATATCATAAATTAACAGGAAAGAAAGAAAGGATATTTCTGATCCCCATAAGATGAATCTGTTGTTGGAAAAACATGATAGTGTGTTTGTATGTTATTAAAAAAATTAATATATATACTTCTGTTTTACAGTGTGGATAAATTTGTCAAAGAAAACAGTAATAATTAGTTTCCATTTTACATGCCTTGTTGTAGAGTATATTATGTAAGGACTAGTAAAATAGTTTGTGATATGTTTCTTAATCTGTCATGAATTTCTGGGTGTCTTCTGCTGTTCTGACTCCTTCTCTGTTTCTGCAGGCTGCCTTGTATCGGCTGAGTGGGGATTGGAATCCTTTACATGTGGATCCAAGTTTTGCTGCTCTTGGAGGTGAGCTGATGGGGATACCATTGTGTTAATCACATCATTTGGATGAAGGATAATGTAAATGTATTTTTAATCTATTTTTCATGATGTACATTTTTCACAACCTGGAAAAGTAGTGCTTGTTTTATAGTTGTTCCTAGAGTCACCAATTAAATAAGTTCTGCATGACACTTCAGTTTGAAGCATTGCTTCTTGTAGCTAGAGATGGGGAATGGTGCTTGGATTTTACTTACAATGGAAACATACTTTCTAACTTATTTTCCTTTAGATCTTGTTTATTGCCACTGTCCTGTTTTTACAATGTCTATTTCATAAGCAGAAATAATTGACTATCAAAGTTTCCAAAGGAATCCCATAGATTCTCTAATATGTATTCCTTTCCATTTGAATAATTTTGAGATTATGTGGGTCTCAGTGGAACTCTTTCAGTGTAGTCTTATCTATCCCAGTAAATCCAGGAGGGCAGGAGAGAGGGAGCTTGTTAGCACTTCTTTCCTATAAGATTGCTTAACTACACCTCTTGCTAGTGCATTAGCTTGTTAATTTACATAATTCTACATGCCAAAGCACTAGATCAGAGACTGCATTAACTAATTCTTGAAGAGATGCAATTAATGAAAAGGGATGTTTTCTTGAAATCATGTAGTAAAGTTATTTTTTCAGACATATTTTCAAGCCTTGTAAGTAGTATAGTTTGATCACTCTGGGCAGTCAGTAATTTGATTTACGTAAGAAATTTTCCTGAATATGTGTGGTATCATAATAAACATTACGTGAGACTACTAATCTATAATAATGAGTCTGCAGTTTCCTGGTGAATTTCTTTTTGATATGCAAGTATCACTGTATGGTGTTCTTATCAAGATAGATAGAGCAGAGCTATGCTTCCTTGTTCAGATCACACTTTACATACATTTGCAAATTATCTTTCATAAATGCATACTAATTGGTTTGTTAACTCAGTTTTGTATAATTCTATGTAAATTTGTGTTCGTAAGTAATGATTGTCAAATACTAGAGTCCAAGAAGAGATTTCCCCAGTTTGTTAAAGCATTCTGTTTGCTTATGATGTTGATTTGTTAATGATGGTGATGGAGTTGAGAAATACGTGTTTATAATTGAAAACTCAGTGTTTGGAATAATAGTGATGATAATACTGTAAAAACTATGAAAGTTCTAAAATACCCTACCTATACTAAATGCAAGTACTGTCAAAGAAGAAATTACTGTAGAGATAGTCCACAAATTTTTTTCCTAGGTGTGCAAATGTTTTTTTTTCCTTCACATCTATTCACACACCTTCTTGTCATGTAACAATCTCTGTGGATGCTGTCTTTTACTGGTTCTCACCAGTGCACATGGAAAGCAAGCATTCAGCATAATACATTCAAATCATTCCTGGATTATTGTTAACACTTCCTTAAGTGGGTAATATTTCAGAAGACATAAACCACATGAAAACACCTGTTTGTATTCTTGTGCCTTTATTCCTGTGTCTTTTGTTTCCAGATACTAGAAAGCAATATTTACTTTGATTTTGTTTCAGTCTAGATACAAAGTAATGGAATTTAGCTCATGGAATTTTTCTTTGAGTATTAGTTTTATAAAGAAAACACTGGGAGAAATAGGATTGGGTCTATTTGAGTTCTGAATAGAGTGGGTGGTTTCTGGTTCTTGCATAGTGAATTGAACGGAATTTTTAAAGAGCTAGATGTCACTATAACATTCTGAATGAGAGGTACTGAAAACTGGTGGTGTTACAATAGTGCAATAATCTGACTGCATGATAACTTTGTGCTTTTAGAACAGGGCCCATTGTATACAAAATAGAGTGCTATTAAAAGTGTACGTACTCAAATATTTTGTGGGAAAGAAATGACAAAATGATCAGACTGGAATACTTACAGTGAGAAAACAGACTCATATTCCTTTAAGCCTGTCATTCTGTCATGTCTTCTAATGTAATGTGACAAAATTTCTCACCCATAATTCTGCTAGCCTTGTCTTTCCTTTGGTCTCATAATTCCCATCTTTCCCAGCATTGAATCTTCCATGGCTTCAGCTTGCAACTAGTTACCACACAACCACTTGCTCATTCCTTATCTCTCCTCTCCCTGTTTTTCCCTTCACTTCCCTTTCCTCTCGCACCCCCACTGCTGGTGGGGTGGAGAGTAGAGCTGCAGAGAAAAATAGGTAAAACTTGTGGGTTGATATAAGAACACTTTAATAACTGAAGCAAAGTAAAATATTATATTGATAATACTAATGCTATTGCTACTACTACAAATAATAATGAAAAGGACAGAGAAGAAGTGAAGAGTAAAACCCAAGAGAAACAAGTGCACAACACATTTGCTTATCACCTGCTGACTGATGCCCAACCCATCCCTGAGCCCTGATCAGTAGCTCCTGGCCAGCTTCCCCCAGTTTATATCCTGAGCATGAGGTTCTGCCACCTCTTTGGTGGCGGATCGTAGGTCATGGAAGAGTGTCCGGCATATGTTAGACACTATTTAGCAACAGCTGAAACATCAGTGTATTTTCAGCATTACTGTCACACTAAATTCAGAGGGCAGCACTGTAAAAGCTACTAGAGAAGAAAATTCATTATAGCCCAGCCAAAGCTAGGATGGCGTCTGTCTGTCTTGATGGTGGTTTCTTTTCTTTTCTTTTACATCTTCCATTTCTCTGCTGGCTTGACTTTCTCCTGTCTCCTCTTTTTTTGTTTGTTTTGCTTAGCTTTTGGTTTTTCTTCCAGCTGTTGTCCCTTGAGAGAACAGTTTGTGCTGTGTACATGCAATGAGAAGTTGTTAAGAGCTCAAGAAAAACAGACTCTGGCAGACAGCAGTAGCTATAAGTTCTGGGCAAAGCAACTAGTTTCAGTGCCAAAGCTGGACAGCTCTGTCTGGATTCCAGGGGCTGTTGCAAGTGTGATCAGTTACTGTTTACCTGCCTTGTCAGGTCAGAACAACCTGTTAAAGGAATCAGAATATACAAGCAGCATGTTTATAACTTAACAGTTGCACTTTAGCAAATCTGAGGCCAGCTGTCAAAGGTTGATTTTGACAGTAGTGGAAAAAGATGCAACACTAATATAAAGCTTATCCTCTGCCAAGGTTGAGAATAAAGGTAAATTAATCCTAAAGCAGGCATTGTATTAGAAGACTTTGGCCAGCCATGAATAGGAATTCAAACCAGGAAGTATCAAATGATCTTAGTATTGCCACTTTTTAATGATTACAACACCTCTTACCCTTAATGTACGTACATACATTTAACTGCATGTCTGATGTGCCTATGCATGCATACTAAAACAGATAATCTTATTTTTCATTTTGTCACCTCTACAGACAGGGAATAATTCTATTTCTGAGTTTCACAGAGCACAGGCAGTGCTAAGAGTGCTTTCCTTTGTCCAAAAGTAGAGGAAATAATAAATAGTAACAGACACTTTTTTGTTGAGATAAATTAGGTTAAAAAGGAAAAGGATTAAGAACACTAATGGAGGAAAATACTATGAATAAGGTATAGCTATTAATAGAAGCTGCATTCAAGGTCCTAATATAAAAAATGCTAAAGTGTTACCTCTTTAAATAGGATTTAAGAAGCCTATACTTCATGGACTATGCACCTTTGGGTTTGCTGCTAGGAACGTTTTGAAGCAGTTTGCAAATAATGATGTGAACAGATTCAAGGCAATCAAGGTCTGTATGTTCATTCTTTGCATTAAATTTCCTGGATTTTTCTATTTTAGTGCCAAAAGAAATCTTAAGTGTGGGGCGAGTCTTTCGTGATGTGTTAATTGCCAGAATTGCTTTTACTTACAGCTCCATGCATTTAAATGCCTCTGTCTTGTATGTTTGCTTAAATATATAGGCTTTCTACATTGATAATTGACTTAATTTTCCTCTTTTTTTTCATTTCAGTAGAACCAATGTGTTTAAGCTTTGCATTTATATAAAGCAGACAAATATTTTTGCAACCCTACTTTTTTTTTCTTTTTTTGCTTTTAGGTTCGCTTTGCAAAGCCAGTCTATCCAGGGGAAACTTTGCAAACAGAAATGTGGAAGGAAGGAGATAGAATCCATTTTCAGACCAAGGTCAGAGCAATCTCTTCACTGTGGGCTTCAGAGGAAGATGTATTGGTTAAAAGAGTGGGGATAGAGGGGAGCAAGAAAGGATGACTCATTAAGCAGCACACCGTTGGCAAAGGCTTTGTAAAGAAATGTAGTAAATATAATTAAATAGTCTTACTTACTTTATGGTGTCACTAGGATTCTAATAGAAGTACCATTATAATCATAGGACTTAATACCCTTGTGTTAAAGGAGGACTCTTTTCATTGTTGTGCATTTTTTGTGTTTTTCCACTGGGGAAAATGAAAATAATAAAAAAGCAGTCATCCTCAGGTCATCATAGCGTGTACTTGTTTTCTGTAGTTACTCATAACTTTATGTATTCATCTTTTTTTTTTTTCTTTAACATTTATTTATCTTAATCAGCTCTTAACAGTTTATCTGCATGTAAGTGCAGATTTAGCTTAGACTGGGTTAAACTTAGGCTGCAACTACACAGAGCAACTTCCTAGAAATGGAAATTTCATAGCAGTTGAACATAGTAACTACAATAAAACAGTGTTTACACTTTTTTGAGATCTGGGTTTGCTTTATTCTATTTTCTGCTAGTAGTGTTGTCTCCATGTCATAGGGTACTTGGTGGGAACTAAAGGTAAATAAAACTCCAGATAAAGGGCAAAAAGTAAAAGTGAATGTCATCACTTATGTAGCATCATATGACATTTTCACTTTCTTTGCCTATGATTTGATACTGCTATTTGTCAATATTTGCTTTGGCTTATGCAGTGAAAGTTACATTGCTTTGCTGGCCAAAGCTTTGCAGCCTCATCTCCATAAAAATGTAGCCAGCTCTTGATTAGTGAGTAGGGTAGCAGGTATAGTTACAGCTGCAAGGAGGATTGGGCAAGTAAAATCAAACAAGGAGAGTCATCATAGGAACAGAGGAATGCTGTATTCATATAGCTTTCTGGGATATACATCAACTGAAGGAGGCAAATTTTATTTGCAGACCTGATGGGTGGTCGCAGCTGCAGAATTTCAGGATGGTAACAATGTAGAGACTACTTTGTACAAAATCTCCATTTGTCATTGCTAGTAGCAAATGAGGTAGTTTGGTGCCTCAAGTGAGCTTTGAAAATTACT
The DNA here is from genome assembly GCF_051311805.1 of Agelaius phoeniceus. Lineage (NCBI taxonomy): Eukaryota > Metazoa > Chordata > Aves > Passeriformes > Icteridae > Agelaius > Agelaius phoeniceus. The sequence goes on along the minus strand of NC_135303.1, from coordinate 30,560,877 downwards.
GTAGCCATATTTAAAAGATTTGATCAGTCAATCTAGAATTCATATGTCTACTTTTGATGGTTTCCATGTACCATGTTAGTTAATAGAGTTCATAATATGCTTCCAAACCTGTCCAAATTTGTATGCAGGGTGAGTTGTTCTGTTGTGTTTAAAGGCAAAATTCATAATTATGCTTGGTTTAGTAATTGCTAATATGTAGAGTTTTGGTGAATTTTGCTAAGGATTTTTCTTCCACAACTTTGGAGAAACTGATTTTGGATAGATTTTGCAAGGTTTAACAGGATTATAGTAAACCATCTTAAACAGTTATGAGGTGTGCAGAATTTTGTTTCTTACTGTATGTTGGATTTGTATGAACTCTGGTTAAATCAAACTACACATGGACTTAAAGTTTTGAGAGGGTGGTTTGAATCCATTTTCAGCATTGTCTGAAGTGCAGTGGCAGCAGGTGACAAGCTGTTAGGCATGATTTGAGTAATAGTTAATGTAGTCCAATAAACTAGGCTGTGGTACTTGATGTTTCTCCAGTTTGGCTATTTGTCATACACTTCTCTATATGCATTATCAGTGAATCAATTTGCTATCTTCTGTTGGCTGCCATAAGTCAGTAGGGTTTGTCACATCCCTCAAAGAGAAAATACCAAATTGAAATCCATTTTCTTATTTGAAGTAACTATTTCAAAAAACTAAACTGGGAGAAATTCAGGTATTTTCCATCATTCTTTTTGTAATCTTTGTTGTTTGCAATCCTTAAAAAGCTGTTTCTAGTGCAAGTTGAAGTATAAGGCATGTGGAGATAGTGAAATTGTCTAAATGGACTCTTGACAACTGAGTATCTACCTCAAGGAAAAACATTTTAGAGCAATGTCTTTCTAAGAACTATTTATGAAGAAACATTGACAGTAACTTGTAACACTGGAGGTAAATAAGGTTTTTCAACTGTTTTGTGAGAAGAACACCAGCAATATATTTTGGTACAATTTCTCCAGAGGAAAATAATTATTTTGCTTGAAGAGCTGTTTGGAAAACATATTATAACAATTTGTCTCAAGACTACAGCACATTTATGAGGTGTTTTTTTTCACTCTGTAACTTCTGTTTTCTCATTACATCTCTGATTTTAAAATATCAGGAATACTCCTTAGATGCCCTTCTTTTGTGTCTTTCTGCAAATAAATCACCTCTTTAATGTATTTTTCCCCCACTACAGATTAAGGAGACTGGAGAAGTTGCGATTGCAGGGGGCTATGTGGATATAGTACCGGCCTTGGAAAAGCCTTCTGCTCGAGAGCCTCTAAGGGTAGGTGGAAGCAATGGAAGTCTTAACTTGAAGAGAAGCATAGTCAGGCTTTATTTTGGTGAAAAACACAGGAAAAATACTTAGGTCTCTTACCAATCTTATTTGCAGTATTCAGAGGAGTTATGAGTTCAGAGATGTTAACATGTACGTTGTTTAGGCTACAGATGTTAATTGATCTGTTCGAGAGGAAAATTCCAGTTGTTTACACTGGATGCTGATGTTTGATGTGCTTGATGCTAACGGGTCTCTCAGGATAAACATTGCACTGTATTGTTACAAAACAAGGAAGGGCATGTGCCAGTGATCACCATGTTTTGAGCACTTGCATAGCTCAAAATATAAATTACTTAACATAATTTGGATGTGTAACTGTAGAACAATGCTTTTCATATTATTTTGTAGATGTTGAAGATCAAACTCTGTGTAGGATGTAAAAGTGTGTGACCTTTCTCAGTTTTTTTCAGAGACACAGGGATAGGGGCAAGAAGGCATTAGCATGAGTGAAAATGACATAATGTACTCGCAGAAAAGAAGTTTCGTCATTGAATCATTTTGAAATAAGACTCTGAGAGCTGTTTGTACATGTGGTTAGGCCTGGCACACAACATGCTCTTTATCCTGTGTATACATAAAAAACATCCCCAGCATGCATGCATACCTTAAGCCTCCAGTACTGTACTTGCCACAAAACACAGAATTGTATATGCAATAATGAGGATGACCCTAATGTGGTCTAAAAGTCACTTAAGGCAATGCATATTTGTTGTTTATTATTAAGGCAATGCCTTAGTAAACTGTTTTTTTTTCCCCATTGATTCCTGCATGCAAACTATGAAATTTTAATGCTTTGACATTTATGAAATACTGAGATTGTGACATTCATATAAAGCTTTTAATCACAGAATGGGGAATATTGGGTGATACTTGGGCTGCATCCAAAGCAGCATAGCCAGCAGGTCGAGGGAGGGGATTCTGCCCCTCTGCTCTGCTCTGGTGAGACCCCACATGGAACCTGAATCCAGCTCTGGGGACCCCAGCACAGGAAGGGCATTGACCTGTTGGAGTGAGTCCAGAGGAGGGACAGCAAGAAAATGAGGGGGTTTGAGGACCCTTCCCATGAGAAAAGGCTAAGAAAATTTGGTTTATTCAGCCTGGAAAAGAGAAACCCTCAGAGTGACCTAGTTGTGGCCTTTTATTACCCAAAGGGAGACAAAGAGGAGCTTTTCACAAGAGCGTGTAGTGACAGGATAAGGGGAAATGGATTCAAACTAAAAGAGGCTAGGTTTAGATTAGATCTTAAGAAGAAATTCTTTACTGTAAGGTTGGTTAGGCACTGGAACGGGTTTCCTAGAGAAACCAGCAGGCTGTGGCTGCCTCATCCCTGGAAGTGTTGAAGGCCAGGCTGGATGGGGCTTGGAGCACCTTGGTCTAGTGAAAAACATCCCTGCCCCCCAACAGGGGGTTGGATTATCTTTAGGATTCATTCCAATTCAGCCATCCTATGATTCTATGATTTATCCAGGAACCTATTTCTTTTTGCTGCTTGTGTTTAATCTTCTAAGACATTCTGAATCGTTGAATGAAGCTCAAACCTTAGAACCTTCTTGAACTGCTCAGATTGTCTTTAAAAAAAAAAAAAAATTGGCGGAACAGGTGTTCTTCTTTAAGCTTACCCTGAGAAATTAAGGTGCTTTGGCAGAAATTTGCTGGCAGGGTCAGACACCCACCAGGGGAAACCAGCCTGACTGTGTGAAGATTGGCAAATTTAAAGACCATTTGGAACCATTAATATAATGGAAAATGTTAGGCATAACCAAAGAGGTGACAAAATAGCAGCCTGAGGAGTCTTGTGTTCTGCCCTACAGGTAGGTACAGCAAACAACTAAAGCTCTGAGACTTTCTTTGCTCCAGTTCCAGTTAGACAAAAAATGTCACTGAAGTAGCTTCCCTAAAGTGAAGCCTTTTATCCAGTAAAAATATTTCTTAAAAGAAAGAGAGTGAAAGGCTTGCAAAATAATGTGCTTGGAAAAGTTGGAAATGTAAATGTAGCTGATCCCACTGTTAAATTTTTTCTGCACCGCAGTTCTGACTGTATTCATCGTGCAGTATGTTTTGAACATTTTTCATGTCAAAGTAAAAACATTTTTTTTTTGTTCTGAAAACTAACATAACATTCACTGTAGAAAAAGTGGCAGTGGTTATCATCCAAAGGAAAAAAAAGGGCAATTTAGAAGCTCTTAGAGCACTAATTAAAAAACATTGTCTGATATTGTAATGATAAATGACAAAAACTATTAAAAACAAAATTTGAAAAAAATTTAAATGAAAATTTGAAATGAAGCATTTTTTGCTTGAATGTATTCTTTAGTGGTGATGGTGGCTAGATGTGATTATTTTGTGGTAGAAAAAATCTCAGTTGTATTTAATAATTCTGATGTAGATAGTTGAAGCTTTGCATGCTGGAAAGTGACATGTTCAGTACCTTTTAACAAAGTTTCAATTTTAAATTCTTCATACTTTCTTTTTTTTTAAAGGCTGGAGGGCTGCAGAGTAACCTTGTGTTTGAAGAAATTGGTCGCCGTGTAAAAGAGATGGGAAATGAATTGGTAAAGAAAGTTAATGCCGTATTCCAGTGGGACATCACTAAAGATGGAAAAACAGCAATGCAGTGGAGTAAGTTGCGGTGTTTATGTGATACCCCAATGCATTTTTGTTATGAAGTGGGATTTATTGTAATCATTCCAATTAAACTGATAGCTTGGAACTAAGCATAGCGTAGTAGATGAATATGTAGTGGGACCTACAGGTCTGAATGCAATCTGGGTGCACAAATGACAGGAGGTCAGATAAACTTTGTAGGTACTACTCTTTCAAGGAACATTCTTCTGTTTGGTGTAGGCATAGGTTACATCATCCTTTAGAACTTCAGTGCATTTCTACTTACATTTTCCAGATTGGATTGCCACTGCACTTAGGAAAGCATGCTAAATTAGCCTAGTAGGAGTGTTACAGTAATTAGTCTGCTGGTGATGTACATGCTAACTGATCTAAAACAAATAAGTAATTATTTCTACTGCATTGTTCTTGTCACTTCAGTGAAAAACGTAGCCCAATTTGTTTCCATTTACTTTTTGAGATCAAGGTTTAATGGAGGCATAATCATGATTTCCCATCATTTAAGCATGGGACTGATTGATGATGAGAAGCTAAAGCCTGTAATAGCAGTGGCTCACAGGAGAAGTTTTTCGTGATTAAATGAATAATAGAATTATGTCAAGTGGTCTGATGGGGGAAAGCTACTTCCTCAAAAACCTTTTCTTCTTAAGTTCTCCTTTGTTCTCTTTATAAAGATATGTACATTTGAAAACAACCCCAAATCTTCTTTTATTAATTGGATAGATTTTTTTTTATTTTTGGAATTTCTTTTTTGGTTTTTTTGTTGACATGTCTACTGCTTTATTGGTGGAGTCTAAAGATTTTCCAAAGGGAAGAAGCTTAGTGAGGTTGTAACTTCCTGGCCTTTTTGTGGGGAAATGAAAGTCTGGGTCAAGCCTGTTGCTTAGACTTCATTTTGTTTGGTCTCAGTGGTTGGATGTAGTCAAAAGAATTTTGGGGATGATGCAGGTGCAGGGGCTGCTCTTTGACAGGCTGAGAGGGGAGACTCACAGTAGGTCAGATCAGGTCTGCTGTTATGTTTTGTTCTGTACACTGTGACTTTTTTTAAACTATTGTTGAGCAATTTAGAAGCCTATCATTTTACTTAATCCTTTCCTAATGTTGACCAGTAGAGATTCTGAGTAGCAGGACTGCTGTTAAGTTTCAGGAAAAATATTATACAGAGATTGATCAGGATAGTTGTGTTCTACTTGCCTTGCTTTTTAAGCAGTTTTTGAGGGCTAAAGAGTGATTTCTGTTTGGATAGAAGTTAATAAATATGAATATACCTGTGGGGATTATGCAAGCTGATTTCCTATACATCAAAATGAGACAAGGGAAATACTGAATAATCCAACTCAGACATTCTGTCTTAAAATTCATTACTGCTCTTAATCATTTCTATTGTCTGCAGTTTTCCATTTTTGCATGAAGTAATTTAAATTATGGACATGGTTAGAGCTTTGAGAGAAGGCATACGAAGTTTTACTTGTGTTCTTGCTTTTAGGTGATATTATTACATTAGGTGATATTATTATCACATTTTTAAGTGGTAATTAGAAGTGCATTGGTTAAACTCCTGAATACTTGAAGTGGAAACTTGTATTTGTTGAGAAACACTCTGTACTCCACATCAGTCCTATTGTTTCATGTGTAGCTAAACTTGATACAAGTGATGGTCATGTTTATAATGACAACTAGAAAACTATTTCAGGTTGATTGATTATTTGCATTAACTTTGGAAGTGCTTTATTGATCACCTAAGTTCAATATTATGTATGTCCAGAGAATAGAGGGACAAGTCAATGGAGGAGAAATCTGCTGAGGGGTGTTTCAAAATATGAATAAAATTTCTCACACAGTGAGAAGTTCTGAAACTGCAAATTGCTGAATGCAGAACAAGCGCACTTAGATATTTAGGCCTGAGCAGTGCCCTTACTTGCCTCATGAGATCACATTTTATTAGAGGGGAAAGAGGTGAATGTTTTTGCTATTGTATTCAGATCAAGAGAGTGCTCCTGCTTCGAATAAATCAATAGTCAGCCTTTTGTCCTCTCCTGCTTCTCCTACTGAAGCAGTAGGAAGAACCTACTGCTTTCTTCCTGTTCATATGTCTCTAGCTAAAAGGGATTAAATAGACATAGCTTTTGTTTGTCTTGTTCCCTCTGCTTCTGTTGCAGTGACAATTTTCTGTACTATTATATGCATTTGGAAAAAAAACTTAAAGATCCCTGTGGGATGGAGGCTGGAGGAGCTAATCTAATATATTTAACCATTTCCCACTGCTGACTGCTATTAAGAGCTGAAATGAAACTTTTTCAGAACCTTGGAAAAGTTACTGTCAAAATTTTTACAGTGTGGTCAGTTCCTTATGAAGTATTGTAGTCTCTGTGGTGTAGTAAGGCTGAAGGTAAATATCTAGGTGACCCAGCAGGGTGTCTGTAGGAAATGTTGTTTACTTTTCCTTTTGGGAGTACTGGTATGCAAGTACTTCCTTTGTATATCACTTCTTTTGAAAAAACTTTGTGTCATCCTATTTCTGTATTTGTTTGTGTTTTCTGAATATTTTTGTGTGCCTTTAGATTTCAAGTACTTTTTGGAGGAAGAAAACAGGAGTTGGTTAGTACTAAAAAATAGTTAGACTGCTACAAATAATCTAAATATTAAAATTTCATATTGTCTATATGAAAATAGTTAAGAAAACTCACTAGCAGAATTTTAGGAGTTACGACAACTGTAGTATCAACCTTCACTGTTTGTCCCTACATGGAAAAAGAGCCTACTATTGTTGATGTCTGTTTAACTCCAATGGCATATTTTTAATGGCAAGCTATAGATGTATCTGCATGATTAAATTTTTATTTGGGGAATATTTGAAAACACTTCCCTGCCATTAAAAAGCACATATCCAAAAAACCATAAAGCAAAAGGCCTTCAGAGGCAAGTACCTGAGTTTTATAAGCAGTTGCCAACTTAATTCTTTATGCGTGTTTGCATATGTTACATTGTTATTCAGTATTCAAGTGTCTTTTCTACAAATGCTGGTATAATTCATTTTCCATGGTAAGTGCAGAAGAAGATGGAAGTTTGTGAGTTTACATTCCAAGGAAGACAGCTTTCTTGAAGTTAGGATATTCTCAATAATCTAAAAGATTTCTGACTTTATGTGATTTTTACAAGATCTCTGTATGGTCATCAGCAAGACTTTTGTAATTCGGATGAGCAATGACAGTAGTTTGGAATATATAACACTGACAATGCCATTTTCTCACTTGAATGCTTGACTTTGAGTTCTTAATGTAAGGTGAGCTTCCGTACACAGTTAGAAATTTTAGTCTTAGTCAAATTGATTTTTTACTTTAAAAACTGAAGATGACAGTACAATGTTACCTTTGCAATAGCTTGAATTTATTTCTGTGTCACTATTTTGACTGGTTTTCAAAGGTGCTTCAGATTTTAATGTTACTTGACTCAATTAGTAGAATTGCACTTCTTTACTGTACATTTAAATTTGGCCTGGTGGTTATTAGTTGATCTTCTGTGTACAAGAATTTTGAATAATTTTTATAAATGTTATGCTGCTAGATTAGATAAATTCTGAATTATCTTTCTCTCTTTTCTAAGTAAAATTGCCATTTTGGAGGGTCAATCCCATAATGTACATAGCTACAAGAAAGCCAAAAGGAAAATACGACATTAAAATAAATTCACAATTTGGTTCATATAGCTAAATATTACATACTATTTCAGTGTATGGTCAAAATTCTTGACAAGTTATCACTGAAACAACTTGTGTATGAGGAGGAATATTATTTTGGCTGAGTTTTTTGTTTTAAGCTGTAACTCGATGTTAATTAACAATCTATCTTTTTTTAGGCCTCCCTTTGTAAGGGCCTCCTAGGCCTTTACAAACAGTGTTTCTGGTTCTTTTGGGCTACCTGGTAGGCCTCATTCTCTTATTTAATTGGATATCTAGTTGTTCTGTCTTGTGTTCTAATTTTTTGACTTGTCACTTTTACACAGCTTTGTGCTCTTGTGAAGAGTGCAGCAGTTGACAGTGCTGGAAACAATCTGGGCCCTGCAGCCCATTGCTCCCTTACTCAATGGTTGTAGCTCCAGCATCTTCTGCTGATGTCCTTCAGCCTCTTCAGATCAGGGCAGGAAGCAGATAAGAGAAGGCAGCCGCCACAGCACGAGTGCTGTGTCCATTTCTGGGCCTCTCAGTCCAGGAAAGACATTGAGGTGCTGGAGTGTGTTCGGAGAGGGGCAGTGGAGCTGGGAAAGGGTCTGGAGCACAGGTTCTGTGAGGAGCAGCTGAGGGACCTGGGGCTGTTTATCCTGGAGAAAAGGCAGCTCAGTGGGGACCTTACAACTCTCTACAACTGCCTGCAAAGAGGTTGTAGCCAAGTGAGGGTCAGTCTTTTCTCCCAGGTAAGAAATTGCAGGACCAGTAAAAATGGACCTCAATCATGGAATGGTGATGTTGGAAGAATTTATTAGTGGAAAGAATGGGCTGTCCAGGGAGGTGCTGGGGTCACTGTCCCTGTGGTGTTCAAGAAGTAACTGAGTGTGACACTCAGTTCTGTGGTCTAGTTGTCAAGGTATTGATCAGTTAAAACTTGGACTCTGAGATCTTTTCCAACCTTAATGATTCTCTGATTCTGTGAAATTTGTTCTTGTGTATGCAATGAATCTTTCAAATTTTAGGGAAACAAAAAGTTCTTTTATTTTACTATATTTATGTTTATTTCTAGTGTTCTAACTGCAACTGTGACATTTTGATCTCTACTTTCTGCCGTAAACCAGGATTTTTAGAAGTCAAGTGAAATTTGTTAATTGAATGTGGCTTTTGTTGGTACAGAGAGACATCTTTATGGAGGCACTAGTATTATGACACTAGTCTGTTTAACCAGCAGTGGCCTTTCCTTCTGTGCAGTTCTCTGTGGATGGTGTGAAGCCATGAAGAGGTGTAGAGCACCTGACTGTGCACTCAGGATGTGAAATTTTGGACAGCTCATCTGCTGTGTAAACAATGTTGAACTGTAATGCCTGACAACTGGCCTTAATTAGTGGTATCTGTATAAAAACAAGCTGTTCTAATTCAAGAGGATGATGAAAATCCTTTTAAAAGAGATAAAGCAAGTATCAATACCTCAGAAATAAGTGTAGTGGTACTGAAACTACCTTCACTTTTTAACAAAAACCTTAATTGATAACCCACCCCAGATTTTTCCAGTTTGCTTCACTACCTAAAGCATGCTTTGCTCTCTCCTGCATTATCTATTACTTTACAACAATAGCCTTTTTTTCAGGCTATTGTTAGTTATAATTTTTTTTTATTTATTTTTAGAGTTAAGGTTTCATTTCAACTTTGCTTTCTGTAGAGAAAAGGTAATGCTGTTGAGATCTGTTGGCTGATAGTTAATGGCACTCCAGAACAGCACTTAGAAGAGTTTGCCAATCTGTTGCTTTTCTTCATGTTTCTGAAGTTAGTGCTGAAGGCAGGAGATGTTTCTGTTCCTTTCCAGTTCTCAGAAGAATAGAACGTTGTTATGAGAACTGGGGAGAAATTGTTACATGTGGTTGGTTGTGAACAGCTGATAAATTAAAGTGAAATTGCTCAATAATTTACGATGCAATATGACTTCAGGCAATGAAGAATACCTGTTTTTATTTGGTTAGCAGTTGAGTCTTGTATTGCCCTTACTTGTCCACTTTAAAGCAGAATAAAACACAAACCAAACTAAAAAAAGTCTGACTGTTAATATTTTTCTTCTAGAAATGGTAAGGCACTCTTCAAAGTCAAAAAAAAATTCTTACCCCAAATACTAGGTTTTTAGGTTTTTGGAAACCTGCCATAAAATGTCAATGTCTACTGTTTTATCTAGTGCTTTGACTCCTATATATGTGAATTTTCTCTATTTTTATTTTATCTCTGACAACATCATCTTTTTGATGATAATAATTAATAAATTTTAATTGATGTAATGAAACACCTATGTATTGAAGTAAAAGCAAAAATTTGAATGAAAACTAGCATTTCATTCACTTGAACTTCTTGATTCTACTTTTCTGCCAGGTATGTAATAGCATGTATTCCACAGCATAAACAAGAGGGCACTCCCTCTGGTCATTGGGAAGCTAGGATTTTTCTGCTCTAATGTATGGGACCTGTTCTGGAATTCAGCTTCTTTCTTTGATTGCTAGTTTATTTATCCACAAGCTAGTGCTCTTGTTTAGTCTGAATTGTATATTCAGTATTCTAGCCTAGGTGTAGGTCAGGAGGGAAGAAAATGGATTGTGTATGTTTCCAATCCTTCTGTTTGTTTTTTTGCCCTGCAAAAAAATTGAATGAACAAATTTTTGTTCATTCAATTTTGTTCACTCCCCACTCATTCATTTTGTTCACTCCCGACTCATTATTTATAAAGTACTTTCCTTCACTAAATACTAATATCTGATATATTTTGGACCATTCTTTATCCACAGTGGCACCTTTTTTGTTTTAGCTACTTGTATTAGAGAGGTCAACTCATTTACGATGAAGCCTACAAAAAGGAATGGATCAAGTAACAATTATTTTGTTGCTTGTTCTCTGTGTTTTTATAGAAAAGACAGTTTTGTTGTCAGAGTGCTTTGCTTTTGTGGCTGCCTAAGTTTTTTTTTTTTCATTTTTTTGCTTCCTTATCAAAAATCTTAATGTTATTTAAAAGGAATCTAGAGGAAGTGGAAATAACCTTTTTGACATTTTTGGGAAAAGAATGTACCACTAGATCGATCCTTTTCTTTTTTCTTTTTCTTTTTTTTTTCCCTTGTTTTTTTTTTTTTTTTTTTACTTGGAATTTCTAGTAACTAGTAAGGATTACCTTGAGGTGGGATTCAGGATTTGAGGTGATCAGCTTGAGCTTGGTACCCAGCAAGGTTATGGAGCAGACCATCTTGATTGCTATCACTCAGGACATCTGGGAACCAAGGGCCAGGGTCAAAGCCAGCACAGGTGTAGAAAAGGCAGGTCCTGGCTGACCAATATGCTCTCCTTTTATGACTAGGTGACTCACCTCAGCAAAGCCTTTGGCACTGTGTCCCACAGGATTCTCTGGGAAAAGTGGCAGTCCACAGCTTGAACAGTCATAATCTTTGCTGGGTAAAAAACTGGCTGGATGGCTGGGCCTGGCGAGTGGTGGAGCCATCACAAGTGGTGCTCCCCAGAGCTCAGTATTGGGGCCAGTCCTGTCTCATATCTTCAATATCATTGTTGTTGGTCTGGATGAGGGAATTGAGTGTTCCCTCAGCCCTTTCACTGATGACACCAGTTTGGGTGCAAATGTTGATGTGCCGGAAGGTTGGAAAGCTCTGCAGAGGGATCTGGGCAGGTTGGATCAATGGGCCAAGGACCATTGGATGAGGTTCAGCAAGATCAAGTTCCAGGTCCTGCCACTGGGTCACAACAACCCCAGGCAGTGCCACCAGCTGGGCAGAGTGGCTGGAAAGCTGTAAGCTGCCCAGTGGAAAAATATCTGAGGTTTTAGATGACAATTGGTTGAACATGAGCCAGTGTATGCACAGGTAGCCATGAAGGCCAGTGGCATCCTGGCCTGTATCAGCAACAGTGTCACCAGCAGGACCAGGCAGTGACTGTCCCCCTGTACATGGCACTGGTGAGGTCACACCTCAAGTGCTGTGTCCAGTTCTGGGCCCCTCACAAGAAAGACTTTGTTGGTGGAAAGAATGAGGGGGTGAAGTGAGTCCAGAGAATGGCAGTGGAGTTGGGGGAGGGTCTGGAGCTCAAGTCCTCTGAGAAGCAGCTGAAGGAGCTGCTGTTGTTCAGCCTGGAGAAAAGGAGGCTCAGGGAGACCTCCTTTGCTGCTCTGTACAGCTGCCTGGATGGAGGCTGTAGCCAGGTGGGTGTTGGCTTCTCATGCTGCTTCTGGGACAGGACAAGAAGAAAAATCTGCAGACTGCAGCATGGGCAGTTCATGTTGAACATCAGGACAAATTTCTTCACAGACAGGGTGGAGTCACCATCCCTGGAAGTGTTCAAGAAACTGCTGTATGTGGCATTTAGTGCTGGGGGTCTAGTTGTTAAGGTAGTGGGTCTTTTCCAACATTAATCATTCTGTGATTCTGTAAACATGAAAGATTTACCTTGATTATGGGTGCCATGATTATGCAATGTTAAAGGTGTGGTTGTGCTTTGAGAGGTTAGTGTTAATTGTAGATATTGACGGTAAATGATGGTCTTGGGATTTCGCTAGGAAATGGAGAAGGAGAACAAGGACTGTAATAATGTTAAGTAATATCTTAATGTACAACAATGTAACAGCTGTTAATTATGTACCATATTCAAAATAAAACTTAAGGGTTGTGAGAACTTTTCTGAGCCATTACACCTATTTAATTGTTTTTGTCATCTAAACCTGACACTGGTGAGACTGATGGATCAGTATTATCAATAAAGTATATCTAAATTTCTTTTCAGCCAGTACTTAGTGAAGAATGAGAAGTTGTGTCTAGGGAGACAGTATGTCAGGCTTCCAGTATCTGGCTCCCTTGTGGAGCAGTGTAGGAATGGTAGGGACAGGAAAAAACATTATTGCCAGCAGAATGAAATACAAAAAGGATTCCTAAGGTCCGGAAGTAATTCAAAACGGTTGGCTAGGAACTGCGGGCATCCTAGACACCACGTCTGTGTTTTGTGAATTAATCTGTAGTGCTTGCTGACCTCACTGTTTGTCTCCAAGGGAACAGTCTGGCTGCACTAGTATGGTGCTCAACATTAGCAGCATTTGGGTAGAGGAGTATTTTAAAAGCACCGGTTAACTTAGTCTGAAAGCTGGTATCCACTCTCAGACTTCAGTTGGTGTGTGTGGCTTGCATTTCATGATTCAGTGGATGATTTTTTTTGATTTTTGTTTTCCTAATAATAGTCTGTGCCTGCATAACTTACAGGAGCAATGTTAAAGGCTCAGGTATGTTAGATCATAAAGTCGGTGGTTTGGGCCACAAGAATGTTGTTACACAGCCGCTACCCACAAACACAAATGTACAGATAATTCATCTGGTGCTCAGTAACCTTTTTAAATTTCTTCCCATATTGCTTGAAGTTAGTGATATGTATTAAATCTGTTCCAGGATTTATAATTTACCTTAAAATCAACTGGAAAATAATAATCCAATATGTCACTTCTCACTGAGCAATGTTGTATACCTAAGTCCCCTTCTAGTTCTGTTGTAACTAGATAAATATTGCTTGAAGCAGATTTCAGAAAATGAAAGACTTAAATATGCTAAAGCTACTCCCAGTCTCTATAGTTCCCCTTACCCTGTCAAAAAATTATTTGGAAAAAACTGGCACATAAGATAATTTATGCAGAAATAAAGCTCCATTTTAAGGCAAGGGCCTTAAAATTTGTCCATGAAGAGCAACTAACTGTCATCCATGATTCTGTGATTAGAGGTGCCATGTTATTACAGGAATATCCACATAAATAATGTGTGGGATGGGGGCATGATGGATCAAGAGGCAAAGGTGTAAAGGAAAGGCAGGAATTTTCAAAATCTGAGAATGACTCAGCAGAGCACATCCTGTCAAAATACTCTTCTAAACAAATGACACCATACCTGATGGTGTTAGCTTTGTAGTAGATTATTTTGGCAGGTCATTTGGTGTGGGAAAAGCTCTGAAGCTACAGACACTTGTAGGAATTTTTGTCTTTCCAGGAGAGAAAGACAGATAATTGGCAAGGCTTTAAACACTCCTTGCATGAAGCAGAATAGGCTATATTGTGTTGGCCTGGAGGACAGACCAGGGAAAATGGGCAGTGTGTTTGAACACCACTACATTTGCCTTGTCTGACTACAGGATGCTGGTTTTGAACTTTGGGGCTTTATTACTAACTTGAACACTTTTGCAGTAAGTGCACTAATTAATACCCTGTGCATCTTAGGTGTCATTTGAAAATAGATTTACCATTGCTGCAAGAATGTTGAAGTCCTTGCTGTAAACACCCTCCCCTTCAGTACAGGAATATTTTTTTTATTTTCTTTCATTGATGAAGAAGAATTATACCTCATTTATTTTCTGAGTAGCTGATAGCTGATAATTTAGACTGGATGCTTTATAATAATAGGTAAGGAAAGTACTATTCTTAAGCCTGAAAGTTCTATCTTTATTTTATCTTTATTTTGAAATTAAACTGTCTTTGCTCTTGCTTCTCAGCAATTGACTTAAAGAATGGCTCTGGAGCAGTGTATCAAGGACCTGCCAGAAATTCTGCTGACACTACCTTCACTCTCTCGGATGAGGATTTCATGGATGTGGTACAACAAAAGGTCAACCCCCAAAAGGTAAAGCCTGGGTGTCACAGACATACTCTCTTGTATATAGACATATTATTTGCCTTACATCAAGCTGTGGTTCATGACTGTTTGCATTCTGAAATCCTAAACCCTGGGAGGTTTTGCCAGTGGAGACCAGAGTCAGATAAGGTATAAGCACATCAGTATCTTATACTGAATTAGCCAGAAAGTGTGAGGGGGCATTTATGCCATCTTTATTATCTTAAGGCAAAGATAACCACAAAGGACTAAAGCAGGGGCCCTGATAACACCAAGGTTGTGGATTCAATACCTGTATGGGCCATTCGCTTTAGAGTTGGACTAGATTATCTTTCTGGGTTCCTTCCCACTTAGAGTATACTGTGATTCTGTGACATAAAGCCTGGCAGTGCAAAGTTAGGAGTTTGTTTACTTCCTGGTGCTTCACAGTATACAATTTGCCAGTTTAGGTTTGTCAGTTTGATCATTCAGGCTGTTTTGATTGTCATGTTGCAGGAAGTTGATGTTTGTTGCAGTGGTCTGATTTATTGCTAGTAGTGCAGCACAGAGAAATGTCAAGACAATGCATACATTTAGATGGTCAAAATTTACCTAAATCAGGATATTTTTCAGGGAAATACAGATTTAAGGAAGGTCTTTAATCTGGGTCTGCACTTTTAGCTTCTTAAAGTAATCAACTGATTAAAATGACTAATTTTACTAATAAAAATGCCTTGTGTAAAAATAAATTGAACTGTCACAAATTTAATATGTCAGCTTACAGATTAAAGCTTGAGCAAATGAAAACTTTAATTAAGTTCATCATGTATCAAACAGTTCCTTTTCTTTGATCTCAAGCAGAAGTTGTTGGAGACTTTGATTGTAAATTGGAGACTAATGATCATGGTGAATATTTTTTAAAAGTCTTATATACCACATGAGTAAAATCCTTTGTGACCCTCTGTATACAGCAGGCATAAAGCATAAACAAACAAGATGTGTTTCTTGTGTAATCATAATGTGTAATCATCAGAATGCTAAAGAACAGTGATTGCAATTCAGGAACATGATCTATGTTTAGGCATTAGTGTTTCCTTTGAGTTTCTGTGAAGTTTTCCATCTAAAGAAGCTCAAAGCATCTATTCAAATTCTTTTCTGCTGGCGCTCTCTATTCTTTATTTGAATGTATTTCAAGCTAATGGAACTATGCAAAAGAAAATTTAAGGAACTTTCAAAGGGCTTTCAAACTCCAAAGCCATTGTGAAGCAAAACTAGTTTTAAAAAAATACGAACTAGATTGAAACAGGGTCTTTGAAGTAGGGAGAATAAAAATGTAATATACCAGCATTGAAGTGAAAATACTGATTGATTTATGACTTTGCAAATGCAACAAAATGTTGCTTATTTCCTGTTTGTTGTAATATGCTATGTATAAAGCCATTGCATTTCTTTGGCATATGTGTGTAATACATTGTGCAAGTATATGTTTGTATTTAGTAGGAATTTGAGTGTGTAGCTTACATTTTCATTAGTCTTTAATTTTCATTATATAGCCTTTTCATTCCATTTTTCATTTCTTATAATGAAATATGGATATTTGTAGTGTGAGGGGATGATGCTGGGAGCTTTATTTTTTGTGCCCTGCTGAAGTTTTGCCATCAGATTCTGTGAAGGCATTTTTCTTACAGTTGGAGAAATGCTCTGTGCTATATGTGGAAAGGGAACAGAGGCCACTGAAGTTACTTTGTGTTTATTTTATTTAATTTTTTTCCCATGAGTGACAGCGTTGGCCTTGTCTGCACTATAGATAAAAAAATCTGGTTGTGGATGGTATTAGAATTGAACAGGTTTTTTTAATAACTGATACCCAGTTAAGCATTGTGCACTAAAGGCTTTCTCCTGAGTGCTAAACAACCGTTCTTTTGGCTTCTTATTTTGTTCTAGTGACTCTTTGGTTTCTTAGTGAGCAGTTGAATACATGTTTTTCCCTTCTGTTTTTTTTTAGGCATTCTTTTCTGGTAAACTAAAAGTGAAGGGGAACATCATGCTGAGCCAGAAACTGGAAATGATCCTGAAAGACTATGCCAAACTCTGAACTGCTTGATCATCTACCACGGCAGTGAAGAACTGTAGAAGATTGAAACTCAATTAGTTCAGAACCAATGATTTGCAGACTAGTTAACACCAATGTACTGATTCATTATACTGCTAATACACAAGCTGATTTAATTGCTGTAGACAGAAGTTACAAAATGAAAATAACTGTTACTATTTGTCCCTTTTTAGTTTCTCAGCAATGGTAGAGAATCATACTTTTCTGATCGTACATCTTTATCTAAATGAAATGTATTTAGTTCTTACAAAGAAGCATATATTTCTATGTTAATTCTGAAGAAAATTAAACCAATAGACTTCATTAATATCTCCTTTTATGTGTCTGTCAGTCTTCATTTATCTTGCCTTAGATAGACTTAGCTTCTGTAAGTCTATCTGGTTTATTATTCAAACAAATAGTTTTTGTCTCAAGCTCTCATGATTGTATCAAAATAATTGGAAGATGGAAGTAAATTCCATTTACTTACATCGTGTCATTATGTGGGGGTTTTTTTCTGCAGAAAAAACCTCTTGGCATTTTGGAACCCACATTGATTAGCCATTTTCATATATTACTCTTGTAAATCACAAAATGGTTAACATTTAGTGTCTAGAGGAAGCTTTTTCATGTGAGAGGCATTAAGACTGCACCAAAGTCCATCACTAGAGCCAAACTGTTCTTCATGTAAATTCATTCTCTTGAGGGCTGGCATCATGGCAAAAGGGAAAGATGGAAGTGAATTCCTCATTTTGAACCCCTGGCCAGAACTGAGTTAGCATCTCTAGCCATATGTATTCCTAAACAATGTATGCTCTTAATCACTGATTGTCACATGAACACCTGGAAATTTGATGTCATCAAAGTGACCAACATTTTGCATGCTCAGTTACCTTTTTTCACCTTCAGATGTGTTCTGTTGTGTTACTTTTTGGAGATGGAAGAATTCAGACCATCTGAGGCTTTTCTTCTTGATCAGAGGATCTTTTAGAAGATGAAATTTTTAATTCTTTGGGTTGTTTTTGTCCCAAAACTTCCATTCCCTGACTTTGTAAGCAGACTAGCCATTAAAGAAACTTGTGGGGCTGCAGATGAGCTTGACAGTTGGAGAATAAATTGTACATGTTCTAATACTAAGTCATATTCTCAATAAATTTATTTCTTCGCAGCTGTACTATCAGCCATGCTTTGGTTCAGGTGGAGAAACATGATGTCAACAATGTATCAACATGTATCTAATGTAATTCACATCATGAATAGATGGGAAACAGAACAAATAAGAAGTTTGCCATCTTAAATAGCCATCAAGTAGAAATTATGGAAGAAATGTCCTTTTATCACTTACCATTTACTTTTTTCATAGCAGTCATTTTCATATATAATACGAGTTAATAATTGCCTGTACTGCCCAGCTTCTGTTTATCAAGCAGGTTTGTGTCAAATAGGTAAAGGGATCTTCTGTTAGTTTCTCTGAAGAAATTGTATGAGAAAGAGAGATTGATTTCAGCTTTGTAATTTTATGCATGATCTTGGTACACCAAGACCCCTGTTTTTTTACATACATATTTCCTGCCTATAAATCTATATATACTGCCATAAAACTATGTGTTTTAAAGAAAAAGAAACTGTGAGTAACTAACTGTGAGACTAGGAAAGCAATTACCAATACATCCGTATAAGAATATGGTATTTGTTTTAAGTTACATTGTTTTGATAATTCTCAACAAGTGTGGTTAGTTTTTTTTTTCCCCTCAACCTCAAAAATAGTCTGAAATCTGAAAGTACTGCTTCACAATGAAGGAACAGAATGTTAGTAAGCGTTTTTTTCTTTCCTCTATTTAAGTAAGAAGCAAAAATATTCAGATGGGGGAAATTGGTAATACTGAAATTTGTTGCAATTTAACAGGTTGGAGATCACTAAAGAACATAATTTTACTAAATGTCTTGGTATATGTTGGTTGAGGATGAAAGATTTATAGCTACTCTTGTAATTTCTACCCTGCATAGTTTCAGTTGGACAGAAGAACTTTACTCTGGCTTCAGCTTTCTCCCACAAAGTGAACTGGCCATAGATGTTAACCTTGAGTGGAACAGAAAGTCCTGTCCTTCCTTTTGCATACCCAGGCTACCTGAGCACCCCTCTCAGTATTGTGATAGACTGTTTTTTAGGAGTATAACTCAGGTGTTTAATTATTTCATGTGTTTTATGGCCTCAGTAGCTGTTATTGATTATTTTGGCATGTTGATTTTATTTCTAGTCCAATGTATTTAGCCTAAGAATGTTCTAGTTAGCTGATGCTAGTTAGTAACTTGACCTGCTAAGTGCTGCAGGTAAGGTCAGTTTGCTGTGTTAAATATATACAAGGTGTGGTTTGGAAGGTTTGGCTTTCATTTTCTTCCTAGTACTTGGAAACCTTCTGTTTATGGTCACTGGATTTTAGGAGTAGTATTCTCAAGAACAAGTAGTAAACTCAGTATTTTCATGAGAATCCATGGACAGAAATGTTGGCCAGTTTGTAAGGTGGTTGTTTGAGTGTGGATGATTGACAGCTGCTTTCATGTAGAACAGTCTTCCTGATTCAGGGTATTGTGTATTCAAATCTTTCAATGTCTCTTTTGTCTGGAGTGGTTTTGGAGACCTTTCTTATCATATCCCTGCAAAAATACCTCTGTAGTGGCAGGTCCTAAAGACATGCAACAGTGAAACACCCTTTTCTTTCAGGGTAGCTGCTTCTTTGAATATTCTTTGCCAGCAATGAGTGCCTTGGATTGCAAAGCCACACTTGTTTACCAAGCAGCTCAGATAACTCTTCAGTGAGACTGCAACATTTAGTAGAAAATAAGGAGGCTTTTGCAAGCATTTTAGCAGTAAGATTCTTAGTAGTCCATATAATTTCTTTAATGTAGAGTAGAAGATTGTCTGTCCTGAATTGCCATATGTGCCTTACAGTGTTTGGATTAATAGTGTGAAAAAGGTGTTGTCTGGACATGAATGTAAAGTCTGGACTTTAGATTTCTTGACACTGACATAAGAATTCAGTTGTTCATCTTTCTGGAATAACTGAGTAACTGCTACACGTGGCATAGTATCATTTTATTTCTCTTTTTCCTTCTCCTTACACTCATTACAGTCTTCCTGCTGGCTTGCAATCCTCCAAAAAGTAAATTGTGATTCCACTGACATATGTCCTCTTCAGTCATTTATGGTTTTTCTGATTAAAGGAGGTGAGCAGTAATAACGGATGGGGAAAGTTTATGTTTTCTAGTCAGTGGAATTGTTCTTAATTAGTTTGTTTGAAAGGATTTCGATACACCTTCCAGCTACCATCAATAATTACAGTTAATAGCTCTTTAAAACTTGACAAGTGTATTCATATTCAGAGAATATTAAAGTGATAAAAGTGGGGAGGAGCAGAGGCGTGAGAGAGTGGTATACTTGAGCAACTTCAGGCAGAGGAACTTGGATGTTGTCTCCTCTAAGGCTTATTCCCATACCCCATTAGAGGAGTTCACTCCTAATGGTTATTTGTATTCATTGGGTAGCGTTCCCTGTAAAAGGTCCTTTATCAGTCAGGAGTTACTTTGTTAAATTAAAAAGCTTTATGAAACTGGAGGATTCAGTGATACAATAAATAAAATATTCTAAGGTGGAAAAAATGGGCATTTTAAAATAGTTAAGTATAATTTTTTTTTAAAAGAAAAGACTCTCTAATATAATGCAATATACCCCAACAGAGGTTAATGTTGCTGAAGTTATGTCTTCTATTTCCTTCCTCAATGCCTGGTGGCAGAGTAGCATTCAGAAGGTGATGACTTTGTTTTCACATAACACAGCCTCCTGGCATGAACAAAGATCTTGCTTAAGCCAGGAGAAAAGGAAATATTAATATCTCCACATTCCTGCTATGGATTTTTTAATTCTACTTCAGTTGGTGCATATATCTTCCTACTTGCATGAGAATGAGTTCTCCACAATTCATCTGCAGTAAGAAATTTTGTCCTTCAGACTGTTGGCTGTTTCTTCAGCAGACTGACCTAGAAAGCACCAGACAGCAGCAGGTAAGAAGTCAATTAGGAAGAATAAAGTAGTCTATGGATGTGGTTTCATTTATATGACTTCCATACTAACCTCATGATACAATTCAAATGTTTCATCTGCCTAAAAATCAGTTCACTAAACTGGCATGATAGGATCTTAGATGAGTGGGCAGGCTGAGCTCTGAGAGGTGGATCTGTTTGTGTCTCTCAGTAAATACTATCAAAGTTCCCATTGTCTGCTGACTAAAATCACATATTGAAAGGTCACTGTGTCTCAAAGATAGAATCAAACAAGGTATAATAATAGGCAAAATTGTCTGAATTATATGGTGTAATGGTGTGTGCATCTTTCTAAGAGCCATTTTAGAATACTAATTTCCTTATATTTCCCTATGCTACATTTGCCCTGATGATGTCAAGTGCCTTTTTTCCACTGGAATCAAAAATCACATAAGCTGAAAGAACAATTGAGAATACCCACATTTGAATAAATATATAATTTAGGTTAAGATTAAATGTTTCTGAATTTCTAATTATAGAAGCATATAATCTCATACAGTCATAAAATAGTTTTTAAAAGATAGCAACAAGTTGGTGTATGGAATTTGTCATTTCTTTTCAACCAGTTCTTCCTCTTTCCTTTTTCCTACCTATGCTCTTCTTGCATTTTGCCAGTTGTCTTGTGAAGGCATGTCAGAAGTATGAACACAGGTTAATGTAGCAGTCAGTAGTTCATGAAGATTTGGATTTGGAATGGGAAAGAAAACCCCATTGTGGTAACCTCGATTTCATCTGGATCTCAGTCAATGTCACGACAAGTAAAGCTGCCATAAAAGTCTTACAGTTATGATTCCAGTACTACTGTGAACTAAGAAAAAAAGGGGAATAAGTAGACGTAAGTTTGTGTTCCTATCTCAGTTTGTGTTTCTAACTGCAGCCCACACAAAAAAAGAGTATGTTACTGTAAATGCTAAATAAACAATTGTAGTGAGTTGTTGAGGTTTCTTTGCATTCTCTAACCAAATAGTTTTGTGTTCCTGCACATTTACAAAGAAAAAGAAAAGAACCATACTCATCTCACACTAGAGTCGAAGAGTCTACAATCTGGTTAGTGTTTCCAAAATTATTAGGATAGCAAGTACACATAGAAAATAGAAATTGAGTTGCTGTCTCATTCAATCAATGTGCCTAGGTTAGATTTCAAAGCAGTACACAAGTATTTTTCCTCTTACATTGCTCTTTGTGTGCTGTTCTTCACTCGTAGTCTCTCCACTGAGATGAAGACCATGAGGCTTGTGGGGCTGCCTGAGTGCTCTTGGAGCTGCCTGATCTTTCTGTTCCCAGCTCCTCAGACTCTGCTTCTCTTCTGCCCAGAGCTGGCCTGTGCTCTGCACAGTTCAGCCTTCAGCTGCGTGAATCTCAGCCTGATTTTCATGAACAATGGGAAATGCAATGGGTATCTGCTGTAACCTTATCTGAGCTCATAATAGCTCTGGTGCTGAGAGCCTTGTAATCCTGTTAGGAAATGATGATAAAAGGTAGCAGAGTTTCTGACTGAATGTAATAATACATGTGGGGTTTTTAGGTGTTTCTTTTTTCATGAAGACAAAATGAGTCCTCCACCTGAGGACTGTATCAGGAAAAATACAACTTTCCTAGCTCAAAAGATACTTTAAATGAATTTCTGATTATTTTTTCAGTCTGTTTTTATATGTGTGACCAAGGACAACAAGCAAAAAGGAAGAAAGGACTGTTTTTCTATGTGTGACCAAGGACAACAAGTAAAAAAGGAGGAAAAACGACTTGTCATGACCACTTGTCATTTTTCTTTTTCTGAATTAAAAAAGAATGCTTTAAAATGTAGAGATATGTTGCCTGTGTGGTCTGTGAGGCACAACACTGATTCAGATGGCTTAAGCAAATGCCCAGAAATCATCTATCTCTGGGGCTGCCAATGGTCAACACTGACTAAGGTCCAGTTTCGCTTTACAAAATTCTTCTGATAACTGATCTTACTCATATCTGGAGGAAAATATAACATTTGTGGTCATTCAAAGCTAGTGTGAGATTTTGGGGGTTTTTGCTCTGTTTTCAAAAAAGATTTGTGTATCTGTATGTCTTTTGCAACTTCGAGTGTGTTGATTAATTCCAGGCCACTTAATGAGCCTGCAATTTCAGTAGTTTTCAATGTCAGAATCTGAGGCCAGTGTTGTTTATTATCAAAATACCTTATTTTGTAAGGATATAACAATTTACAGTCAGAATGACATGCTTTTATTTAATTTTCCAGTATTCCAAAAAGAGCTGCTGAAACCACTCATCAGAGGACAAGCACTCAGTTAATCAAATCCCTCCTTGATGGTGTGAGATCATGTGAGGGCCTCTTGCTATTTCCTAGCAGGACTATGATTAGCGAAGGAATTTTCATTTATTTATGGCAGTTTCTGTAACTGTAGTAGACAGTCTTACTAAGGTAGACTGAGAGTCTGCAGCACACAGGGAATCTTTCTAGTGAAGGTCTAGGAGACCTAAGGAAATTATTTTTCACAGTGGTTTAGACACCAGAGGCTGTAATGTATCTTCATAGCTCTTCATGTAACAGTTCTCCTATAACAGCTTTGGACTCACACGATTGTAATGCAATTTATGTCTGTTTCAGCTCTAAGCTCCAATAGTAAATGTATTGCTACACCCAGTTAGACAGTAATTTTTCTTAAGTGCCTTCTCAGAATTTCATAAGTCTGTCAGAAGCTTTCATGGTTTCTGAGATTTTGTAGCTAGTATAAAAATTGCATAGAACATTGGTTTTGAGGGCTGATAAAATACTATTTTAAGTAAATGAAAATGGAGACATTTAACCCATACTAAGCTAACAGTACTCCCACAGAGTTTGCTCTTTCCCCCTCAGAAGAGACCAAAAATGAAAGCCACAGTGGGGTCCTGGGTTTAGAAACACTTCTAGGTGGTAGGTGCAAAGCCTGCTTTACATACAAATTTAGCCATCGTGAAGAGTTTGTCTCTAAACATCTTTTCTATGCTCTCTACTCCAAGAGGTTTAACATGTCTATTTTATGGAGCACTCTGTCACTCTGTTGCTAAGTGATTGACAGAGGCAACCAAAAGGCATGCTACATTATGTTATTTTCACTTATTTTTAAGTAATTCCTGAAAGAACCAGACTGCACTTTGATGGTGTAGTTACTGATTTGATTGACTTAGAGGTGTTGTATGAAGGGCAACTAAAAGTAGACAACAAAATATTTTAAGTTCTAGTGAATTTGCACAGGACTGATAATGGACTGAAGAAAAGTCTATCTTCAAACCACTTGTGGAATTCCTGGCCCCTTGGTTCTGTTACCAGAGAAGAACTTGGGCAGGCAGTACTTCTCACATTTTCTTCTAATCCTTCTTTCCTGCAGTTTTAGCATTTAAGTGCATTTTAAGGGTTATTTTGGAGCAAGGCAAATGTTGTGTAAAGTAACTGAAGTCATCATGGCACTACAAAGCACTTTGAGAATTATCAGTTCTAAACTTCTCAGGTAACAGTTCTGCAATTATCATTTAGTGAAATTCAGCTGATAAAAAGATGGGCATGGATGTTATCAGTAATTAGTAAACTCAGTGCTGTGTATAAGGCTTAGTTGCTCATCAAAAACACTGTATTATCACTCTTTAACTCCAAGCAGCAATGCACTTTTAAACACTCTACTTTTACGCCTTTTTTGATGGTCATGAAGGAATATGCAAATGTATAGAGTTTGAAATTATGATTTGATTAACAGGCATTGCTATGTAGATTGGAATTAATTAATATGTTAACTTTGTGTGTACCCTGCATGTACACACAAAGGAACTGCCAATTCCTTCTTTGATGCTTGGAGTGGTATTAAAATATGTATGTATATAAAGTGTCCTAATAATCTCGGATGGCAATCTTGAGGCTGCCAGTTAAAACCCGTTCTGACTCACCTGTTTGGCAATCTGGGAGCTCGTCTGGGCATTCAAGTCATGGAGAGGGAGCTGGAGGGAAGGAGAGTAGGCAAGTGAAGCCAAAGTTTTAATTATTTCGGCACAGATCTATTGTCTGCATGAAATTAAGTATCTCTGTGTACTTCTCACAGGTTCATGAGGTATGGAAAGCATGAAATACATTGCTTAAGCTTTTGAGATCCATGTGGTAAAATCCACCATAAATGTACACACAGGTCTCTCATCTGAACACACATTTCAGTGCTGCCTTCTGTGTAACCACTTCTTAACAATTAAATGATGATGGAAAATGTGTTTCTTGTCCAGAAATGGTGTTTGTGTCCTGTGCAATTGGAATATCAATATTGTTTTCATGGTATTCTTTATGGCTAAAAGATGAAATAATGTTCTGATAAAAACACAGTGACAGGCACAATGCTACCAGTTGTTACCCACCAAAAACCTGTGAGGGCAATGTTCTGTTATCCAAAAATGTGTGAAAAGCCAGGAACTCTAGGTAACCTTGTCTAATTAGTGCAGCAAGTGGTTAAGCACAGTAGGACTGGCCAGCAGTATAAATCATTAATATAGATGGAGTGTTTTAGCAGTATTATTTAGCTACTGGGATAATTGAAGTTTTAAAGGGTCATCAAATCTTGTGTTTCTCTGTGTACTCTATTATAAGCATAATTGCTTTCATTGATTGCTAGTACTGTTACAAAGTAAGAGTGGAGGGATGCTAATCAATCATTCCACAGAACCAGAAGAACAGGCTCTGATAAGAAGATCCTTGGAAATTTTTGTTTAATTAAAAATCCAGCCAGACAGAAAGAACTCATGAGCACTGCTATAGAATGCTGTTTACAGATTTGTAGGTGAACATTAACTCCATTCTGACTGTTCAGTTGGGTAGAAAGCTTTCCTTGGGGGGCTCAAACTTTAATGCTCTCCTCCAGTACATCTCTCTGGATAATACTAAATTTACTTTTCATTCATACACAGCAAGATAAAAGTTTAAGACTAAAAAGTTTCCAGGTATATACCTCCTAACTTGAAGTAATTACAGTATTATTCTTCTAGGTTGAAGCTTCTACTGGTTAAAACTGTTATTTTGTATCCTTAATTTTCTGATTATCTGGTTTCCAGAGACCTTAAAAAAGATGATGTCGAGGGGCTTTTTTTAATTAGAGCTTTTTAAAAAGCTCTTCCATGGAGATTCAGTTTTTGATTTGGTACTAATGCTTTCCTTGGGCAGTGCTTGCCTTGTATTTATCTTCCTGCTGGTATTGTTGACATAGTCTTCATTTTCTCAACTTTTAAACTCATCAGAGTAAGGATTGGTACATGGAATCTACCTGACTTGCTCATGCCATGTGACAGATGAATAGTGCATGTTCTTAAACTAAATTTCTGAAGTTCTGCTCTTCTGTGCAAAGAACTAGGAGTTTGTTTTATCTTTCAATTTCCCATTTCCTCAGGAGAGCCGTGGTCTAACGATGCTGAGACTAGAAGTGTGTAAGAATTCCAGTCTTTTTAAAACTAAAAGTATGTAATAAGTTCTATGAATCTGGGTCTAGAACACCTGAAAGTATCAGGAATGCATGCACTGGAGTTTCTTTCTATAATGCAAAAATAGGATTTAGATCCAATGCTGTATTTTTTCATTTATTACTCCGATGTTCTTTGTTGCATTAGTAATAATCTCTTAAATATTTAAAATATTTTCCCAATGTGCTGACAATGCCCTGCAAAAACGTCTCTTTAAAGTGATGCATAGATATCTGTCACAGAAGAACTAATTTAAAAAAGAATCTTCAGCAGCAGAAGGAGTGAAATCCAACGGAAAGTTTATGAATCATTAATAACATGAATGCATTAAATCTCCTGCAAGAGGTAGAATGAATGAGAAAAAATTCCCCTGTTAGATATAAATGTAGTGTTTATTTAGCAAAGATGATACCTACATTGTTGGAAAGATTGATTTGTTAACAATTCACGAGTAATTTCAATGATAGATTGACACGAAAGAATCTATATGTATTAGTCAGGAGGACTGTTTTGTCTTGGTGCTGAAGTGCTGCAAGATTTTTTTCTGATGCACATATAATTCCTGGATTCTCTGGTATCACAGATGCCATGTGTGGGTGGTAATAACAATTTTGGTGGTTTCTCACCGAAGAAGCTACTAATTATTATTTTCTTCTTCAATTTTTCACTTGTTAAAATGGCTGTCTGAGATGTGCACTTTATGAAAATTTTCTGGCCTTTTAGGAAGTTCTCTGTATCAGCAGGAAATACAGCCTGTGTCACTGTTCAGTAAACTTCAGAGAACAGTAGCAGTGCACTAAGACCATATGCATTCCCAAGAAGCTAATAAAACTCAGATAATCTGATCAAACTGGAGCTGGTACATTGCTGAGTTTAGAAAAATTCCCTGTTAGCTCTAGTTAAAATCTCAGTAGCCACAACTCACATGCTCTGTGATCAGAGGGAAGATTTTCACAGATAAAATGTCTTTTACAAAGCCCATGGCATTTCTGACTTGTGTTCTTAAACATGTGGTTTCTTCTGTTTAAGATTCAGTGCATGTATGAGGGAAATCTGCTGATAACCAGTCTCTAATTTTATTACACTAAAGTGACCACAGTAGAAGCTGCAATAGGGAATGAGTAATCTTGCTCTGAAAACAAACAAACATGTAACCCCTTACGCTTTTTCAAATACCCTTTGTTAATAGCAGCAATCCTTTCTGCTGCAAAATTTTGAATGTCTTACCTAGTCCCTGCTGTATCAAATACCACAGTGTCTAGATCTCCACAAAGGACTGGGTTTTTTCTACCCTTTTATCTCTTGGCTGAGAAAACTTGAGCTATGCCCCTTTTATTCCAAGTGTGAACACTGCAAACCATGTGATCTGGGGCTTCACCTGTCCCAAGGAAGCTATCCCAGTAAGTTCTGAAGATGTTCTGCCAACATTTAACTCTGCCCTCTTGTAATGATATTTTTTATGGAAACAGGGAAAAATTATGCACTTTTTTGTCCTCTTGAGATGTCTGCAGAGTAAAATCCAGGTTGGTGATTCTCAGACTTCTGAAGCTGCAAGTAATTTTTTGAATAATTGCTTTTCTTATTGATGTATTTTGATAGAAGACTTATCTCATCTTGATAAAAGTCAGAGATTAAGAAATACACTGATGACTTTGAAGTCATTGAAAGTTTGTTGTTTCCAGAGAGCCATATTGACACAATATTTTGCTTTAAGAAAGATAGAAAAATCAAAAATTGGATTAAATTATGAAACCCTAAGAGCAAACTAGGAGAGGATATAACAATGTGAGCTGTTGTGAGATGGCATTTAGTTGCTAGGTGCAGCCTCATCATATTGGTGTTATCTGCACAGTGCTATTCTTCTAACATGAAAATTGTTAATATTCCTTGACTCCAGTAAAATCAATTTAATTGACTTATGTATTGAGCAAATGGAAACCATCAAGTTGACACTGTTATGTGGCTTTATGGTAGCAATATCTGTGCTATTATCTTCCTCTGTTTTGCTATACTCACATTTCCTAAAGGCACTACTGTTCCTGTTGCTGACCATATCAGAGGATAAAGAAACAGTTATATTTGCCATAACTTTGATTCAAAGAACATTACTTTTATGTTAACTGTTAAATTACTTGGATCATCACTGCTTGAAAGAAAAGGTGCTAATCTGAAGGAGTAAGAAGCCGTGAAATGTATATGCTCTCTTACAATGCCTTTCTCCTTCATATTTGAAATAGTTCCATTAGGGAATTGTGTTTTTCATCTGAAGTATTATTCAGCCTGAATGCTGGCCGGTTAGGATGAACATTTCTGTACTGGACAAGATTTGTTCTGCTGTGTGTCACAGGCAGGGTGGTGTGATTAAATTATACCTGTCAGAGCTCTTAGCTGCAGAGGGAAAATCTTCTGCTTTTGGTTTTGGAGAATGTAAATGATTCACTGCTGTGAAAATCCAAGCAGCCATGAGAAGCCCTTGAAGTCTTTAGATGACAGGCATATTTTTATTGCATTATTATGCATGCTTTCCTACTCTGTCATTTCAAACATTTTGTATAATAGATTTTCAATATTCAATGCAGGATTTCTAACAAATCTTAGGCCATATAAAATAATGATATTTATTAATTAACCCTTTTCAAATACAGTGAGGTGTTTCCAATGTCTCTGCATTCATTTGGTGAAAAATCTGGAAGCCATTAGAAATGTTTTTTAACATATTGATCTGGATTATGAATCAATTTTTTAGTGACTCTTTTTTAGCATTTATTAATGCTTTTGTATTTTTTATAAGAAAAAATCATAGAATAATTTAGGTTGAAGAACACTTCTCAGATCAAGTCCATCTGCACACCTAACACTGCACCACTAAAACATGCCTCTAAGTGACACACCAACACAAATTTTGAATACCTTCAGGGATGACGACTCAGCCACCTCCCTGGGCAGCCTGTTCCAGAGCTTGTCAACCGTTTTGATGAAGAAATTTTCCATCCAGCCTAAACTTCCCCTAGTGCAATTTGAGGCCATTTCTTCTTGTATTGTCTTGCTTTCTGCCTAGAAGGAGAACCTGATCCCCACCTCATTATAACCTCCCTTGAGATATATTTGTATAGAGAGTGTGGAGGGTTTGTGCTCCAGACCCTTCCCCAGCTCCGTTGCCCTTGTCTGGACAGGTGCTCCAGCACCTCGATGTTTTCCTTGTTGTGAGGCACCTGAGACTCAACACAGAGCTCAGGGTGTGACCTCTCCAGTGCCAAGGGCAGGAGGACAGTCACTGCCATGGCCCTACTGGCCACACTATTTCTGGTACAAGCTGGGATGCCATTGGCCTTCTTGGCCACCTGTGCCCATGCTAGCTGATGTCCTGGTGATTGTCAACTAAAACTCTTAGATCCTTTTCCACTGGGCAGTTTTCCAGCCACTCTTGCTCCAGCCTGTAGCCCCGAATGAGGCTGCCGAGTCCCAGTGTGAGACTCTGAATTTCAGCTTGGGTTCAATCTCATCCAGCTGGCTTCAGCTGATCAATCCAGCCTGTCCAGGTCCTTTTGCAGGGCTTTAATACCTTCCAGCAGAATAAACTCATTATCATCTGTGACCTTACTGAGGGTACACTCAATCTACATGTCCAGGTCATCAATAAAGATCATTAAAGAGACCTGGTCCCAACACTGAGCCCTGGGGAACACCACTGGTGGCCATCTGCCACACTGGATGTAGTTCCATTTACCACTACCCTCTGGGCCTGACCCCATCCAGCCAGTTTTTAACCCAGCAAAGCATACACCTGTCCACACCAAGGGAGGCCAGTTTCTCATGGAGAATGCCTTGTGGAATGATATAAAAGTCTTTACTAGGTCTAGGTATGCACATCTGTCACCTTCCCCTCACCTACTAAGTGCATAGCCTTGTCATAAAAAGAGATCAGATTGGTCAATTTGCTAGAGAGAGGGGGAAACTGTGAAACTGAGGTTTGGGAATTTGTAGAAAATATCTATGAAATTTTAATGCTGTTTGATACTCGGAGGAAACCTTAGTAAAAACGGTGTTAGCTGTGCCAGACTTCCTTATATCTCTTAATATCTTTCATTCAGGGCAGCCTTTTCTTCTGCATTTTCATTTTTAGCTACTAGGCATGTGGGAAGACCATATTTCTGCTTTAGCTTTTCAGGCACTCCCGCAGCCTCAGGGCTGCTTGGCAGAGGGATGTCCAGGGACTTCAGAGTGGTGTGTGGGAGCTGCTGGGAGCAGAGCTCAGAGAGGGCCATGCAGCTTGTGCTGACCTCTGTAGCGCTGCTGGCTCCTGCGGCAGCTCAGGCAAAGATGTCCTGGTGTGTTTTTGCCAGTCTGTGATCACTACACTGGCTTTGATGAAGGCTCCTTCTGAAGACTGTGGAGACAGATTTACGTGCATTAGCTGAGTGGCTTGGGTCTGCTCTCCTGCTTGACTGCAGTGAAAACTGCAGTTTAATCTATTCAGCTGTAATGCTTGTGAATCTGACATACTAGCCATGTGTCTGTGCACTAACACAAGGTTTTTTCCTGGTAACTGGGCTAGACTTGCTACTTGCTGCTTGGAGGACAGAACAGTGAACAAGGCAACTGTCAGTTCATGTTTTGTTAAGAGGTCTGAAAATGGGAAAATTTGATTGGTTTTCATTATGCTTTTTGTGTTATTTGTCATAACATTCTAATTATTCAAGTTTGCTCTTAATGGTTTCCTTGATATTAACCATTAAGGAGGAAGTCTTTGGTAGGATCATTCTACTGGGGAAAATTCCCTAGCTTCCTTCTGCTGACCTGATGAATGTAAAGGTCTCTTTTGGTCTCTGATGTTTAAACAATGTAGATAGAGTTATTACTTCTTTGGGAGCAGCAGGTGTGAAACATTCCAGCAACACTGCTCCTGAGGTAATTTGTATAAACCTTGAACAATGTCTAGAGTGGTTAATGATGACTCTAATAATTATCAAAACATTTGAGCTAAACCAAATAGATGTAATGACTAGATCAGCACTGGTCATGTTGTGAACATTGCTGTTTGAATATTGCTCAGGTTAATGCAGTTTGGTGACAAAAATAGGATCCACAAAAATGTTGGCAATTTGTTTTCTCTAAATTAAAGATAGCACAGTGAGTTCAAAGTAATTCTAGGTTGGAGTGGCTTAATAATAACTTGAATGTACTAATGTTGCTTTATTTGTAAACCTGGACAACATCTTTTGATTTAGAATTAATTAGATATATTTCATGCAGCACCAGCAACAGTACTATACAGCATATTTTTCAGTTTTTAATTGATATGCACTATCAACAAAGTGAGCTGCACTGTACTTGCTCAGGTAGCCAGAGAGCAAATAGACAGTCCAAGCAGCCTCTAAATTTATGATCAGGCTCCTGCCCTAAGGATAAACACTGCTCAAAACCACTGGCCCCTTCCATCCCAGAGAAGCAGAGCAGGGTGCTGGCAGCTGTGGTTGATGACACACATGCCCTCCTCAGGACTGCCACCTCCTCTCCGCTTGCTTTTCCTGTGTCTGTTTGCTTCCCATGTCTGTGTGATCCCACCTTGCTGCTTTTGATTTACTCCAGCTACACCTTGTGACTAAATATGAGGTGTGCTTATAGCATTTGTTCTTTTCCATGTGGATCCTATTTTGATCTCAGGCTTGTGATGCAGAGACAGCTGAACTTCCATGGTTGCAGCAGCATCTCTGCATAGCTGGGGATTGTGTGATTGTGTGAAACCCAATGTAACCAAAAAGAGTGATATAATGGCATTCCCTGTTTCATGATGTAATTTTTGATATGGTCATTTGCTTTCTCTTTCTGTCCTTAAAACTGGTTCTATCCAAAAATGGCTCTTTTTTGTTTATTTGAGAGCTCTTTTTTGTTTATTTGAGAGCAGGAGGTGTGGATACTTGAGGAGATAGACCTTTGCTCTTGAAGTTAAAATAACATAGAAATTATTTAGAATAACTCATGGAA
Source organism: Agelaius phoeniceus (assembly GCF_051311805.1). Lineage (NCBI taxonomy): Eukaryota > Metazoa > Chordata > Aves > Passeriformes > Icteridae > Agelaius > Agelaius phoeniceus. The sequence goes on along the minus strand of NC_135303.1, from coordinate 30,528,973 downwards.
TTTCAAGTCTTGTGAATTAGCTGCATTTATTTAGTAGTCCTGTGCAATAATTTATGAAAGTTAAATATAAATTAAATTAAATATAACATGTAGCAGTTATGTCAGTGGTATATGTAGAACAATGTGAACAATTTCTGAGAAGAGAGAAGAGTTAAGTCATTTATCCCCTTTATTTACCTGACTTAAAATTAAATGAATGTATTGAGAGATTGTAATTTGACATTTATCTCTGTCATGCCTACCACAATGAGATCATGCTTTTTTACAGTGTAAGTTTTAAACAGCAGTTAAACACAGGCTCTTGGTTATAAAGGGCCTGTAAAAGCATGTAGGTTGGCATTTTGCTGCTCTGTCCATCAGAAATACTGAAGAATTACCTCCACTGTGGTAGTTGTTTATAAAGCAGAAGAGCATGTTAAGCAGCTGAAGGTTGCAAAACACTTGAAAATGGAATTTGGAGTGATATAAACTAGTACTTAAATGTCGCTAGATAATGGGAATGGTTCAACAGCTTAAATGCTTGGGAAAAAAAAAAAGAGCTTTAAATTTCTTAAAAATCCTTTTAATTTCTTAAAAATTTGCTTTTTATAATGGGATGGGTGTTTTTTACAGTTGTAGTTTTCCCTGTACTTTTTAAATGAGTAGCACTCCAGGAGTCAAAGATTTGCAGATGATGTGATAGATGATGCCTAGTGACAGGAATCATGTCATTCCACCCTGAATGGATAGTTTTTTAATGAAAAGCTTAGCAAAGTGATTATATATCGAACAATATTTGCAGCAGGTGCATAAATCATAAAATACTGCTTTGATGTGAAAATGGTATTGGTAGGTTGCTTTTAATATCAATGCATTTCCTGAAGGCCATTAGCAATGAGCACTTTTGGGGGAAGGTATTTTTTCATGTCAGCATTGTTTATTTTAACCACTTTATTATTATTTTTCATATCTTGTGCTTTTCTCTCTTGCCTGAACCAGTTTTCCCTCCATTTTCTCTTATTTGCTCCAGTCTTGACAGGGCTCTGATGTTCTATGTATGCATTTGTTGAAATGTTAGAAGTTTATTTTTTCTGACCTGATCTCCAGTTCTGAGGGAATTAGCACTGATAATACTTACCTAAGTGGTACACTCTTGAGGTCCATAATCATATTTCAGATTTTTTTTCCTTCTCCTGCAAGAAGTATCTGCAAATATTTTGTTAGGTGTGCTTAAGAAAGATGAGGATGCAGAATAATTGCTGCACGTTCAATTAAAATATTCTGTTTTCACTAGTATATCTCTGTCAGCAAAAAGTAGCAGAATGGAAAGCTTGCTCTCAGTGTAGATCCAGCTGCAGACCTGTATACTCTTTTCAAGGTTAACTTTGGGTTAACATTGCAGAAGTGTAAGGATGGCCATATTATGCTGTTTCAGGGTTTTTTTCCCCCTTATGTTTTAGTTATTTCTGAGAGATTACATAAAAGGAGGTTTTTCTTATCTACAGTAAAATGTAAATGTAATCAATTCTGATTGAACAGCCTTTTAAGTTGACTTTCCTCTGAATCCTGCAAGTCCAGTTCTCACAGCATAATGCTATTCTCCCTGCTGAACTGAAAAATATGCTGGCCTGTTACTATGAATATTATTTCTTTTGGAGAGAAGAGAGTAGTGAAAGAGCACAGATCATCTAGTCTTAAATCTTCTTGCAGAAGCAAGAGCTATGTCCCTCTGGATTTCTTTTGGTGCAAGTGTAGGAAGGACACTGCTAACCTGAGATACAGTCATTTAGAATGTGATTCTAAAGAGAGCAAAGAGAGATTCAGCAGTTCTTGGAGGTGGAGGGGAAAACTTCTTGGGGGACACAGAGTAGTTTGAATGGCGCATGCTGCAGAGGCAGTGCAAGGACACTGGTTCAAAAAGCAGTAAATAAATCTCTATTCTTTGGGTCCTTTTCCACCATCCCGAAGAAACCACTTTGTTTCTTAAAGGCAAAGAAAATTATTATTTTGATGAGTGAGATGGGATGCTAGAGACTGCTTGACACTCTAGATGGCCTCAGAGAATCACTGACAGGTCACAACCACCCCATGATGAAGGTTAAGTGGCTGTGCGTGTACCCCTGTGTCCAGGTGTGCATATCTGGATCTCATCTGAGTTATACTGTCTACCAATATGCACACTGTGTGTTCTATTACACAAATAAGTAATTCTATTGCTTTGAAAAAGTGGTGAGGGTGAGCTTGTTTCCTTTCCTTAATTATCTCTGCATGAGGAAAGTACAAAGCCAGAACACCCAAATTCCATAATATTTTACAGCATCTCAACATGTCTGATTTACTAGTCACTGTTTTAGCTCCCTTGCAAGACTGTATACTGTATTCTGAACTTTCAGACTCACAGGCCTGTAATGTTTCTGTCCCTAACAGCAGCATGATTATTCTTATGGTCACCAGCTATCTATGCAGTGCTGCCTGGAAAAAACTTTGAATTCTTCTAGCTTCCTTGACTGTGGACAGCAATGGTAGTCAGAGGTCCTCAGGAACATTTGGCATCCCTAATCCCTTAATTAATGATTTATTCTCCTCCTTATTCCATACTCGTTATTTTTCCTAGGCAGTATTGTTTTGGTTTACAATTAATGTGAAGGCTGTAGTTTAGCTGAAAACAATTGCGAGAGAGGAAAGCATGACTTCAAAAACTGCTTGTGTTGCCAAGTGCAGTATTTAATTTGGCTTTGCTTCCTTACTAATTATCTCTTCAATGAGGGATCTCAGAACTTTTTGTCATGTTTCATTATTCCTTATTATCATAGTTTACAGCCTGAAGTAGGTGACAGGATGCTTGCCTTCTCTTTAGTAAGTTTCATCTTTTTAAAAGGTGTTAAAGTTGATTTTAAAAAATCAGTGTGTTCTGACTTGAAGCTGTACTTATAATTGGTAATTTGGTAAAAACTATTAAGCTATCTAGCTCTTCACATGAAAAGTGTCTGTCTTCTGGTTAAAGGTGAACCAAATATTTTTAAACAGTACTTTAAACACTATAAATAGCTGTGGCACAAGTTTGAGAAAGCAGAACTGAATAATCTTGTCTGTATCTACCCTCTCCCTCCTCTGCAATCTGGAAATCTGCATTAGGACAACATTTTTGGTCTTCAGAAGACAGGATATAATACTAACAAAAAGAAATGGCAATAGGAGCAACTCACTTCCTGGAATGAATGTTCTCTGTTCCATAAATGTCTGACTTTCTAGACGTCTGGCAGAACAGCCTGTGATGTCTTCCAGGTCAGTTAGTAGCAATCTCAATTGTCACTGCAAACTCATCTAGCATTTCAGACCCAAAATTGTTCTTCTTTAACCTGGTATCATGCAAGAGATCTTGTTCTGAGGTAGTGAGGTAAATCCACTCACAGGAATTTAGTTCTCTACTTGAAAATACTAGCATATTTGTTTTTCTCACATTCCAAAGGGCAACACAGACCTATGTCTAATGTTGCACTCAACATCTGTTTCGAATATTTTTGGAGAGAGTTCTCTTTTTTTTTATGGTAGCTTGTAATGATTAGCATCTCATGCATGGCTGCTTTTATGCCAGTAAACTGAAGGATAATATGCCTATATAAGACTGTGTCAGCTGCTGTTAAAAGCTGCAGCTTGGGGTGTGAGGCGTTCTACCAAAGCTGGTGTCTGACCTTGATCTGTTGTCACAGCTGAAGTGTTTAATCTCCCTGAACCTCATGACCACTCAGTCATGCAGCATTAAGCAATGTTGTGTAGGACTTAAAAAATTTTTATGTAATCCTCAAAATTTACTTTTTTCCCCTCCTTTCATTCAAAACAGTATTGATCAAAACAGCATTGATCAATGGCATCTATTTAAGAATAGACTTATCTGGATTCCTAAAAATATGCTGTAATCATTCCCATTTCTAGTGCATTTAATATTGACATGGATCAGTAACAATAATACCTATCTTAATGTGGCCATTTTTGCATTATAAACATCTCTGAAGCCTCTCAACAGTGAAAAGGTATTTTTCATACTGCTCTGGATCCCATTTGTATTGAACGTAGAGGATAATACTTCCAGCAGAGACTCCAAATGTTTCATGGAAGTGATAAGAAGTATCTTCTTTTTAAGGTGAAGAAACTGAATGAAAGAAGTCCAGCACGGAGACTGACCACAGGACAGAAGTCTTGACATACCTGTGTCACTTCCAGCCATTACCTCTAATGGTCTTTTTTAGGGACCACCACAGGAAGTAACATCTGTCCTGACTTTTTCTTTTTGCAACTTGGATGCACCCTTTAATTTCCCTACGACTGGAGAGTTTTTTCAGTATTCCTCTATAAGGAGATAATGATTTTGCTTGTATTTGTTTGGTTAAATTTCTTTGCTAGATAGTTTGAACTCATAGCAGCTGCTTGTGTTTACTGAAATTAGAACTGAGTATTTTTTGACAGTTTTTCTTTCAACAATCGTGCAATTCCAACAATGTTGCTTTGGTCAGTAAAACCTCCAAAAAATTCTTTAAAATAAGAAACTTTTTTTTCAGTGAAACATATTGGTATTTTAATTTGAAAGTTTTTGTTTTGAAATTACTTTGAAAAGTTGTAACATACTCAGCTTATTTCAAGTATCAAAATAGAATTTTCAGTATAAAAAGGGCATTTGTTTGCGAATGTCTTGTTACCACGATGCCTCTGTCCTTGTACTCCCTATAAATGATCATGCTATGTTGTTAAGTCACCCCTGAAAGAGAAGAAATACAGTGGAACTTAAAAAATATTGTAAACTAGAAACAATCTTCAAGTTTTAATTTTCTCTTGATCAGTTCTGAACTATAAATTAGCAGGATGTTTATGTATTCAGAGTGTTACTGTCTGAAGTTCTTATATAACTCTCTGGGAACATTAAATGTAATCTCTCCTTAGATTTAGAAGGTTGTAAATTGGTTTTATTTTAGTCTGCACTTTTAGAATGGATATTTCTAGGTCTAGGCTGCAATGACAGTCTTTTGGTTGAATAAACTGAAATAAAGTAGTTAGAATAAATAAAAAGGAAGCAAGATTGAAGACATTAGAATCAAATGAGTGTTTAAAAAATAGAAAAACCCAATGGAGAAAAAAGTGAAAAACTGGTGAATTGCATGATCAAGCTCTGAGGAGTAGTTTGTAGAAAAATGATTATTGCTTTAGTTATTTCATAACATGAAATCTATCCCCCTCCAATAGCAAAGTCTAGAAATTCATGGACACAGAATACATCTGTTTTCTCTCTATTTTCCCTTCCTTATCAAACCTGTTTCTTCATGACATGGTGCTTCTCTGTCAGCTGTGACTGTAATTAACACTCACTGTGGGATTGTGCTTGAAGAAATATAATTGGGAGAAAGGAGGTGGTTTGGGAACTCCCATCATCCACACTTAGGGAAGCCAGCTTTGCATGCCTGCCTGTTTCCCCCTGACAATTATTCTGGTCCTGGACATTACAGATTTATAATTTAAAGACTTTAGTCTCATGTGGCTTCATTTTACAATACTGCATAACCATTTGTGGAGTTTAAGAGATCTTTGTAATGAAAACTCTTTTTAAATTGATTGAAAATATTTCCTAAGCTACATGAAATAGCTCTACAGCCACTAAAGAAAAATAAAGCTGTGTCTGACTATTCTTTTTTGAATGCCAATGCTGTTGGGAAAAAAAAATCTGACCTTTCTACTGCCTGCCTCTATCAGGAGAGCTGTCCAAAGCCACATGAAGGAAAAGTGTCTTCCAGCTTTACCTCTGGCTTCATTCCAAGTCTTAGATGTGATAGCCAAGTACCAGGGTGAGGAATGCTTCTCAACATCTGCCCTTTAGACTGCTGTGCAAAAGGGGAAAGATGCAGCTCTGAACTTAAATGCTACAACAATCAGGTTTCCTTTGCATAATACATGAGGCCTGAAATATGTTAAGTGTGTTCAAAAGTTCTCAGAATATGGCTTTTCCTCTCTATGCTAATCACGCATTCAGAAAAAAGCCAACTCCTCAGAATTTGAGACTCACTACTGTTTAAAACCTTAGCAAATAACACGGTATGTGTGTATACTTTAAATGTCAGTGATATATTTTCTGAGGAGATCGGGTTTTTGCAGGAGAGAGTGAAGAATATCAATCAACTGTAACCCAGTGGCCTGTAACTCATTGAGCTCAATAGCAGATGTGGGTATAGCTTTAAATCAATGGCAGAGACCACTGCTTTGGGAAAAACCACCTTGAACCATGCAAAGTATTTTAAGCATGTAGGCCTTCCTGTTGTTTTGCCTTTTTAAATTTGGCTTCATTGACTTCTAAATGAAACTTGGTCTCTTTCCAGAGATTTTTGTGGGGCTGTTTATTGGTTCTTTGGGGGGTCTTAAAAATTTACTGCAATCACTTTCTTGTAAAGGATTGAAGTTTTCACCTTTTGTTCCCCTTCTTTATCTGTAATCTGTACTACAGTCTGGTTTACCTTTAAAAGCAGTATCCTTGACCAATCTGAGCAGCCTTTTATGTGTTGATTCTCTATCTCATCTTGTAGGTAGTGCTTCTGAATATTATCACTCATTTAAATATCTTCATCAAAGTTGAATTGTTAGTTTTAGTGGTATTATAATTATCACTCCCAGATGATATCCCCCTCAGCTAACAAGTCAGTAAAAAAAATCTGTTTAAGCTGTGCTGCCCATGAAAATATTGTCTTCTAAAGCCCTTGCAGAGCTTTGACAATCATCCATCTAAGAAAATGCAAGGGATTAGGAGATGGTTTAAATTGAGCAGAAAAGATCTGACCTACAGCTGTTTTTGGTTTTTTTTTTCTGTCAGGTTTCTCTTTTTAGCTCCTGAGACCAAGCAGAGTCTGATTTATTTTTTTACGCTATCTTTCATTGTGGGAGAGTTGTTTTAAGTTACTTTTTGACTTAGCTGCTTGACCAACACCAGATTCTTATAACAATTTTTGTAACAATTATCTTGCCCTCCCAACTTACAGTGTGAATTTAAACACATATAAAAGCTTATAAAAGAAACTATTATTCTGTCAAGCTTTCTTCAAGAATCAATGAAGATATTTACTGGGCAGAGATGACTCATTCATACTTGGGCAGAATCTAAAGATGCATATGGTTGAATTGCCATTCTTTTCATATGAGCTCCATGTGTTTTATGTGCTTCAGTGTTTTGGTCAGTTTGCTGGTGCCAGATTCTGTTCAAGCAGAGCAGCAACAGGAGGTGCCAAGCAGCGGCTTAGCAGCCTCAGGAGTTTTGGTCATCCCTGCTCTTCCTCAGAGCAGCCTGAAACTGGCACAGTTTCCCCTCATCTCAAGGTCTTTGCTCATTGCATATTGCTGGTCCAGAAACTCCCACCTTCATGTGCTTACTCTAAGTGCTCTTCTTTTCAGGGGGCAATAACCACAGAAGGGGAGGAAAAAAAAAAAAAGGAAATGAAAAGTAGTACAATATTCTACACTGGAATTTTAATAAACCTCTTTCTAGAGACAAATTCTTTGGAGTCTTTTATGCTTTAAAATGAGGAAGAGCAGTAAACAAAATGGAGCACATTTAGGATATGAAAGTCTGTGTTGTTTGTAAGAAAACCAAACTGGAAGATGTATTTTGTCAAACCTGCATGTAACATCCTTGAGGAAAGGTTATATGAAAATGTCTTGAAATAAATAGCTGTTTTCTTAGCACGTTATTCTACTTTTTGGGAGATCCTAAATGTTAGCATATTGAAAACTCAAAGCTACCTACACTGACACATGGTTAATTTTGTAAATTAACAGCCTATAAGACCTTGGAAAATGTGATTATCTAGTCTGAACAGTAGTAGACTAAAGTGATTTTGTGAACTTGAATTCAGTTTTTAGGGGAAAAGACCTTATGTCAAATGGCTGGTCAAAGAAATTCTGTTATGACCTATAAAGCAGTTTTGTACTGACTTCCAACAGCTTCAGCTTCCATCCACTTGATGATGTTGTGTTTACATTACTTATGATATGTGGAGATTTTTAAAGTTTTGTTAGATACTAACAATGCTTTACCCTTCTGTTTGAGAAATAAAGAAGACTGAAATTCTGAAGTTTCTCATGAAGCGTGCCTTACAAATTTATTATTTTTGGTGGAATTTTAAATTTTCCTTTGATTTACCAACTTTCATCTTCATCTTAAAGTATTGACACCAGCTTGGAATGTAGCTGTAGAGTGCTTATGGTGGGTGATTAAGTCCTCAGAATTTCTCTGTTTATGCAATCAGGTAGAGGACCTACACTCTTGACCCTCTTGACCTGGGAGCTGATATTCAGCTTTTTACTAGCTGTGATTCTTATGTCCTGTTTGGATTTGCAACTGCCCAGCATGATTTCCCATTTTGTAAATATTTACTTCACTTTCATATTGCTCCAGTTTGGGTTAACATAAAATACAGACTGTAGCTGTGCTCTCTGTGGCAGCAGAAAAACAATCTCTGATTTCATGCAATCCAAGGTGAGGCATTCCTACAGGATGTTTTTTTCTCTGAGAGATAAAAAAGAGCTGTAATTCTTTTTTTTAAAAATCTATTTAATTTCTGCTATTGTGTTTTGAAGCCTTCTAGTTTATAATTTGGATTTTTTTGTGGTGTTATGTTAAATGTTATAAAGGTCTGACTAATAGTGCATTGAATACTTTGTGGTAGGTTGACCTTACTGGCTGCCGATTCCCACCAAGCCATTTTGTCACTACCCCCTCATCAAGAGCAAAGGGCAGAAAAATATGGCAAAAAGCTCATGGGCTGAGATAGGAGTAGGAAGGAGGGACGCCAAGATCATTAGGGGGATGGAGCACCACTCTTATGAAGAAAGGCTGAGAGAATGCTTTTTAGTTCAGTGAAGAAAAGAGAAAGCTTCAGAGCGACCCAGTTGTGGTGTTTTAGTACCTGAAAGGAGCCTACAAGACAGGAACTATTTACATGGACATGTAGTGACAGCATGAGGGGGAGTGGATTCAAAGTAAAAGAGAACAGACTTAGATTAGTTCTTGGGAAGAAATTATTGACGCTGAGGTTGGTGAGAAAGTGGAACAGGTTTCCCAGAGAAGTTGTGCCTGCCTGATCCCTGGAAGTGTTGAAGGCCAGGCCAAAGGAAGGAAGATGGGCCCCAAGAAATCCGGTCTGTTGATAGGTATCTTGGGGTCTGGAACTAGATAATCTTTAGGGCTTCTTTCAACCCAACCCATTCTATGATTCTATGAATTGTAAGTGTGTTATTACAAGGTAAGATGTGTTTGTATTCGGAGAGAATTGGTTTAAAACAATCCTGTCAGACTTACAGATTTTCTTTTTTCCTCCTGATTAAATAATACCTAGGTTAGTGAATCTGCTGTTTTGACATTTCTCAGCTCCTTAGAGTACAGTGTGTTCTCTGACTTGTAGGAATACAGCTGTATCTGGAACATTTGAGTCCCTACAATGAGAAACAAAGAATGACAATGTCATATTTCTTAAGTTTTTCCTCCTCTCTCTTTGCTTCAGAGTTACTTGGCAACTGATGTTTCTTAAGCCATTTTACTGTTGTTTATGCATTTTCAGTCACAGATGCTTTGAATTATCACTTTATCATTTTTATAGCCTTTCATTTTCCATGCTATTTTGTCTGAGCCCTGTGAAGGATGCTCAAACCACTATGATCAATTTGTATCAAGGGCATAGAGCTGTAGTATTACAATAGGGCTAGCCATTAATGGGATACTATTTGCATTTGTTTAAAAGAACAACTGCTCCTCTTAGCTCCCTCTTAGCAGTATATTTTGAATTCCTTTGATCTTTTCCTGCTTTCACTCTTGAATCCATTTCCATTTCCTAAATATGGCTTTTACTATCAGCCCATTTTCCTACCACCCTTCTTTCAAAAATATTTAGTGCACAAATCAAAGTAGAATCTCATCTTTAGAAGTTGTGTTTTTCTCTCACCTTAGTTGGAACTTGTTTCTGGCAGACTTTAACTATTGCTTGATGTTTATTGTAAGATGTTTGTTATATGATGACATGGGAAAACATTAGAAATATATGTTTTATACAAAGTAGTAATAAAACCTACATACAGTTCCAAGAAATGTTTGTGGTTTTCTTCTTACTGGTGCTCCAACTTTGGCCTAGAAACAGCTGTAAATCAGAAAAGTAACAATGACTTATATTCTTGTAAAAGTGTTCTGAGTTTAGTTTAATAGCACAAGCAGTTCCTGCCACTAATTTAGTTTGGGTTTGGCTGTATTACAGCGTGCCATAGTGTGCAAAATTTGTCACCACATTTTGGTGTGAGGGAGGCACAGGCTGCTATTCCATGTTTATTCATGCCGTGTCTGTGCATTAGTAGATCACCTGATTCCACTATTAGGATTATATCAGTCATAAGCCCATGCCAGTGTTCCTGTAAGTTATGCAAAAATGCAAGTAACACCATGATGCTTGTGGGAGAACAGGCAACATGTGCGGGAAGAAAGCACTTGTCAAGCAATCGTTTTGTCAAAAAATCTTTCAAGATGTTCTGAACAAGTTTGGATAAACTGAGATCATGATGATTTAGTTCTTAATTTGGGTTGCTTAGGTCAGTGTCTTGTTTTTTTTGTGCAATAACAGCCTTGTTAAAACATGTGAACATGATTGCAAGGGATCATCTGCTTTTAATCTTAGACATGGTCATAGCTTGCAGAAAATCAAACTGACATTTCAATGACTATTTTTTTCATATAGTGAAGAACTTTTGGCTTAGGCCTCTTTGGGCTTTTTAACAAGACTACCCAGCAGGTTTTATTAAAGAGGAAATACTGACCAGGAGGAGGCTATTTGTATCACATCACTGTCATTTTCTGCAAAAGTATATGCTGTTTTGTGGGAGAAAGATGGTTGGAAATCAGCAGCAGGGTGTAGGAGTTCCTAGTGAGGGAAAGACGCAGGCAAAAGGGAGAAAAAAGTAAAGGAGTCATTTTGGGGCTTACTGGAGTGATGACTGCATGCTGAAAAGGCAGGCTAACAAAAAAAACCCCAAACTGTGTTGAGAAGTTGGAGGGGATTTGAGCAAGGAGTCTGGCAGAAGAGACTGGAAATAGACCACAAAGACCATGTGCCACAGGGTAAACTGGCTGCAGTTTATGGAGTTCAGACCAAGCTATGCAGCCTGTTAATGCCCAAGCTCTTTTCCCTGTAAGAAATGCTGGGCTCAGAAAGTCACAGTAAGGAAGGAGACAGTGCACAAGAATCTCTTCTGTCGAGGAGTAAGATCTATTGGATTTTGCAGGAGTGAAAAAATGGAGATCAAGTAGGTGGATGCCTTTGCTTACCTGGCAGTAATTCTTTGTGTCATGACAGAATGCACTTCACAGAAATTTTGGAAATCTCTAGTCACAAAATGCAATCCATTGATGTAATATTTTGTATTGCATCATGTCTGTCTAAGGAAAACCCAAGTTAAATATTGAATCGCTGTAAACAGTTGAAAATTTGCAATGTACCTTTTTAGGAATTGGACATACCATTTTACAAATTATATGTCCAATTCCTAAAAGATTCTGTATCAGAGTTATTGTGTCATTACCTGTGATATCCAAAATGGATTTTTTTCCTTTTTTACTTTGGGTTACATTGCACTCTTTTCTATAATGGGATAATTTCGGACTTTGGATTTGTGAAAATGTGAAAATGTGAAATCTCACACCCTGTTATTTCTGGTTTGTTAGTTCTGGAAATCTCTTGCAGACTGGTGCTTTGCTCTCTGAAGAGATAGTCCTTTCTGCAGTGGCACTTTATTCTGTATTCTTCACACCATTACTTCTGGTTTACGGACATCAGAGAGTTAGGAAAGTGCTTGTCAGATGCTGTTTTCTGTGACTTGACCTTCACTTTGTTCCAGAGAGGGTCTTAAAGGTGATGAGGAGAGAAAACTTAAAAATTTGATCGCACACATAGCAGAGAAGATGTGATCAAATACTTTGGCTAAGAGGAATTGGTAATATTCTCTGGTTTTAAAAGAAATCCCATTCATTTGAAAAAGAATAAATCTAGTCGAGAGCATCTAAACAAGTAGGAATCAAACATAAGGAAGCAGTTAATTAATAGTTTAGTTCTTCTCATGTCTCAAGTCAGCTAATATTCAACACCAGAGCCCTTTCCTTGCTTTCCTCAGTTACTGCAACTGTCTATGCTGACATGTCCCGTGCCTTATTCTTTTCTTTTCTCATGTAGTTTCTCTACACATGCACAAATGTGAAAACTGAAACAAGTCAGTCCTCCTATTTTGGCATAGAACATCAGCCCATATAATTAAAATTCCTGAAGAACTTCCAGTGTGACTTCTGGTTTGTCTGATGGCTTTAATTTTTTGAGCCTCTCTAGTAAAAAACATTTCACTGTTTCCTTGGGCTTGAGATGAAAGGTGATTTGGTTTACCAGTTTCAGTCCGGTTTCTCTCAAGCCATAATTACATTACTATTTTCTATGCATTATAAAATTGAAGATTGAGAATTGAACTGTCAGTGCTGGTTACACAGGTATTGAGGAAAGAAATAAGTAAGGAACTGTATGTGCAAGGGTTTTAAAAATGGAGAAGGAATTTGTAGGTAAAAGCACCTCTCTATTCCTTTAGGCTTTCCTGAGCCTCAGAGCAATAAATCAAAGAGGAAAAGTTATTTTGTTTAGCTGAAAAACTATAAAAACTTAGCTAATAATCCAGGAGTAAAATTTGATGGGGAAGAACTAAGAATGAAATTTAAACCACAGAAAGAAGTTTAGCTCTCAGATGAGCTCAACTGTCATGTTCATAGTAAAAATTTTCTGTTAAACTTCATGTGTGCACTTAAATTTTCAAGTGCTACATGATGGTTCTGCACAACTCACATTCTAATTATGCTATATAATTCTCTTACATATATATATGTATAATGTAGTAGGATTTATATATCTTAAATCAGGTTACCTAATGACACCTAGTATTTTATGTATTTACTGAACAATCAAACAGCAATCATAACAGTGTCTGCAGGAAATAATTTGTGCTTCCCCCTGGAGGAATTAATGTAAAGTGTCTTGCTTCTCTGTTCTTTTCCCCCCGATAGAAGCTTATCTTAGTAATTAATTGTGTGCTGAAAATAATTCTGAAAAAAACTGGCTAACTGCAGGTTACTTTGCACTGCCCTTGGATAATGCACCAATTCTGTACTGCTGTGCTTAAGCAGGATTAACAGAGGCAGCACAGTAGCCACAACACTTTATCCTTATTAGTACAAAAATACAACTGGGATACCCTTACAAACACTAATTCTGTGACTTTTTAAAGCCCAGGGGGCATGGCATGAAGAATATAGTGTCTTGCAGGGCTGTCATATTTGTTGAAAACCTTGAAAGCAGTGTGAAATTTCATATTTTTTCTATTTATCAACATTTATTCTTTTACTCTAATGAGGATTCTATTAAGACAGCCATTTTACTGTCCTTTAAAACCGTAATGAAATTATTTTAAAAAAATCTAATATGTCAGGCTGACTTTAATTTTCTTTATTGCCCAAGAACTTAAGTTAGTCAGCATAATGTTCTGCTTTACTCTGTTGCCTGATTCTCTTTTATATTTGCTTCAGTGCTCATTATTAACAGCAACAAAAAAAATTAAAAACTTTTATTAATAATTTTTCTTATTGTTTCTTAGTAATGGAAAGCCTAATTTTATAATGCAAACTACAGCTGTTCTGGTATATGCACAAAATTTGTGAAATAACCCTCAACATTCAAAAACTCATATTTAAAAATGAAATTGTGAAGGCAATATGATTAGTGGAGGAATCTCTTCTGCTCTTACATAGCTGTCACCATTAATGAGTGGATAGGCTTGAGAAGAAGGCTAGAAGTCCCTTCTAGCCTGCTGTGTCATGCTGGAATGGGAGGCTGGCTGTCACTGAGAGTTTCTGGAGCCAGGAGCAGATTCATTCTCTCACACAGTGCTCTGAGGCCATGGTACTGTACCCTGGAGAAAGTCTGAGCTTGTAAACACCATAAGGAAAAGGGCTGAGAGCTGTTTCCTGGGAATAAGCAGAGTGAATGGTGGGGAAAGCTCTAATTACAAGAAGAAAAGACTGTTAAAGAGAATAAAGATTGATAAAGAGACTGATGAAAAGCATGGTAGTGGAGAGGGGCTGATGCAGCTGACAGGCTGCTATTGCCTGCCTTTCTGCCTACAGTCTCCTGAGCACTTGGGACAGGTAATAATCTTGTCTCAGCCCTAATCTGCAGAGCACGTAAAAGTCTATCAGAATCTGGGTGAGGTGGAAGGCTCTGCTGGAGTGTGCTTGTGGCACTGCCCTGGGACACCTCAATAAATGCAGGTGACTCATGGAACAGTTGTGCAGGGGTCTGGGCAGAAAATACCGAGCACTTTATTGATTCAGATGTTTTGCTGTGCTCAGGACCTGTTCTAGCTGTCACTGCGTGGCCATATACTGCTGTGCCACGGAGCTCTCTCAGGTTTCAGCCTGTCTGGCCTCTCTCATGTGGCTTGCTGCTTTTGCTGTTTAGAATTCAAGCTCTGTAAATTGCTATAGCTGTCCAGTGTCTCACAGGACTCTTCTAGGTTGCTTATTATTTACATGTCTGCCACAGTTAGGCTGTGGGGTTCCTATGATAGGTAAGTGTTTTGACCTCTTTTTTTCTGGTAACCCCAAATGGCTGAACTGTTTCGGATCATGAGGATTGGGAAAAGCACTGCTTGTTACCTTACTTCAAATAAGAAATTCATGGTGTCTTTTCTGAAAATGCTACAGCATCTCCAGGCTTTGTGCTGGGAACCTGAACTCTGCCAGTGTGACTTTGTCAGGTGTCTGACATTTGCTATAACTGTAAAAATCTGTCCAGATTTGTCTTTTTAAGTGCCACAAGTGGGCATTTTTAACAGAGAGAATTGACAATGACTGTGTTCACAGAAGGTTTTTCCTAGTTCTGAGTATTTTCCAGAAATTCAGTTTACTTTTATCAGTGATGCATATGACTAGGATGATTTTCTTTAGAATGATACTAGAGTGAAGAGAGGTTGGCAATTTAATCATGATCCCTTTCCTGCTGCATAGAGTGGTATTATGTTCAGCATCCAGGGTCAAGAAGAGCAAAGGAAAGAGAATAAAGTTTAGGAAAAGAATTAGAGAGGAGTTTAGTGCAAAAGAATTTAGTGAGATGTCAGGTGTGGGGGGAAGGTAAGAAAACTCTTGTTGTAAGTTGGAGGATACTTAGGGAGGATACTTAGGGTAATTACTTAGGGTAATTGGAAAGAAAACTGAGCTGAGTATGTTTGGGAAGAATGTCCTCAACTTTGATCGGAAAAGAGGCTTGGACTGTTTTTCTGAATTGTAGGTTTTCAAATAGAGGGAAATCTAGCCCTTGTAAACTGCATCTCACCAGCAATGAAGAGTTATCCTGGGAACAGTATGGTGAAACAGGGGATTAGATACTACTGCCTGTGGTCAGTGTGTTTATGAAGGGGTCTGAGGCAAA
This sequence comes from Agelaius phoeniceus, assembly GCF_051311805.1. Taxonomy (NCBI): domain Eukaryota; kingdom Metazoa; phylum Chordata; class Aves; order Passeriformes; family Icteridae; genus Agelaius; species Agelaius phoeniceus. The sequence continues at coordinate 30,513,470 of NC_135303.1, read as the reverse complement.
CACCACCTGGCCTGCTGAAAGCTGAGGCTGGTAAGTCACCAAATAGGCAGGACTTAGCAAGACATTAAAATATGTTTGATGCTAGAACTAGCTCTGTTTCGAGTTAGCTAATATGGACTGTCTTGACCAGTGCTGTGTCGCATGGTCATGTATGTTTTGTTATACTCATGTCCAGTAGGCCTTTTTAAAAAAGGTGCTCCACATCTTGGTTGTCCTCTATTAACATGAAGCTTCACTGGAGTGCTCTCCTAAGTATGATTTAGCTCCTTGGCTTTGGGAGGGACACAATATCTTACACAAGTAAGATCAAATTTCTCTCTTGTAGCAGGTTTCTTTCACAAGAAAAGGGCCTGAGATGAGTTCTATCTATATTGATGGACATCTAAAGGCCTATGGGTTTGCTTAATAGATCTGCAGGTGGATATCAGATCCATTGATTCAGCTGTGATTTACCTCCAAAATCTGAGACTCAAGCATTCTGATATTTAGAAACTTTTTTTCTAATCTCAGCAATCTGTATACAGGATTTGCTCCTCTTGACTTTGGCAGTGAATTTATTACCATGAGCAAACCAAGGAGACTGACTTCAGCTATGCATTCAGAAATACTACACTGCTTATGTTATTTGATTGACTTTTGTCTTTAATTTGTATAAGATATTTGCTCTGTTTGAAGACTTGATTTTGAAGGAGAATCACATTATGATAGATTCCATGACCTTTCCATGACATTATGATAGACTCCATGTGTTTTTGTATATTGGCATGTAAACCTTTTGAAATAAAAGACAGGAAGAACAAAATAAATTTGGTGCTATTTTTGCATGTTAATATTTGAAATTATTTACTTCAAATTATTGTTTTGCATAACAAGGAGTTTATGTTTGGTTTTTAAATTATATTTCCTTAATTTTTTAAAAATATATTTATCAGCATTTTAAGCCTTTCAGTTGGTTTTTTTTCCCTTGACACATAAAAAATATTTTGTTTCATGGGATGAGTCAGTAAACTTACGGGGTTAGAAAACTCTTCCCAGATAGATAATTTATCATTTAACAGTTGAAACAGGGGAAATTAAAAAGCCAGTTACAATTGTTTTTCAGCAGATAGCATGGCTGGAGGAGAAGCAAGAAGTATACAGGGTATACTCTGGGCATACAGGCAAAGCTGGCACCCAACACTGACTGAGAGGACCTTCTGGACTCCTTTTTAGGAAGATATACAGGAGCTAGATATCTGCAACTACTTCATTACCATATATTGCCCTTCAATCATTTGAAGGACTCAGCCATAGCTGGCTGCATGTGCATATGTTGTCTAGGGGCCAAGTTTAAGGAGAAAAAAAAAGCTCTGAAAATTTTGATGTTAAAAGAGGTAGGAACAGCTTGAGAGCATTTGAAGTGGAGGACTTTGCTGACCTGAACATGGCTCTGCACAAGGCATTGTATGTCCCCGTGCCTTTTGAAGAAATTACTTGACCCCAGGGAAGATGAAACCTTTTACCAAAAAGAGGTTTTAAACCTGTGAAAGAATTTGTCAAAGCCAGCCTATCAATGCCCAGTATTCTAGGCCTAATCTCTGCTCTTGAAAGGGTGTAGAAAACAGTAGACTTAGGCTCCCTGGTCACTGTCATGTCTTTCAATGAAAATTTTAGTGATGGTTTAAAAGGCTCTAGCTCATTTGCATTACAAAAAGCCTTGTAATCTTATTATGCTGATAGATACAGCTACTTGTGCTTAAAAGATATAATTAAGCAATTATATTATATCAGAATTTCCTAGACTGAAAAACCAATGTGCTGCAGCATGCTAGCTCATCTTTTTGATGCACTGAAGACCCTAGTCCAGTTAACAAGGCACTTGCTAGAAAAAAACCTTTTATTTAATGCATATGAATTTAAAAACAAGCCCAGAAAAACAAATAATTAACATCCATGCACTGACATTTAATTCAGTTCATTCCAACTCAGCTAGGAATGGATTTGTATGAATTTAAGGAATTAATATCTGTAGCCTGTTACTCGGATCTGAAATAATTAATCGTTTTGTGAGCAAAGATCAAATATACAACCATCATGCAATTAAAAGGTTAGTTATTATGGCAAAGGTACTTACTGTGCTATACAATCTATATGTAATTGGATTTTTCTCTACTACTCCTAAGATGATATGTACTCTGGGATGTGGCCTAGAATTTCTCACCTGTGATTATACTGCATTTCTCCACTGAAATTGGATTTTTTTTTCTGTCAGAGAATGACTGGATTCAAGAAGGCAGCTTGAGTACCAACATTCTGGGCAGCTCAGATCACCTTCATCATGCCTGAGAACATCAATAAATCTTCACCCTCTCCTATAGAGCCTGAGATAATAATTGGCAGCTCATTACCTTTTCTTCATATCAAGAGCTGAATGAAATTTACCTTAGGTATTGTATGAAAAGGATGGGTGAATGGCTTTTTCTGGACCTTGTTGTGCCCTTTTTTTTGCAAATTTTCCCTTGTAGCTGTTAAAAAAAATCTGCTTTCTAAAGGGAAGCTTGAGATTTGGCTGTTTTGAATTATAAATGCCGGTGAAATATGAGATATATAAAGAAACTGGCTCACAATTGGAATATAGTATGTGAACCAGTCTAAACAGTCTGTTAATCATTTATAATATTTTTTAAATTTCTAACAATTGTTCATTGCCTTTCTTATGACGTTATTGTTTCTTGCCCTGTGAAATTGCTTCCATATCCTCCACAATAGTTTTTATGTTACACTGTCAAAGAATAATAAAGCCTGTAGCAGACAATTTCATAAACACTTAGGTTTCAGGAAGATGAAGGTATGTCTAGCTACTTTCTTTCATTATGGGTCATTCTCAGCAACACTGAATAAAAAAATTTAAATAAATACTAAGATTAAAAAACCAAACCAAACCAAATCTATAAAAATAGTTTATTGCATGCCAATACTATGATATTCAGAGTATCTAAGTGTTTTGTAATAGAAATAAAAGGTGTTACTGAATCATAACAGTTAAACCTGGAACTTTTGATGCACCTTGTTCTAAATGAGAGATTTGGGAAAAGAGGCATAGTTTGAAAGAAATATAGTTTCAAAAAGGTTGTGATGTCTAAAAAATGAATGATGCATATACTTTGAATTTATTTGGCGGAAATTATCTTTTTATGGGGTGATGATTGTTGGCTCTTTAACCAGGCTGAGAATGTCACAGACTTCAGCATGGGTGCACCCAAGAAGGACAGGAGAAACTTGATAAAACAATATATCCATCAGATCAGTCCTGATGGAAAACATGAGGAGTTAGTTTTTCAATAACCTGTTGTGTCAGGGAAGGCTTAAGTTGGATATTAGAATAATGTTGTTCACCCAGGGGGTGGTTGGGCACTGGAACAGGCTCCCCTGGGCAGTGGTCACAGCCCCAGCCTCACAGAGCTCAAGAGGCATTTGGACAGTGCTCTCAGGCACATGGTGCTGTGCAGGGCCAGAACATGGACTCAACCATCCTTGCGGGTCCTTTCCAAGTCAGGTTATTCTGTGATGATTCTGTGAAAAGTGATCTTTTCCCTTAGTGGTGAAAGCAAGGAGGGTGGGAACAGAATTGAAAAAATGCTGGTGATATTGTTAGACATAAATGAAAATAATTGTACTGTATTCCCAGTTGTAGTTACTGGGAAGCAAAGCATTTCACTTTCATTTATGGCATTTCAACAAGTAAAGTGTATATAAATCTCTTTGTGGTTGCTTTTAGAATAATGGACTTTGTTTTCTTCCTTAGGACATGAAATTATCAAGTGATCCCACCTTTTTGCTTAATACTGATTTGAATATGTGGACCACTGAACCATTTCCCCATGTGCTTAACATGCTCATAAAATTTACTGAAAAAGCAAATATGTTCGCTTTTTTATTTATCACTTTATGCTATCACTTTGCCCATTCTAATAATAGATTATGTTTTGAAAACATTTTATGAGGAAATAGGCAATTGAAACACTAACAGTTCTTGCACTGTAATTTTTCTATATATTTAGATATTAGAAGTTTGTACTATGAGCAATAAGCACATTTACTGAGGAAATCCTCCTCACTATAACTGTAATAAAGAAATGATGTACAGTGAGCAAGAGAGAAAATCCTGTCTGAGATCAGTGTCTCCAAGCCATATGGCAGGCTCTGGTCCCAATCCCTCATGGATGCCCTCTTTGACTTTGTTGGGGCTGCAGGGTGATGCAGCCCACACTCTCTGCAGGTCATTCATTAGCTTAGCTTTGTGCCCTCAGAGCATCAGCCCTATCAGCCTTCATTCCTACTCTTGCTTTTGCATAAGAGGGATGAACTTGAAGGCAGCCTACATTAGCTTGCAGCTTGTGTACTGTTAATATTCTGAAGTAAATAAATTCTATACTGTTTTGTGGTTTGATAACACAAGGATGATTAAATTGAGAGAGAATTCACAGCTGAATTGTGTAAGTCAGTCAGTACTGAACAATAAATCTCTTTACAGCATGTTTGTCCTTTTCTTTCCCTTTTCTCTCAGTAGAAATTTAATTTGAAAACAGATTGTTTGTTTTTTGCAAATTAAATACTGAGGAGTTAATAATTTTCTAAGTGATTTTCCTTTTGTGCACCCTGGTCTGACAATTCTGTAAGAGGCAGTTTCTTTTTTATTATTCCTAAAGAATAAATAAGCCCAGAGAAAAACAAGCAAACCCATTTTGTCCAGGTTAAAGGTATAAATCCAGGTTAACCTCTCATTGTAGCTCATTATTTTATATTAGCATATGTCTCTTCATTTCTCTCTTTCTCCTGACTTCAGAGAAATCCATGTCAAGCTTTGATATCTTTCCTTTGTTTCTGTAATTTTGAGATGGTTCAGGCTAAGCTGAGAACATATTGCTGTTGATGGAGCAGGCAGGCATTAGACATTTACCTCTGACACCTTTCTGTAATTTCAAACAGCCTTTGGAAAAGCTTCCCTGATTAGCTGCCACTCTGAGAAACACACTTAAATCTCTTCATCAGCCTGAAGATTACTCCTTGGTAACCTTTCCTTGTCTTTAGCAAGTGGGATGGTTTGTCTGCTGGGACTTGTTTAAAGCAGTCACGTGCACTTGCTCCACTTTCACTTGCCAGGCAGTTTCAGCAGTTCTCCCCTGTGTAGACTTGACTGCATCTAGACACATCTTTGTTGCTGCTAAAGTAGAAAATTGCTTTATCCTGGAAAACACTCAGGCACACTTTTGCCAGTACAGGATCAAAGTGGAAGGATGCTGTCACCTGATGATTCATAAAATCCAGCTGTCTCAGCTGGTGCTCATAAAGAAGCACAAAAGCATAAAAGAAGCTCATGTTATCCCAGGTGATATTCCCGAGACAGGCAGAGAGCAAAATGATTTTAGACCCCTACTGTTTCTGCAGGCACAACAAATACCATGTTCTGGCTTTGTAACATCTATGTTGACTTGATTACTGTGTCATGCAGAAATCCTCAAATTCTTCATGTATAGGAAAATACATCAACATCCAGATACTTATTTGCTTGCTCAGTTTTCTGAGAATACTTAATAATGTGGCGTCTATAAGTAGATGTATTTTAAGCTTTCACCTGTTTACCTAGCCATGTCTTCAGTAAAATTACGTCTGGACAAACTTCTTTCTTCCAGCAACTATTCATTTCATCCTGAGGAGTGCTGGAATATTCTTATTTTAAAAGAAGGCTGAAGATAGTGGTTTCCTTGAGGCATAATACAATGTTAATTTTTCATTTAAAACTTCATCAATCAGGATATTTGTTTATTTGTTGGTTGGTTTGTTTGTTTTATCAAATTTCTTCTTTAGTTAGAAAACTCTGATTTTGTTAGGAAATATAGAAATGGATATTTGTAAAATTCTTATCTAATTTACAAAGTAAAAATAACGACAATTTGCATGCCATGTAACCAAAAAATGTGTATATAATTACTTGTTTTAAATGCTGACAGGGTAATACCTCATTAGTATGGAATCTTGTGGAATTAATCTGGGTTATAAATCAAGTTAAGTTTTGCTCTCTCAGTCATGATTTTGAACTGAGCTTAAAACTGACTGACTTACCACTACATGCTGGCTAAAATCCTGTCTTGTTTTTTGGAGCAGAAAGGTTAAGAGGACAGATGAAGCAGAGGCAAATGGTGTCTTCTTACTACTCCTTGGAGAGATCTCCCAACTAAAGATCTCCCACATCTACAGTGTAATGAAGTATCTGCTAATGTCCATATAGCCTCTGTGGCATTTAGCACTCTTCATTTTATGTTGTCTGGTTTTGAAACCTTATGAAGTGTAATGTTCTGTAACCTTTCAGAAAACATTCATAGGTGTGATGTCAATGTTTCCCAAGTACTCTGCTATCGTTATTGTAATCCTGACTTTTATTTAGAAAAGCCCAGGCTTGCAATTCACTACCTTGCAAGGAAAAAAAAAGGGGTGGGGGGGGGGGAAGTGATATTTTGCAACTTAACACATTATCTATTTTCTCTTTAAAGTTCCATTCATCTCTGAAAAGCGAAATGACCTTTTTAATGTACATTTATTTTAAATTATTTGATGCATCCCAAACCTTTGCTGTTATTTATCTTCATGTTTTAACTTGTGCTGGCTTTTTTGTCCCATTGGCCATCATAGTTGCCAATTATTATAAAAAAATCCCTTCTGCTCTTGATTTTTTACTTAATCCAAATTTAAAATAATCTATATTATTAACAACTAGCCTTCAAGTAGAAAACTCTGATGTACCACAATTTATATGTTGGGAACTTGCCCATAATGAAAAACTTTTAAAAAGTTTTTGCTATTCTTTTGTTGTAACATTATTTTCATAGCTAGGTGTTTTTATTCTAGAGTGCTTTATCTTTGTTTGGTTGGGGTTTTTTTTTTTGTTTGGTTGGGGTTTTTTTTTGTTGGTGGGGTTTTCGTTTGTTTGTTTTTGTTTTTGTTTTGTTTTTGTTTTTGTTTTTGTTTTGGGGTTTTTTTTTGTCCACTTACCCATTTGGAGAATTAAAGAAAAGATTTTTTTTCATGGTTTTTTTTGTCTTTGGAAGTTGTTAATCTTGTTACTCTCTACTGCGGGTTTTGATGAAATCTTTTTACAGACTGAATACTGACGGCAGCTCAGGAACAGTCACGGCTGTGCCATCTCCTCCACTCTGCCATTTGGAAAAACTGAAGCTGTTGAGAAGCAGCAGTAATGTGGTATGCCTCAACAAGAAAGCAATTGCTCTTTCAATTAAAATGTGAGTTTTTGTCTATTGTGTGAGCACTCAGAATCTGCATACAGTGTCAGAAATTTTGGGGGGGTAAAGAGCCCTATTAGTCATAAGGATGACTATTTGTTGTTGGTGGTATGAAATCATGGATGTGCTGTTACTTCATCTACATTCACAGCATGGTAACATCCTCCTTGGAAAAAAGTATGGACAGCAGCTGCTGATGTATAAAAAGATTCTAGCAACAACCATTGTGTGCTCATAAACTGATTCTTTTAAATACAAATAATGGCTAAAATCCTATAGATTCATTACCAAATTTTTGATACAGAAAAAATGTTTATTGAAGGCAGTTTCTTTTCACCACTAAATGCTACCTTCTTTTGGTATGATAAAATACTTTTTTTTACTTCAGTTTGCTTCTTTATTCTCTAGCTTTCTGATTTATTTTTTTTCTGCTTTAACATATAATCTTCTTGCTCCTTTTTTTTTTCTCACAGGAAGGATGGTGAGTTTCACCCAGATGCACTGAGCAATATTCAGTAGAAATGCCTGATTTTATTTCATTTATGGTACATAAATATATATGGGGCTATGTTGATGGACTGTGTTTTAAAATGTTGATAGCCTTACAAAGCAATATGTAGATGGGCTTTTTTTGTTATCATAAGCATCACTGAATTGCCCAAATCTGATAAGCATATGAAAGGCAAATATGTTTCAGTTTTGTACGTAACTAAACAAAAAAGGAAAACCAAAGTCTGTAGGGATGAATCCTAAATTTACAGGGTCAGTAAAATTTATTCTGCTGGAAAACACTTTTTAGTTTTTCCTCCCCTGAAGGTTAGAAAAATAAGCTTACTGACATCAGTGGCTTTACTTCACTGTTTTGAGATCAACTGTTTAAGGGAAACAGAATATTTACTTGAGAGAGTGCCAGATTCCTCTGACAATTTACTTAAATTTTCATAATCTATGTTTAAATTAAAACATGATGGATTTAATCCATAGCCTTTTGCACACAACAGTGTGTTTGTTATTTAATTTATGATGCTTATTGAAATACAGAAGTTAATGAACAAAGTTGCCATCATGGAAAATGGGAAAATGCAGCAAAACAGAGGAAACGTTTATTTTTTTTGTTAGCTTTGCCTTTTTATTTTTCTGTTTGTTGAAATTAAAGGCTATTGCAAGTAGAAAGTCTGAAGTGTCTGAATAAACACCAGATTAACATTTAAACAATGTTTTGCCAGTCATCTGTGTTAGTAGCAAAGCTTACTTCAATTATTTTAAAATTTGACAGGAATTCTAATAGGTGGTAAAATAGGCACATAAACATAGGCACATTTCTGGAGGAATTGATTAGGATAAATTCAGAAACATTGTAATTATTTACTTTTGCTATTTGGATGAATTTAATACCAAGTATGAAGCTCCATCTCCTGTTCCTTTCACCAGAACCTTTAAGAACAGGGCCATGCATTAAAAATCCTGGTTTCTTGCTAGGATTTTAATATCAAAATTTAGCTGCAACAGAAGTCCATCCTTTGCTGCATAAGCAAAAAGTCTTTAAAGCTTCTGGCAAAAAACCCCTTCAGGCACTGCAGGAAATGAGTTCAAATGGCTTGCCTATTTTCTTTCATCTGCTGAAAATAAGATGCAACATCAATTGTTTTGGTTGTCTTGACAGTTAAGGAAAAATGTATAGTTTGTAATAAAATTTCCTTTCTTACATAAAGGCCATGACAACAACATTCTAATGGATTATGAGCATTGCATTATGAATATTTGAGCTTTATGTTTTCTTTGACATTAAACACATAAGAGGTTTATTTTAGTTTGGAGGCAGATATGAGTACATGGATGTCCTTTGTCTCTAGGTACACATAGTATTGACAAAAGTGGGACTCAGAGAAAAAGATAGGGTTATGGAAGTAGTTTTCTTTGAAACTGCAAGAAGAATTGATCAGACCATATGGCCTAACAGTATTTATTTAGGAAATATAAGAATTTCTATTTTAGAACAGTGAAAATATCCTTGAAATATATAATTACATTAGGGAAACTGCATTGGCCTGGTATTTCTCCATTGATTTTTTTCTTGGTCAGTTTGCAGAGGAAGAAAGTCTATTTTTGCTTCTACAGCCCTTCTACTAGATTTTGCTGAGTCTCTAACCCATTGTCATCTGAATTAAGTACTGTTTTTCTTTCCTAAATTCTGCTTTTCTACGTATCATTTAAGGGAACTTATGTGTTCAGGGAATTAATCTGTGTATATTTAAAATTCTGTTCATCCTTGTGGGTTTTTTTAAAATTAAATACTGTGAAAATCACAGAAGTTTAAAGAAAATGCATTCATCTGTTTTGTAGGATAGTTAAATTACTTGAGAAATTATTGAGAATTTTGAAATTATATCCTTCTCCTTTGTATGACAGCCATGAAGAGGCTTCATCAGCAAGTCAGATAGCTGTACTTGTAACAGCTACAGCCATTTTGACATCTTTAAATGCTCAATTGATTCACCACCCCAGTATTTACAAAAGAAGAAAAAGCTACTGGTAGCATCATATGAAAACAGATTATTTCCTTCTCTGTCTGTAATCAGTGGAATATAATAATGAACTTTTCACATCTTATGCAGTAATTTATGTTTGTTTGTTTGCTACACCTGGAATACCTTCTTTGGGCTCAAGTCATTCTTGGTTTTCCTGCTTGCAAACAAGAATCTTAGTCTCGCTTGAATCACAGAGTCACAGAATGGGTAAGGATGGGAGGGACTTCAATGGATCATCTGGTCTGAGCTGGCAAATTTGGCTGCCTGGTTGTTGACAGATTGCATAGAGGGCTGCACTTTTAATTCCAGTTGCAGCACCTGTTATTGATTTATTGGTGGCCATTTTCCTGAAATGGTCTCAGTCCTTCAGCATAGTTTATCTAGTTTTACTGCTTGTTCCTTTATGTATTAGTCCTTTTCTAGAAGGCAGGTTTTCATTTTTCACTGCTGCATTTTCCATAATGGGAAATTATGGAAAATTATGCTGTGAGAAACAGAATTTTATTTTATGGCCTACCTGGAAGATTTCCATGCTAAGAAAACCTCTCTTAGTGCACTCATTTATATGAGGAACCACAAATGAGAGGCATAGACGAAAGAGAATTATCAAAAGCCAGGTTTTGCTTTGGGTTCAGATCTAAAAGCCCCAGAATATTCCTGAGTCCTGTATGTACTGCCTTTGAGTTTGCAAACACACCCTTGAAGTTCAGTGCCCTTCATGGCTGACTTTCACTAGAAACCCTTTTAAGTTCTGTTTCTGTGCTTAGCATGTGCCACTACTGTGAAAAGAGATTATAAGACAGAGACTTTTTTATTCAACAACTGTGCCCTTTTTTGTATTCAGTGACATATGTGCTGACTTCAGTTATAGAAGTAAGATATGCTGCATTTACTCTACCTAACAAGGCAGAGTGAGCACAGCTGGGAGAAAGCTAATTTTGATTCTAACCCATTTGCACTTCACCAACAATTTAGTGCTGTTTGTCAGTTTCTATCTGCCTGGAAACTGGATGGATTATGAGACACCACAGATAAGAACCATACCTATCACTTGAAAAGGTGAGTGTCCTAAAAACAAAGCAGCAGCTGACATTGGCTATTCTAAACTGCAAAACCAGGAAAACAGTCTGGAAATTCAAAAACTTGTCCAAGAGGTTAGAAAAAAATTATTTTCTGTTGGATGTCCCAGGTTAAATGAACAACATCTATTGGATGCCTTTAAATAGTGGTGTCCTGAACACTTTTATACTTTTATGGTAAAAAAAAATGACCAGGTTTTTTTCACAATAGTGCTTACCTCTCTGAGAATCTCTCCTAGTACATGCAGTTTTCCTTCTCTCCAAGAGGTTGAGCTCTCTGCATGACCTCTCTTCTGAGATTCTGGACACTTGCTATGGGTGCCTGTCTGACTCCAAACTCCGTGACTCAGATCACCCTGAAGTGAGGTGATTTTATTTATTTGTCCTCCTCCGGGTCCACTTCTGGGGTTAGTTTGATTTGTCCTTCCCTTTGAGATGCTTTGGCCCCATATGGATTCTATTTACTGTGTCTGGTACCATATACATACATAAAAGTATTATGAGCATATCTGCTCTCACACTATTGATGAAATTTTTTAGTGGTGGTAATTTTGTAGTAGCCCGTACTGTTACAAGTGTGCTGGTTGATGCTATTATTAAGTGCTGCTCTTATTTATTGTTGCTGTACTATTGAGTACATGTAATAATTTATAGTAGCTTGAGAGAGAGAGAGATATGTACATACATATGTGTATATATGTATATATATTCACTTTATTAATCATATATACTGGTATTACTGGTATAGTGATTAACGGTGATTTTCTTAGTATTTATGGTAATTTCTAATAAAGTAGAGAAACATAGGAGCTAAAACCTTGGTGTTATATAGCCCTGAGGACCCTGGTCATGATCACTGCCACACTGGAGATGAGAGACCCATTAGGTTGTGAGAGCAGGCAGCCTCTTCATGTAGGACAGTGGTGCCCATGCTAGGAAGGACTCAGTTTATCAGCTTGATCTAACGCAGATATTAGCAAATTAAAATATCTATTCACTTGTGATATCACTTATCCATTGTTTTCATCTTTAATATCTGACTCACAGCTTTTCTGTACTAAGCATAAGGTTTGTCTTTCCCTAAAAGATCAAGATTCTATAGACAATATAAATGTATAAACTCGTATTGCTCAGTGCATGTATACTATTTTAGCTAATTCACATTTATGAAAAATGCTCACAGCAAATTTTCCATTTATTAAAAAATATTATTCAATTTCTTCTCTAATCTCAAATATAATCTGAATTTAAAAATAATCCACAGATAGGAAAACAAATTGGGTGAAGTTTGGGAAAATAGGCTCTTTAGCCACTAGTATATGAAATCAAAGACAAGCATTTGGAAGAAAACACTGGGGCTTTTAAACCTGGCATTTATTGGAAGGGATAGAGAATCCATCCAGTACAAAATATAAGGAGGTTTTGTGTACACTGTACATGATTCTCCACGCTGCTGTCAGAAATATTATCACCACACCTCTGGGAAAGATGCATCTCAGATTCATGTAGCATTCCTCTGTGGCTAATCAGGTTATGAAATGAAAGGCATCTATTCCTGTTCTGGCCTACATAGTCAATATTTCTGCATGTGAAGTTGATAATGCATGAAGACTTTTTTTGTCATTTATTATCTCTTGAAAAGTGATGTTCAGAGTAGCTGGAATGTTGTGGGAATTGGGGAAAATTTTGTGGGTAGTTTGAATGCAAAAAGATGGCCAGATATATTGAACTATTAAGACAAGTTGAAGGAATTTCAAAAACATTTTAGGAGACATGAAATAAAATTCCTTGCATGTTTCTGGGGAAAGATTTATGATGGTATATCCACAGCAGGCTAAAGACTCTCATAATTTCTAACCAATTCAGCACCTAAAAATGTTGCTAACACATTTGTAGATCTCCTTCATAAGGCCTTACTCTCAAGCTTTCAGAGCCCTACAGTCAGAAGCTGAACTTTGGGGCAAAATCAATCATAATTACATCCTGTAGAGTTCAATGTCTGTCTTCCTTTGAAGATTCTACGTCTCTTGTCTCTCACTGGATCTCAACACCCTGAGTTGGTGATGAAACTTCTAATGTCCAAACGGATGTCTAAATATTGCTCTGAAAATGTTGATCTGCAAAGCAATTGCTTGTAACAGGTTGACATGTGGTACAGATTAACAAAACATGATAGAGTACAATTTTTGCATGCAGGCTAAAGCACTGACAGGAAGGCCAACAGAAAATAGGAGGCTGAGGTTCTCTGTGCAAGAGACATAATAAAAGAGACAGGGATCTTGAAGGCATGACTTAGTGGTCATCTGAAATAGTTTTGCTCTATGAAATTATGGTTTAGTCAAATGGACCTAAGATATGGTGGATCAAAAGATATAGTGAAATAACTACAGAAAAGTTCTGTAAGATTTCTAAATGTCTTACTATGTAAACCTCCATTATATGCAGGCAGTTTATATGACATAAAGACAGAATAAATAGCTGTAAAGCTTTCTTAATATTTTCATGCATCTTTGGATGAACACTGTCATAATTTTAAACTTTTTATATGCCTTTCTGTCATGTATTTGTAAATTATTGACACTTATGAAATCAGAGCAGCTCTTGCATCCAATTGCTGATGTAGATTTAAGCTTTCAGTGTAACTGGTGCAAATAAAATGTTGCACCAGTTATTCAATGGTCTAAAGATAGTTCATCATCAGTAATCAAAAACCTCAATATTATGTATTTTTTCAGTACTTGTGTCAAAGGCAATGCAGAGCAATTTACTCCAAGATTTATAGCCTGTGAAATTAAACATTTGTAAATCACTGGTATGCAGTTTCTCATAGTTTGGAAAAGGAGAATTTAATTCTACAAAATCACTTTAACTTTCTATTGCATTTCTTGTAATGACCTCTAAAGGCCAGATATTGATGAACTGTGTAAATGTAATAATTCTTTTTCTTTCTTGGCATGTTTCATTTTTTTTTGGAACAACTTGATTTTCTCTGAGAAGATGAAATGTGCTATGAATATATTTAGTTTATTTCCTCTTTAACATTTCACCCACTAGCTCACATTTATGACTGTTTCTTACAGTACATAGCAGCAAAAGATGACTTTCAAGTGTGAAGTTTTTTTCATGAAACATTTATAAAAACTTTAGGGCACCATGGTAGAGATATTAAAGTAGTAAGAAATAAATATTTTGCTAATTTCACATCAATGTTGATCATATTTGCTAGCTTGGCCAGCTTGCTTCATGGAGATATTATGGACAATAAACATAAATTCAGAAGGACAAAAAAAGTTGGTATAACTGGAAATGCATTTAAAAACTAGCTGGCTGCTATAGAACTTTAAAACCTTGATAATTTGATGTGTCTGACCTAGTAAGAGAGAAAGGAGGAAGTGCTTATTCAGACTGTTTAAGACTTCCTTTTCTCATTTACTCAAATTAAAAATTTAAGCAGTTGATTAAAAGAAGTTTTACCCCATTTAAAATTAAAATGGGGAAAAATCTGTTCAAATGAAACAGAAAAATGAAGTCGTAAAGGCTAACATCTTTCAGAAAATTATGCAAAAAAGTACATAGTAACTAAATTATATAGATTACACATATAAATATGTGTACCTATCTCTATATTCTTCTACATGAAAAAGAGAGTTCTAGTACATTCAAAATGAAAAATTTCTGGCTGGGTTTTTTTGGATACTTTTTACCTCCTAGTCCTTTCTTTAGATTTGAGTTTAAGGTATCTTTTACAACCTAAAATAGAATATCATTTTTCTTGGTAATAACATACGTATTTTGACGTTTTTTCTGCTGACAAACCAGCAAAAACATTCAAAACAAAGAAACTAACAGGCTACAGAGTGGTCCTTCATTGGTTCAGATTGTGAAAGTATGTGATGCAAACTTAAAGAGTCAGAGAGGAGGGAGTACTTTGTAATTTAAGGGAGAGGAAAGATGTCTGAATCAGAATGTGGAAAGGTATTTCTTGTTTTGTGTGAGACTGATGTGTTTGTGCAACAACCTATATAATTTAAAAAAGAAAACAACTAACAAGTGCAAGATGTATATTTTGGAGATCAAGGTTTTAAAAGTAAATAATCTCATTTTTGATGTATTGTCCAAAATTGCTTAGATTTACTTTTCAACTCTAGGCTCGATCAGCTCTGTGGATTTAGGTGTTTTGTGGGCAGCTGATTTGGTGGGCTCGCTGAGCAAAGCTTTGTTTGAAAAAACAGACGAAACAGCATAAAAAGGGGCTCATGAAAATATCAACTGGAATATCAGAACCCAGTTTGGGGCTTCAGATTAGGCATCTGCTTAAGATATCCTTGTAATGACTTGTTATTGGAGAGGAGAAGAATAGCTTCTTTCCTTCACAACAAAAAATGTTGACCAAATGTGCTGGGGTCTAGTGTGGCCCCAGTTCTACAAGAGTAAAACAATCAATTTTATATTCTGAAGGCAACTAGGGCTTGCTATAGGCAAGATATATGTATCAAGATAGTCTTTGGGTCCATGCTAAACAAAAGATTGGAACAGCAAATATGGAGGATGGAGAAAAGATTCTGTCATGCAAGATTAGGTTGATGGAGATCAGGTTTTTTGATAAATGTAAACACTGTAAGAATGATGTTTGTTCTAAAGATAGGCATGTTACTATGGTGACTACTGCATGATTCAGAATTGTAGATGTCCTCTTTCTTGAATAATCCCTGCAGTGAGTAAGCAGGAAGTGTGTCTTTGCCATCATTTCTAAAACCAGTCCCTGTAAGACATGAGATTTGTATACTCATTGAGGTTAAGGAATTTCCTGATGACAAATAGGTAATTTAAAAATAAATATTTTGCATTGATTTGTATTTTTGATTCTTTAATTTGTTAGTTTTGTGTAATTTAAAATATGATACTTGTTTTCCTGATGAATATTTCTACCATTCCGCTACCCGGACATCTTTTAAGCCATAAATACATATTGGCTTGCTGTGTCTGGCGCTGCTAGGATTTGTTAAATAATTTAATAGACTGGGAAAATTCGCTTCAGGAAAAGGGGAAATTGTCTTCATATAAGTATTCAAATGCCCATATATAATACGTCTTATCAGTAATTAAAATATAGTATTTTAATATTTTGAAGAAACTGGTGGAAAACTGTGTTTTAATCTTTTTTTTTGTCGTACTTATTTTTAATTTTCTTACAACAATGTTATCTCTGTGTGTAGAATTTTGATAAACTGACGCTGAGATTAATACTTATTTATGAGACAGTAGTTATTTCATTTACAACAGGTAATACACTGCACTGCACTCTTAGGAAGTTGAATGTGTCCTGTTGTTTTGTGCCAAAGCCTTCTTAATACTGTGATAATGAAGTCAATTTGCCTTCAGCTTTGAGCTGCATAGGATAAGAAATTATTAGAATAATCCAGTAGGTAGTCCAGGGTATAAAAATATCCCAGAATATGTTGCAGCAGTTGATAATATTCTGTACAGTTTTCTACTTTAAAACACACTGAATCTTTGAGGTGAGGAGGCTCACAACTGTCTGTGTTTCTCTGAGGAGATAGTGTGTGGAAAAGCATGTAATAATAGTTATCATCCAAAGTTCTATACTGAGTCATGGAAATACCATGATTATCCTGAGGACTGAAGACATCATGATAAAAACCAATACTGGACTGTAGTAACCTTTAAGTAACAACAATCCAGCTCCTCCAAACACAGCTGAGAAGCTTGTCAGACTCTCAAATTTTGTTGCATTTAAAAGTATTAAACTTGTTTCAAAATATTGATTGCCAACTTCAGTCCACTAAATGGGCCTGCAGTAATTTGTTCTTTGTTTCCTGAGGCCTAGTCTGCCTGCATTGGAGCAGACATTAATTCCTCAATGAGATATTAATATGATGCATCAGCTACTGGTTAGCTGTCTGCTTAGTAATCTAAACTGATGAAAATGAGTACTAGTATGATGAAATGGCCCCACAGCAAGCCCACCACAGGACCCAGCTGAGCCCATCAGCCAAATGTGGTGCCTCCATGAAAATACAGTTCAAAAATGGTGATTAAGACGAAGAGATGGGAAGAGCAAGACCAGAGAGTGTGTCCATGGTCGAGCCTGCAGGCATACATGAAAGGGATGCGGCCTCTGGAGGTCTCATGTTGGAGCAGAGGATACAAGTATAAAAGAGGGAGCAGCAGGAAAGAGTGAGCAGCAAGGAGTGGAGAGAACAGGCTGTGCCCTGAGCCCAACCTGCAGCACTGCCTGCTGCCTCACCAGACTGAGCATAACCTGCTCAGGGATTATGGAAGATGTGGAGACTGGGAATGGAGGAGGGAAGTGTCTGGAGTGAAGCTGAGACTGGGAACAGAGGAGGAAAGATGTCTTCTTTAGGCGTTTAATTGTTTCTTTTTTTGTTTCACAATCCTCAGTCAGTAATTAATGTTTTATACTAAGTTAAATTCCCAGTGCTGTGTCTGTTTGCCTGTGATGGTAAGACCCATGAGACTTTTTGCTCTTGTTATTCCTATTTTTGTCCTTTCCTGCTCGTGGGGAGTGAGTAAGAGGCTGTGTAGGCAATGTGGGTGCGGGACTGCTAGCTGGGAGCTGCAACCTAGCACAATGTGATCAGTTGGTACTGAATTTGCAGCCTTTCTTTTTTTCCTTTTTTCATACATTGCTAGTGGCTGAGTTTTTATGCAGATGAAAAATTAAATTGTTCAAGAGAAATTATGAAAAAAAACCATAGAGAATAGACAATGAAATATTGAGAAATGCTAGGATACTGTGAGAGATTAAATTTTCCAGGTAATTTGCAAGATCAGTACGCTGTGTTATGCTAATTTATAAAGGGAGAATCCCCTTATGCTTGTTGATCAGTTCTTTGAGAGCTATAAAAGACAATGTTGTATGAGTAGTGGGACAGGTAGTCCAAAAACTTCAAAGGACTGGAGTCTGGGAGAAATAAGCTTGTGTTGTTCTAGTAACTTTCTTAATCCATCCACTTTTTAAAAGCGGCTAGGTGGGTCTTTGCTCCAGTTCAGTTACTTTAACTTTCTCCCTATTGTCCAAGAAAACAGTGGAGGTAATTATTCTTAACGTGGGGCTCATCTTTACAATAGCAGTACTAGATAAGGAAAATAACCAGAATGTGGTAGATCACACAGAGCCAAAGATGGAAGGTATGAAGTCCCAGGCAGATGTATTTCCACACCATTTTCTAATGTAATGTTTTTCTAGAGATTTTTTTTTTTCTCTGTTCCAATGAAAGTTAGCCTGGGCACTAGAAAAATAATGTGCAGTGGTGTTCTGTTTTTCACAGCCACTCTCAAGATGAAGGAGGCAATTTACCTCTCTAGACTGCACTATTGGCAGCCCAGAAATGTCTGGGCTGCCAATCTGTATTTAGGAAGATTCCGGAGTTGCTGAGCCAACCCTTGCCAATGTTATGGGAGAAATTTGTTATAGGCTGAGATTTGACAGAACATGTGGATGTCTTTCCTGTCTCCCTCCCCCAGCCAATGACAATGAAGCAGATCTAAATTGCAGTGGAGGGTGGGGTAGGGAGATGTTCTTGTAGCCATAATGGGCTCCTTTGGGTACCAAAAAGTCATCAAGAATACATACTGAGATATGAATTGCACAGCATTTGCTTTTGAGTGACAACCACAAAACTATACCTTCCTACACATTGTAGTTCCTGTGTAAGTATCCCAGTGAAATGGATACTTAAATTCATAGGCCACAATTAAAATTAAAATGTGGTTCAGTTTCCATTAAACACATAGAAATAGTTCATTTTTAAATTCTATCTGAATGTGATTCAGAAGAAGGCACTCTCTATTTTAAAATCTTACTGTCTTAAACATCCTTCTCTATGGTTAATATTGATTCCACATAAATAATGGTATCAAAATTGATGCAGTGTGATTAAAAAAGATTTTATTAACTTCAAGTAAGTGCCAGGTTTTATTTTGTTCTTAGATGTTCTGTTTATGATTCACAGTAGAGAAAACCTCTTCTAACCATGAGTATGCATTCTACTATTTGAGAATTAAAATAAGTTAATGAAGTTTTGCTTAATTTGCTAGGCAAGTAAAACTTCTAGAGTTTATTGCACTTGACATTGTCTTCAGCATTATGTTAGTTCCCAAATGCATTGTGGTTTTCTGCATGAGGAAGTAGATTTGGTACAAAGCACAATACATTTTTTGGTGTGCTCTCAGGAATGTCACATGATGCAAATAAGACTAGTAGATATTTGAGTCATCCCTAGCTGACTGTTGACATGTTTTGCTGAACCTGACTTATTTACTGGTTTTGAGAAGTTATATTAATTTCTTGAAATAGATGTTGGAAACACAGAATCATCGAACGATTTGTGTTGGAAGAGACCTTAAAGATCATCTAGTTCCAAATCTCCTGCAAAGGGACACCTCCCACTAGACCAGGTGGCTCAACCTGTCTTTGAACACTACCAGGGTTGGAATGTGTACAGCTTTAATATTTTTCTAAACAGTATGAAAAATTAACAGAATAACTTCTATCTGCACCCATTGATCTTAATGCATCAGATGTGAAATTAGAATGCTCTCTAGGACATTGTGAATTCTGCCTGCTGTTGTAGCTGTCATAGAAGAAACACTTTCTATTACTATGTGAATTTTTGGCTCACCAATACAGAGACATTAAGGAAAGGAACTCTGCAGAGAGCTCTGGAACTTGCCAACCCACCAAAATCCTGGCAGAAACTAGTTTTTATTGTTTTATTGTAGCAAAGCTGCATAAGATCCAAGTTACACATATGGAGAAATATGCCAGCTAAACATTTTATCAATTACATCAATGTACTTGTGTCAAGAAAATTGATTTCTCTGTAGTACAGACATGAGACAGAGAAAGAAAACTTTTATTTTTTGTTTATGTAACATTGTTTTCATTTAGCATGGTCCAGATGTTCATGCATTTTAAATGCTACTTTTACACTCATTTGGGCTTCTTATTAGAAAACACCAGTGGATTATGTTCCAGAAACCCTTTTCTCATTTTTGAAATTGACATTGGATTAACTGGCTTTGCTCATGATATTGCATGCTGAAAGACTTCTTTGTTCATAAGTATTTAGTTTAATATTATAAATTCTACTATTAGGCACATGCAGACTTTATCTTGCATAATGCTTTTATTGACTTGTAATGAAAGCTGTTTTCATATTTTCAAAGGATAAAGGTTATGGGTCTCATTCTTCTGTGGTTGTCAAGAGTTCATCTCTTGGACTAAAGCCTTTGGATTTTGAACTGAAGTGAATGATGAATCTGGATGGTCCTCATTATCATTTCAATCAAAATCTCCATGTTTTTAGGGAATACTTTCTCTGCTGACTAGGTTTTCATTAGAGACCTTTCACCAGAACAGCAGAGTGCAAAATTAACCAAATTCTTTGTCTATTCATGCATTAGTTTAGTTTTAGATTTTTTCCTCCCAATCATATGGGAGGAAAATATGATATGTATTATTTTTCAGATATGTATTATTGCAGCATATTCTCATTTCAAGGTAGGTACACTCTTTAAAACACTGGTTTTCTGTCTATGTAAATTTCAATATCATAGGTGGGTTAGGTTTTTTTGCTTTGAGATTTTTTTTTTTTGTTGTTGTTTTGTTTTTGTTTGTTGTTATTGTTAGGTTTTTTTGATTTTTTTTTTTATTTGAGAGAGAAGGAACTAATACTTTCTGTGTATTTGTAGAAGAGAAAACAGGTAAAAATGAGATAGAATTCAGTAAATGCCTTTCTAAATTCTTTGAGAAAGACAAATGATAGGACAAAATTTTTGCCATTATGATGAGGTGATCAGAGAGAATTTCAAGGTAGGAAAATGGGAATCAACTCTTGACATATTCAACCCAAGTGTTGAAATATTGAAATCAAGGTCAAAGCCATTGCTGAACTTACTGCGGCACTCTTAACCCAGAGAAGAGTCACACAGGACATTTGTATAATTGGCAGTTGGATAAGTCTTCAAATTTCCCATCTTTATGGCAGATTGTGAGGAAATCAAGTATTCATTGTGGTCTTTCAAGCTTTATTTAAGCACATTTATGTTTATTGAGCACTAGATTCACATCTAAACTAAGCAGCCAGCAGCTCTTGGTATTTTTTATTAGTGTTGGCACCTTTATGGCAGTATTATGCAGTTTGGTATGGAAGATAATGGTATTGAGGTACTAGAATGTTTCTTTTGTCGAGGTGTCAGTAATTTTTCATATACAATGACTCTGAAGTCAGACAGTTCTTTTGTTATGAATTTCATGCCAGTTATGCAGTAAAACCATGTTTTAATTGACAGCTTGAGTGGAAGGAATTGTAGAGATGTTCTCTTATGAGATGATTGCCTTGAATTTTGTTATGTCACTAGAAGTCTCCAGTGAAATGTCAGCTTTTTCACCTGGAACTTTGCTGATCTGCGCAAAGCTGATTGCTCTGGCAGTATGAAAGATGCAAATGCAAAGCTACAAGTTCCTTTACCAGATTTCTTTTGGAATGGAAAATATTAGCAACCTCTGATAACTTTGTGTTAAGAAAGAATTTATAGCCATGTATTGCACTAGAAAATGCCCATGTTGGGAAAAAGCCATGAGTTTTCTCTTAAGATCAGGTGTCAGTTGTGCATGTATTGTGTATGTATTCATTTATTCAGCGAGACACAAAAAAATGTGACCTCTGCATGCAAATAATTCTAGATACAAAATATAATTATTATTATTCTTTGTTTTTAAGTGATGCCTTATCAGTTGGTGTCCCATCTTGATGTTCTTGGCACTATGCTAAGTCAGAAATTGTGCTTGCCTCTAATGACATGCAAGGATAGATATTGCTCCTCTATGAAGTTGATAGCTGGTCAGATTTTGTATTGTGGTGATGAAGAAACTCCTCTTTTTTGTTAAATTAAATTTTATAAAGCAATAGCATTAAAAATCAGCTGGAAAATATCCTCTGCCCCAAGGTTGAAAACACACAGCCAATTACTGATTTTAGCCAAGGTGATATACTGTTTACCTTGTAAGGGTAATGTATGTAATGAGATACATATTCTTGTCACTTTGCATTATTTAAAGCTATTCTGATCAACTCTCTGGTGTTGCATTATTTATTGCTTTATCTTTCCTGGAAAATTAATAATAAACCTAGCTCTGGTAGGCTTATTGCATTAAGCAATAACTCTGGTAGGTTTACTGCATTATCTGGTATACTTACTGCATTAAGTAGAACTATGCACATGTGCACATGCGACCCTTAAATTTTAGATGGAAGCAAGATTACTTTAAGAAAATATAAGATAACTTTTAGAAAAGTCTATCTTTGCAGACTTTAGTGGCTGAAAAAGGTAAAATCATTGCTACCATAGAGAATAGAAGGTGAGTTTTTCTCTATATGCTGGGTGTGTCCTCAGAATTGAGAAGAACAACTAGAGCATTGCTTGCAAATCTGGTACACTGAAGTCTGGCATCTCAAACAAATAAATGGAATAAATTATTGGTATATCTGTAGTAGCACCAGGACTTTAATGTTTAAAAATTTAAATAGTGGGGAAATCAACACAATCTTCTCTTCTGTTGGAATTCATAAGGTCCTGTTTAGAGGGAGATAAAGCATAACCTACTGATAACCAGATTTTGTCACTGGATATATGGCAAAGATTAGTGATTCTTCACCTTATAGGAACATGAAAATCTTTTTTAAACCTTTACATTTTCTGCTCACAAGAGGGCTGAGACAGTTAATTGTGGATTCAGTGGAGTTTCACCAGTTTAAATTAATTTCATTTCTGCCCATTCTGTGCATCTTTGGGAAAATGTACAGGGGTGTCAACATTATTGCTGTGGATGCAAAGTGGCATATTGCCCCAATATTCTCAGAATTATTATTAGTCACTTTTTCTGACCCATCTACTTATTTAACACTGAATTAAAAGAAGAATGAATGAACGAGTCTGCAAAGTGACATAAAAACCTGCATTTAAAAACCTGCATTGTCAAGCAGTAACAGAGAGGCTGGACCATTAAAATCTCTCCTTGGGTTAACTCTTTTTGGCCTTGTCTAAAACTTGGAATTTCAATTTCAGTGACTGAATTTTTGCACAATTTCTTTCCTCTTCAGCTGGTGTGCCTGTGTACAATTCTCCAAATCAGATTAGCAGAGTTATTAGCAGATTAGATTAGCATATATTATTTCCTTCTTGGTTTTAGCAGATTTCTTCTTGAATTTCATTTACTCATTGTAAAATGAACACCTTCCCAATTCATTCTTGGCATTTGAACCTGAGCCACTAACATAACTCAGAGCAATTTCTTCATTCTTCCTCCACAAGTAGAGGATTCAGAGATTTACTGTTCTGTTTTGGTCTGGTCATGCAGCCACAGCATGAAGGATCAGGTCTGCAGTGGGAAACGAGTCAGCTGCAAAGCTGACAAAGTGAGAAAAAGGGAGATATCTCATCAAAGCTAATTCTTTAGTCCTTAAATTAAGGCAACAGTCTAAACTGATGTTCATAAAGCTTCTGTTGGCTAGGACTCCCACAAATATTGTTTGCTTCTCCCCAAATTTAGAAGCTCTGAGATAAGGCAGTCTTCAAATTTATGTATTAGAACAAGGGTGTCATATTAATTTTGCATAATAAAGGGGTAATATCAGCAGACCCTGAAAAATCAGAGTTAGATGACAAGAAGAAAAATAGATCACCAACTCTCGTACGCAGCTTTCCTACATAAAATAGAATACACTTTTCAAATTTTGATACAGAGGCAAAGAATCAGATGTCAATAGTGAAGTCACTCTAGTTAAGCGTCCACCATCTTCTCCTTGGTTTTTCTTTGCTGCCTGGTGTGGTGTAATTATCACTACACTGTCATAATCTCTGCCTGCTGCCAGTGTTTTCTCTTTTATATGCCTATCAACAAGTTGATGATGCATTTCTGGTGTTCATTTGCCATTATAAAATCTTAGTAGCTACATCACACCAAAAAAAAATCTGTTATAATTCTTCAGACTGACATATTTAAGTATGCTGTACTTCAGAAGTTGCCACAACCCCCGCTAGATTCCCCAGAAACGCCTTCTTTTTAACTGTCATACTTGTGAGCAGTCTTGTAGTCAGGTTGAGTGTTAGGAATAGTTTACCCTTATCCATCATACACATCTACATGTGATGCCAAGTGCAGTGACCAATCTGGCAGGATTACACTGGTAGACTGTGCGTGTGGGCAGGAGCACTCCTTCCAGCACAGTGACTGGGAGCTCAGTGAGGAGGGGTTGACGTGGTGCCAAATGTGTGCCCGAACAGCTCTGCGCTGTGCAGCGTTGGTGGCTCATGTTGCTGACAGCACACACAGTTTTTATCTTGGTGAGCTGGTGCTTCACACTTCCAGGTCCTCTTTGGCAGAGCAGCGTGGCCTGTGCACGGTGACCATGCTGCCCGCAGCCCCTGCGGAGCCCTGGCTGGCTGCAGAGTCCTGCTGCACTCGCTGCACATGTAACTGCAGCAGCCATGCCTTCAGCTGATTCATGTTTGAGTCATTCCCCTTACACCAATCCAATTTCAAGCCCTGGCCTGCAGGTATTTACTGTGTATTTCACAATGCTTGTTAATATTTACTGGGGTTTTTTTCCGTTAGTGTATTATATTTGGCAATTCTCTCGCTTTAGGCATCTAACAACATCATGTGCTAAATGATCAGTAGCTGCTGTCAGTCAGCTGTCAGCATTGTGCTTCCAATTTTAACAACTATGCTTATTGGGTTACTGGTGCTAGAATGTGATGTAGCACTGCACGATTGTGGAGGGTTTTTTTGCCTTTATAAAAAATATTATCTGCAAATATTTTAAGTTCTCACTTGGAAAATGCTCAGCTGTGGATGATGCGGTGATTTGAAAGCTCAGACCCCAAAGAATTGTAATTCTGCATTAATACCTGCAATTAAATCTGACAACTCCAAGCTATTGCAAATGCAACCACTAGGTATGTTGGATGAAGTAGACCTGGAAAATCTTAGTCAGTTTTTTATGTATTTAAAAAGAAAGAAAAAGCAGATTGTGAAGCAATTTTTTCAGTGTTTTCCTGTTCCCAAAGTTAAGAACAACTGGCTAAAAATCCCAGACCTGGATGGAATTCTGATCTCAATGAATTTGTTGTGGGTGAAGTCCTGGGCACAGTGCTCACATGATTTTAGTTCTGATGTTTATTATAATTTGTACCTGGTATCAGCATCACAAGTGAGAGATAGAACCCTATTTCAACCAATTTTAAAATGTAAGGTAGTGGCACATCTGATAATCACAAACAGTACAACCGTATGAACTTACTTGCACAATACAATGCAAGTATACAGACTATTTAATTAAATGTTTTCTGCGTTGTTGTAGGAGACACTGCTATGAGATACAAATAATTATTTAATGTAAATACCTGAAAGATGGAACTACAGTTTTATCTTCACATTTCATCTTATCATTACTTTCTGAGAGTTTATGCCATCTCTCTGGCAATTCAACTTATGCTGAAAATAGAGATGAAATTATCACCTGTGTAACTGTGCCTTTCTAGGAAAAATCCAGTTTTAAAAACCAATAATTAATCAGAAGCAAACCCATTTTTAGCTGCTTGGGAAAAGTTGGTAGCTAAGTAGCAAACAGTCCATAGTTTCAGAGCATACAAACACAAAAAATTGAAATTAAAATTCTCAGTTCTTCTATGACTAATTATGTCACATAGCCACTATTAACTCATATCACAAGGGAAGAGTATTGCAGTTATTCTGTAGAATAATTTAGAATGTCAATACATAATTTAATGGATCTTTTTAATATTAAAGAATAATTGTATAATATTTGCTAAGTAGAAAGCTCGGTGATTAGGAAGCTGATAATTATTTCTCTGTGTGTGGCTTTCTGATCCCAATTACTTTCGGTCACATAAATATGATATTTATAGTGTTTGTGTTTTTTTCTTTGTCATACACTATCACTACAGATCTGTCCATGAATTAATTTTGTAAAATATACCCTAACAGTTTTCTGCATTTGAATTTAGAAATTAGTGGCCCAGAATATACAGTTTTGGTAATTATCTCTTATTTAGAGATCAGATATCAAAAAATCAGAAATAGCAGCAAATGCTGTTTCAAGCTAGGTTTTTCTGCACAAATTTGTCCACTGTTTCACTAAAATGAAGTATGTTTTTATATATTTCATATTTGAGATTCATTTAATAACCTGGATAATTCTGAGACACTGTGAATGTAATAAGGGAATCATGAGGAACGTGATGTCAATTCAGCTATTAATTTTATTTCATTAAACTCAAGTTGAAGTAGGCAGCTGCAAATGAAATAATTTCACTGAGTTCTGGGTTCAGAAAGGTTCCTTAGAGTCCTTTTTTTGTGTGAGCTGAAATTCCAGAGGGTTCTGGTTTTAATGATTGTGCTTGATTCTTTTTCTCTGCCTCATTTCCATGCAAAACCACCTCTAGATTTGTGTGACCAGATTTACAAAATGTATTGTGACAACAGAACAGTTAAGCTATCAATCTTCCTATATTTCTGAAGGTTTGCAATGCAACTTCTCCAGTAAAAAGGTTCATTGCTTAGTTCCGGTGTTTAAAAATCAGTCCAGTGTTTTTGTGTGCTAAAAGGTTTCGTCAGATCACCAGCTGGCACAGATTAATGCCATCTCCATACCTTTGCAACCCAGGCCCTATGATCACCTATTACCAATGTAGAAGAGAAGACAGAGAAGTGAGGGACACGCACAGGCTCAAAATGGATGTAGAGCTTTACACACATAGGCAAAGTAAGTGTTCTCCTTGTGCACCTAAGGCTTCTATGTTAGCTCTCCCAGATTACAGAATTTATTGTAATGACCTCAAGATGTTTGGGAGAAAAAAATCCTTGATAACAGAAAAGAACAGTTTATGCTGCAAATAAAACTTCAAGAGCATGTGAAAATACATGTTTAACAATGTGTGAAAATACATGTTTAACAATGTGGTGACAGTACCTCAAGACTATATTTGCTGATAGCATAAAATTGTATCTATGTTCTTTTAGTTTTATGCTATTTGAAATAAGAACTGTCTGCAGTAAATCACCTGCTACCATGTGGTATTTGTAAATAATAGCAAGGTCTTTTTATTTAAGATAAAATATAACAGTTTTTTACAGAAGCTGCTGGAGCTTTGTCAATGCATGTGCTGGTTGGGATGCTCTGAGCAGCGTTTAGTCACCAAGTTCAATGGCACTGCTATTGTAGTCCCCTGTTTTAAGTTCCAGCTCCTTCTCCCCGGTGTTTCACTATCTTCTGCTAGTGCTTGCCCTCTCTGGTAATACCTGTCGACTTTAAACCATAGAAGGATTAGAAGTAGAAATTTTCAAAATTAATATAACTCAGTAAAACTCAGAAATCCTACTATGACTTCATCCATAAGCCTCTGCATCTAAATTCTTTTTAGACCTTCCCAGAAATCTAGATTTAGCAGGCAAAATTGGTGAACTTTTAGCGGTGAACTGCAAATATTATTTGGCATTTCAGTGTACATAGTGGCTTCCTTCCAAAGCTTTTAAATACTTCCTGGGTCTTGAATCTCAGCTGCATTTTCTGCCCTTCTTTTCCCATCTTCTCATGACAGTGAAAAAGTATGGTGTTCAACTAAAACTCACACACTTAGTTTGTCTTGCAATGACTGAATTTTGAAACACCTGGAAATACTAAGATGTGCATGCTGAATTTTCATGGAGTTTACTAATATGTTTGGCAATGTAGTCTTGTTTTATTACATCTATCAGTTTTCTCTTCCCATGAGGGGTTTCACATTGCAAAGTAATAACAGTAAGAAATTATCCAAAGTAACACGGATTACCAAATTTTTTGATTCTATGAGTGGCTTTGCTTTCTACATTGAATTTAGTGAATGTAAAACTAATGATACTGAGTGAAAAGAATGAGATGATAATTATCATTTGATGCTTTCTGTGCAGCTAAACCCTACCTATCTTTTGTGTTAAAACATACTGTAATACAGTAAGTGCAAAATACTACTGGGAAAAGATGAATATGTGAAAAATGTGTGGATCATATTAGTAGAGTTTTTAAGGTTTAGTGGAATCTTCATAACATACTTAAAAAATTACTGTTTGGTCTACTCAGCCTCCTTTATGCATTATATATTCTTACTGCTACTTTTTGGGAATAGTTTTAACAGTTACTACATAGATTTGGAGTAATATTTGTATTTCTTAATGAGAGACTTTAAAAGCCTCATTTGATGCAAATTGGAGTGTATTTTTTAGTTAGGGATAAAAGGAAGTATATAATTTCAGCTTTAAGGTGTATTATTGGCCAATTATCTACTCTGTTCCAGGATTGTGACCAGGAGCAATATTGAGGTAGAAGGGCCTGAGGCTGTTCATTGACTGTGTCCAGAGTTGTTTCCTCATCTGCTTTGTTCTCAAAGCATTCATGTCTCTTTAAAAAATACTAAATCAAATTTTTCACTGTTATTGACAGCAGAAGGACACAGTTTCACTGTGGCATCTATGAATTATCATGACCACATCTTATCAGAATTAACATGTTTTTTTGGTTTTTTCAGTTTCAGACTTAACTACGTGAATTTAAAAAAAAAAAAAAGGCACCCAAAACTGTGGTCTTGATTATTGTACTCTGAATAGAAACTGGCATTTAAAAACAAAATTAATCAAAAATATGGATTAATAAGGCTGAAACTGCAAAACTATGAACGGGTGTTGTTTTTGAAATTATTGCATTTAAGATGCTTACAGAAGATGTTGGAGAACTAAATCAAATTACCTCCTCAGTCTGGCATCGGTTCCACTCTTTTAGCTCTTAGAATAAGTTTAACTGTCATTGGGAAGAAATAATGAATTCCATTGTTGAAGCAGTTCCTTTTTTTAAAAAAATAAAAATTAGTGTATTGAAATAGTAGCTGACTTTTACAGTTAGAGTTTGAGAATAATAAAAATGTTGATTAGGGTGCTTACCTTATATTTGAATTTCAATGCCTATTTTGCCAACACAAAATGGAGCAATTTCTACAGGAATATTGTGGGCCTCCATTTGAAGCACTATAATCTTGTTGCCCTGGGAGACATATCGTCTAAAAGTATTGGTTAATCTGCAACACACCCTCCCTACTCAATCTCCAGAATCTTAGGTATTGGAAATGCATTCCATAATAAAATGGATTTTAATGTAGAAAAAGAATTTTAGATTATGAGCACTGGAAGCTGAAGTCAAACATACACGGTCAAGGATGTTTGGGGAAAAAAATTACTCAATGCTGGTAGTATAAAATCTGTTTATTGAGAACTTCCATTACTTCAACTGCTAACACTGAATGTTGATAGTTTCTGAAAAGTATCTGAAAAATCTATTTATTTAACCTGTCTGAGCTTCACACCAGAATTTGTATTTATTAGTCATTCAGTAGTTTAAATCTTTCTGAATCAGGGACAGCCTTCTTTTATTTCTGCAGGTATCATTTGATGCTGGGAATTGATTTCTGTTTACAGGTTGTACTGTCAGACATGTGCAAGGTAATTGAATTGGTGGAAACAAGCAATCAAAAAAATAAGCATGTAGAATGCAGATAGTTACAAAACTGTAGTAACAAATGTCATATGGTCTTTATTTACTTTGAATCATTCCCAGACTTTTTATTCAGTTCTCCTTCAATAAAATACTGATTTCTTGTTATGTAACTTTTTGCATTATATTTTATAAGTACCGTAATATTATATTTATTATATTGCTTTATTGTTGATGTTAATCAGACTATTATTCTTCTAACTGTAAAAGCTTAGAATTATGTCTTTCATTAAATGACTGATAATCTAACACTCAGTGAAGCCTGAATAGCATCTGTCAAACTATTTAATTTTTTTTGACATACACAATCAATGCAAACAAACATGGTTTTCATTTTATTATTCATCAACAACAATCTGACAATACCTAAAACATTAATTGCTTGGATTAAAACATTCTGGCACATGTTAGGTCTTAATATTAACAAAGTTTTATTTTAAAACTGTCTTCCCCCACTGAGTTTGCGCTTTATGAAGGATTTCCCTGACATTTGGTTGAGTCACCCTAACATGGCCTCACTGCCTGTCTGTGTGCTGAACACTCCTCACAAAATACATGAGATCAAGCCTTTTTCTGGGAAGGAGAGATGTTTGATCAAAGGATATGACTTGAAAATGCAAATGTATCTCTCCTGTGCTGCTGAGGGAGCAGAGGGGAGACCCCTGGGTGGGCAGACTCATCACACGGGGCAGCAGCTCCAACATGAGCCTCTTGCCTGGTGTACATGTGCATTTTCATACAGGACACTGTTCCCCTCTCTTCCCTGGAATCAACAACATGGATTCAGAAGGTCAGGATGACACAAAAGAATGGGGTAGGTAAAGGTGTCTGGATTTTGGTAAGAACATATTTTTGAGGCATTTCACCTGTGCCATTTCTGAAAAATCCTGAGTTGTTTAATAAGCAGTGCAGTGCCTTTATGAGTCTGATATCAGATGATCCCACAGGTCCATAGATAGTTTATTTTTATAATGTTTTCCCTTCACATGTTATTTTCTGTTTCTCATTCTTGTGTTATCTTCCGTACTGAGCAAATACTATCACTGAGTTTATGAATCCATGGCAATGCCTCTTTGCTTTCTTTTTTTGCTTAAAACTTCTCATTCACAGCATATATTTTGCAAGCAGTAATGACTGAAAAATTACGTGGTATTTTTATGCATTTATTCAGAATAATTTTATCTGAGTTGTAGTAGTAATTATTATCTCCTACTTACACACATCTCAGCTTACTGTACTGCTCAGTTTATTGTTCTGTAATTTATACTTCTGTGTGTCTAGTTTAGAACATTCATTCATAACAGGAGTTATTATGGTCTCTGAGGTTGGGCTGGCAATGTAATATAGCTGTTGCAATTATTCACTTTTCTACCTGGAAACAACGGTGTCTCCAAATGTAGGGCAGAATGCTGACTTTTGTCACAAAGGTATTACCACTGTGGCAAGAAAGGTTATAAACAGATGCACGAGGAATCCACTGAATCAATGAACTGGTTTGTTGTCAAGTGCTTTCTGTGCCTGACGTTTTCTTAGGTTTAGTAGGCATAATGACAAAGTTGGAAGAGAAGCTAAGTTTTCAGACTGTTGCTGTAGCTCTTATCAAGCACAGGAGTAAGCTGCTGTTAGATCATTAGCTTAGGCAGATTGATGGAAACTATTACAGACCACCAGAGTTAGACACCAAACAGGGACAAACAAGGACTCCTAGAGATTTTAAATAATTTTTCCTTCATATTCTTCCTAATTTTTCACTTAATCAACTGCACCTTAAAAACAAGGTAGGGATAGCCAGGATTTTGAAATGGGCTCACTAAATTACAAAAGATAAGATAAAAAAGTTAATAAACTGCCATATGATGAATGAGAAAAGACCGATCAGAAAAAAAATATAAGCAAACACTTTTTTTTCTTTCAAAGGTAGTTTTGTCTGGACTGCAAAGTCTGGTATTTCACTTCTAACAGTTAGCAAGCAGATATTTTCACATTCCTTACATTAAACATTCCTGTTTTAAGGCTGGATGCAGTGCTCTGCAGAGTGACAATTTTTGATTGAACTCTTTGGCAGAAATTCTGATGATAAGAAGAGTGCATGGTGGGATAGTAACGCTTTTTTTTTTTAAAGTGTCAATGCCTTCCCAAAGGGACTACTTTTCTGATGTGATACATAGCAATAGTAACAGGTAATTGTAGATTTAATAGAGAAAAATAATTTCAATTGCATTAAAAAGCTTAGTCTAGCTAGGCAGAGAGCTCTAAGGAAGCCACATCTGCCTTGCTTTATAGCTGTTCTGTCAATTTCGGTGTGATATATTCTGTCATTTCTATACAGATGCAACTTCTAGTCTTTAATAGACTAAATTATTTATGTTTTGGCAGGATTATGAAAGACTCTGTCATTTTACATTAGCAGAAATATGAAAGACTTGCAAACTAAATCTTCATGCCCAGCCAACTCCCAAACACAAAAAAAGATAGATGTTAAATTTCTCTAATGCCACTAGCTAGACTGTATTTATTAATGCTCTAAAATTTATATTCTTTCAGACTAAAATTATGTAAGAATGAAATTGAGCAGATTAATTATCATGAGAGAGGTTTCAGCCTACAAATATAATAAATAATACTAGAGAACCATTAACATCTTCAAGGAAAGGGTAAGGGAGCTTGCTGTTAAAGGACTGTTCTGTGCTTACATTTTATGTAAACAAGTTTGAGGAGATATTCCTTCCTTTACATGTCAGAAATATACAACTTAGGAGAAGCCAAAGAATCAAAGCTCATATTTTTGTTTGTTTTTATTGGGATTGCTTTCATGGAATCACCTGGAACTGATGCCTAGTCTTTAATTTGTAATGCTGTAAACATGAGGGAATGAAATCCTCTAGCCCCTTTGGCCATTTGCCAGGGAAAAAGTTAAAGAGTGAAGCCAGCAAGACTCTTATATCTTGTCCCATCTTACAGGGAAGAAAGCATCAAGGGAGAAGAAACTAGGAGGAACAAAAAAAATTGTTTACAGGTGATTGTAAACAAATAGGAAGGGGAGAGGCCAAAACTTCCAGAAGCTGATCAAGAAAGAGAGAATGGCTATCAAAACAGGAAAGGACCAGAAGCCAAGAAAGGAAGGAAGTAGAGAAAAAGCAGAGAAATGGAGAAGGTCAAAAGAAACAGCACAAACAGCAAACATCTGCAAATATTCTGGGCAACAGTATGGGAAAACTGTTATGTAATATTGTGATGTATTTGCCTTAATAATGGGGTTGGATTTGATAAGCTCAGACAGCATGACCAGTTTTGTGCTTTCAAGGTGTTCAGCAAAAAAGGCAAAAGTTTTCAGTGAATGTATCTTTTTAAAGATGTTAGAAAAAGAATGTGTCAGTGACATATATCTAGCCTTCTAGTAACCTGTAAGTCACTTAGTAACCTAAAAGTCACTACACTTTTAGTAACCTAAAAGTCTTTGAACAGTGTACTTTGAATCTACATCAACCAAATTTTTATTTCAGCAAGACTAATTTGCAAGATATTCCAAAGGAGATATCCGGCCCATTTTCACTGAATTTTGAAATAGCTGGAACATGCATCTTTCTAGAATGAGCAGTAATAGCAAAAAAGCAAGAAGGATTATGCAGGTGAAAATAGACTACTTCATATGTTATTCCTGAACATAGTCACCAAAGCACAAAGGAATTCAATCTGGAGATAAATTTGAAGAATTTACATGTCTTTAATATAAGTAAATAAAACTTATGGGTAACTGCTCTTCGGAAACACATCAATAGCAGTGTGGCCAGCAGGTCAAAGTGGAGACCCTTTGACTGGGTCTCCACTTTGCTCTGGTGAGACCCCATGGCAGGGCTGTGTCCAGTTCTGGTGTCCCCAACACAAGGACGACATGGAACTGTAGGAGCAAGTCCAGAGGAGGAACATGAAGTCAATAAACAGACTGGAGCATGTCCCTTACCACGCCAGGCTGAGACAGATGGGGATGTCCAGCCTGGAGAAGGGGAGGTTGTGTGGAGACTTCATGGCAACCTTGCAGGATCTGAAGGCGCCTGCAGGGAAGCTGGAGAGGGACTCTTCATCAGGAACTATAAGGGGTACAAACTGAAAGGGGGAAATTTAGATTAGATATTTGGAAGCAATTCTGTACGTGAGGGTTGAGAGCCACTGGAACAAGCTGCCCAGAGAAGCTGTGGATGCCCCATCCCTGTCAGTGTTCAAGGCCAGGCTGGATAAGACCTTGAACAACCTGGCCTGGTGGGAGGCATCCCTGCTTATGACAGTAGGGGCTGGCACTAGATAGTCTTTACTGTCCCTTCCAACCCTTACCATTCTGTAATCCTGTGATCTCTGAATCTTTTCTGCATGGGTATGACGCATTTAGGCTTTCCCTCAAAAACATGGGCAAGGACAGTAGTATTGCTCTCTGTCTCCAAAGCAGAGGGACGTAGCTGGAGAAATGAACACCGTGCCCATGCAGTGCCTGGCCTGAGCCTGGTGAGTGTTGATGCCACATGGTTTCACCAGCTCCTGGGGGATGTGGGAAATACAAGGCATAGGGAAAGGCCTGTACCATGCTACCAGGCTGGTTCTGGGGCAGAGTGGTGATGGCAAAGCACTTATACAGGTGCATTTACAGACATGCAGCACCTTAGATGCTAATAAATGCAGCAATTTATTTTGCAACATCAGTTAGTTAATTAAAATAATACAGCCGGAAAATGACACTCTCATTTAGTAAACATTGAATACCCTAGGCTTTTTCATTGAGAAATTTGGCTTCATGAAGTTGATGAAGTTGAACTTCTATCTTATCTGCAAAACATAACAAAACATTTACAGAGTTATCTATCAAAGATATAAATAGAACTTTACTGGAATTTGTGGTTTGTTTACTGCTCCCTTTTTTATAAAAAACCCCAAATTTGAGGCAGTGAGCCTCACCGTATGTAGTTTCCTTCATTATTTTATTTACATCTTGTTAATTAATTCCCCAAATCATTTCAGATTACTGTATGACTAAATAAATAGAAATACCATTTGAGGGAAAAAGTACCCTTTGAAGAGAAAATATGCTAAGAGAGACAGGTAGATAACAGTGATAAGTTTAGCCTGTCAAATGCACACATCTGAAAGGTGAGACAGATCTTCCATGGCTCCTTAATGGAGGGGAAGGAGTCCTGTGGCCATGGAGTCCCTGAGACAGTCTCAAAGTGTTCCAGGGTGAAAATCTGGTATTTTCTGGACAGAAGATGCAGACTCTGTGGGAGAGCTGTGGGAAGGCCAGGGTGCAGAGCAGCCTGGGCCTCGGGGCCCTGCAGGGACACTGGGGCGGCCCTGGGGAGGCAGAGCAGTGATGGGGCCCCAGGCATTTGTCCTGGCTTTGCAAATACTGCTCTGACTGATGCCTGACATGGAGAAAACTTGAAGAGATGTGCCAAATCTTCACTTACATCCAGACAAACGACCTAAGGGACGAGAGGGTGGTTTCCTTTGTCTTTCTGTCCCCGCATGAATCAATGATTTTATTAATCCTCAGATCCTGGGCTTTTCATAGAATAGGTGTGCTTCACAGTATATTGAAAACTTTAAATCAGGTGTTCTATCTCTATAGCTGTGTTAGCAAGAAAATCTAGTCTAAACAAGTGCTTAAACAGAAGACCTTAACATATTAAAGTATTATATTGAAATCCCACTGAAGAAACTTCAGCCTGATCCCTTTTGCAGTGCTTTGAAGTACGTGTTGAAATTTGAGTTCTATTAATTTGACTCCTCTTGATGTTTCATATAGCTGCTTTTTTCCTTACCTGTCCTTACCATCAGCAGCAGAAGAAAAGTTTTTTAGAAAGAGAGATGTAGAAGTCAAATTTTAATTAGTTTGCACAGTAATAGGAAAAAAGGAGAAATAATCTTGTAATTTTGCAGACCCTAATCTGCAAAAAATAAAGCTAGAAACAAATTTTAATTTATAGCTCTACATTCTTTTTTATATTTTGTCCATTTAATTTTTTAAAATTATTATTCCCATAAATTTGAAACATTCTTATTGGAAACTGGATTATAAGGAATTTATCATTACTTTCCTGTACATTTGCACATGTATTCC
Source organism: Agelaius phoeniceus (assembly GCF_051311805.1). Lineage (NCBI taxonomy): Eukaryota > Metazoa > Chordata > Aves > Passeriformes > Icteridae > Agelaius > Agelaius phoeniceus. The sequence goes on along the minus strand of NC_135303.1, from coordinate 30,477,830 downwards.
AATTATTAAATTTAACAAAAAGGTGCTAGGGGAGGAACAAAGAGTTATGGGAATATACCAACATACCACATGTGCATATCAGCAGAAAATACCAAAATCCCAGAATTCTCAGCAACCATTTCCTGAAAATAGACAGGTATTTAAGACAATGACCAGCAGCTCCAAGGAGCACAGGAACTGCTGAAGGGTGAAGTATTCTCTCCAGCTTTTTAGTGTACATAAGAGTCACAATGGTGCAAAGCAGCTTGTACAGGGCTGCTGACAAGAGAGCCATGTCCAGGCAGAAAAGACATATTCTGTGGGTAAAAATATGCAGCCCATTTGGGCTATCTGCTGTGTGATTTCCACTACAGTGGAAAAATTAAGGTGGCTTGCAACTCAAACTGGCCTTTAGTGAGCTCACAGCTTTAACCTGACTTTGAATTGATTGTGCTGGGTAGGTGTTTACACACAGACGTGACATTGCATAACTGCAGCAGCAGGAAATGAGCCTAACCCTAACCCTAACCCTAACCCTCTGCAGGGACTCCAAATGACATCAGAACTGCCTTCTGCACAGAGGCACAGATCTCACAACTCCCAGTCTCCACAGCAGTAAAGATTATGAAGCTGCACAAAAACTTTCTCCAAGTGCTTCTTTAGGCAGTCCCTGGGTCTTACCAAAATTCATGTCAGGAGCAACCCCGGTGATCGAGGTGTTAGCGTTCAAAAACACATAATCGCATAAGCGATTATATGTGGTGCTTTTTATTCAAGAGCTCTGGGAATCGAGGTGATTTCCACCCAAATCTGATTCCGACCATACATTCAAGGTGAACGTGTTTTATACTCTATCCTTATATAACTTCCATGATAATTATCAAACTTATATTGTTCTATTGTATACACAGATTTCAGCTAAACATAGCCCCCTTTAAATTTCCAACATAGTTTCTCACGATTCTTCTTATGGTTACATAATAATTACATTTAACTACTAAACAATCATCACATCTAACAATTATATAATTTATCATACTGCTTACGCAGTGCAGTGATCTGAGAAAATACAAGGCCTAATATTTTCAAAGACTATTTTTAACATTTTCCAGGGCTCCACTATCAGAGGTACGGAGGACAGTGCCATTTTCCAACTCAGCACCACAGACACCAAATAACCTGAAAGTCACTAAAGACTTCAGAGAAAGAGCACAGACCTTGATGGAAAGCTGGCCATTTCTGGCTGTTTACCAGTCTTGTTTACCAGTCTTCAAAACAAACAATTTTTTTTTCTGCAGGACCTGCATGTAATGTGGACCTGTATTTTTTGCTAAGCTGCAAGAAGCCTCAAAGAAGAATCACAGTTCAATAACAAATTATCTTTTCAGCAATATTTCCCCAATCACAGCCAATTCATAGATAATTCAGCACAACAATATTGACACAAAGCACACATAACAGCAGAGTACATCTTTGAAAAGATTAAAAAAACCCATATTTCACTGAAAGTATAATTAAAATCTTAAATTTTTACAGTTATGTGTGTTATATGTATGCATAGTACCCTAATAGGTTAGGAAAGCCAATTAATATTTAAATTTTTACTTGATACTCCTTCATACTTTTTCAATATTACTTGTTACAATGACTGAGCCCCAAACAGCTTCTATGTAAATTATACATGGAAGGATATGAGTGACAAGTATTTTATTTACCTAGGCTCTTCTAATGGTTTATGTCCTTCAGTGTAACTCTGCACTCCTATCTCTTCATCAGGAAAACTCCTCTGACATTGCTTTATGTATTGACTTTATGTCTCTGTTCTCCAACTCCCTATACCACTTGCATGTATTTTTTCAGATTCCTGTAGTCTCTGATATCCTCTTTTTCTCTGAGCTTACCACCCATTTATGACTGTATGAAGTCTTATGACAGTAATTCAAGAGATATCAGCATGTTATTGACATAGTTCCTATAACAGTGTGTATCTAAGTCTATACCTTCCTCCTCCTATATTATCATCTCTATCTTGATAACAGAAATAAAGACAATGGGGGCAAATGAGAATTCATTTGTACTCATTCCTGAAAATTAACCTTGCTGTTGTTTTCAAATCAGTCATTACTTTCTTATACAGTATCTGTCACTTTCCAGTACAAATTTGTTTCCTTACCACTGTCATCTTGTTTGGAAGAAATTCTGCTTCTTTTTCCTCAATTTTCCTGTGCACTCTGCTAAAACCAGGTAGGTATGGTGAGGGCTCTGGACCAGCATCAGAACAACTTCATGTAACATCATTTCCCATTCTGTTCCTAGTGGTTTCCTGTTCTCTCTGAGATGACTCAGTTCTTTTATGACAACATCTTTATACAAACACTCCTAGAAAATGCCTATTATGTTCCTGCTCTATGAGAAATACACCTTTGTTTACAAAACTTTCATTGTATTCCCCATTTAATTACTATTCCATATTACAACCTTGATGAGTGATTTTTGCTGTCTGGAAAAAGACATGCTTAGTAATTACTTCAGTAGGAATGGAAAAGTTATGATAGCCAGGATGAAATAAAGTACACCAAAACCAATTTTGACTATATCAAAATGTTCAATTTCTTCGAGGTTAAATATTTACCTCTGATAAGGCCATCAGTATTGCGCTCTGACATAGTTTTATTTTTAATTGAGTACGCTGTAGTGAAAGATAAATATTCCAGTGATTATTCATTGCATTTTTGGATGTAACCTATTCTTTCCTGCAAAATGCTTAAACTCTGTAAAAGCAGCATTCTCTGACAGAAAACTATCCCATGGGGGAATTTCTAAAGAGCTCAGCCCTTTACCGAATATTGAGCTGCAGTAATTAATTTCCTTGTCTTTCCCTAATTTGGCTTTTAAATGTAGGACTTCAAAGCTAATCCAACCACCATCTTCTTGGTGGTTCCAGTGAATGCAGGTGCTGCTGGTTTGGACAGCTGTGGAGGTGACTACTGGGTGAATGATGATCTTCTGTATGAGCTGGTAAAATATGCTTATCATTTCACCACTACCTTGATGCCTTAATTAGAACATGTTTATATTTATGTGTATGCTCAGTAGGGTTATCAAATTACAGACTGTAGCAATGCACTGGTTTTAATCTCTGTAGACTGCTTTATTATTATTTGTTTTTATTTGCATCTGCTCACATATTTCATTTTCTGAGAAGCTTTTTGCCCTAAGCTACTTAAAGAAAATGCTAATTTGCTGTGGCCCTAATCCTGCTTTTGATTAAACCTCATTTAAACAGCTTTATTTATACTGCTGTGTTGCATATTGCTTTCTATTTTTTCTGGAGTTTTGTCATAATCTTTCATATTTCCTCACTATAAAGGTTTGTGATTATAAGACTAATTTTACATTTGCCTCTTTTTGAAGGATTCTGAATGCCTTTTAGTTGTTTTGTTTGGGATCAGACTTTTCTCAGAGAGGAAATTAATAGTAATTTCAGACTGAATTCTGTTGTTATTTATTGATTGCGTATTTCACCAGCTTAACAGTCATTTTTGGTAACCAATGGCATTTACCAAAGCTCTATCTCAAACCGGTGTTTAAGTAGCACTCATTAACTGTATTTGATAGTGTTCGCTTTTTACTTCACAATTTTTTCCTTTCTTGCTTATTTCTGTTTCGAATACATCTATTAGGAAGGACCAGGGTGGCCTGGGGAACTGGACAAGCAATGTGCTAAATCTGGCAGTAGGGCTGACTGTGCCATATCTGGCCTGAGGAAGATAGATGTGGCAGCCAGAAAGCTGGAAAATAGCAGGAAATAAAGCGAAATGCTGCAGGCTGATTGTGCTGGTTGTGGATCACAAAGGAGGTTTTATTAGAGGAGGAAACATTAGAAGAAAGCGTGATGTATGGAGAAAACTCTGTAATCGAGCATAGGACATTATGTCATCTGTAGTGGAAAAGTAGAATAGGCTTGAAATTGGAACTGGATAATGATAAATCTGTTGTGAGGATCCCAAGAAGGAAAAGGTAGAATGCAGGGCTGCTAAGCCAATAAGGCAGAGACACACAGAGAAGAGGACAGTAAAAAGCTTTGTACTGGCCGTTGTACTAAAGGAGTTTTTAATGCAAATGTTGGGATGAGAACTCAATGAAATGGGTATTCTTATGATATATGATGAATACAGAGAAAGACAGAAGAATACTGTAGAATTTGTCGTGCTGGTGCCCTAAGGATATTTTCTGGTTTTGATAAAAGACAATTTCTCCATTAAAATGTAGTTTCATTTATACAGCATTGGCTCATCTAACAATAGATCTTAGCAGCTGTTATGACTGCCCCCTCCCTGGGAAGGAAAGGGTAACTCACGTTCTTTTTAAAAGATCCCCAGGGGCAGATTAGAGTGAAACTGCACTGAACAGCCAATTTTTATACATATTTATATGTACACATATATACATACGCACACAAAAACACACACACACACACACACACACACATATATATATATGTATATATATGTAGGGTTTACTTTACAACAATTTGGCTGCAATGGATAGGAAGTATGTTGCCATTTTGGTTATTATTATCTATGGTAATATAGAAATATAAAAGTATAAAAATTTAGATGCTTTCATTATTACCTCTAGAAACGTAGAAATATCAAAGTATATAGATGTCACTTAAGAAAATACATAAGGAAAAGAAAAGAAGAAAGAGAAAGAAAGGATAAAAGTAAATAGCAGAGAAGAAAGATAACACCAGCCATAGATCTAGTAAGGAACCTTGGTTTTTATAATTTCAGTCTTCATTGGTGGAAGTGATGTTTGCTGTCCTGATCTGCCAGAAATGAGGGAAGCTCCCAAAACATAGATTTCAATGGGTTAATATATGTTTAGGTGGGGACATCCTGATTTTTCCCCTGGGCAGGATGGGAGTTTTACACTGAGGATCATGTGCAGTCTGGTGGAAGGTCCCAGAAGTGATTCTGGGGGTAGAAGGCGGGGGCCTTGTAAGACATGGCAGCTGTCTCTCACCTCAAGTGAGGTTGAGCCAGTTATGCCCCATCAGAAGGGATGAAAACCCTCAGGCTAATGTTCAAATTTCCTGATAACCTTCTCCAGTGGGGAGGGAGAATTTTTCACCTGAGAAGATTGTCTAAGGGAAGACATTTACATGATAAAAAGCGCTATCTCGCCTTCACAGGGTCTGCATCTCATTAACCTTCTCCCTTATCTGGCTCAAACTCAGCTTGCAGCCCCCGGTGGTGGGTGCTCACCCTCTCTGCATGTGGGCAGTGACTTTGCAAACCTGGTCTCAGAAGAGCACCCACTGCTTTTGCAAATGGTCAGTTGTGAGTATTTAAACCCTAACATTTCAGTCTCCAACGGGGCAATGGAAGTTTGTTGGTCAAAATCTCACCTTTTCTAGAGATCCAAAAAATTTAAAAGAGAGACTTCTTACATTAGGATTTTTTCTTGTGCTTTCAAATCAAAATACATTTCTAATAAGCCACTTGCAGATCCCAATGTGCTGGATTTTGTGAATGTTTGCTGTTCTCCTGCTAAAGACTGCACAGAGAGAAAGAGGCAATCTTCCACAGCCACAATCTTGCCAGAAGCCCTCCAAATGCTGAAGGAATTACAGGTAGTCAGGAACTCTGGGGAAAGGGCAGTTCTCTGCTTTAATATTTGAATGCCACACTGAAAGCAAGTCCTGGTACTGGAAATGCAGAATGGATGGTGCAGCTGTTTGCAAGTAGGAGTAGGTGGTAGTTTAATGTATGGATCTGTATCACCATGGGAATCTGAGATTCCAATCAGCTGTTAACTGCAACTCAAAATCTGTGGAACAATATGTCACACTGTGTAATATTACCATAAAAATATACTAGGTATATCTATAATATTACTGTGTAATCAAGTAATCTTGATTACTTACTGTAATTAAGAAGTATTTTGTAATAGACATTTTTGGAAAATATATTGATTTCTAATATAATATTTAATGCTATCTGATCTTTGAATTGTTTCCTGCTGTAATTGAAGGTAGAACAGGTACCAGGTTGAGCAAATATAAATACTACCCATTAAAATCTGAGTTCAAACTAGAACTTATTCTAACAACAGACTAGAATTTAGTTCTGTGCATGTCATGTTTGAGTACTATCTGTGCAGATCATGTTCTCTTCATTTGGTTGCCATCTATGGTCATAAGCATTATTTTAGAATGCTTATTGTTTTCACAACTACTTGAGTTTAACAACAGCAGTAGCAAAATAGGAACACAGTTAATTTTATTTGAGGGTCTGGATACACTCATTTACATGTGACATTTTTGTTACACTAAAAATATATTTTGCAAATTCCTTTTGTATAAATAATATTATTATGATGAGTCTTGTATTATTTTAAGACCCTTCTTTTGGGCTTTTGCATGCTGCAAAATTCATGATAAAAAGAAAGCAATAAGTATTTAAAGTCTAAAATTGAAAAATCATGCAGATAATGAGCATTCATGTTACTGGTGTTAAATGCATATTCTGAGTAATCTGTCATATAAGTGGATATAAGTGGATAACATCCACCCAGCTTACAGCAAACCTGGTACAGAGGTGATCTGTTTCTTAGTCTTCTAGTATCCTAAAAATAGCTGCCCATTAGGTGCTCCAACATGATGAGAAGAAGTTGATGTCAAAGCGAGAACCAGCAGTGCAATGCACACAGCCTATTAGCTTACTTTTTGCTCAGTTTTTATTATATAGACATGTGAGAGCTGAGAACCAATGTTGAATGAAGAATTTCAGCCTGAGGTATTGATATTCCACAGAAATCTTTCCAGAAGACTTTTCATCATTTAGTTCATGACAAACTGTCAGTATTCAGCGGTTCCTGAAAGATGCCAAATGTGTTGTTATGGAAAAAGTTGGTGGAGTTTATCAAGGTCACACAGGGTATGTGTACACATATTAACAAAGCCATGGCTTGCTTTAGCTGGATCTTGGATAGACAGGTTTGACAAGAAACAAACTCAGAAGTTGTGGTATCTCAGCAGGTTCCCTCTCTCAACCTTGGCTTGAAAGACATAAGTCTATTAGTAGGCAAGAAAATAAAAAGCTTTTTGTACTTTTTATAAGAAGACAGAAATTCTAGTAGTCTTGTTTCAACACTATTTGTGAGCACTAAAATTCCTGTAAACTCAGAGAAGTAAAATCATGCAGTTTTATGTACAACATTTTCAGTATTATGTCACACTACTGCAACAGTATGCACAAAAACAACTTTTATTTGCCTGCAGAGCTTATTAACATTAGTGGAGTTCACAAATGTAGACATGAATGACTACACCAGTCAAATGAATCCAATCAGCATTTGCAAACTGATATCTTACAATTTAGATTTAACTAGGCAGTGGTAAAAGGGTTAAAGTAGGCTTAAAGTTGGCTGTGATTAAGTCCTGCCATTGGAATTCATTGTTTCAGCTCACAGTACTTTAAGCCGTGTGTTGAGATTCAGCTACACAGAACTGATACATGCAGAGAACAGTAAACATATTTTAGTCAGTCAGAATGGAGGTTAAGGTCTAGTTGGAAAGGTCTAGATCTGCTTGAACAATTGTTTCCTTACAGGCACTTGAAATAATTGGGAAACAAAAACATGTTACTTTGAACTATGACCTTATGGGAACAAAAGGTTCTTGGAACACAGAGGAATTTATGAGTAGCAGTAGCAGCCTGTCAATACTTAATCTGAGGTACATTTCCAGGTAGTAAAACTCACAGAGTGAAGGTTTTTCTGCTAGAACTAAACATTAAAATCCATTTATTTGAAATAGAAAATAAATTGTGTTTCCTTTTTGGAGGATATTCAGTTTTTCTTAGTGGTGCACTTGGGAGACCTCAGTGCATGAACCAAACACTCAGCTACAGGTGTCATGTGGTGGTTAGATCACGTCCCTGTCAGTATTAGGATGTATTTATGCAGCCCAGTGGAAGGCGGCAGACAAATCTCTCACCTAAGCCCTCTTTCAAAGTAGTTGAAACTTTTGCTTGGAATATATGAAACAATATTAAACTAGTCAGGGACTTCTATGTCAGCTCGATAGGCAGGTTTACATGGTGGAAAAGAAAGATTTTCAGCTCCATCATTTTATCGAGCTGCAGAAGTGAAATTGTCATTTGTGATCATGAGTTCAAAGCACGTGTCTGAAAGCACCTCTCAGATAGGATGAGGCTGTATTATGTTGAAATAAAATAAATTACAACTGTAATAATTTGAAATGTTAAGATAGATAGCATATTAAAATTGGGCTATTTTTCATTTTTTGATTGAAATTTAAAATAAATTTAATTTTAAATTCAGTACATTCTTGGTATGTAAAAAAATTGAGTATGCTTGAAATACTGTGTGACATTTTCTATTCAGCTTCCACTTATTTTCTCTACTTAAATGTTTGATTTTTGTGTTTGGCTGGTTTTGCTTTAGTTATTTTTTAAGATTTCACTTTCTTGACCAGTCAAACAAGGGCAGAAGACTCTTGTGGAGAATTTTTTGTTCGATTTGCTTTTGCCTATCTCCTGTTTGGTCCTAGAAGTATCCAAAAAATGAGAGATATTGGGAAGACTTTTACCTTTGAGTTCCAGTTTACTCTCTTCATTCAGATATCAAAAGAAAATCATTGTAGAGACCCAGGTTTTCCTTCCAGAAGCATGAAAATATAAATGGAAGGATGATAGTGAATCATTATATTGTGCTTGGTGACATCACATACCACATGAAAGTGGGATATACTCATAACTCTTGCTATATTTTAAAATTGGAAATTAAGATAAGATATGGAGGCAGGAAAATGCAGGAGTATAATCAGGAATATTATAACATTTAATGAGAATTAACCAACCTCTGCTTTTTAAAATTATTATAATTATTTTTAGCAGAAGTTTGACAGAGAAAGCAATTCAAGATACCTTTCAAATTTAGCTTATGACTCCTGTGTGAGCATAGCATAACGAGCCCTGTCAGCATAGTCACACTTCTCACTTGTGTTCTATTTATTTTTTGAAAAGTATTATCATGGTTGCAAGGGCTGGTGTTGCACACTCCACAGATTGAGAATGGTATAGAGCACTAACACATTACTTGGATGACCCACATTTAGTTCACAGCCCAAGAGTGGCCACTGGTAAATGGTTTACTGTCCCTCTTCCATTTGCAATTTTGTAATAGGAGAGAATAGCACTCCACAACCACAGCCCACTTAGGAAAGTCAGGTTTGTTAAAGCATTATGCTAGGTAAGGTTTCTATAAAAAAATTTATACAAGAAGACACATGCATTTATCCTCTTAATCTGTAAATACATGTGCTTTCAATTTATTCAGGAGAAAATATTTGTTTTCCTTTCTGCAGAACTCCAATTGGAAATATGATTATTGTTACAGGACTATTTTCAAATAGCTGTTGTTGTATCAGTGTCCAAGGCAACTTAATTTTCCAGGTTTTTTCTTCCTGTTTATGGTAGAACACACAGTATGCAACTCAATAGTTGAGTTACTATTTTGAAATGTGAGCATTAGAAATCTTGAGCTGATTGCTTTTTATTTGGTATTTGAAGTATTGCGGTATTTGAAGTATTGCAGTATTATAAAATATTAAATTGTACACTGACAAAATGTAATCCTTAGCTTTGAGTAAGGTACTGTCTTTCTTTTCTGTCCAGGTACAATTTAAAGTCCAAACAACAGTCAACAACATGTATCTGTTGGGTGCATGCAACAAGTATTTTGCTTCAGACGTACCTGCAATTTTCTGTATACTCTACCAATTTTTATATTTTATATTTGCAAGTTTTATGTTGTGTAAATGCATTAAGTTTCCTTCAGTTGAAAGTAGAAGGCTGAAAATATAGGTGAAATACCGTGCATTTAAGACAAATATTTCAGTGTCAGTATCTTAAAAAGAAAATGTATAATTTCTAGTGTTTACCACATCTAATGTAACAAAGATAGATACTGAATATTTTGATCTAAAAACATTTCAATAAAGTCTTACTCAATTGCACTTTCTTAATTCAGGTATCTACTAATTTGTTTAAAAAAAGTCAATAGCCTCTCTTTAAATTTCTGAAAAGATTAAAAAGAAGAATGCTATGTTTAAAGGTTATTATACGTCACTATAATCAGTAAATTCTTACCGAACATTTGTTAATGTTGCTTGAAGCTTTATTATAATGAAAAAACCTAAGACTTGCTCCTCACAGATGATGCGGGGAAGCTACATTGTTGCTCTCTGTCTTACATTATTTCTTCCAGAAAATTAAGCAATTTTCAGTAGTTTTCCCAGTCTCAACAGTAATGAGTGAGAAGAGAGGCAGAGTCTCACTGGTGCTGTGCTCACTGATGGAGAAAGAAGGTTCATTAGGGATCCAGTTATGGCAAATTTAGGAGGCACTTAGAGCAGACAGAATACTCCTGCTGACAAATCAAGACTAAAGTCTGAATCTTCTCTACAGTGGTAAAACTTCAGTTTAATAGCACCCTTTGGCATTAGCAAATTATTTTGATAACATAGTGCCTGCAAACCCAGTTGCCTTATTTGGTTCAATTTGCCCATTTCAGTCTCTTTCACATTCATTGTTCTGAGGAGCTAATACTTTTTTGTAATTGAGATTGGAAATAAAAAGCCCAAACACCAAGCAGCCAACCAAAAGCCAAGCCTGCTTTCTCATTATCTACAGGTGGTCTTCATGAGGGAATGATGGGATCTGATTACAAATAATTTTTTCTCACAGGGAATCCCTATAACAGATGGCAGATATTTAGCATTGGATAATAAGGTGCAAAGAAGAGCAGGTGAAAGGAAATACAATACAAACTGGACTGTAGTGTGCCTAATTTCTGGAATGTAGGCCCTGAGCTCATCCTGAATTTCTGGATACTAATTCTGTGGTTTCATGGGTGGGAGTTTTTGATATTATCAGTCTTTGCAGATGGAGAGCATGACGTTAGAACTATTTGCTATTAAGGTTTTTAAGCCCATGATTTCAGGAATGGAAAAAAAATTATATGAGTGCTGTCTTTCACATGTACTTTGACCAATGTTTTTTAACTGAATTAAAAAAAGAGGATTTGCTGATACAGAGTTTAAATTAGGGACTATTGTTCAACATTTTATTTCACTTCTGTCACTGAAATATATAATTTTGTTTTCTGGACATGGACATCTAAACCCACTATAGTTGAAGTGCACAATTTATGTAGCCTGAGCTGTATTTTCTATAAGGTTAAGTGTGACTCATTGGAAACATCTAAATCCTGGGTGGTGATTCACCATAGGAGTGAATTACTGCTTTTGGATACAGGGTGACCAAGGTAGGTCATCAAAGATAAGCACAAAAAAGAGAACAAACAGATGACTCATAGTATTGAGAGCAAAACACAAGAATCATTCAGAATTTTGTGATCAGTTTAACAATGTTTCTCGTGAGAAAACAAAACAAATCTTTCATGTCAGCTGCTTTTTCCTTCCTTCCATCCCTGTAGTGATGTCTAAAAACTTAAATAAAGTTGTCATCCTAGCCAAAACTTCTACTTCAATAAACTTATATTTAATTTTAAATAAGTTATGGCAAATGAGTGAAATGGATTGTGAGAAGATAGTGGAACATCAAGACAGCAAAATTCTGTAAGAAACCCTATGCAGCAAGACAAACTGATGAGAAGCGTTTGTCATCCATCTAAATGAAAACAAACTTTCCCCAGCAACCTCCATAAGCAACAACGGATTTTTGCACACATCACAACAGAATATGGTTTCATTTTGGCACAGGGAGGAGGAAGTGTTAGCCTGTGACATCAGTTTTCAGACATGTTCTTGGTTGTTGGGAGGGTGCCATAAGGCTGAGAAGTGCTTTTGAAAACACCCCAGTAATAGAATGTTAAAGCTGATGATACTGGGGCAGCATATGAGAGGTTGCCTGATCTAATGCCACTTTAAAATTAAATATCCTGGATCCAACAGAGCTAGAGGTGCTACATAGGAGGGGAAAGAAATCGAGAGTAATCTCAAGTGAGAAAGGGAAGCTGATGGGATAGAGGCATGGGTGAAAACCAAAAGAAAGTGGGTAATCTTGGAAATTACAAAATTGCTATCAACAAAGTACTTGCAAGAATAGTTTCTGTATGTGATATGTTTTTTCTGCTGATGCAGTTTACAGTGGAGTAGTAATAACTTTGATACACTCTTCTAGAACAAAAACACTTATGCAGAAATCTTTTCATTACAGCTTTATGTTGTTTGAGATAATCTATGAATTTCTTCCTGCATTGGAATTGTTAAACAGTTACCTTATGTTCCCCAAAAAGACTTACATTTTTAAAAATGTTTGGACTGATGAAACTGTTGCTGCAATTCCGGCTTGGCTCCAGAGGTTAAGGTGAAAGATAATTATCTTAATATTGAAGATATACAAAAATATTAACTATGCTCTCAGACTGAAGGCAGGTCTTCTCTGTCTGTAAATACCTAAGTTGATTCGGAACAATGAATCAATGTCTGCATGACATGAAATGTCTGCATGTCCAAGGGCTCTTGCTCTTGGCCTCCAAAGCTGCCTTTGCAGGTGCCTGAGTACTTATGTCTGCACAGTGGTTTGACAGGAAATATGTTTTCTGGGATGCTGTGGTCAGGCCAATTGGTGCTCAGATTTTAATATTGGCACCTAATGTGGCCACTGGGACATTGGATCCGCCTCTGAGAACACAGGGTTAAAACCAGGGCTCTCCCCTGAGAGGCTTTCTTGGGTTTTCAGTGGGAAAGAGTTCGGGCCTGACCCTGGGGGTGGAAGGATGGGGGAGAGAGAGAGAGACAGAGAGAGGGAGAGACAGAGAGAGAGAGAGACAGAGAGACAGAGAGACAGAGACCGGGAACCATCGGGCAGCCCCCCGCTGGGAGACACAGAGAGAGTACAGCCTGTGCCCGGGACTGTTACCTTGAAACTTGATAAACATGGGCCTGTGGGCCTGTGCCGGCAGCACGGCTGGGACGGAGAAGAAGGGGCGGGGTGGGGGGGTGCAGCCGGCCGCTTGTAGGAGCTTTTAACCCCTTTTCGGACAATGAAAACTTTACAGAACATTGACCTTTCCTAGAAGAGAGATAGAGTGGAAGATGAAGAAGGAAATGGGCAAGTGTGAGAGAGGTCTGGTAAGTGAGAGATGTTGGAAGAATAGAGAAGAATCCTAGTGGGAAGAGATGATGGAGTGGCTTTTGCTGGACTCTTTTTGTACAGCCATGGACAGAGCCATGTGCCTTGTGACACAGAGACTGCATTCTAGGGGGAGGCAATGGCCTCAGAACCAAGAGGGTTCAGTGTGGGTACCCCTCGGCCCCAGGGGATGAAAAATATGGGGGGGACAGGTGTCCCAAAGGAGAGATTGTGGGGACAGGTGTCCCAAAGGAGAGACTGTGCCTTTTTGGAGTGGGACGAAGCATCCTTAAAAAGACAACCCTAGAAGCAGCTCTGGTCCGTGTTCAGTGGTGAGAGCACTGGACATGAAAGGAAGAGGTCACCATTGGCACAAGAAAGACTCGTTCTCCTCTTGATGAACTGAGGATTGAGTATTCTGAAGGTGGTGCTGGACTGAGAGTGGATGATTTGGGGGATGTATTGTGTTGGGAATTTGGTGGGGAGGAGGAGATGTATTTGTGGAGTTTTCATTTTCCTTGTGTGTTTCTTTTTCCCTTTCCCTTGTAGTTTAGTGAATATTTTTTTTTCCTAACTGGAAGCCTGCTTTGCTTATTCCCAGTCACATCTCAACATGTCACAGCAGAAACCAGTATTCTCTTGGGGGCACTGGCATTGTGCCAGTGTTAAACCATGACAGTCTGGTATAGTTTGCTCTTCTGGAAAAATAAGATCAACAGAAGTGCCTGAATATGGGTGCAGGTGAAGTATTTGTGGATTATCCAAAGACAATAGGTTTAGTAGTCTGTATAACATAAAAAGGACTCATGCCCTGAACTGAAGCTTATTCTGGTAAAATAAATATTAATGAGGTAAACAGGTATGGACATCATCTTCCTCACTAACACATAGTTAAGAAGTCCATGAATTTCGTCACTCCACCTCTACAACATATCTTTTCAGCAATTTCTGAAATGTCTGGAAAACATTTGCTGAATTCATAACCAATATTGCAAACTGATTTTCCTAAGAGCTTGCTCTTCCACAGCCCTCCCTTGAGTCTATGACTGCTTTGACTTCTAAAGGATAATGAATTAGAGCTACAACATAGACAAAAAATCAAAACATGGATTCATTCACAGCATCAGTGATTGCTGGGTCAGTTCAATTAATGAAAAGGTTATGTGTTGCTGATTCAAAAACCCCAACCAAAATGCAAATTTCTATAGACCTAATTAACATACATCAGCCTTGTTCTCATGTATGAAATGGGAATCAGTTTCTCTCTAATAATTAACACTGTTGGTACAGAGTTAAAAGGAATTCTAGGAATCAATAAATCACACAAAGCCTCAGGTAAAAGTACTTTTCCTATTTTATAAATCTATCCTAATAGTCTTTATGACTTAAGATATGTCCACTGTGAATATGAAGGAAATTATCAAATCAGAGTGGGAAATTGGCTCAATCAGTCTTTGTAAGTAGTGAAGCTAAAATTCACAAATATCAGGTCATATAATTAGCAACATTGTTGCCAATTGCCAAATCAATTATGATTATTGGTTGGTGTAATCTACATATTTTTTACCATAAAACATTCTAATTTATGTTTCTGACTATAAACACATGAGGCATCATTTTAAGAAAAATAATAGCTTTCAAAACAAAACAATAAATAACATGTTTTATTTAAAGCCATTGACAGGGCTCTATTTACATTTAAGAATACTGGGATTCTTAGTGCTTATGATATAAAATGGTTACCAAAGGCTTGCAATTGCTGATGGTCTAAGTAGAATTTTCTAACAACACATTCAGTTATAGAAAGAAGGGAGAATTTTTATTGCATTTTAATCAAGAATTACTTTGCTTAGTGAATGAAAAAGGGATGTATCCCAACATTTTTATTCTTTTCCTGCTGTGAATTTTTTCATCAAGACAGGCAGTCTGAATTATTTCAAAATAAGGTCAACCCAACAGAGCAAACAGAACAAAGATAAACTGTAACAGGAAATTTGAGGTATCATTATGACTTTAGTGTGTTCAGGTTTTTGGACGGGGCCAAATTGGTGCAGAATTTTTTGTTTAGAACTGAGTGCACTCAGAGCTGAGGGGGCTTTGTGGCCACAGAAGCGTGAGCCCTTGCCATTTGTGCTGGAGCATGCAGCCAGTAAGGATCAGAGTTACTGCCTGCTACCTCCTAGACAGATGTTGCCCTAGTTTCTTTATTGTATGGATGACTTGTTATGACTTGGCATTTATTGTGGGAAGCTCTTCTCTAATGTCACATATTTGAGGTACTTGACTCCTTGTTGTCTTTTTTAATATATTATGTTCCTTTGAAGCTGTACTAAAACAGAATAGTAGAACTTCAATCATTTCCTCACAAGCTCAATTTATGATCATCACAAGAAGATAAAAATATGTTGTAAGATTCTCTGTTCCCTAAGAAATTGAAATTATCTTATTTTGAAAAGTGTACTTACACAATTATTTGTAATTGTACAAAACAGGTTTTACCTAGGTGTGTTTTCTAAATATGATACAGATTTATTTTACCATCATCTTTGTATGTTATAACATGAATTAGATAAAGCACACAGTGATCATTAGGGACTGTAGTAAAGACCAGAAGGATTATCAACATATTTATTTGATGCTTGCTTTTTGCAAAATGAACAATGGAACAGCTAATAAAAATATAAAATTTTGGAAGAAACGAAGCTGTAGTATAGCACACCCTCTGTTTACAGTGTGTTGCTAAACATCCTAGCAGGCAGAGGGAGGCAATCAGTGCTGTGTGGTTGTACAGGGGTCAGCCATCAGGGTTACCCTGGCTGTCCAGAGGATAAGGGATGTGCTGTTCTGTGTGAGGACTGTGATGCTAGTGCTCCTGAGGGCAGAACAAACACTTTGACTGTAAAGCTCTAGCCTAACACTCTTCTGACTGTCCAATGGGTGTGCTAGAGACACGGAAATAGAAATTACTCCCTGCTAGGATGAACTGCATGAAAGTGAGTGTTTTATGTTTTGATTTTCAAAGCCAAGAGCAGCTCCTTTTCCAGTGGATCAGCCATTGCCAAATATGTCTGTAATACCCTGAAGGTTTCATATTTGCCAGTGGTTTGAGTCTGGGTAACTTCCCTGAATACTGGTTGTAGGTTGGACAGCTATGAGGACTTTGGCTGTCTGAAGTTGTCCTGTATGTAGCCTAATCCACAAGAAATCCCCTCTCTGAGACTGCCTTTGCTTTGTGTTACAGTACAGAGATATTTAGACTTCTGCACACATGCATGAAAAGAGAAAACCATATTTATATGCATACACTGAAGCTCACATAAACTTGTGCACAATCAACCAGCCCAGAGATGTGTGATAAATGTGCTTACAGCTTCAATGTGTTTGGAATAGCGCTTGCACTACAGCACATGCAGAAACTGGGTTTCAACTAAGAGGTCTGTGAAGTTTCAAAGAAATGCCAGAGTAAAAGCTGGCCAGACACTTTGGAGTGTAAAGAATCAGAGCAGACTGTCATTCGTGTGCAGAAAAAAAAAAAAAAAAAAAAAAAAAGAGGAACAAAGGGTGCAGGTCACTGGGTCAATAATTTAAAAAAGTTTCTCAGTTACACATTTAAGTGAGATGAACATTAGGCACAGTATGCTCCAAAGGCCAGCTTTAACTAAGAGCCAATTGTAAAGATCTCTTTCATGTTTTATAACTGTCACGAAGTTCTTATCACCTTGTAGTCTTTTTGGATTGCCATCCTTAAGTAAAGTGAGCGTGACTTTTTTTCCTTAAAGTCATTTGTGATAAAGAGGAGTCTGAATTTCCATTACTAGAGTAGTAATTTGAGCATTAGCACAACTCTCTGGAAATGAACAGTGTCATGATGTCATGAAAGCATGGCAGAGAATAGAATCTATATAACTTCAGACAAAAAAAAAAAAAGAAAAAAAGAATGGAGAATGTTTCTACCTCTCACTTTCTCCCCTGAACTATTTGTACAAAGATTGCTTAGAGCTGGGAAATTTATTACTGTGGATTTTGATAAAAGCTTATTTCCAAGAGCCACTTTAAGATTTAGGTTTTGCTGTTGTATAATATGAAAAATAATTAGAAATAATTTAGATAAATTATGTTGGGTCGTCTTGAAAAGTCACAAGACACTGAGGTTCTTAAAAATTTTTGCAATGTGTTTTCTTTCCCCTTATATTTACAGAGTAATTGGCTGAGCAGGAAGGCAAATTATGCTTGCAAAGAACCTCTGAATAACAACTTCTTTCTTGTGTTTTTAACATTAAATGTTCTGCAAACTACCCAACCCTATTTGCTATCTTTACTGGCATTGTTCCTGTGGATATAGGGTTGAAAATATCTCTGGAACTGGACAATTTTTAATTGTGCTAACGTTGAATGCTATGCATATTTCAAAATCTATTAATTGTGACATTTTACAATCCTGACCTTAACTATGCTGTTTTGAGATCAGAAGTTGTGCAGAAACATTTTGCCTCAAGTCAAATAGGGATACACATAAATAAAGGCTGCCAGGGCTCCGAGGCAGAAGTAAGTGGCCTAATGCTTCTACTTTTTGTGAGATGCATCCAAGCACTGCTGTCATCTAGCTCTCTGTTGCACATTTTAGGACATTTTTGCATAGTAATTTCACACTTTACATTAGCAGGAAATAGGATCTCTCTTCCCTCCACCTCCCTTCCTGCAACAAGGTGCCTCTGGGCTGTGCCAAACCTGGGTGTTTCTTTGGAAATATGTCACTGTCTGTATGACAGACTATAGCATGTCAGTGCAGTGCTGATTTTAAACATGGACATTTTTCCTGCAAGATCTTTCTTGCTGAGCCAAACTTTCCTTGCTCTTGCCAGTTCAAACCTTAGGGGAATTTAGAGCTGAAGTTGATTAGGATTGATGAACCCTGGTTACACAACAGCCCCAAAGGTTATTAGTACCTTTCAGATGATGGCTATAAAATGTCACATGGTTTCCTTCCTGCAATCTTTTATTGTTTTGTAGATACATGTGAAAAGGGCACTTTTCACTGACATGATTCATTCTGACCAATATTGAATGAAACAATTCAAAATTTTTTGAATGTGTGCCAACTGCTTATTGATCAGCTTTCATTAAGACAGATTAAAGATTAAATTAATTTTAAAGAAAGTTGTTGTTGATACTTAGGCAGTGGTCTTCTCTGAGGTTTCAGGTGGGTAACAAAAAGGAAAAACGCCATTATTTAAGGCTGCTCTTTGTAAAAAATAACTCCTGTGACAAAGCTTTTAAGATACCAATTCTTTTTATGGCTTCCTAGGGTACCTGAGAGAATTTCTTTCATTCCCAAGAGTAAAAATTTGAGTTTACTCACTGGATTGCTATAGAACAAAACTCATTTCCTTTCATCCCCCACAAAAGAGTTTGCTGAAATTTTTAATAAAAGCAGTACAGAGCAGTAATAGGACCATGACCAAACTATCAGAGAATATAATTTTCTTTTGTGCTTGAAGCCATTAATGAGGAGAGAGGAGTAGTTGCAAACAGATAAGATGTTAAAGTTATGGGCTAGAACTCTGACAGCGTAGTTGGCACTGCTAATAAAGGCATGAAGAGCAGGAAGATGACTTGCATTGGGGCACCACTTAATGCCCAGTAACACATTTTTCTTCCTTTGCTTCTTAGCTCCTATAATGTAAGGGTTTGTTTGGAAATTAATTAAACTTTCATAGCTGTCAGTGGTTAAAGTAATTTCAGAGAATGAAAATGTTTCTCTAAGGAAACAGGAGAGCAATTACTGTGGAAGTAATTTTGTAATGAATTATTTTTCAGTTGGAGAGAGCAACTACGCTTGCTAGATTTCAATAAATTCAATACTGGCAGAATTCTATCATAGCAGTTACTTTAAAAAGCAATTTGTATCATTGTAGGATATTAGCTTCGATGGAACTATGTTTTCTTACAAGTGAAGAGATGATTTATTTTTACATTTGTAGTTCATAATTACCAGGTTTATTATCTGTAATCTGGGTATGGCCATGCCATGTTGATTTTTTTATTGTCTGTGCTTTGTTTTACTGATTCTTAGTAGGACCAAGCATACCTTGGTCCTGAAAACATTCTTGCCTCTGAGAATTTTAGTTTTAATGCTGCCACACTGGGAAATGTCACTTTGCTTGTGTCATTATTAACCTGAATCTGTACATCATAATGTTAAGTTAGCAATAATTGTAATAACTATGGTAAATGAAACCTACCAATAAAAAATACCTATATTTTTGTGTAGATTGGATCAGAAATAATGAATCATTCAACTTCCTTAGTTCTGGATCACTTGTTATTACTTGTAAGGAAAAAGGAACGTGTGAACTGCAAAAGAAAATGAAAGAATAAGGAAAAGAGAAACTTCTGGAAAGTTTTATATTCTTTATGTAGTTTAAAGATGAGATATATCCTTACTGGATTTTAAAACTCTAAGCTTAGAGAAGGTTTTTTGCAGATGAAAATAAATTAAAAAATATGTATTACTGTAGTAATTCAGGGAACCTAAAAATTATTCCTGCTGCATATCAGTGAGTATGCTGGCAGAAGACCTGAAAGATTCAGAGAGAGAAAATTCCACTTAAATAGATACAATGGTAAATATAATTAACAATGAAAAAAGTCCTTTGTAATCACCTTCTTTTAATTTCCTCTAGTGCTGGAGACCTTTCTATTTGACAAAAGACCAAAAAGTACCATCAGCTTTGCAGCAGTCCTATATTCTCAGAGGATTTACACACAATTGTGTTTTACTTCCTCAAATCTACCCACTGTGCAAACAGAGTACTGCAGGCTGCTATGCAGCTTTATCAATATTCTGCGCTGTCTGGAGTCTCAACCTACTACTCAGTGAAGCTCTGTAGCATTAAGATTTTCTCCCACATTTGGGATCTTGACTATGTTGCAAAAGTGCTTTGTAAAAAAATGTTATTTTTCAGCTATTTATTCCCAGCACGTCTGGGAATGCTCTTGCATATTAGTATAGCTGCTAGATGTTGCACTGAGTTGTGAAAAGTCTTAGCTTCACACCAAAATGTTCACAATATAAATATTTAATCCATGTAGTATGCTTCACAGGGAAAAATACTGTGAAAATGTTAACTTTAATTTTCATTGTTGGACAGTATGTTTAGTTGTTCATCCATTATGTAAACAAAATTCAAATTGATGCTATTAATATTTTGTTTATGTAATGAATTCTTAAGAAGCACAACATTTGGCTTTTTAAAATCTCTCTTTCATGGAGCTTTTAATTAACAGTAAGATTTTTTGATGTGCTATTCCATTTTTGTGTTATAAAGCACTCCAAAGTATTTGGATTAAAGGCAATATAAACTGAAATGATGGTACACAAAATATCCAAATATTTCAATCTAACCTAGCAGAACATTGGACACCAAAGAAGACATGAAAACCTGACACTGAACCTTAGCTATTCTCTGTGTCACTTTTATATTTGCTGTTGCACAACTTGAGAAATGTAAGTCCCCTTCTAGGTGAATTATTTCTTGTTATTCTGCACAATGTGTAATGCTTTCTGTAATCAAAACATCTCTTTTGATGACGTCAGGAAGTACTTTGGTGCACTGATCACACTAAATCAGTGCTACTTTCTATGGGCTTGAGTTGTGTATTTCTATTATTCTTTTCTTATTTTGGAGGTGGAATTG
The DNA here is from genome assembly GCF_051311805.1 of Agelaius phoeniceus. NCBI lineage: Eukaryota > Metazoa > Chordata > Aves > Passeriformes > Icteridae > Agelaius > Agelaius phoeniceus. Next base: position 30,456,964 of record NC_135303.1, on the reverse strand, counting down.
GTGTTACAGAAAAAATTCAAAATCATCTCTTCGTTATCAGTTGTAGTGAAGGTGACATGTCCCAGAAAGGGGAAAACAGCTGAAGTAGACAGCTGCAGGATGTGAAGGTGAAGATTTATGGTGAAGATTGATGCGGGGAGGACCTCAGCTCATTGCTGCCAAGATCCATGGGTCCATGAAGGTCCCTCACTTGGAATCCCAGGGAGGGGAGCACCACAGGAGTGGTGGCTCTGTGCTTCCCTGCTGTTCAAACTTCTTCTTGTCCCTACTGCTCAGGACATGTACTTTGTCTCAGGTTCTTCATCCTCTACACAGCCTTTTGCCAGAGGAAATAAAATTTCCTCAGCTGTTTGAGTTTCAGCCTTTCCCCCAAAGAACTCTTAACTCTTGCCTTTTTTTGGCTCATCACTGTTTCAGTTCTTCCTCTTCAGAGCCCTTTAATTTCCCACCCATGAGCGTTTTTACCCTTTTCTTCAGGTAATGTCACATGAAATGCCTTCCAGACTTGTGCTGCTTTAAATATTTCTATATCAGTCCTGTTACTCCCTCACTCTCCTCTCTTTCCTTTTTTGTTGGACTGTACAGCTGAGGTATTTGCTGTCCCACTGCTAGATCCAGCACTTCTGAATGTCTTTTACAACTTCTGCTTCTCAATGAAAATTTCTTGCATTAAACTCTGACTTCCCAGCAGATCCTGTCTGTCTATACAACAGTTTGGGGTTAGGGGTTCCTTGGACTGCAGAACTGTTTATTTTCTTCTTTGGTCTTCTCTTTTTAGGCAGTTTCTGGTATCACTGAACAACAACAGCAACATGGCTTTTCATGGGAATCTAACTTCCCTGCATACTCTGCAGTGTTTGAAAAATTAATCACATGAAGAGCTGCAGAAGTCACATTAGTGCTCACTAATATGAAACAGAAGGCAATGTACATAGCTCTTCAAAGAGGCTGCAATTATCAGCTAGAGTAAACAATTTGCATAACTTCCCCATAATAATAAGCCCAGCTCAGTTTGTGTTCTGGAAGTCCTGGCATTGTTCACATATCATTAAACATACTAGGATTAAAATGGCCTTGCATGCCTTTTCTGGCCATCTTAACACCTTTTTCCTTTCCCTCTGACTAAATATATGAACAGAAAAGTGCAACATTTAATTATTGAAATCCTTGACACTTTCTGTTTGCTGCTATTGTTTTTTTTTTTTTTTTCCTCTATCAATTTATTCTTGCTTTACCTAAATTGTGGTATTTGCTCCGCAGTTCCAGGAAGGTATACTTAGTTATTTAAATAATTCCTTAGTGTCCGTCTGAAAAATGCCAGGTGCTGTAAGGGGTAGTTAAAGGAGTGGTTAATTATGTGCTGTTAATTATGTGCTAAATGTTGGAAAAGCATGTAAACCTTTGCCACGTAGCTATAAAACTGTGCTTTTAGACTATAGAAATTGGTAATTCTAAAGGAAGGGGGAAGAAAAAGTATACTTTCAAGAAAAACAGTCAAAGCTGGAGAATGTAACGTTCAGGTGGTCAAGCCTTCCTTACAATTTATAATATGTAATAAGAACCCAGATGGGAATGTAATTTTGTACAGAGTTCTAGTCTACTGTACTTGTCTTTTGTAGTGTGTCAGTGTCTATTAAGTAGCCATTCAGTCTTATGCTTATTATAATTAATTTATTCACAGATATTTAATAGATATAATGCTCCGATTTTTTCTGTATTATTAAAAGTGACTCATTAACAGGAAATTGTAAAAAGTGATACAACAGTAGAGTTTCACCTTTCCATTGTATTACATTGAATAGTTTGAATATATCATATTACTTTTATTTATAATTCTTGCAGAATACTACAGAATACTTCCAGAATACTACATTAAGATCCAAATTAACTCAGCATTTTTCTGACTAAGAAAATGTGATAATTCTCTTAGGATCAAAATGAAATCAAATTATTGGCATAATTGTTTAATTACTTGGAATAGTGCTTCTATAAGATCATTCCATTTTGTTTAACATGTTGTTAAATTAAGTTATGAAATATCTTCTGTTGCTGGAAAAAAACCAAAATGTATGGAATAGAAATCATGTAATTTGGGAATGCTATTTCTATGTAATTTTCAGACACCATGTAGAATGACTTGAATATAATTATAATGTTTGTAGCTATTAATAATATTCAGATATAATAAACCACGTCTGATTAGGATGGACATTCGTCATGTGTGCCATGTAGTTCCCTGTGTGAAGAAATGAAAGTAGGAGGAGGAAAAAACCCCATGAAAACATCTCTTTATTTTTCTGAACGGATTTTTACAGCAGGTACAAATGTTAGAATTCAAAATTTTATTTGGAACAGCTCTTAAATCAAATGGCTCTTTTAGGCAGCAGTCACAAGCCAAACCTCAGGAAGTTCCAAGTGAATATGAGGTACAGCTCAGAGAGTGACAGAGCTCTGTGTCAGGCTACCAAGAGAAGTTGTGGAGTCTCTTTCTCTGGAGACATTCAAACACAGCCTGGACATGATCCTACGTAATATGCTCTGGGTAAACTGATTTCATCAAGGGGGTTGGACTAAATGACCTCCAGAGCTCTCTTCAAAATCCCCCCACTATTTAATTCTGTGAAAGTTTTGAAGAGACACCATGAAGGGACAAGGGACATGTTTTACCAGCTTTGCCTTTTTGATGTAAAACTGCATCCAAATGTTCACCAGCATGAGCCAGTCCTGCCTCAAATAAAATAAAAAGGCTTGTATCACAGATAGGGATATGACCAGTTACTCTGCTGAAGAAAGGTGTAGAATCATGTTAGAACAAATGTGAATATTTGTTTCAGTCATAGACAACTCCACAGAAATGATAGAGGAAATATTTCACTGCCCTGTAGGAGCCCATGATGGAAGCTAGGAGCACCTGCATGTGAGAGTGGACCCACGCTGGAAAATTTCAGGGGCAGCTGTCTCCTTTGGGAGGGACCCCATGGTCTCAAGGGGAGGGACTCCTCTCTGGAAACAGCAGAAAAAAATCTTGGGTGATAACTGACCAAACCTTTGTGCCCTGTCTCCCTGTGCTCTCAGTGGGAAAGAGGGAGGGGCTGGGGGGTAAAGTGGTGTTTTCAGATCTTCTTTTAGTTTTCATTATCCTCCTCTGACTCTCTTAGTAACAAATGTACTTTGTACTTTTAAGTTGAGCCTGTTTTGCCCTTGAAGTGTTTTCTCCCAGTCTCTATCTCAGCTCATGAGCCCTGCATAATTTTTTTTTATTTTCTCTGCCCAACTCTGGCAGGGGAGGGTGAGCAAGCAGCTTTTGTGGGTGCCTGGCATTTGGCCAGTGTGAAACCATGACAAGGGTAAGGTAAGGTACCATGGCTGTAAGATTTTATCATATTAGTCTGAATATGAAATTAGTGTGATAAGATATCTGTCAAAGCTGAAACTTATTTAGAATGATTTAGAACTGAAGTCAAATTAATAAACCCACATTTTCATAGCTGCCTAAACCCTTACCCCCTAATGCTAAAATTTATAAGTGAAGAGGTTGCTCCATTAAGTTATTTTGTCATCAAAAGTGGGATCTCATACTTAAAACTGCTCTTTCCTTTCTTCCTCTATGTGTCCTGCTGTAATTCTGCACAGCAGCTTCTAAGGCACCTCTTTCATGCTTGCATCAAAATTCCAATTGGAATGTTTTCGCACTTCAGAAATGCTACAGGGCCAGGCATGGGCTCCTGCAGAATTACTATGGCTGTACAACATGTTCACCTTGAAGCCTTACGTATCTGGCCACAGCACAAAAATAAAGGTGGAATGGGCTGCAGGCAAAGTTTCAAGGTAAAGATCAAGAACTATGTTTTGTCATCAGGTCTTGCCTTTCTTGCTGCTATTGTATAACTTGTGTTTGGGTGTTTTTAAAGTTTAATGACAACCACTACTTTTAGGTTGCTTACTACCCTGTTGGTATGCTGAACTCTTCAGTCATGGAGTTAATGGACAATTCTTCAAGAAATTAAGCCCTCTGTATTTAGATTGGAAGTGTCTACTTCAAAACATGAAGACCTAAAGTTGCCAAGGTACAGCAAGACAGAAAAACAGTGTGAAAATCAGGTCCTGAGAACCCTCTGCCCTAGCGTTGGTAAGTCAGCTGTGTTACATAGAGTCAGCCAAAGCAAGAGAGTGCTACCAAGGGAGAAAACTGTACAGTGTCAAGCTAAATAGATGAAAGTTTTCTAAATGACAAAATTGTTGGGTTTTATAGTCCTGTATTTAAATAGAAAGTTTAAAATTTTCAAAGAGGATTTACATGTTTTGACTTTTTGGCAAATCTGAAAGTTGTATGTTTAAAATCTTGGATATTTAAAGGACATCTCAAACCAGAAATTAATCTAACCACAGTATATATGTTAAAACCACTCAGGGGTGTTGCTAATCCTCAGCGGCCTTTTTCTCCCCATGAGTTGTCAACCTTTACATAAGTAGGAAAAAAGAAAACATTAAATCATAGTATGAATCAGAGTATTTCTGAGTATGAAAACAATGGCAAGAGAACATTTAGAAGTAAGAAGAATGCAGATATGAAGCACAAATATTCCACCTTAATCAGCCACTGCAAAGTGAAATTATAACCTCTTCTGAAAATGTGTTTATCTGTCTGGCTATTAGTGCCTGATAGCAGCTTATATAATCACCAGACATTTTCCCTGAAAAATGTATGAAGTTAAATGAAGCCTTCCTTGGAGTCAGCCATCCTTCACTGGCATGCTGCTCAAAGAGTGCATTAGCTATAGATTGAAAGTGATGTACTGCTTTTCAAATGACAGAAGTTTCTCAGCTAGTTCCTTTGAAAGAAAAATTAAGACAGATGAATATTCTAGCAGTCTATGAAAAGGGCATAAAACTAGAAAGTGTCTGAAGCACTTACAGAGACAACATATACCACTTTCATTCCAGCACGAGGTACAAAGTCTTCTGCACTGTGAAATAACTATTTTTATACAGAGTTACTTATCAGTAAAATACTATGTTTTCTTTTCCTGACTTCCCACTGTTTATTATGTTTCTTCAAGGACTCCCAAATTCTTTCCTCTGAAAGTATAAAGAGTAGAAGGGAAAGAAAACCAGTTAGAATTAAGTTTGAAACCATAAATCTATATTAATAAAGCCAGAAGGATTTCAGGCATTTGAATTCCTTTCATTTTACTAGAATTTAGTTAGTGGTGCTACTGAAAGTATGGGCTTCATAGAATAATTGGATGGCTTGAATTGAAAGAGACCTTAAAGATAATCTAGTTCCCATCCCATGCTTCATGTGTTTTACTGTTCATGAAAATTAATAATACAGTATTTTTATGGCTGGTCTGTCATGAATTGTACATTATTCAGTGTTTAACAAAAATTAGCATGGTGCCTGAGGGTTTTACAGGAAGCTGGTGGCATAATAACAGTCCTGAACTTCTGAGTATTTGACTGAGAAACAGTCTCAGCAAGAAGGAGATGAGAAATAGTCAAGAGAGTGGGTGAAAATACATAAGATGGTAGTACATTTGGGAAGAAGTACATAAATTCATTGACAGAAAAACGTATTTAATCTTTGCTGCCACAGAGTTGTTCATGTTAGACTAATAGTTTTATTCATCTGTTAACTTGCCTCTGTTACTGTGTTGTATTTTATTGAATCTGAATGAAGTAATATTTATGCCTTAGATCCACAAAAAATTGCATCAAAACTTGTAGACAGGGTGTCTTTGCAGGTGAATTGGGGACAAATGTATACTGAAGGGGCCATTAGTATCTGCTTTCTTGTACTTCTCTTTAGTACTCTTCAGTACTTAATGAGCACTTGATGCCATCTTTCTTGGCACTAATATTTTCCATTAAATCTCCAGGGTGACAGTTGCTTCTTTTATGCTGTGGTCTCTGTTCACAGGTCCACTCTTGCAGTCCAAATTTTCAGATGCCAGCTTCTAGTCCTCAGTATTTATTTCCCTGGCAGCCAGTATTACATGATTTCAACCTCTAGAGAGGAAGGCCAGACTGGCAGCAATTAAAGAAAGCATTTCTGTGAGGTGGTGGTGCATTGCCAGTCTTGTTAGGTAGTGTACAAATACTGTCACTGAATGTCAATTGCCATTATAGTATGGTATATCTTACCGCTGGAAATAAAAAAAAAGAAGAGGTTCAGTCTTTGCTATTGTAACTGTGTTGACAAACCCATGGTGAAAGGCTGAGGCCTGGGTAGTGTGGGGAGATTTTCTCAGGCAGCTGCTGTGAACAAAAGTCTGACTTAATAATTCTACCCTGGGCAAGGACTCCAAGTGCCATGAAAGGAATTTATACTATGCTACAGAAGCTAATCACAGCAACTGCAAAACACTCAATATGCTGATTGCATTTCTGTTTTGTATTGTATCAGCTGGGTTTATTATCTTTTCCATGACTTTTACCATCTGTACTTATCCTGGATAGAGAAAGGAAAGTGATATAGAAGCTGTGTGTTTCTTTTTTTTTTACAGGACGGATGAAAGGAAGGTTATATAGTGTGCATGGCATTTATGGATTGAAAAGGTGCAGCATTGTAAACACTTCATAAAACACATGTTGCCAGTTTTTGTAATTTGGGGGATGGTTCCTGATACATTCCTTCTCAGTTCACATTCTTAGAGGAAAAAGCTATGAATTTTAATGAGAACATGGACAAAAATAAGACTGTGAGAGACACAGTTTTATTGATAATTCCACGCTAATAATAATGATCTTGGGAGAATTTAGAGCAATGTTTTCAGAGCAATGTTTTCTTTGAAAAACCATTCTCATTCAACAAGCCAAAAATGTATCTGTTTGGGTAAAAATATTTATTGGTTTCTTCCAAAAGTTTCCAACATGATAGAAATTTTAAGAAATATGAATATGAACCTGATCAGTGATATTTTAATTCAATTAGTGTTTATGTTACTTAAAATCAAAATACCTCTTTGAATTTGAATCTAATGTACTGTAAAGAAAGATAAATGCAAAAATGTTAGTTCCTAACAGCTCACTTATTTAATGACCCTTTAAATAAATAATCTCAAATTATTTTTTTAAGGCAGAACACTTCAGATTTATGTTACTAAATGCGAAATTATATTAAGCAGATGGAAAACTCCATAGTCTTGTTTACAAATTTAAAATTTCTTTTTCTGTTCTTGAAGATAATTTCTGTTAGACTAAAACTCTTCAGGTTTGACATTTCCTTTCTGTATCCTTTCTGTGCAATTTTCTCAGCCTGTTCTCTGTTGCATATATATATATGTCGGTGATTGTTTGTTTTGTGTTTGCTTGATTTTTTTCAGGTATATTTTCTTCTTTCCTTTGGTTCTTTCATTAGTTTTGCTTTGTGCTTAAATCAATGTGAATATTAGGTTTTGCAGAAGTTTCTAGGTGTATTGAACCAGTATTTGTTTTTCTGTCTGTGAGATACAATTCTGGCTTTTTCATTTAGTATAAATGTATCCTTTGAAAGTTCACCTATTTTTAAATTCCTTTAGACTATTCACTGCATAAGCGACTTACATTATTTGATTATTTACTGGTGTTCTTTTATTATTGTTGCAGTCACTGAGAGAGTTTTTAGTATCACAGCTGGCCCAGGACCTGTAAGACTGAAGTTTGTCCACAAAAGCTTCTGCATTGTGCAGGACCAGGGACAAAAGCCTATACTTTGTCCTTAAATATCAGCAATAATGATAACCAATTTTTGTAAGGTCTCAGACAATTCTAACCTGCTGTGAGGTAACTGAACTGTTTCTGCTGTTGTTGCACCTTTTTCTGAAACACTTGAGATTTTCTAATACATCTACTGATCCTTTTCCCTAATATTTAAAGGATAAAGGTATTTATTGGTATCCAAATGGCAAGGCACATGCATATTCTCTATGTCACAAAAGTATCTTCTGTGGCAGCAGGCATGGGGGCAGTAAAAGCTGTAGATGTCTTTTTTCTGGGCTGAAGCAATACTCAGAATACCAATAGGCAGCTCTACTCTCTCCCTGGTGGCATGTCAGAGAATTATAGAGCTGAAAGAATTAGTCATTGTCATGTTTAAGGGGCCTTGGCCAGAAAGCCTTGAAAAGCTGTCATTATTGTGTCAGTTTTGCTGTTATTGCCTTGAATCAGGGTCTACTAATAACTAAGAAGGGGAATATGTTCACATTTTCCATATTTTCCTTAGAAAGAATTTCATTCTGTATTCTCACCACAAACTTTTGCTTTTCTATGCCTCTGCTGTCTGGGGGGCATGTGAATCAGCAGTGGTTATTTGTCTAGTAGGAGTCATCTAGATTTTCCTGGCTTAGTGCATCCCTTTGTATCATACAAGTGTATGCCACCTTCCCCTCACAAAGCAGCCACAACAGGGCGAGCTGCAGCTGCTTGTCTACAACTGCACCAACTCCAAATCAAAACTCAGCCCTTACATTCTGTCCTGCTGCTGGGGATGGCTGTCTCCTTCACAGCTGCGGAAACATCCTGTGACATGAGTGTCCAGTGTGTGCATGAAGAGACAGGGGCACTTGACCTGATCTGGATGTTCCCCACGCTGTTGCTGCTGCTGACTCACAATGTATGTTCATACTTTATTCACTCGGCTCCTGTGGCAAGTTATCAAGACACTCCATAATTTTAACTTCAGTTCAGGGAAGACTTATTTCTTTCTCTTGGCCTGGCTAGGGTACATTTGATGCTTGCATCACACATTTTGTAATTAGCAGGTTCTACTCTCAATTAATTATCTCATGTGTTTCCCCAACCTCACACAAAAGACAAATTTTTAACAAAAAGCATCCTTTATACTATCTTAGGTATGTACAGAACTAGCAGCACTTTTATGAATCGCTGATTTAATTTTAAAATAGATGTTGGGAAGGGCTTAAAGTTTATTTTTCCACTTAGATATTATTTTTTCTCTTCTATCATGTCCTTTTCCAGTCAGTTTCACTGTCTGTAAAAAAAAAGTCATCACATTATATTTTATACAACTGAGTTAAGCAAATGGCAGATTATGATCTGAAATTATGTACTATCTGCAAATTTAATACAATATATTAGGAAATTTATTTTATTTTAAAGGGATTATATTTTCTATTAATTCTTAAATTTGAGAATGTAGTTGTTACTACAGTGCATTGCTGGAAGTAGCTGTGGGAATGCCCATGTACCTCCCCAGGGTGGGGAGGTTGGTGCTGGATGCTGTAATACTGTGGATAATGATAGGACACTTTGGGAGTCTTTGATGGGTTATGACACCTTCTAGAGCATTGCAGCTGCCTCCTAGCAATCCTCCAGTTCCTTCCTCTCTATGGCCCTTCACTGGACTCTGTGCAGCATGTCCCTATTACTCTTGTAGTGAAAGCCCAGAACTGGACACAGTAGTCCAAGTTTGCCTGCAACAGCAGTGACTAAAGAGGGAGGATCACCTCTCCCATCCTGATGACAACATATACCATTAACATTTACTTAAACAACACAGTGACGGCTCACATTCAACTTTCTCTCCCCAGGTCCCTTTCTGCAAAGCTGCTTTCCAGAGAGGTGGTCCCAGCATGTGCTGGTGCCTGGGGTTGCTCCTCCCCAGTGGCAGGACTTTGTGCTTCCACTTGTTGAGCTTCATGAAGCTCCTGAGAGCCCATTTCTTCTTCCGCTCCAGGTCACTCGGGCTTTGTCAGCCCTGTGGTCTATCAGTCATCCCTGCCAGTTTTGCACCTTCCTCAGGCTTGCTGAGGATGCACATTGTCCCATCATCCAGCTTGTTAATGAGGACAGGATCAGGAAGGAACAGGATCAGACAGAGCACTGATCCCTGGGCTGCAGTGGTAACTACTGGGGTGATGCTTCATGGTGGAGCATGCGGCACACCGTGTGTTTGCACGTGTTTGCACAAACACGACTCGCATTATTTCCGTGATCTGTAGTTGTCTTCACAGCATATGTGAATACACTGAACAAAATAGCAGTTTGTCAGGGGCTAAAACTTTTGGAAGCTTTGTTTTACAGTGTTGATGATGACTGCTGTTTACACACATTAATCTCTTCAGGCTTACAAGCAAACTTAGTTAAATTAAATCTCATTATTTTACCACTGAGCTTGTTTTGCTTGAAATGAACTTTAAATTAAATGGCATTGCTTATTCTTCCATCCATATAAAGTGGCCTTCTAATTCATGCTTTTCATAAAAAAAAGAATATTCATAAACACAAACTATTTCATCATGAATTGAAATCTGACAGAGCATACATGCTTGTTCCATCTTGAAGTATATGGAGTGATTGAGAAGAAAGAAGATTTGCTGTCCTGTGTCTGCTTAACCAGAAAACATAATCCATCTGGTTATAAAACCTCAGCAGATTACCATACAATGTATTTCTTGGCTAAATATATGTCATTCAACTTTTAAGAAGAGCTAAAGGTCAAGGAATTAGCATGTAAATGTTCTAAATTGCATCACAACTGATTTTGCAAATTTCCCCCCCTCTGAAGTTTACAAAATGATGTAAATCTATATATCTATAGATAATATATTTGAAAAAAATTCTTCATGCTAATATTTTTTAAATATATTATTATTAAATTCTTAGAATAACTTATCTTAAAATGGTACAAACATTAAAAATTCCTGATTTGAAAACCTATACAATTTAATAGCTCAGTATAGGCTGAATTGCAAAAAGTCTATGTATAAGGTTTTGGCTGTAATTTCTTAGGAATCTTTCTATATGAGCTATATTGTGGTTAAAAATAGAGAGAATTGCTAATCCAGTAAACCTGCTTTTGGCTACCCTTTAAACTTTAAAACTCTTGAGGTGTTCCCTTGACTAATTAGCTCCTATTCCGTCCCCAGGCTTACTATTGTCATTTTGCATTCTGCTGAAATTGCAGGGGATGTTTTGTACCATTGCTGCTGCAGAGAAGAGCTCTGAAAGAGCTGTGCCATGGCAGATGTCCAAAGGAGAGATCCATATGGGTAATCATCCATCTTAGAATAACGGGAAATTAATTCAATTAACCCCTTCAGATGGTGTATAGCAAAAATTTATTCAGTTGAACTCTGTAATAAAACACAGGGAGGGAGAAACCTAAGATTCTGAGTATCAGTGATTATCTAGCCCTCAGGGATAATGCAATTTTTAAACTGCCTGCTGTGATTCAAATGGTTTCCCTGGAATACCTGTTCCAAGAAGACTCTAAGAAGGTTAACATTTGCACACATGACAACATCCGAAGCCCAACAGAGTTAAGGAGATTTTTTATAAAACTTTAATAATGATTAGAAGTGTATGGTGGGTGTGTATCTGTGTTTAGCAGCCAACACCAGATGACAAACTTCTAGTTCCAAGGAAATATATTGTCTTGTCTAGCTACAAATCTTCAAGAAATATAAAATATACCAGTTTTAGTTACTGCTTCAATAAAATTTGGGTACCAAGGAGCAGCACTCTGTTGTTTTGAAGCTGGTGTGTTACTAAAAAGATCTAGGAAATGGTATAAATTTAAAAAACTCTTGAAGGAAAGGAGTGCATCTCAAGTGATAAATTATCTGGACTGTAAAAGATAACTAAAAAAGAGACATTTAATGGATGAAAATACAGCCAGTTCTACGTTCAAAAAAGAGATATTACTTTCCCATTATCATTTACCAGAGGTAAAAAGATAGTAATGGAATTAAAAATATATATGCATGGATGGAATCACTGCAAGAAGCTTGGTTTTACATAAAGGAACAGATCCCAGAGGAAGATGGCAATTTACAAATCTTGTAGATCTGCCACATCAGAATATGTTATGAATTTTTTAAACCATAAATACAAGATTTCCTGGCTTCCAGCCCTAATTAAAAAACACTAACCTGAATTTGTGAGTACTTCAAAATTATTGAAGACATTTTAAACCAGATACTGGAAATTTTTCTGTTCCTAAGATCTTTCATGTTGTGGATTTGTTTTTTTTTTTTTAATCTCAAGAGAATTGGTTTTCTGCTTTTCAGAATACACATATACCTGATCACAATCAGATGAATTTCCTATTTAAAGTGCATATTTTATTTTGTTTGGCATTTGAAGCCACTGTTTATTGCTAAACAAATATTTATTGAAGAAAGCAAGAAAGTTATAATTTCTGTTGATGCATATTCCAGGATGCAAGATCCTTCATTACTCCAAGGAACTCTGAGCTGTTGCAGTACCTTTTAAAGCTCATGTTTTTAGTCTCTGTTCAGTTTCTTCTGATTGCTACAGATTACAGGCTTTGCATTGCAGCCATTCCAGCTTCTTGAAGCCAGACTGTATGTTTATTCTTCTTTTGGTGATTTTAAATACATCAAAATTTGCAATTAGTTCAATGGCATTGTCATTTAGCTTAACAGTTCATTGCAGATCAGTATTAAAAATTAGTATGTCTATATGCAGCAGTAGTGCTGACTTTTAAAATATTTAATGATGGGATTTATATAATGGGATGAAACCATTATACCTGAAAGCCTCTTACCATGAGATATTGATGTAGCTAAGACCTGCACTGCCACTCAGACTGTGAATTTTCTTATCCCCTTCCTCTTATGTTCTCTTTGAGAAGCTATTTGCTGTGGGATGTTTCTGCAATTCCCAGATCCACAGTAAAACCTGTTGTATTCAGGGAGTGCTGCAAAGCTCATGGTCGGAGAGCTGAAACCGTGTTCAGCCTGGAGATCTCCAGCGTGGAGATTCCCTTCCTCTCCTTCACCTCTCCCCTTGCTCTCCCTTTCAACTCCTGCTTGAATTACAGTCAAGTTTTAAGCACAGGAACACTAAGAGAGGTAAGGAAGCCACATGTGTGGTTTTCCCACAGCACTACCAGTAGACTTTTGGGTGTTTAGACTGGCAAGGCAGATGGGGATTGAACTTGTGTTTCACCCAGCTATGCTGAATAGTAAGTTGGGAGCATTCAAGAGTACAGAGCACTTTGCCATCCCAGTTTAGCAAATTTAACTTAGGTTTTCTGGAGGAAACTATTATGAATAACAAAACTGCATTGTTTTTGGTAAATAAGATGTTTACTTGGGCAATAGTTGGCTGTACTTTTTCCATTGGTTCATAGCATTAATATAGTGCTTGAGTTTTTTACAGTGTTCAGGTTAGTACATCTTTATGTGAACTCTACTGAACCAAAATGGAAATAAATGACACAAAGTTATGGAAAAATGGCTCAAACGGTGTTCTTGTTTCTACATAGCATTGCCAAAGATCTAACCATGGCTTTTTCATAAGATGTCTGAGATTTTTATTCAGTGAGTTTTTTAACTATTGCACTTGTATAATCAAAGACACAGCATGATAAGACATAAAGTTTTCATGAATGTGGATCTAGGGATGCACTTTACTAAAATTCTAAAGCTCTGCTATTATTTTTAATAATATTTACATGTCTCTTGCATGAAAAGGTCAGCATTGAGTAATGAACAATCAATATTGGTGAAATTTTCATGCACCTTACCTGAAGAAATTTAGAGATAGACTGCATGGTATCTGCCTTGTATTTCGGACATGAAGAGTTCTATATTCCCTAGTCTTTATATGCCAATGAAATGTGATTTCCCGTATCCAAAGAACTATCTCAAATAATGCCCTCATAAAGCAGAGAGGTAACACTTCTTGAGTAGAATTTCTTGCTAATGTTAAGAATTGATTTTTCTTTTTATAATTCTTTCATACTACACTATGAAAAAAAAATTTTTTAGGTTTTTTTTGTTGTTTCTCACTGAAGATCTGCTGCCCTTTACATCCCTAAACACACATTTTTCTGCCATAGTTCATGCTCTTTATCTAACCATCTGTTCTGCTCTGTGAGATCTGTTTCCCTGTGTGTCATGTCATAACACTTGAAGTAGGAAAAAATTTCTTGCACAGTTGGGCAAACAACAAGGGGGAAAAAATGGTGTTTGGGTGGCATTTTCCACATATTTGCAAAGGCTCTTGTGGTAGCTTACAGTAATCCTGAAATTCATTGCACATTTTCCTTCTTTTCTTGTGTGTGAAAGCATCAAAGACATTTGGTGTTTTTTAACCTAGTTCATTAATTTAATAAATCTGAGGGCTACTTGTAAGTATCCCTTTTACACTGCAATATCTTGTGATTACAGGCTTTCCTCAAGTAGTTGTAGCTGCCTGTTAGGCATCATGCTACCACTGAAGAGGGAAAGGCATTAAGGCTCAGTATTTCTGCACTACTGATTTCTGTTTCTCTAGGGCTACCTTCCCCTTCTGCCAGCAGCTGATAGGGGAACAGCATCCTGCACACCAGGAATTGGTCCCTGCCTCCAGGATAGAGAGCAATTACATTGCTTCTATGCATGCATGTTTCGGGGACAGGGATGGGAGGAAGAAATATATATGTACAAGTCTTTGATTCCCAGGTGAAGACTAATATCTTCTCTAGTTCTAGTTAGCTGTTGATTAGTTTTGGTGCTAGACTGTCAAAATCATGACAGGCTGTTCTTAAGTTCTTTTGTGATGTGGCTGTTCTCCAGGGGCCCTCTGGTTGCCTGTGGATGTGACACCTAATTCAGCTTTAACTGAGGAAGCCCAAAACTTTAGCAAAAATGTGAGCCTCAGCTGGAAACTTGGCAAACAAGTCCAAAACTGCTTCTTAAGCTAAGGCTGAGGTGATTGCTTAATGCACAGTAGCCTTCCAGACATTTATTCATTACTTTTTATCTTACAGAGACTGGCAGAAAGACTGTAGTTAAGAGGATAACCTAGGCAGTTGAACTCAAAGCCAATTTGAAGGCTAAAAAAATTAATGTATATAGGGAATGCACATATGCCCAGGTATATTTATATAAATATATTGATACATATTTGAAATTTTTTTTTGAGTGGGGTTTATTACATGTACCCGTTTGATAGAAAGTGCTTGATCACAAAGTTTTAGAGCACTTCTGTATGGGTTACACTTTCTGAGGGACTTTATGCTGGCACCACAATGTGAATCTCCAAATTTTGTGGGACAAAATGGCCAAACGCTGCAGGTGCACTTCGGATGTCTGCATATCTAAACACTGCCTGCAGAAACAGATGTGTCCTCATTTTTCCCAATTGCCTTTAATCATGCTATCTGATCCTGTTCCCTGCTGTGTGAGGTATTGGGCTGGTCTCCCACTGTATGTATGACCCGGTTTTTAGGAGTTCTGTTCAAACACTATCCAGAGCTCTTGTTAGGAATTGACCTGTGGGGAATTCTCTCACTTCATTGGCACAGCCTGCACATGGACTTTGAGCAGTGGTTTTCTTTTGGCAAAGGATGATCATTTAGGTCTTCCTTTACACAAAATATTGCCAGGAGAGAGGCATCCAGAGTGGGCTGTCATCTGGAAAGAGTCTGAGTCCAAGCTAATGTATTCTGGTAATGTGTTATGAAGTTTGAGTTTTCCTATGAAATTAAGCTTGAGTTTTCTTATGAAGTTCTTTACTGTTGTTTAAATATTTCTTTCTTGCGCGTATTGTAGCACTGCTCTGAATTGTAGCTCATATGAAAGTGCTGTTAGAAAAAACAGTCTGGTTTTTTTTTTGCTCTTGGCTTCCTTAAAGACAGCTCATCTTGGAAATGTAGTTTGACAGACAGTTCTGTGAGTTAAACCACATACACGCCAAAAGATGGTCTCTTTTGGACAAGCGTTCATTTGATCTATCAACAATTTTCTCTGGTTATTAAAGCTAAAGAGTGCATGCTATTTGAATGACAATTTGGATATTAGTAAGAAGCGCCAATATTTTTTCTAAAACTTCTTAGCTATTTTCATATGCATGTTTTTGTCAAGAACAAAACAAAGCTCACTAAACAAACAAGCAAACAAAAAAAGAGAAATGAACAAAAGACAAATGTAAATAATTATAGTTTTATTCAAATAAGCGTGAGAAGACATCTAAAAGATGAAGCGAAGACACTATATTTTAATTTACTGAACAACTTCTTTAAATTTGAAACAGCTTTGGACTGAACAAACTTCTTCTGTGTTTATTGTTGGTGTATTGTATTATAAATAAGTTTTTAAACCCTTATCCTCTCTGTAATGTATTAAATTAGTACAGCATGGGACAGGAAAGTACTCTCAGAGAGCAATAAAAAAACCCACTTCATTTCTTGCACTGACTTTTTTTTCTGACAGTTTGGATTTTAGAATGTTTTAATTTTTTTCTTGCATACTAGTCAAGAGAAGAAAAATTTGAAATGGTGCCAAGAAACCTGTTGCAAAAACGCATCTTGCTTTTTGGTCTTTTCTTATTCTTTTGGATTTGATTCACAAAAAGCTGAAATAGTTAATGATGTGGAAGAAATTCAAACATCTTCAGGTGAAAAATTTGCGTTCTATTTTACCGCTTTAAGTAGAACTGAACTTTTAGCTATATTACTTCAGAAAAAAATGGTTTGCATGAAAATGGTTTGTGAGTTTGTGAGATCTTGATCATTGTGTAGCAATGCATTTTTGTGTAATCCTTCTTTCGGTCAGTTAAGTTCGCTTTCACTGGAGATGTGTTGTGGTTCTGACAGCTTCCTCTTTTTGACTGTCTAGATAACTGCCCGTCTGTTTTCCTGTGACTGCTTGTTATACACTCAACACCAAGGTACCAGTAGTATATCCCAAATGCTCCATTTTGGCAGCAACTGTCGCAGCCTAGACAAGCACGTGGAGAGCTTTGATCTTTTAGGTGGCAATATGGAATATTTTGATGTATTGTTGATCAAAAGAGAGGAAAAAAAGTGTTTCTATTTACAGCAGATAGTCTACAAAGAATTTATGTAGGTAAAGTGACCGGTGAGAAACCATTAGGAGGATTACCTGCTCAAAATGAATAGACATTTGCAGCCTTGTCCAGCCTCTCAGTGCGAGATTTGCTAAAGCAAATGAGAACTCTTCTCTCTGAGAAGAGGTGGAGCATACTCACAATCAACAATCAAAAGGTTAGGCATTAGACTTAGGAAAGGGGGAAACCTAGCTGTTCTGCCCCTTGTACAAGGCCTGCTATGGAAATTTACCATAGATTCATTCTCCTGGCCTTGTCTCCCACAGCCTGTTGCTATCCATTCGAAGCAGTGAGGTCCAGACTGTGCTGATGAGTGTCTCCTTCTGTCAGCAGCTCTTGCAACCAGTTCCAGTTGCCAGCACGGCTTCCATGGCTTACCATGCCTTTGTAACATATAGCCAGCCCAGAGAACAGAGGAAAAGATGCCAAGACATGACAGTCATGCTTGAACTAAAGCAGTGTGAGTACTTGAGTGTCTGAAAAATTTCCCATGTTCATCTGGCAGGTTCTGTGTTTATTAAACTCTTTACAAAGTAAGCTAAATGTACATCTGCAGTGGTAAGTTTCAGAGTCTGGAAAAATACTAAAGAAAAAATAAAAACTAAAAGAAGTCAGGGAAAGAAATAATGTTGTAAGCGTTCATGATTTGGATAGTGATATGTCTGTTCTGCATATGGCAGTGTAAAAAATAATTTCTAGCAATTCAGAAAGCATTCTGGCTAAGTGGTCTGCTCCTCCTTTCTGCATGTTCATGTAGATAGCTTCTAGCTTCTGTGTCTAGCTTCTGTAGACTAGCTCATCTTTCTCTTTCCAGTAGCAATTAAAAATTTATATATTATAGGTTATCATAGAAATTGAATTAATTTTGTCAGATACTGGTAAACATATTGCAGATCTCTTCCTTTCTCTTCTAATCAAAAAGTTCATTAAATAAGTCCTTTGTGAAAACATAAACAGGTATATTTTTTCTTTCTGTGCATTTTCAGTCAAGCTCTATGTTTTCTGTGGGCATTAGTTGTTTAACCTTTGGTGGGACTCTTTGTTACCAAGAAGAGAAATATTGCTTTTCTTTGTATGTTTCTATTTATGGATGTATGCTACTCTGTGCAGCTAAATGTTTTACAGGAGATTGAAGCCAGTGCTGGATATGCTCCAAAGAGCTATGTTCTCTATTCCAAACAATCTCTTTTGCCCAGAACTATTTTATTTTCATCTTTCGTATTTCACTGCTCATTGCTTGTTTGCTCATCCTTTTTTTTTGTTTTACATTTCACTGTATATTTATATATAAATGCAAAATATAAGCACACATATAAACAAAATTTATTTGTGAATTGTCTATATAAGCTATAGGCTTGTGTGATAAATTAGATATCCTTTTTCTGGTTTTTTTTGTGATATTTGATTGTTTAATTGAGTTATGTTCCCCCAAAATATTCAGGCATTTTCTCTCAAAGAGAATAGATTTCCTCAAGGGGCAAAATCATGATATGGCTTTTGCTGTGTACATTGTGGTTATTGTTACATACATTGTTATACTGGTACCCTGAATTCGGCTATCTTCTCTTGGGTTGTAAGTCATCTGCCACCTGAGGAAATTCATACATAGGGAATTGCATTGTGTTCTGTCGCTTTCTTTTCTTGATCCTACCTGCTCTCAAATCCTGTCTTATTTATTGGAGTTGGGACTGCAGCTGGGACGCCCAGACAGTCCTGTAACCATCATGCTTTGGAATAATTCTCTCTCTTCCTCACCTAATTAATGATTGATCTTTTTGAATTTTTAAATCCTAACAGATATCTGCTTTTATCAGCCTGCTTGTTGAAAGGTTGATATTTCCAAAACTCTCTTAAGCTCTGGTTTTAGTTCTGTGTAACTGAAAGCTGCTATGATTCAAAATATTTCTCTCTCCTATTAAGTGTAGAAAATACTTAGGGAGTTGCATTTATTTAAAATTTAAGGAAAATTATCCTTAGAGAGTTTAAAGGATAACAAGTTGTCTTTACAATGTCTTTGATCCTGGAGGTTGTCTCTAGAATCTGGCTGTTATAGGGCAAAGAGTTTTTCTGATTTGATGCGTATGAGCAGCATGACACATAATGTTTCTTGCTTATTTTAATTGATTTTGTCTTTCTGAAACAGGTTTCAGATGAGAAATATAAAGGAAAGAAAAATAAAGGAAAGGCACAGAGAAAGCTAACTATTTATACATGCATGTGTGATGAAAATCTAAGAAAATTTAATGTATGGTAAAGATCTTTACACTTAAGTGAAGAAGAGAGGTAATAACTACTACGCAGATTCTGTCTGTGAGACCATTTGATGAGCTATTTCAGGCTTTATATATTTTTCCTTTATCTTGTTTGTAAGTTCCTTTAAAATATTTTTATCATTGGAATAAAGTAAATAATTTTTGAGTTGTACAAAAAGCTATTTTTGGTAGCAAAGATTTTGGAGTCAGGTGACAAAGACAAGCTGTAACATTACTAAAATATCTACAAAAATCAGCATAAGACATGAGTATTTTACCCTCACAGTCTATCCAGATGAAAATTTTATTATTTCTTTCCTAGCCTGCTATTAAATCTTAATTATTTAATTAAACAATTATCACTAAGACCCTATATTTTTTCTTCTCTCACTGCCTTCTTTCTTGACTTGATTTTTTTTTTTGGCAACTCATGAACCAAATAAAACTTATAAAACTTTACAGAAAGTAAAGAAAATTACAGTCTATCTAATTTATCTTCCTAAGAACATTCCTCTTCACCTGCTGTAAGAATTATCCCTGCAGCACTTGGGAGCAATATTAAATCTTGCTTGCAGATCCAGTGGCATTCATTTTTTGCTCTGCCTGGTATTTTCTTTATGTAGAACTCAGTAAAAATTTATTTCAGCCAAATTTTATGTAATAATATTAATAAATATAAAAAATATTAATGCTATAAAGCTAGCTAAACCTATTCCTTATGGTGCAATAATCTATATAATACATTAGGATTTTATTTTACATCTTGTGCCATGAAATATCAACCCATCTTTCTGTGGCAGAAATGGTCAAGCTACAAGGAAATTTGCAGTTTCTGGTGGTTGATGTTACATGTGGACCATGGGACCAATCTCAAGCTAAATATTCAAAACCTATTTTGGCAGTCTCAATCCATTGTCTCAATCTGACCTCCTTTTCAGAAAAAATAAGCCGAAAAAACCAAGAAGTCTTCATATCCCAAAATGGCTGGAATTTTGTCTTGTTACCAGTCCACCCAGTTGCCTCTTACAGGTGTCAGAAACTTAATTGGACATTAAAAAAATAACTGTTAAGAACATTCATGAAAGATCATAAAGGCAGTTAATATTTTAAAATGAAGAAAAGAAGCCCACAAACTTTATATTAGCTTGTTTGAAAGGGGAAAATAAGGAATTGCTTTATCAGTTAAAAAAAATCTTACTGGCAGAATTGTAATTACTGATGAAACCATATTACACAGTTATTGATAGATTGATAAGAAAAGTTTAAGTCACTTCTCCCAGTGTGTTAGATTCCTCAAGCACAACTCAGTTATAACTAGTTTCTGAACTATATGGTACCCCTTAAGGACCAAAGGTAGCTTCAGCACCCTGTGAAAACTCATTTGCAAAAAAATACAGCTGAAGAGGATGTGTCCTTTCACCTATTCATAAGAACCATAGCAATTTTTCTTGCTGGTTGGGTTCACTTACAAAGCTCAGAAAACTTAGAATGGAAGAGAGGAAATTTTCCTTCCATGTGGAAGGAATGGGCAAGGTTAAGTTTTGGATAGGAAAACAACTCTTCTACCTTGAAAGAATTATTTATCTAGTTCATCTACTGCTTGTTAAGATAAGAGAAGTTAAAATTTCTTGATTATTAACATGATCGTCCTACTCTATCATACTAAATCTTATAAAGCACATGAGAAATTATTTAGTGATGTTCTAATTAGCACAACAAAAATCAGGGACTGATCAGATACTGCTAAAGAAAATTGCACTCTAGTACTTGGAATTGCCCCTGGATGTTGTTTAACTTGCTACTATAGGCTTAACACTACGTGTTTTTTCTCCACAAGGTCTTAATAGAGGAAGCCTCTATTCAGACAAATCATGCTATTGGATTATTGAGAGATGAAAACAATATCCTGGTTAAAATGGAAGAAAAAAATTTCACAAAGGTACTGCACATATTTGAAATTCTACTAAGATACTAGATGAAGTCACCCAATGCAAAACGAGGTTTATGGAATAATTGAACCATTAGGGTTAAAAGACTGTGCTTTTACACTCCCCCTCCCCCCTAGGGTGGGAAGGAACACTGTGCATTAGAATAGGTTGCTCAAAGCCCAATCCAACCTGAATCCATATACAAGATTTTATCAGGAAACAATAAAGACAAAGGAAACTATGTTGGATTGGAGCACTTGAAAAGTGCTACCCTGAGCAGTCTTCCAAATTTTGCTTTATATGTAGGAAGGAAAATTAAAATGGAAATACTTCAGTAAAGGATTCTGCACATAAACACCCAAAATCTGGCTATTTTTGACTACAGTTTCTTTTTTCCTCCTTGATGCAAAATTGTCCTTTCATTGTAAATTGTATTTGTAATGGGTGAGTCTCAAGCCATGCTGCCTGAAATCTGTGAAATTCAAATAGTTTGTTGAGGGTTGGACAGGAAAAGATTTCATACAAAGATGAAGACTTAAGAAACTCAGAATAAATGTTCATCAGAGTCCAGTAATCAAGGAGCAGAGGTTTAGAAATCAACATGGACTAATTGTGCCACTTGGGTATGGAAGGAGCTGACCATCAACTGCCTTGTGACTGGCAAGCATTGCAGCTAATTGATTGTGGTCAGGAGTCCGGACTTGAAATGTGATGGAGATAGTCAGTGAATAGATAGACAGAAAAGACCTCAAAAAATCTCTAAAAACAACACAGCTTTCTGTCTGTTTTCTTTTTTCTTTTTTCTTTTTTCTTTTTTCTTTTTTCTCGTTTTTCTTTTTTTCTTCTTCTTTTTTCTTGTCTTTTTTTTCCTTCTTTCTCTTGATATAAAGTGGGAAAAAGTAGTATTAAAACCAGTGAAGCGGAATTGGTCTTTTGTTAAAGCAATTGGAAGATCAGCATGTTTTTTTGGATTGCTGTAAATTAACCTTTCATAAAAGGCACTACTGATTATGGCACCAAATTTTAACTTTTTCTCAAGTACTACTAATACCAGTTAAGTCTTCCTTATGAATAAATACTTCCTAAAAATTCTTGATTGCAAAAAGGGCTAATATTTGTTCTAAGTGTGGTGTGGTGTAGTCTTTTTATCACTTGAGTAAAGTTGAAGAAAGAACACTACATAGCATCATGTTGTGCATTTTTAAGAGGTGGTGCTGAAGGGTGATTTGCAACAACAAACAGAACACAGTTCTTTTCACTTGCATAAGACAGTGAAAGCTGATTAAAACAAAGCAAAAACCAAACTACAACAGTTAATGAAACAGATCAAAATTTGTATTAAATTCTGGCTTTTTTGCTGGAACATATTGCCTGTACTATCATGTACATGATGGATATTTGCAGGATTATAGTACATATTATGGAGCACACACATGCATGTTCAATTCAATTCTCAGTTCAAAAGTAGGAGAAATCTTCTAATGACTCACAAAGGGCATACACTCTCTGGTACACAGTGTGGATATTTATGTTGAAATTGTGACCCAGGCTACTACCAGGAACCTCAAGGACACAGAGCAGAATCTGAGCCCAGGTTTGTTCATTAAAACCTCAGAGATAGCCTGATGTCGCAGCGAATATGGCAAGTGGACATTTTGTTATTCTCAGATTTCGGTTATTTATTTGTCTTAATTTTTTTTTTTTAATTTTTCATTTCCTACATCACTTATATTTCAAAAGAAGCAGATTTTTGCTTTATAAATGTTTGGAGATACGCGTCGTTTCATTAGGCCTGGTTTGATTTTATATCACTTTGACTTGTTCTTCAATAATCTTACTATCCGTAGCTTCATGGTATTTGAGAAAATCCACTGTCTTTCTCTCTGACTGCTATTAATCAATACAGAATAGTTTATTCATCCTGTACTTGAATGTATCAGGATCCCTCAGGAATTTGGGACTATAGAAATCTCTGCAAGAGTGCATCTGTCTGATATGTAGGCTGTTCCTCTTAGGTTTAGTTTTACTAGCTGATTACACCTGATTCTGTGTACCATAGCTATTCATGTAATCCCATTTACAATTCTAAGCTGTCTCTGATTTTGAAATACTGTGTGGAAGGCACAGCCTCAGTTTTGTACAGTTATCCAAGAGCAAAAAACTGTTTATGATTTTTGTACGAGTGGCTCTACTATTATAAACAGGAGGTTGTAAATCAGATACAAAGACAAGATCTCAGATTTCTCAAGAAAATAAAGGATGAATCTCATGGAAGATGATATTGATGTCTTTCCAATTGGTCATCGTCTTCTCAAGAGCACTTCCAAATTGGACAAGTGCATCAAACCAAACACTGAATTGAAAAATACAAGAAAAAGATCAAACTGGTCACTTTCCATAGGGTCTAAGCATCATCCTGTGTAAGGTTAAATTCTCCTTTTTCCCTGTCCTTTGCTTTGTTAATACACAGTTTTACTTTTCACTTTCATTCCCTGGTATGCATTTCTCTCATTGGCAGAAGAAAAGGGAGTTATTGAAGCCCTTTCTCCTTAGAGGAAACGGTCATTCCAGGGTGCTTTTCTCCTCACATTTGTCTAAAAATCCAATGGCGTTTCCCCACACTGGGAAAAAAGAGAACAAGTCTCTTTTTTTCTTCAAGTACTACTAATCCCACCTCTGAGTGTCACACTTCCACCTTAGTCTCTGCATGCCTAAAAAACTGAAAATTCAGCAGGATTTTTGTTCTTTGCAGCAAGAGAATCTTTTCACCACTATAGCTGCTCTACAAGCCTTTGTATATGTGTTTTCTAGTTTGTACTGGAATAATTTATTTGGTAAAAAAATAGTTTATTTGTTTACTGAGGCTCAAAAATTCCTCCACCCATCCCAAGAAGAAAATTTCACGTGGTTTTGTGTTTGTAACTGTATTTTTTATAAACAGCTCAGGTCATTGCCAACTGCTTACCCTTCTGTTAATCACTGCCAATGTTTGAATTTTTATATGATTTGTTTATATTACCAATTGTTTTCAGACACTTTTTAAAAAGCCCAGATTTTGCTATACAATCACTTCATGAACATTCCTTTTGAGAGTAATAGTGGAATAAGGAGTTTCTAATTTGTTCCTGCTACTATCTCCTTCTTATCCTGCAGGGGTGCACAAGCTGCCTCATTCTGCAATGCGGCTCAGAGGAATTGTATCGACCCATGCATACTAAAGCAAATTCATGTTTAAATCTTTGGAAGGTTAGTGCTAAATAAAGAAAATGCCCCTAATACCATGCCATTATTTGCAATATATTATCAAGCAACCCATGGAAGAGTTACCAGTTTGAGGTTTCTCTCTTCCTTTGCAGGTGCTGTATAGAAAGCAGTAAAAGTGGGAACAGAAGAAAGGTTCCAGTGCAGACAGTAGAGGGTCTTTAAGGAAGGTTGGTACAGTGAAAGGTGTGAACTGTCACATCTGAAATGCATCTGACTTTTTAAGGAAAAATCCTTAGATACCACATGATTAAATTCACAGCCATTTCTAGCCATTGGCTGTTTGTTATTCAGCATTTATTCAACTTTTGCACAACAATTTTACACTGAGTAGTGCCTTCTTAGCAAAGGTTAGCTAACTGGTCCCCAAAGAGGGAGAGGGCTTATGATGCTTTACTGAAACCCTGGTGCTTAGTGATTACAGGAACTAAGAGAAACTGTCTGGAAAATAAAAAGGTGTATTGCCTAGTAGTTACCTTTAATCACACAGAAAGGATATGTAGATGCGCCACAATCTTGATATTTTTCCAGCACTGAACTTGGGCCCAGTTGGTGTCCTGCTCAAGCTGTGCACTCCTTGGTGCTCTCCAGGTGCTGAGTTTGTGAATGACATATTTGCACTCTGAGCTTAGATGATCTGAGGAATATAGTGCAGTTTGACAAAGCAAGCTGTCATTTCTCTTGAACTTAATAATGCTGTTGGTTTTGAGAGCTGCATATAGCGTAGGTTTGGGCTGCTCCTGACCTTTTTACCTGCTTCGGCAGTGTTAAATGTAAATAAGGATTATGTTGCAGATCTGGCGATTATTAAAAAGATTTGATATACAGTTTTAATTCTACAATAAAGACTAAGCCTGCAGAGTTGTTTTTCTTTTTTTCCCTACAGATCATTACTGCATTGAGCAAAAGCAATGAGTGTCAAAATCCCTGTTTCAGAGACCAGTCAGAGCAATGCTTATTGCATAAACCAACTTCTTTTGGCTGGGGTAATTTCTTAAATTAATAAATACACAAAATGCTAAATGAAATTGCAAACTTTTAATGAGAATACTTATTCTTTTGAGCTATACTCGATAGATTAGCTTTCACTTTGTAGAAATTTGCTCTCAGTAAGGGATATTTGTCACCTGTGTCTATAAATTTTATGAATTTATGTTTTCAATTTATTCTTGGTTAATAAGTTTAATACTAAATATTTTCACTTTAAAAATCAAAGAAATTCTTTCACTTTGCAGCAACAAGCCCTAAACCCTTTGTGAAATTATACACTCCTCATTCATGCATTTTTTTCAGCTCAGTGATCTGAAAAATATTTGAGGAAGAAAAATCACCTTTTTTTGTTGTATGACTTGTTGCAATGGTATGATTTGATGGATTACATAAAGAATAGGATTTAGCTCTTAGAAACTAATCTTTAGTAGTCTGATTGTGGTATACAGAGCTACACCTCACCCTAACTGCCCCAGTTTATGGCTGGTGCTGATCATAAAGTTAGACAAGTAAAATGTGACACGAAAATCAAGGCAATTGCTTGATTGTCAGTTCCCAGCACAATTCTGGAATGAAAACAATGTAGTTAAATAGATCTAAGCAGTGATCATAAAACTGTGAAGTAAGGACATTCATATTGTGCATTTAAGAATTTATGTTCTCATTTCATTCCATCCTGCACTATGGAATGGAATGAGAACATAAATTCCCACATTATTCAGAATTAGGATGAAAACCTAAAGAGTAATGCAAGGTCAGTAGATTTTATAGTACTCTTTTTCCAAATTTTATGATTCTTGAAATATTGCTAAAAATTTTGAATATTTATCCAGCTGTATAAAAAACTTTTTTTTTAAAAAAATGCCTTGATTGGGACCAAGACAGAATTTTATATTTTCCCTTGTTAAGACTCATCTCTAGGGAAAGACTCCTGAACAGCACCTTGCTACTATCAGCACCAATGGTCCATCAGGGGAATGCATCTCCTGGGATCCAGATGGAAATTTTGTCTTTGTTGCAAATTTTGCTGTCTGCTGTGGTTCTTACCAGCCCAAATGATGCCAAATACTACAGTGCTGGTATCAGTACATATTTTACTGAATTTTTTTGCTTTGCAGGATCATTAAGTTGGCCAAGGTGGGCTGAAATAGAAGCAGCAAACTTATTTTTAAATTAAGACTTCAAAGATGTTGATGTACCTTAGATCTGTTTTCCCTATTATTGCATTAGATGGCAGTTTATATTTTGTTTATACAGCTGAATCCTGTATTAAAGCTGTGTGCTGAAATAGCTGACTGTGTAAAATGTAATATATTTTATGTGATGCAAAATGTAGCAAAATGTAATATATTTTATGTGATGCTATGTGCCTTCGTGTAACTTTGTACAGTTTGGATGACTGCTGAAGTGTGACTATGCTAATAAGTTTTTTAGAATGGTTTCCATATGTCTTATTTACTTTTACAAGGAAACCATTTAGCTGTTGACAATCCATATTTTATAAATATATTGCCATGAGCCTCATATAGAAAGACTGAAATTCTTTCTATTTATTTCTTTCCATGTATTAAGGAAATCTTTTCTTCCTAGGAAAGGTTACTCTCATTAGCCTCCTAAAGTCAATAAAAAATATTTTGGGGTTGACAAATCATTAATGGTAGGAGCAAGGAAAACTCTACACTGCTAAAAATTGCTTTTAATAAAATAAATTAAAATAAGGGCTTCCATGTCCTTGATTTTATGTTATTATTTGGTCACTTGTGCATGCATACACTTTAGTGTCCTTAATTCTTCTCCTGTTTATAGAAATGCCCATTTACCAGAGAAGAAAAGTGTATGTTATGAATATGTGCAGAAAGAACATCAGGGTCTTTTTGATTTATTGTCAGCTGCTCATGGAGAAGCATTCAAAAGGCAATGCTTGCTTTCATGTACTTAACATACTCTTTCATTCATGGAGATATTTTATTTTTGGAAAAAAATGGGTACTTGCATTCAAAGGCACATAGTGAGTCATGCAGCAGTTAAGTGATAAGTGTGCAAACTTAAAACAGGGAAAACTGATGTGTGTGCAATTATGGTTGAAGGCTAACATCAGAGTTACAAGTGGGCGAATATGTACTCAAGACAAATCCTGCCACTTGGGCAGGATCTTGCTGAAGTATGGGTGAACTGTTCTCATTTGTCAATGATTTTGACTTTTAAGTAGAGGACTTGAAACTCTTTTTATACTGCTGAAACAACCACACAAAATAGTTTATTTTCATTAGGGATAAGACCTTCATTTGGTTAGAGCACGAAGCTAGGAAAAAAATGCTCTATTCATAATTTGCAGGACTTTTACAGTATCATATGACAAGTGTAAAGGAGGAGACCTGGCATGGAAAAAAGGAAAAAAGATGTTCCTTTGAATCAGTTGAGTGAGTCATTTACTAGGTGTTGAAACTCTTTAACGGAATGTAAAAGAATTTGGGTTTTTGGAATCTTTTAATTTTGAACAGTTTCACTTGATAGAAAATGCTTTAATCTTCAACATTTAGAGACCTTTTACTTTACTGATAGTAACCTTCAATTTTAAAATTTAACATTTTCTGCTGCTTCAGAAAATACATTTGCTATAATCAGTTACTGTCACGAGCTGTCCTCACGGACGGGTTTCGTGATGGTTTGTGATCTCAGAGTGCAAAAGAACTGACACTGTACAAGGGGGTTTGCAGTGATAATCAAAACAAATGCACCTTATTGAAATAACCACAGCAAAATGTGTTGGGGAGGAATTGGGGAAAAAGGGAAAAATAAGGAAAAGAGGGAGGAAAAAGAAAAGGGTATATAGCTACCAAAAGTAGAATGGCAAAGTCCTTCGATGTCCAGCTGATGGAGTTCACCAGGTCATGTCTGGGCAGATCTCAGGGGTGCAGTTCATCTGGTCTCCAATTATACTCCTTTTTGATGGGGGAGGGGGATAAATTTTGAAACCAAATCAAAGGTAGTCTATTGTATCTTCAGGGCAAAGAATAGTGTTTAGAAAGGGTACACACAGTCCATATTCTCATCAGTGGATGAGAGCCATTGTCTTCTTGGTCCACTGCTTGCACCTGCAACACCCATCTTGCTTTGGTCAACTTGCCTCACCCCGCACACCTCCCCTGGGTTGGGGGTTTCAGTCCCAGTCCTTGGAAAGTATGAGAGGGGGCCTTCTCACATAGGGATTTCATGTCTCAGTTTTTCTCTGGTGAAGAGGCTTCTTACATCTCAGTTTGTCTGTCATGGTGATTGCAAACAAGCAAGAGGGGTCTTCTTTGGGGGACAGCCCTGAAACTCAGGAGAAGTCCAGCCAGGCCGAGAGGTGGGGAAAAATCCCAGAGCAATTGTTGCAAAAAGGTCAGAATGTCCTTCTTTCTTCTTGTTGAGCTCAGTGTAGCATACAGCAAATACACCCGTGAAAACAAAAACTTAGCAATGCTCTCAGGTCTCCGGGCCCCGCTTGGCATGTGACTTTCTCCTACAGGGCTAGACGGGGGGTCTTTTCTTCACTGGTCCCCCAACGAGGATCGTGAGGTAGATGAGGGATATTTCAGACAGACTCTCACAGTTACTCACAAAAAGTACTACATCACTATCACACCACAGCAATTATTTCTACTGTGGTTCCCTTGCGATTTTGAAGGCACTTTTTTTATTCCATTTATTGAATTAATATAATTAGATGCAGTTCAGTGTCTGTAATGTACTTCACCATCAATTCCACATGAAAGTCCACTACCTCCTTTCCCTATGACCACTTCAGAATCAAGAATCAGAACTTGATGCAGTAATCTTTCACATCCTTCTCTCAATTACATGGAAAAAAAAAATTATATCTGTCTTAACTGGATGATGAATTCTCTAGCTACATTCCAGACTAGTCCTGAGTTTTGTTTTCTTGACTTAAGTCAACATCTTGAAACTTTTGTTTAAAGAATTGCAAAATGGCAAATGATAAATTACAGTGTTAAAACACATGCCTAGAAAACACTTTGAGATTTAAAGGCCACCAAACTGTTATGTATTTTGTTGTTTGAACCAGGACAGGAGTCCAATAGAAAGATTAGTTCTCAAAATTTTCAACACATCTTTCATAGTAAACAATAACCAAAGTGATAAAGAAAGGAACACATCTGTTTAGATTCTCTTCATCAGTTGAAATATGGTGTATTTAGTATCACCTAATATCACATGAAAAGCAAAAGTAGAGATCATTTTAAATTGTTCACACACAGAAATTGATACCAATACTCCTCAGTGATTGCCACACTGTAGTTTTGGCTGAAGTGGTTCTATTTCTTGTGCAACCTAAACATATTTCTCAGTGCAAATGTCCAATTTGAAGACAAAAGACAAGAGTATAGGTAGCAATTTACTCAGCTCTCAACTGTTCGTTGAGAGTTTCTGGATGCCAAAACTATTATCACATTTCAGTTATGAAACCAAACAATAATTAATGAATGCACCATTTTTGTGTGCCTGATGAATTGGGGTTTTTTTCCTGTTACTATGGATGCTGTAGCTTATAATATTGCCATGGCACCTCAGCTCTAAATTCCTGAGTCCCATTTTCCTGAGTAATAATCATGCATCTTTAGTGTGGAAAACACAGATTGCTCCAAAACTTCAGGTCTCTTCAGTGAACTTAGAACCTAAGAACAGGTAAAACTAGACTTTTAGCTTTGTGAGCAGCAGAGGTCAAAATAAGCACAAGCACTTTTCCTATTTAAGAATACAGACATACACAGACCAGCCTACTAAATGAAAGCATTCTAAGGTGAAGCTTATGTTATAATTTATTTTTTTTATAAATCAGTGTTTCAATCACAATTTGAAAGCTCTCTGGAGGGAAGGAAGAGGCAGAATCTAGTGATAAGAGAAGTGCCTTTTGCATAGCATTTGAGATGATTAAAAGCTGTTGAAAGCTTTTCTAGTCAATTACATTGCACAACTTTATGAGGAATCAGGGCTTGTTCCTAAACTGAATTTCAGATTGGCCCCCGTAGAGTGTGGCAACAGAACAGTAAACTCAGTCAAGATGAAAATCTAGCAAAAGGCAAACAAATTTACCAGGAAAGCACAAATAAATATAGAAAGATGAAGCCCAGGCTTTTGTACAGCACAGAATTCCTTTTCTCTCATTGCATAAGATTATTTTGACCCGAGCACAGAAAAAAGTTTGACTCTCTGAGTTTCTTGGAGTCTCTACATATTTTATGAAATTACATAGACAGGCAGAATGGAGTTTTTGTATTTGCCCATTCCAAAGAAAAAATGCAGTAGCACTTGTGGTTTTGTCAAATTCACATGAAAAAGAAACATTATAAATTTGGAGCATAAGAGCTTCAAATTTATATAGGAGCACAGCCTCATAGAGAACTCCCTTTCAAAATTAGAAATTATATTAAATCTCCTCGCTTCACAGATTCACCTGATTCCCCTCTCAGTTTTATTGTTTTTATATCCAAGTAACACCTTTTACCCCACATATCCCTGGGTATGTTTACTAACTACATCAGTAAGAGGGGATTCTGCTATCAATCCTTTAACTTGCATAATTTGCAGTTAAACAATAATATTAATTTTTATTTGGTTTCATCTTGTAAGAACTGTCAGACTCAAGAAACAAGCCATATCCCAGAGTTGGACCCATTTTCTCAGTGTCACTGAAGCATCTCTCTGTTTTTGTTCTTACGCAGAAATTTTGACATGCTATTTGTAAAGCACATTAGATATCCTTTTAAGACTGTACCAGTGAAATCTCCCTCATGCCCAGCTATGTCATCTGTTCTCACCATATGATATTACCTCCAAGTCTTCTCTTACTAAAAGTCTATATTGCTGTGTTTCTTTGACACTATTTCTCACTTACTTTCTCAGGCTGAAGTACAGTATGAGGTTTCCTTTCCAAATAAATTTTCTTAGAAGGTTGAAAAACAAAGTGAAACAGTTCTGGATAGCCTCTCTAATCTCCTAATAACTCCAAGACTCCAATTGTTTTTGTTGTTGGTGTTGGCCTTTGGCCTTTTTTTTAAGGGGGGGGGGGAGGGGGAAGATGTTTTGTTTCTTTGGTGGTTTGTTTTGTTTTGTTTTGTTTTAAGGTGGTTTTTTTTTTGTTTCATTATGGTTTGTCCTGTGGTTTTTTTTGTGTATGTGATTTTTTGATTTTGTTTTGTTGGGTTTTTTTTTGCCAGTGGGGGGAGGTTGTTGCTGTTGCTTGTTTTTTGTTTTGTTTTGGTTCCCTTTTGTTTAGTGACATCACCTACAATATGACCTGGTATAGGAGGAGAATAGATTGAACAAGATTTGAGCTTTTATTACACTGGCCATTGGAAGGAGTAATTCCCCTTAATATCTTGCAATACTATTTATAATTTACAGAACTTGATGCTCAAAAAAATGTTTTTGCAGTTTCTTTTCTGGGTTTCTACTTCATTATTTATTTTTTCAATCAAAAGACACTTGGAATTTTTCCTTCCTGGTACTTTTGCAAAGATGAAGATTTAAGCAAAATGATCTATAAAAGTGCATTTGCTACTAACCACCCCCCCACAAACCAACCAAACAAAAACCCCAGAGGGATTAAAAAAACGAAGCTTTGAAAGAGTGATGGTATATGTGCATTTGATCAAACAGATGGTGCATGGCCTCGGAGTAACCTCCTAGCCTGCTAAATCCCCCACCATGCACACAATTTCCTTATCAGGAGAGTAAAATTGTGTGGGAGTGTAGGAGATTCATTTCATTTGTAGTGGCCAACTTATTTTGAGTACCATGGAGTATCTAAGCAGTCATACCAAAAGAGTGGAGTTAGATTTCAGTGAGATGTAGTTCTCAGAAGTTTTCCTTTTGCTTTTCATCATTTTTCTATCAATGTTTTTAAAGATAGCCACCCTTTAAATCTCATGTACTGGAAGAAGTCTAGCAAATATCCACATAGAATTCTTGTGTTAAATATGAATCTCCTAGTTTCCAAACCCTCATTTCCATGCTGCGCTGGGCAATTTTACTTTTATTTCAAATAGCAGTTTATTTTCTAAATGAAAGGTTGTCAATAAAATTTTAATTTGGGTTTCTACTACAGAAAAGCTTTTTATCAGATCTAAGGCAGCAATTTTGGGGGGAAGGAGGATCAAATATTTTGTAAGAGCACTTTTGTGTTCGCCTCTGAAATCCTCCCTTGCTGTGTCTGTGTGTTTTAGTGCAGATAACAAATAGCCACATGAGACTGACTGAAAGAAGATGTATCTGTAAAATTATCTGTATACAAAATTTCTCTTCCTTAGAGGAAATTGCAGTTGAGGGTCCTGAATTTCTTCCAAGTGAAGAAGTGTCATCTTCCCAACAGCTAATAGGTTGTTTGGTTTTCAGACTACATTTCACAAGTACTTTTCCTCTATGCCCTTCACGTTTTGGTATGACATTGCTATGGCTAGGTCTTTCAAACATTTCAAACCATCTGGTGCTGTAGCTGTACAAGTCCAAGGTGTTACCCAGTGATGATGTTCAGCTTTTGACCAACGGAGTGGTCAAAATTGAACAAATTACAGTGGCTGAGGCTGAGGGTAAGACAAAGCAGAGGGGAAGTAGGATGACCACTGTAACGAGGTAGGACAGATTAGAAGAGGTCTTGCTGTCAAAAAGGACTAAACTTTCAGTTAGAGCTGGGTTTGGTCCAACTTCCAGCGATATTTCCTAGCCCCAGTATGTCGGCCAAAACTAGAAAAGCCTAACCAAGTCCAGAAAAATCTCTCCCCAGAGAACTGCACAGCCTTACTGTGTACCTATTCACTTATTCCTGGGAGTGTTAGGAATTTCACTGGTGGTGATGTTTCTCATGGGTACAAAGAAGTACATTTAATTTCTTTTCATACAATGTCTTCAGAGGCATCACTTAACAAAACAGGATTACTCCTGCAACAATCAAAGGTTGAGTTACGAAGGAAAAATCCATTTTGAAAAACATAAAATTAAGATTTGTGCTTTTCTGTGCAAAGTCATTGTGCATGGAAAATAACGACTGTCCACAGTCATTGAAGGCAGCAATGATTCAGTTGAAGTTAACAAAAATTTCCTAGTGGCCTTCTTGTCAATGTCTTCCTCTTTCCTCAGAAAACAGAAGTACTTTTTAATTTGACTCTGTGCAATTTCTGACATCAGGGTAGTATGCATGAAAATGATTTTTGGAGACTTAATTAATTAAGGTAATTGCCTTACCCTGTGCTTTACCTTACCTAATTCTTCAGTTTTCTCCAGGCTTCCTCAAAAAATAATAATGTGTCTATTCTTAAATGCCTTTGTCTTTGATATTTTTAAGTTTAAAAAGTAATAATGGTAGCAAATCCTAGCTAGACTCTATATCTGTTATTGGAGTAAATTAGAA
The DNA here is from genome assembly GCF_051311805.1 of Agelaius phoeniceus. Classification (NCBI taxonomy): domain Eukaryota; kingdom Metazoa; phylum Chordata; class Aves; order Passeriformes; family Icteridae; genus Agelaius; species Agelaius phoeniceus. The sequence goes on along the minus strand of NC_135303.1, from coordinate 30,423,323 downwards.
GTCTGGTTGCCTTTACTTGAATCTTGATGGAAATACTGATTTAGTATTGCAATATGGTGAACACTTAAGAACTTAATTCTTGTGAACTATATTGAGGTTCTTACTGAAACATCAACAAAAATCATAATGAAACAAGATTTTTTTTAATTTAAGAAATTTGCTGCAAATAAAATTAACCACATATTTCTTCTCAGCAGTGTAAATGGGATCAAAGCCTAAGTTTAAAACTGTATGTATTTTAGTTGATTTTAAACAACACCTGTGATTAGTAATCCCAATAGGGTGTGTGTTTTGGGTTTTAAAAAAAAATTTTAAATTAAATTATGTCACAATTAAGAATCCAATTGATAGGTGATCATTTATTGTCTAAACCATATTTCAATCTCTACCTTTGACCCTCTTCAGACTGCAGAGGTTATGTATTACTAGGTCTGTAATCTGATTCCAACATGAGATTTTAAATATGCTTCTAACAACTTTGCTTTCATAAAAAAAAAAAAAAGCATATTTTTCAAAGTGCAAATCACTTGGTTTTGTTAAGTTAGGATATTGCTAATGGATTGACAAATAACAAAATTATGAAGCAAAAAGTATGCTTTAATGCTCTTCAATCCTTGAATTTCTCTTTTGTTTCTGAGAAATATTGTGCTAAGGTTAATATTTTGGGTTGAATGGGTTGGATTTTATTCAGAGGAACAAAAAAGAAAGAAACAAAACAAATAAACAAAAAATCCTCCCCAAAGCCCCTCCAAATACCCAAGAGGAATAGAGTACTTAACAAGCACAGAAATCTGAATGAAAACAAAAATGCTTGACATTCTTCAAGTAGCTTAATTGTGTATTATCAAAAGGACTCTGGTGTTTTAAACAGCAGGAACTGCTGTAGAACATTACTTAGGTACAATACTGAAGTGAAATGATGAACGGCAAGAATTAAACCAGAAAGTTAACGAGTTCTGTTTAAAATATCTTGTGTGAAAATTGTAATAATTGGAAGTGAGCCAGAAAATGTCAGCACTGTATAATTGCTAAAGCTGTGAGGAGATTCAAGAGGGATCAAAAAGAGGGATCAAAGTCAAAACCATGGGGTCAACATACACCCATAGGTACAGAAAAAGTGAGATTAATTTGATCATCCCTCTATTTAACACTTTAGTTGCTTCCACATGCGCAAAGCTGCCTATTAAAAAACCCCAAATCAATCCAAGCTTACTGAGATGCTGTTTATGTTTATGGGAAAACAAGATAACTATTGTCAGGTATCTGAAAATGCTAGAGGGTAGATAGTCTATTCCTAGGTTCTTAAAGGAATGGGTGGTGGTGCTGATACATAGACACATGGTGATACACAGCCACATGAGCACAGAAGAAGGTACAATAGATTGTCATTACCCAAAAATAATAGGACCAGAAACCAGATTCCTTCTTCTACTCTCTCCTATTGCCAAATTTCATCTTCCCTCTAGAAGAAGGACTGATGGTTCTTACATTTCTGGCTACTTAGTCTGACTTAATAATGAAATACTATTCTTCAGGTTATTTCACAGGAGTAGCAAGGGTTCTTAGGAGCAGGGGCTTCATACTGCACAGGTTGAGGATGACATCTAACTTGAAGCCTCACACCACATAGCTGCTATGACTACCACAGTGTTTGTTGGGTTAGGCAGGATTCATCACAAATAGCTGAAGAAGCCTAAATTCTTCTATATCTACTGGAAGCTCAAGACAGCTAACTTCAGTTCTTTCAAACTTTCTTAGGACCTGCTAAGAATTTATGAAGATATCAAATGAAAATGAGGATATAGAGGAGAAAGTGATGGACTGAGTAAAGTGCTCAGGCAGAGCAGAACAGAGCATCTGCCCTCTTCAGGAACAGGCACACTGTTGAATGAGAGGAAATGCACATGATTGTGCTTGAAATAAAAGATAATGGCCAGATTTTTTTGCATAAGTTCAATTTTCCAGTGAGTTTGCATTTAAGTTAAATTGCAGACTTAAATGCAATAGGTGCTAGACTGAGTTTTTTCATGCTTTTGATTTGTACGTAGACTTGATACAGCAACTTGTGAAAAGAAGCCTGTGCTGATATTCTGCCCCATGGAATATGGTTGCAAAATCATTGAGCAAACGAACATTTTGGTACCTGATGAAACTAGCCCATAAATTACCTTCCCTGTCTTCAATGAAGTAAATAACCTAGGGAGCCTAATCTACTATTTTCATGTCTGTTCCTTGAAATTTTTTGCTACTTGTGAGTGATAATTGTCTTGGCATCAAGAAATAAGCAAGCACTCCAACATTGTAAGGAT